>NW_024096505.1:6470000-7070000 GCF_016545835.1 Crotalus tigris
ATTTTGTTGATCTTCTGGATATGCTGTCTGCCAGCTCAATAGCTGTTGAGCTATTTGCTAAGATTTATGGATGTTTGGTTAATGCTTCTTAAGTGACTGGAATTATCTTTGCCTTGATTGTGGCAGTGAATTTGGAAAGGGCAGAGAAATGGCACTGCTGCAACTTGAATGGAGAACCAAAAGAATTGTAATCAGGAATTCTGGAGATACATTGGTTTAGTTTGGAAGCATTGGTTGGATAAAAATGAGATGGTTCTAAATATATATCACTTAAGGAATCTGATGTGTATTTGTAGATGTATACCCTTATGTAGGAGCCAATTAATTATAGTCAACATTTCAGATACATAATTCTTCTCTCAAAAATGAAGAATATGAAGGGCAAGTATATTTCCTAATATGTGATTAAAGCAACAGAAAAACAGGATGATCCAAACAAATTAGAGTCTGTCATTATATACCTTAGAATTGAGAAAACACATTTTTTTTCAGTGTGAAAATAGTTTACTGAAACTTCAACGTTGTAGTTCTTTTTTTTAACTCTTATTTTTCAAAAGCAAAATGTTCAGCTGGAGAATAAAAAAGACTGAGTATTCATAAAATATATAAGTGAAAAAGAAACTTGGGCCTCTATATAGTTTCTTTACCAGCAAACATACTAGTGTCATAGAGTTTGAAGTCTTGGGGAATCTATAGGAATTTTAATAACATTACAGAACTGATTTTCCTCAGTGCATAGTTTTTTATAAAGAAGTAAATATTTGAAAATGAGATAGGTTGCTATCATGTTCATTCTTGTAAATCATTGTGATTTTTTTTAATCTTCTGAAAAGACTTGTTTTTACTTACTTTCCTACATAACGCATTGCTAGACTGCTAGAAATATATTAATATTTATTTAAAGGCACTCTTTTAAAATAAAGACAAAAATCGTTGTAATGAACAAAATAGCCTTGTTTCCATTTTCAAAGTGCCTCAGTTCTATGAAGTTGTAATCCATTGGAACTTAACCGCTCTCAGCAGAAGGCTTTTTTTTCCTGTTCACACACCTTGAGACAAAGAGCATATTTAAGATGAGGGAAAGAATGAAATGGGTTGTAGAGGCTGGAGGGTGGGTGTGTGCATTTTTGCAAGATGTGGTGTAAATTTATTCCAGAAAGCGTCTGAAACTGGATAGAGTGTCTTCGAAGAAAAGGCCCCTAAGTAAACCTCAGCACCATTCAAAAGATTTGCTCGAACACTTAACAAGTGGTGCAGGAAGAAAGAAAAATCTGTTGTCAGGTTTGGGGTGTTTATCAGCTCCCCTCAGGACACTTGACCTGATGCTGTGGACCCCCTAATCCGCTGATCTGCATGCTACGAGTCCTGCGAGATGCAGGCCCATGGCTGCTGATGAAATTGACTGGAATACTTGTCCTAATACGCTGATCTTTCAGTGCATTGTGTGCCACTCACCTACTCCTGTCTAGTCCCTCCTTCCCTCCCAGACAACCCTTCGAAATTTAATTCTGCTCACAAATTGTGAAATAAGTTGTTTGGGCTGGATTTGTAGAGCGAATTGTCTTCCTAATGAAACAGTCTGTTCATTATACGGTTGTAGAAGGAAGATTTAGCGCTCCCATAGCCCAAGACTCATGCAGGTTAACATTTTTAGACTGATGGCTCACAAAAGAATGAATAGCCTAGGCAGTCAAATCAGGCTTACAAACAGCTTGGCATAAAAACAGTTACTACTTGTGTGCATGTGGATTTAGAGACCCCAATTTCTTAATGCCAAAGATTTGTAAGTACAAATGGGTGAGCCTTCAAATTGTTTACAAAGAAAATAAAGTGATCCAAAAATGAGTTTGCTTAAGGCCAGTTCCTTCCATATGTCACCAATGCAGTTAAAAACTGACTGGTACAATAGCACATATGTCCTTACTCACCTGAAGAAATAATTATTTCCTTCAAAGGCTCATGGAGTTTTAATGAAATTAATTAATGAAGGACAAGTTTAACACTAATGCCAACTTGAGAAAAAAAAATCTTCCAATTGTACCCAAACTAAACTGTTTTAGATTTTGAAACATGATAGGTAGATTTACAGTATTAAGTTATGATATAAAGACATGTGAAGGGCTGAAGCAATCATTAGATGTCGCAGAGTAAAGACAGTGTTACACTTTCCTGCTGAGGAATCCTTAACCCTGACGTACAAGAATCCTGTGTTTACCTCCTCCAAAATAAAACCCTTTGAATTAAACAGGACCTACTTCTAGGTAGGTGGATATAGGATTACAGCATGAAAATACATTTGATTATGTCTTATAAATGTTCTCATTTTTTATTTAAGAGTCAAAACTAGTATCGTTTTGAGAATGTTTGGCTTTTTCATAACCTCTTTTCTGCCACAGGTTTTCTCATCAGTTCTAGATTTTCTATCTCTCCTAGCTTTTTTGAATGAACAACTTCGTATATTTATGACAAAATCGGTCAGTCATTCAGGGATCTTGAAATAATCATATTTGCCCAAGCATTAGTGAGGTTAACAATTAAAGCAGTGAACACTTTCAAATGCCTTTAAATGACACCATATTCCCAAAATGGGAAATTTTGAATGCTGTTGAAAATATTAACAAATAGTACATACATTTATGAATATTTTGTATGAACATGAAAACAAAAGGGAAATACTTTTAAATAAGAAGTGTAGTCATATTTCAATAACTTTAATCCTAACTGATATGCCTTAGAAATAATGGAAATTATTATTCCCAAATCAATAGATGTGGGATTTAACTGCAATGTCTTACACAGAAACAATATTTTTCTGAGAAATATTGAAGAAAAATATTTATTTAACTTCCACTTATAAGGATCACATAGTAACTGATACTAGTGCCATCACTACTTGCTGTTTCAAATTGGTTACCCTGCACCACTGGTGGCTTATGGGCTCGATTTGGAGAGTCTTTGAAATATTGCGGAAGCATTTAGAAATCTGCACCTAATTTATTCTTCCTGACTTTAGGAATAAGGTGATTTTATTTGTGCCGAAATGTAACCGCAGATTATTTTTTATCTTTAGAACATACCAGTGAAAGAATCCTTCCCAGTGATTTAAGGATGGCAATCTGTTGTTCTCCCTGTACTACTTGTTCAGCTCAAACATTCCCATCCAATTCAACCAGCTCACTGGCAGAGATGAGAATTGAAGTTTAAAGTATCTGAAAAACATGGGATCACTATTTCTGTCATGAGTATCAGAAGTACGATAACTGCATTAAGCGACTGTGAGATTTAGAACTCTAGTTCCTTAAATCTCCCCTCCCAAAAATATACACACAAAAAAAGGACCATCATTGGATCACACTTGCTTTGGAGAGATCTGGGAGGAGCGCTCACTTCTTCCTAGCTTTGCTCCATAGAATGCCCACTAATGTTTCTAGCATAAAGAGAGAGGCTGTAGCAATGTTTCTGCCTATATTTGCATGCAAAAAGTTTCCGATTTAGTCTAGGCAAGGCTGGGAAAAGTCTAATGTTTAATGTAGAATGGCACTGCTTCAGTCCATACTCCTGCAGAACACAATAGTAAATTCAACAACGTGGGTTTGGCTCAGAATAAGGCACATTCCTATTCTAATAGGAAATAACTATACTTCTAGAAAGATGATATTACCACAAAATTGTGCTGTCCCATTCACACACAGTCATAAACACACCACAGGTGTAAGGAGCATTTATTAAGGTTTCCAAGCCTGAACTGCTATTCCCCAACAATTTTCTGTGTCAGCATGAGCTCAACCCCAATGAGTTCCACAGGCTACTTAAAGGAAGCCAATACTAGTCCTCAGACAAAGGAAAGTCCAGTCCACTAGGCCAAAGCAAGTTCCCAAGGCAAAGGCAAGTTCCAAGACAGTAGCAAATCCACAGGCAAAGGCAAGGCAAAGGAAACAGGTGAAAAGACATGACCCAAAGTTCAAGGGAAGAGCACACAGCAAGAAAACAAACACGCTGTTCCCAGCATGGTCTCATTTGTCTGCTGTACTAAATAGCCAACGTCTGGTGCAAGGCTGCTTTCTCATGAGTAATCTGGCTGGCCTTCACTGCTCCTGCCTTTTCTCTGCCCTACGTGTTCTTGGATCAGGTGCAGAAAGCAGTTCCTCTTCCTCATCACTAACCAGCTTTCCCCACCTGAAGCCTCAGGGCTGTCCTGCTCCAGCTGTGCCTCAGCCAAGTTACTCTCAGACAGCTGCTTGGAGCCACTAACTCTCCTCCTGGTGTGCCTAGAACTGGTTCATCTTCCTCTAAGCTGACATATGGAGAGGTATTTGGGGAAGCATCCGGGGGACTCATTACAAACATACCAAGTAACATACATAGATGAAAAATAGGTAGAAATGTTGTAGTGGTTCATGCCACATGTATAAATTACAGTCATGTCCAATATTGACTCCCTCCAAGGGAAAAAAAACCTTTTTGTATTGCAAAAATGTTTAAAGAACACTTGGATCCAAGTTTAAATTCCCATTCAAACCATCCCACTCTTAAGAGTCTCATAGATTGGTAGCTAAGAGAATCTTAGAGGAAAGACAGTATTAAAAATCTAAAGTTTTGTTATAAACAAACAAGGCACTACTTTAACTGTAACAGGCAACATTTAGCAAATCAGGTGATGAAAGTTAGCCCAGAAGGAAATATTAAAAAGGGCAGAAAAATATATTTTTCCTCAAAAGGAC
Source organism: Crotalus tigris (assembly GCF_016545835.1). Classification (NCBI taxonomy): domain Eukaryota; kingdom Metazoa; phylum Chordata; class Lepidosauria; order Squamata; family Viperidae; genus Crotalus; species Crotalus tigris. The sequence continues at coordinate 6,474,722 of NW_024096505.1, forward strand.
TTTTAAAAACCAAACTTGGCCCCAAATCTATCTCTCTGCCCCAAGCAAGACTTTAGCCCTGTACAAATGCAGATGTAAAACCATCAGAAAGTTGAAGCCAGAGCAATCAAGAAGACAAAAGAGAAGATCTGCATACCCCACCCAAATTCTAGGAGTCAGCCCCATCACCTGGGAAGCAGGATATGATAACAGAATTAAACCACAGATATCAAGGCCTAGACAAACACTCAGAAACAGCCTCAAGGTTCATGCCACAGGAACAGGAAACTATTCCAAACAAGGCTAGAGGGGGTATAAAAGCCTACTGCCCCATGTGCTCAGCCCTTCGCTCTCTTCTTCTCTCCTCTGCACTTTCCTGAAGACCATCTTTCTGCAATAAACTGTAACCTTCTTCCCAAAGCAGTCACCATGTTTGCTTATTTATTCCCGGCTTGGATGAACCAGGATGAAGACTTTACTTCTAACAATTTGGCACCCCAGATGGGACTCCAAGCTAACCTCTCCAATGGACTGAGACTGGTAAGCCCCATCTTGCCAGCAGCAGACCCCCTTGTGTCTGTGGATGGGTTTCCCAGGCCTTGCCCATGTGGAGCTAGGGTAGTAAAGGGAGTTTTGAGAGTTTGAGCTCAAGGGCTGCTTTGGAAAGAAGGTGAAGGTGAGTACCTCTAAATTTTAAGTTTAAAGCCCAGGGGAACAAAGAAAGTGTGTGTATTTCTGTTTGTGTGAGTGAGAAGATCTTTTTTTCCCAATCACAGTTGGATTTTGCTGCTTCTGGTCTTTCCTAGCCGCAGAAAGATCTGTTTAATTGGCAGAACCTGGAAAGCATGGGGGTTGGCCAGAGCACAGAACCTTTTGTTAGGGAAAAGGGAGAGACTGTGTGAAAATGAAATGGAATGAGTGAATGAAAGAATTGGATTTGGGCAACTAACTGTAAGCAAAGCAAAGTTAGGAAAGAAGTCTCACAAGGAGACTTCGACTGTGTTAGGAAAGAAGTCTCACAAGGAGACTTCGACTGTTAGGAAAGAAGTCACACAAGGAGACTTCGACTGTGTTAGGAAAGAAGTCTCACAAGGAGACTTCGACTGTGTAGTGTATAGAAAAAAATAGACTTTGCTTAGGGCTTTGCTGGGAAACTAATTTGGCTAAATAAAGGTACTTAAAAGGGAAAATAAGAAATAGTGATTCTCTCTCTCTCTCTCTCTCTCTCTCTCTCTCTCTCTCTCTCTCTCTTCTCTATGCAACCACGTGGTATGTTTAAAATATGTGCCTTCCCTAACTTGAGTTATCTGAAATTTATGGTGGGAATGACTAGGATGTGTAAAACTAAGACTTCTGTTCTCTTGTCTTTGTGTATATATGTTTGTCAAAGTCTGTGTGTGAGAGGTAAATGTGACTGTTAACTGTTTCAAATCCAAAGGAAAAAGAATTTTAAATTCTGCTAGAAATTCTGCTTAAAATAAGCCACAAAAAGGAAATGCCTCACTCTGTTTGTCTGGCCAACAAACAGAGTGAAGAAAAAAAATGTGTTTGTTTGTTTGTTTGTTTTCCTCTTTCTCTCTGTGTACGTTCAAGAACAGCCTTAAGTTACCAGGAGGGATTGTTTTAAGTTTATCTGTTGGAAAAGTTTCACTTGCATTTACTGTATGTATTTTATCTATCTTTTTTCTGAAAAATGTGTGTCTATCTACAAGAGCCTTTTGAAGCTCAAGTCTGCTTGTGTGGGGAAATAATTTCCTTAAGTTACTTTTCATATCATATCACTTATTGGTGATGCTACTATGAAACTTTTCTTATCCCAAATATATAAGCATTTCTCAATCTCTAAAACGATGTGGTCTATTTTAGAATAAATGTTCTCCTACCCTTGGCAAGTTGCACATCTTAAAATATTAGGCTTTTAAAATTATTTGGAGTTTTCAACATTTTCAAACTGCCTGCAAGCTACCCCCCTTCCAATTCTTTTCCTGCCCTTTGTTCTCCATACCTTTTGTCTGCCTCTCCTGGTAGAGTCCACCCAGAAAGCGGAGGGGAGACCTTGTTCTTGTATCTTTCAGCCCTGAAACCCTCTCGCAAGCTTTTGGAAGCAGAACACACAGACCCAGATGCTGCCTCCATCCATTTGAGCCATGGAATTGAGTTTTGAATCCAGCCATCCACTAAAAAGCCACAATGCAATCTAAGTTGAAAATCTTCCCAAGTCCTACCATTTCCCCAGATGCCTGTGAGACCTGCAGAAGGAAGGATTCCTGGTGCCATGTGAAGCCATGTGGAAGCCTCAGAAGAGAATGTATTAATGGAGAAATGGCACTTGGGAATAGGTGGCAGAACAAGTACTGAACACCTTGGACTTCTATCTGGTGGGAGGGAAAATTGATCAAGAATGTTTGTATTGACTATTTTGTAAAAGTAGCTGCACATACATGCACACACACACACCATTCAGAATTACACTTGAGTCTATCCCCTCCACCTACCTTTAGTAAAGTTCCCCCCAGGCTGATTTTTGCTCTATTGCACCAAAGCTTTGTGGGACCAACTTCCAACAGATTCCAAGGGGGAGGGAAACAAGCCCCCTCAGGTGATTTGCAATTCATATGCCCTGACTAAGGAAGCAACAGGAAAAATCCCAAACTTCAGCCCTGAATATCTTGCACTGGTGAGCCCAGAGTGGGATTCCTAGAGCTCAGTATGTGCAATTTAAAGAAAAATTTAATAGCCTGGCATATTGGACATTACAAACCTGGATGCACTGAATTAAGAGCTAAGGCAGGAAACAACCCTTGAAATTGGGCAGTCAGTGGTCATGTACTAAGGAAAACCATGGCTGTGAAGAATTTTGGGAGGTATGCAAACCTGACTGGAAGCTAAAGGTGATATCCAACATTTGAAAATGATTGGCACAGAATATTGGACACTATACATTTCTTTTCCACCTAACAAATTTTTGCCCTGACTTTTAGAACTTTATAGGTGCAAGCTCCCCTTTTGGGAGCCACTAAAGGGATCTTTTTCTGCTGCCTCCATTAATGTCTTATTTTTCTTTTTTTTTTGCTTAACAGTTTAAAAGCTTGTCTACCAAGTCTCCCTGACCAGATCAATTTTAGTGTTGTGCCAATAAGTGTGTCATAAATACACACTTAAGGCACAAAGCGGGGGATTGATGAAAGTTAGCCCAGAAGGAAATATTAAAAAGGGCAGAAAAATATATTTTTCCTCAAAAGGACTTTTAAAAACCAAACTTGGCCCCAAATCTATCTCTCTGCCCCAAGCAAGACTTTAGCCCTGTACAAATGCAGATGTAAAACCATCAGAAAGTTGAAGCCAGAGCAATCAAGAAGACAAAAGAGAAGATCTGCATACCCCACCCAAACTCTAGGAGTCAGCCCCATCACCTGGGAAGCAGGATATGATAATAGAATGAAACCACAGATATCAAGGCCTAGACAAACACTCAGAAACAGCCTCAAGGTTCATGCCACAGGAACAGGAAACTATTCCAAACAAGGCTAGAGGGGGTATAAAAGCCTACTGCCCCATGTGCTCAGCCCTTCGCTCTCTTCTTCTCTCCTCTGCACTTCCCTGAAGACCATCTTTCTGCAATAAACTGTAACCTTCTTCCCAAAGCAGTCACCATGTTTGCTTATTTAGTCCCGGCTTGGATGAACCAGGATGAAGACTTTACTTCTAACACAGGCTAAGGGGTTGACAAAGGGGTGGGTTATACCTCCTTCAGGACCTCCTGTCTTGCTACTCTTTTGACACCCTAATTGGCTGTTATAGATAATTCATGGCTATATGCTGACCCTGACTTTGAGGAGCAGAAAAGGCACCTTGCATGGAATAACTCTTAAGGTGCTTCCCAAGAACATGTCAAGATGCAAAACTACTGTACTAGCACGTGAAATGGAAGGCAGTTGAGTTGCATGGAACCATATAAAATTTATTAGAATGAGGGAGAATAGACAATACAAAGTTTTTTTTTCATTCAGCTACAGAGACTAGAAGTTCAATGGTAGGTTTCAAAAATCAAGCATAAAGGACAAGCAACACTTTAGCCCCAAAGTCGAAAAATAATTGCACAATTAGCTGCTTGGGGTCAATGATGCCAGAGCGGCATGTTTCCAAGATAGAAATAATCAGTTCAGCCATGTATAAAAAATATAAAGAAAGCAACATTGTGTATGTATTTCAGCATTATAATGAACACCAGCAGAACCAGAATAATTATTCTTTTACTTATTAAATGTTATTGTACCAGCATAACACTTTGATTAAGTGGAATCCTTGGTGCTCTCTATGCTTGGTTGTTTGTATGCAGATGTTTAATTACCCAACTTGGTAACATCATCAGTGCTACTGAGTGTGAGGTAAGCTCTCTGTTTATATACAGTAGCTTGCCCTGCCAGTTTTAGTGGAGTATGCTTTTTTTCCTTAGAAGTTCCTTAATTAAGGTATCATTTACTGCTTATTGTTTGCTTGGTGTTGATCCAATAAAACCAATGACTCACATATATTGCTACATATTTCCTCTTCTATTTAAACTTTAAATCTTAGGCTCTTGCAATGAATTTACTCTTTTTTTTTCTCAACTGAAGTTAAGGTATACATGTGGACACCTTATTATGAATTATTTCTGTTTGCCCTAAGCAAGCTATCTCTGTAATCTAATGCAAAATTCATTGTGGAGTTCTTGGTACTCTCCGAGATTGGTTGTTTGCTTGCAGACATTTCATTATCCAACTAGGTGACATCATCAGTGTCATGAGTGTAGATTTGCTCCCTGTTTATGTGTAGTAGTTTGCCCTGCCAATTGGTGGCTGGTGGTTTCTTGATTAGAGTACAGCATTGTTTTCTGTCTTTTTTGTTTGGTGTTGATTTCTGCTCCTCTGAAAGTTGGCTGCTGTGGAGGGGATATGTTCTAGTCTTTTTGTTTCCTTCCTAAGTTTTTTAATTGCCTCTTTTTATTGTTTTATTAATTTTTTTAAAATTACAGTCTTTAGTGCTTAGTAAACAACATGTTGTCTGGGTTCACATATTTAACATTAACTACTTCAATATAAATCTATTCAGTACTGCACAATCCAGTATTATTTCCCCTGATCCTCCTTTTTTCCTCATATTATTTCCATTTTCCCCTCATTACACAATTACACTTCTTGGTACTGTTGATGTATACAAAGTTTAAACATCTTCATCATATTTACTAATATTATACTAATAACAATAATATCAATTCCTAAATCAATATCCTGTTTTCTGTACTCTTGTTAAAGTTTGGTTTCCCATCAATATTTGAAATATCTTTGTCAGTTATGATTTTTTCAATATTAATTACAGTTATATTGCTAAACATTTTATTCATACCAATCCTCCTTTTATTTTCATATTTCCCATATCAAAAGAAAAAAGAAAAAAAGCCATTTTAATTCTAAATCATATCTTTCATTATAAAAGTCTAATTATATCTAAGGATCATCCATTCTTTTAATCATATTCAAGCAAGTATTTAAACATAATGCCCCCCCTAATAGGTCAAATCCTCTATTTTTTAAATCTAACTCTTGCTTTCTTTCTTTGCCACATAGCTTTTCAAGCCAAAGCAATTGAATCACCCAGGAATTTTTTTTCTATTTTTGTGAAAGTTACTTGGCATGAGGAAAACAATTTAAATAGGGTATTTTTTTGGGGGGGGGGGGAATTCCACCCATTTATATTTATATTCCTTAAGCAACTCCCACTTTCCATCTCCCTCAATTTCTCTTTTCATTTTTTGTCTCCCCAGTTGTAAGATTTCCCCTGACAGCTCTATGTTACATTTTTAAAAAATCTTCTTCCTTGTCATCAGATGTATTTTGCAGACTTAAGGGGTAAAAGGTCTTTTGCATTTTCATTGTTATGGGTAAATCTTGCAGTCTTTTATTTGTTTATGGTACTTTATATTTCCCTTCTTTTGTCTCTTCTGTCTCTAGGTCCATTTCCTCTGCTTCATCTTCTGATTTCTGGCTTATTTGTTCATACTTTATGGCCATTGTCTGGGGACTTTCTAGCTGAAGATTTAATTTGGAGATTTGCTCATTTATATTATCTAGTCTCATTATGGTTGTTTATGTCCCCTTTGTATGCAACAATTGTTTGGTGAATTAGTTGTAGCGTAGAGTATATTTCCTTTGGAAAAGTATTTGTTTTTTCTTGAGCATCATTTCTGGAGATCTTCTAATATCACCAGTCTCAGTAAGAATAGAACAAAATTTCCTCTAGTTGTCAAGCCTCCATGGACTCAATACTAATCGGAGGGGAAAGGGGGACAGGACCGGCAGCTGAAGACCAGAAATGGCGGCGATAGTCCTTCCCTCCTCCATTATCTGATTGTTGGAAGGTGACCCAGTGGAATGTAGCCATGTCACTTTGGGTTCCTCAAAACCCTGCACCTGGTCAAGTGCCAGTTCTTGTGGCTGGGGATGAAGGCAGACATAGAAGCATATGTACAAGAATGCCCCATATGTGCTACCATGAAGCCTCGTACAGGGAGGCTGCCTGGATTGTTGCAACACGTGGCGAACCCAACTCATCCATGGGAGGATATAGCCATGGACTTCATTGTGGAACTACCAGAGAGGCATGGATGCACAGTCATATGGACAGTAATTGACCTGTTTTCCAAGCAGGCCCATTTTGTCCCATGCAAAGGGTTGCCATCTGCTCGGAGATTGGCCAAAATGTTCATCACACAGGTAAATCGCCTGCACAGGGTGCCCTGACGGATCATATCAGCCCGGGGAGTACAGTTCACCACCCGTTTGTGGCGGGAGTTTATCTACTTCATCAGATCATCCCAAGGACTCAGCTCAGCTTTCCATCCCAGTACCAATGGGGCAGCCGAACGGGCCAACACAATGGTGGAACAGTACCTGCGATGCTACGTCTCCTACCAACAGACAGACTGGGTTGACCTGTTACCATTTGCTGAATGGCCTATAACAACGCAGTCCACAGCAGCATCGGATTCGCCCCTTTCCAGGTAGTTCATGGAGTGGAGTTTATCCCAACTCCCGAGTGCCCGCACAGGGACCCGTCGCCCTGCCAGCCCCAGGACTGGATAGATCACATATGTGGGGGCCTGGGGGATCACAAAAAGAGCATTGCAAAAAGGAGCAAAGACCTCAAAGGCTGAGGCTGGGTGGGGGATATGGTGTACCTGTCAACCAAGTACCTGCACCTGAAAATACCCTGCAAAAAACTGGGGCCAAAATTCATAGGTCTGTTCCAGATTGTGCAGGTCATTAACCCAGTCACAGTGTGGCTACAGCTACCCCATCTTTGGGGGAAAATACACCTGGTATTCCATTGCAGTTTACTGAAGCCGGTGGAAGGCTCCTCCTTTAGGCCTGTCAGGCAGACACCAGGTCCTGTTGTAGGGGACCATTATGTGGTCCAAGAGGTGCTGGACTCCTGAATCTGTCGAGGTCACTTGCAGTACCTGGTACGGTGGAAGGGGTACCCTGTCACGGATGCATCCTGGATGTGGGAAGCGGACATAAGAGCTCCCCAGTTGTTGAGGGGGGTTAGCTGCATCATCTGCCACAGCTCATGATTAATTACACATTTCTCTTTGCCTTCCAGGTGGAGCCCTGGTAGAGGGAGCCACCTGTCAAGCCTCCGGGGGCTTGACACTAATAGGAGGGGGGAGGGGGACAGGACCGGCAGCTGGAGGCCAGAAACGGCGGCAATAGCTCTTCCCTCCTCCATTACCTGACTGTTGGAAGGTGATCCAGTGGAGCATAGCCACATGACCATCAGCCCAGCTGCTGCCCTGCCAAACAGCTGATCAGCGCAAGGAAGCAGCAAGGAGCCGGAAGCATGCATTGAGTCCATGGCTGGGCACAGCTATGTGGTTGTCAGCTCCATGGCTGTCCCGCTGAACAGCTAATCGGTGCAGGGAAGCAGCAAGGAGCTGGAGGATTGACTGACTGCATCTTTTGAACGACTGCTCTTACTGGTGTGCACGCTGGATGCTGGTTAAGTGGGTGAGGGTGGGGCCAGTTGGGAGGTGTAGATATAGAGCACTGGGAGGTGATGGCTCCCAGTGCTAATTTTGTTGCTGTTTCCTGTTTGCTGTGATAACACATGCCAGAATGTTCCATGATTAAACCAAGCACCTGTGAAATCAATGGCTTGTTTCTTGTTGGAGTCAGGGGTGTGGCAAAACTACTGAAACTAGTTTTCTGGTTTTCTGGTTATCTCCCTGTATGCAGTGGAGGGTGATTTGTCTGAATGTGAAGCTTCTAGGAATGTCATAGCCTTTATAATCCAATAGGTTCCAGAATGCAGGTCCAGTCCCAAAAGCAATATTTTATAGTGATCCTTTGTCTCAGGCATCCAAAAATTATCAGCCAGGCATGGTTGTAATCCACAATGTTCAAAGAGTTCAAAATGTTCAACCTCCCTGAAAACAGCTCAAAAGTCTCTCCCAGCCAGACATAATTAAAAGTCAAATTTTTCTTTCTCTCCCACTAGCTCTTAAGATTAAAAGTCCAAGCTCAGTAGGTGTTTATAGTCCAAGAAGCTCAGGATGATAAGTATGCCAAATTTTCCTTTATTGACAGCTGTTCTCCCTTAAACTAGGAGTCACCAAGCATCCAGGAAGTTAGTTATAGTGTTGTTCTCAAATCCACAATTAGATGTCATTCAAAATCCATTTTCCACTCTTAAGACAAAGGATTGATTTCTTATATTTCACCTCAATGTTTTTTTTTCCACAGAGAAAATCTTAACAATTATCTCAGTTCTCAAATTTATCAAAACTGTAGCTTTTTTTACTTCCACTTCAATATTGTGTATTTCTGTCCCCCAAATAAATTAAAATACCATTTCCGTTCACATTTGGTAGTTTTTAACTTCTTGGGAGCCTTTCCCGGGAAATTCAATTGTAAAATAGTAAAGAAAGGATCAATATTCTCACCCAGTTCCAAACATGCTGTTTATAATATATTAATTGGTGCTTTTCTTCTTCGGTTGTCAGCAGCTAATGGCTGGCCACATGAATGTAGCCAGTCTTTCCCCTTTGGAGGGCTTTTCTCAGATTGAACGGAAACAGCACTGTCTCTCTGTGATCGACGAGGCACCCCTCCTTTTTCATCACCTCTTTGAGGCAATTTTAGGCCCCTTTTAGGGCCCCTAGCAGGGCAAAATCAGGCATGGAAGGCAGAGCCCTGCCTTCCTGCGTCTGTCTCACCACAATGCAAAACTGGAAGTCTTAATTGCCTCTTTTATAGTGTGTAAATGTGATTTATCTCCATGTATGCCTTGGAGGGTGATTTGTCTGAATGTGAAGCTTCTAGAAATGTCATAGCATTTCTTGATTTAGCATGGACTAAGATGCTATTAGTTTTCCAGTTGAAACTATGGTTCATTCTGTCCTTGTGTTGTGAGATTAAGGAATTTTCATATCTGATAGACTAGCTGGTGTTTGTAGATTTGCTAGTCTTTTGCTTGTCTTCCCAAGTTCCTTCATCCAATTTTGGAGCAATTTGAAATCCAGATTCTTGAGACACTTACGCTATTCCTTGACTGCCTATGTCAGTGTATCTGCTCCCCATGTGGAAGAAATGATGCAGTGATATGTGTTCATCCACACAGGCGCATCAGATGTCTCCATTAAATTATAATTTATTTTAATAGTGGAGGGTGGCAAGAGGAGTAAAATGTCTCCTGATCTCTTTTCTGACATCAACATTCAGAGGTTAGAATTATCTGGCAAACAATCCTGTAGCAAGGTCAAACAATTTTAAATTAGAAATTACTAAATGTTCTTACATAGAGAAAAATAGCATCTTGAAGAAAAGTGCTTTCTCTCAGGAGTTCCTTTCTTGTATATGTGGTTGTACAGATATCACATATCATCCAAAGTCCATTGGAGTTGGGCAGCCAATACATTTAAATAAACAAATATATACAGACAGAGATATGCATAGATCAGTGTTTCCCAAACTTGACAATTTTAAGGCATGAGGACTTCAACTCCCAGAATTCCACAGCCAGCAACACTGGCTGTGGAATTCTGGGAGTTGAAGTCCACATGCCTTAAAATTGTCAAGTTTGGGAAACACTGACATAGATATATCATTGCAGTGAGAAAGAGGCACAATAGGCAGGTGAGCCCAATTTTCCTTACTGTAAAGTACTACACACTTGTCGGTGTTTTTTGTATACTTGTATCAAGAGAAGGCAGTTCTCTGGAAAATATATTCTTCTCCAAGATCAACAATAGCTAAAATCAGACAGTTCTACACAGCAACACAGCACCTGCTATATACCAACACCACATACAGTATAACCAGATTCATTTGTACAAAAACCTCCATTATTTTTTATTGTACTTTATATATTTTGGCACAACTCAGCTACATTGTGAGTAATGTTTCAAGATCTTTATGATAACAGAAAAAAGATGTAGAAATTATTTGGCCAACCTGTGGATGTTGATACAATGGGTGAGAAAAACATATTCCACATATCCCTGTAAAACAAACATGTCAAACTCGTGACATCACGTGACGTTGCGCAATGTATCGGGACAGTTTTGCCATTGCCGGCAATGGGGTGGGCACAGCTTCCGGATGATGCGTCCAGCCCGTGGGCCAGCAGTTTGACACCCCTGCTGTAAAATGTGATCAATTTGTATTTGAATATTTGTTTAACGCAGGAAGGAACATGTCTATTGGATATAAGTCTCACTGAATACTCAGGACTTCCTGTTGTGCATGTAATTCAACTGCAGTAATTAAAAAGATTTCTGTTAACATCAGGCTAGGCCTTGTAATTCACTATTCAACACTTATGAGACCGGCCAATATAATGGCACATGATTTCTCAAATTAAGAGTTAAAAGAAGAAATTAAAGAAACCATATGGATCTACTTCAAAAGTAGTTAGCTGGCAAATTGAGAACATCAACTGGTCCTTATCTAGGAAATACATCAAATGAATTTATATCCCTCCCACATTAAGTAAAATACAATCTATTTTAATTACTGTCAAAAGGAAAAAATATTCCAACCATAGCCATCTTGGTAGCATTGGAGAAAATACCCACATGAATGCTCCTCCTGTGGACTGGAAGTGAGACCCTTGGAACTTTTTTTTTCTTTTTAGCTCAGCAAAGCAAACAGGGAGTTAATTATATCTCTGTGACCAAAGAGAAATAAAGCTTTGTAAACAGTTGTTAAACCCCTGCTGAAAGAAGAAAGCTTTCATCTCTGGAGGAGGAAATGTTCCAAAGCTGCAAGAGGAAGGCAACTGTTTCATATAAAACCCTATTAGAAGGGACAAGTCATGTTCTGCCAAAGGGATATATGTGGCAATGCATAAAATATCACAGCTTTTCAAGTTTTAAAACCAAGTGGTCTTTTTTCCCCCACCTGGTCTCAATACTTAGTATGCAAAGTAGTATACATTTTCTTCTTCTTCCTTCTCATCACCATTGCATCACTGGAGTGGAAGGGCTGATTAGCAATGTTTAAGGACAGGACCGGTCCTGAGAAGAAGCACAAGGTGGCATCTTCTGAACTTGAAGGGAGCAGGCTAAGGAGGCCCAGGAGAAACTGTTTGGCTTACTGGATATGTCAAGAGAGTTTCTCCTTGAGAGAGAGGAACAAATTGCTCTTAAGCAAAAATGTAGTTGAGATGTAACTGAAGTATTTTGGCATTTGAGGCAAATTCCTTTCAGGGATTAAATATCTATTACATTCAACATGTGAACATTTTAGTTATCCCTTTACCGCCTTTTCAGGAAGATAAACTTCACTATATGTGAGATTGCCTTAAGGGAGTTGATAGCATTTGAGCGATATCGGCAGGGGTATACAGTAACTTTAAAAGCTTTTGTTATGGTGAACATTCAGGTTTTAATAATATATAAATGAAATTGCAGGAAGTCCTTCACCTACTCTTCTTGCTTTCCAACTGTTCTTACCTTGACAAGTGCAAACATACATAGATGCGCACAGGCAGAAGATCCTGTCCTCTCTCATTCTCACAGATTTCTCTTCACTGCTGCAAGTTGTCCTTGGCTTCCTATCCCTGTTTTTCTTTTAGCTAATTTCTGTGGAACCAGTTTCAAAAGAAAACAAAAATACTGAAAAGCCCATCTTTTTAAACTCATGGATGGCATTGCTATAGTCAGCACTGGCAAATGAAAGAAGGTCTGGGCCATGCCCACCTATAGCAGTGTTGGCGAACCTATGGCACATATGCCAGAGGCGGCACTCAGAGCCCTCTCTGTGGGCACATGCGCCATCACCCCAGCCCTGTCTCCCTGCACAGCCCCCTCTTCACCAGCAGCCCCCCCAGAGGAGAGTTGCCCCTGAACACGGCCCACGCAGAGCAGCGCAGCCAAGGACATGGCAGCTGGGCAGCGGGGACAACACTCTGCCCTCGTGCCCTGTCACATGCAGATTATGCTGCAGGGCGCAGGAAGATGGCATGGCCACCATGGTATTGCTGGGCCATCTGGGCGATCTACTGCGGCAGGCCATGGAGGCCATGGGTGGTCCTGCGGGCAGGCGGGGTGGCAGGCGAGGCGGGGACGGGCAGGGTTGTTTTTTGGGCACTTGGTCTCAGTGAAATGAGGCACAGCACCACATGTATTGGCAGAGGTTAAAAAGCAAAAGATGATAGATACAGGTAAGTCTGCGATGGGCTAGAGACAGGTTGAGTTGAAGTTGTGTGTTCAAGTCCTCCGAAATTGGTACTTGGGCTCTTCTCAGGCTATTGCAACAGGATAGGTGAATGAACCCTGTTTTGTACCCCTTGCTCTCTGGAACAGTGTCCTTCCAGAGATTTATAAGGCTTCTATCCTGATGATGTCCCAAAAGTCAATATCTGGAAGTTTCCCTAGGATTCTGGTTTATTAATGGCAGCCTCACCTTTTGGGGTGTATATTGTGTTTGTTCGTTCTGATTTTTTCTTTATTTTTTTATTTACATTTTTAAGTAGAAGCCAGTCAGTCATCTTATACAAAGTAAGGAAGATCACCTTGATGGAGACATACTGGAATTGTTGCCTATGTAAAAGAGGCTGAAACATTTTTAAAGTCAAGAATGACATAACATTGTGGTAGGGTTGATTTCCTGTCTGGCTGCCCAGTGGGCTTGACATACTTGGGACTGGGTAGCGAACTAAATAAATAAAGGAAGGAAGGAAGGAAGGAAGGAAGGAAGGAAGGAAGGAAGGAAGGAAGGAAAAAAGAAAGGAAGAAAGGAAGAAAGTTAAGCTTTCCCGTCACTTGTTCTTTTTATGCTGCACGTAGGCTACTCCATATAATGCAGACTGTTTTGCAGATTTATTTCTCTTTTATAAACTGGTTTGTGAGCAGACATTTAATTTGGGGAAAAAAAAGAGATCTAATTCACTAATTATAGTAGACCAGCACCATCTTGTGGGTTGCCAAAATCATTCCATGTAGTTTTGTAATCTAGTTTCATATATAAGACTTTTAAATTCCCTTAAATTGTTCTTTTGTGGGATTAATTTATTTCCCAAAGATTGGTGGGAATGCAGACTGAACCTCTACGTACAGGACCAAGAAAGATATATCAGCTATAGAAAACATTTCATTATTTTATCTTTTGATCCACAGAAGAGTAGCGTGGATTTTAAGAACGGTACATCTACAGATAGAATATTTGTAGCTCACTGTGGGGCCTTAGTGCTTTGGGAGCTTGGTTGTTTCTTGCAACCCTTTCATTACCAAGCTAGGTAACTGTTGCGTCCTTGGCGGGAAAACAGACACGAGAAGCAGCTTGAGTTCTCAGGTTCTTTTATTCAGCGTTCAGCTTACAGGAAGATGGCTTCAGCCCAGCCCAAACGCCTCGCAACCCCTTATATAGGCAACTCCCGGGTAAATGGGTTACTTTTCCCGCGCCAGCACCCGCGCATGCGCACGGCGCTGGCGACAGCCTGTCTGGTCCCGGGCAGCTTTGCACCTGCCCGGGACTGCCTGCAAACGCCCGAGCCGTTTGCAAAGGCTCGGGACATAACACCCCTTTCCCCCGGGCTAAAACTACTACCAACATACAGCATTTAGTTTATATAACATTTTGCTCCCCAGTGCTCCCACTATTTACTGGCCTTTGCCTTGCCAGCAATGTTATGTAGTCTTCTAGGTACTTGGGAGATTTCTTTGCTCTCTGTGACCTTCTTAGCTGTGGGTTACTGGCATAAGTCCCCTGACTGGAGGGAGGCGTGAGCCTATTCTCTCTATTGTGCCCTGGTGTCTTCCAAGGACTGTGCCCCGATGCCTGGCCTGCTTGCTTGCCCACCGGGCTCGTCAGGCCAGGGCTTCTGTTGCTTTGTGACCTGGTTGACCTGCCTAGCTGTAGACCCTCAGGCCCCTTGAAGTGATAGCCGCTGCTGGGCGTCTCTGTAGGACCTCCTAGGTCAGTCCAAGACCTGTCAGGAGGCTGTCCATTCCCTGAACCCCATTCTGTGTTTGGGCTCATGTGGGTTTCTGTACTCTCCCAAAACTCAGGTGTCCCCTGATTTGTGCTAGGGTGTTGTAGTCGGGACTTGGTTCCTCGACTAGCTCTGTGTATGTTTGACCCTCTGTAGGATTTGGGGTAAGGTCAGGCCAACTTTGGGATTGTGTGCCAGCTCTCTTGCGGGGAATGATTTGTTGGGATGCCCCCGGGTATCCTCCGTGACTGGAGTGCTGTGTGATGTGTGTGGAAAGTGAGTATGCCCCCGGGGTGACTCCCTGGCTGGAGTAGGCGTGAGTGCCTGTTGTGTGGGTAAGCTCCATGACTTCCTTTTCGGAGCAATTGCAGAATCTTGGGACGAGCCGTCTGTGGCTCCCTCAGTGGAGATGGGCAGTAACTCTTGCCCTTCCCTTTGCTCCAAAGGGTCCCCCTCCCCCCCTGGAAAAGACCCAGGAGTTTCAGCAGAAAAGTCCCGCCTAGAGCGGAGTTGGTCGATGTGCCGACGCAGGACACGACCGTTGTCCAGGGCAACCTCGTAGGAGAGAGGACCTGTGATCCTGGACACAGAAGCGGGGACCCATGTATGACCAGGCCCGTAATTGCGAGCCCAAACCGGGGCACCCACAAGTAGTTGTCTAGGTGCCCTAGGATGTGAGGTAGATGAAGGCAGTCTGTCCGGATGCAACCGGTCAAGTCTCGTAGTAAGTTGGCGCCCCCAACGAAGTTCAGCTGGACTTCTCCCTGTAGAAGTGGACGGTGTGGTGCGATAAGAAAGGAGAAAGTCAGCCAACCTGTGATGCCAGTCCCCGTAGGTGAGTCTCTTCAAGGCGTCCTTTGCGATGCGCACCATGCGTTCAGCCATACCGTTGGTGGAAGGGTGAAAGGGCGCAGATGTGGCATGACGAATCAGGTTTGCCTGTAAGAAAGCTTGGAATTCGGAGGAGGTGAATTGAGGGCCGTTGTCAGACACAATGACATCTGGCAGCCCGTGTGCAGCAAAAATCCCCCTCAGTACCTGAATAGTCTTTGCAGTGGTGGTGGATGAGACAGGCACAACCTCAAGCCATTTTGAATGGCTGTCAACAAGGACCAAGAAGAACTGGCCCTGAAAGGGCCCAGCGTAGTCAATGTGCACCCTAGACCATGGGGACTGTGTTTCCTCCCATTATGCACAGGAGCTTGGGGCATCTCTGGGCGAGATCGTTGGCACAGGTGGCATGCGTGTACCTTAGCCTCAATATCTTTATCTAAAGCAGGCCACCACAAGTGGCTGCGTGCAAGAGCCTTCATACGAACAATGCCAGGATGACCCTCGTGGAGGGATTCTAAGACCCTAGTCCTCATTGAGGTGGGAATGACAACTCTGTTTCCCCAAAGCAAACAACCCTGAGAAAGGGACAATTCGTTCCTTTTGGACCAGAAACTCTGAAACTCAGGACTAGGGCAGTGCTCAGGCCACCCGGACAGGACCCAGGAGCGGACACGTGAAAGTGTGTGATCTGTACCTGTTTCAGCGGTTAACATCCCTGGCACTAAGAGGAAGCTCGGGCAAGGCTTGGATTGATAGAATGTTGACAGCTGGCGCGGGGTCAGCTTCTACTACTGGCAGAGGCAACCTACTGAGGCCATCAGCATGGCCCATTTCTTTCCCAGGCTTGTGGAGTAATGAAAAATCATATGCAGACAAAAAAATAGACCACCTAAGCATTCTAGGGGAAATGATGTGGGAGTCTGCTTACGTGTGGTAAACAGTCCCAGCAGAGGCTTATGGTCAGTGAAGACCGTGAAATGCCTGCCATATAGAAAATCGTGGAATTTTTTAATTCCAGCAACAACAGCCAGAGCCTCCCTGTCTATCTGAGCGTAGTTGCGCTCGGCAGAAGACAGTGTTCTGGAGTAGTATGCAATAGGAACCTGAGTTCCATCAGACCTGAGGTGACTCAGGACAGCTCCAACCCCGTAGGGGGATGCATCACAAGCGATGCACACAGGGAGAGACTCGTTGAAATGTGCAAGAACACTGTTAGAAGTGAGCAAGGCCTTGACTTCTTTAAAGCAAGCCTCATGCGCTTGTGACCACAGCCACACAGCCTGTTTGTCTAGTAGCCTGTGAAGAGGCTCAGCTACACTAGCTTTATGTGGAAGAAAAGAATTGTAGAAATTCAGGAGGCCTAGGAAGGCCTGAAGTTCGGCCTTAGACTTTGGCCTGGGTGCTTCTAAAATAGCAGTTAGTTTGGATTCAGCAGGATGAATCCCAGCAGCATCAATTTTGAATCCCAGAAATTCAGTAGAAGGCACCCCAATCTTGCATTTGTCTTTTCTGAGCTTAAGGCCTGATTTCCTGAATCTTAACAGGACAGCCCTAGCCTTTCAGCTAGAATGTGTGTGGAGTCTCCTGCAATCAAGACATCGTCAAAGTAGGGGCAGACCCCTGGTATACCTCGTAGTGTGTTTTCCATTACGCTTTGGAAAATCCCAGGAGCGACATTTCACTCCAAACTGCAGCCTTTTTACCTTAAAGGCTCCCCTGTGGGTCACAATAGTCTGAGCTATGGCAGCATCATCATCAACAGGCAGCTGTTGATATGCTTGAGCTAGGTCAAGCTTTGCAAAAACACGCCCCCCCTTGAGAGAGGCCAGGATGTGACTGACCACAGGAACAGGATAGGCATGTTGCTGCAATGCCTTATTGAGTGTGCATTTGTAATCAGCACAAATGCGAATGTCCCCATTTGCCTTTAGAGGCGTGACAATGGGGGTCTCCCATGGGCTGGAATCAACAGGTTCTAGGATTCCTTGTTGGATTAGTTTGTCTAATTCAGTGTCAATCTTACTTTTTAAAGCAAAAGGGACCCTTCTTGCTTTAATCCTAATGGGAGTGACAGTGGGGTCTAGCTTTAAGGACACAGGTGGTCCTTTGAATGTGCCCAGCTGGGGGCTGAAAACATCTGCAAATTCCTTGCAGACTTCCTGTAGGTCGAGTGTTTGTAAGCTGTTGAGTCCTGTGACGTGTATCCCCAGGGCCTCAAACCAATCGAGTCCTATGAGACTCGTTCGTTCACCCCCTACTACTAACAAGTCTAGTGGACCTTCAAAACTCTTGTATTGCACGTTAAGGGTGGCCTCCCCCTTAACACACACTCTTGAGTTCTGAAAATCAGTTAATACAATATCAGAAGGCCTTAACTTGCCTTAGTCCCACTACTGGAACAAATCTTCCTAAATGTATGCAATGAAATGATGGAAAGGGCAGACCCTGTGTCTAGTTCCATAGATAATGGAACCCCTTGTAGCTTCACATTGAGTGACAGCTTTTTCTTCATGGGCTTGTGTGTGCCTGTCCTACAAATGTTTCTACGCGAAGCGCAAAAACCTACCCTATTCTGGCTGGGGACTCTGGTACCCTTCAGGCGTTCTTCTTGAGGTTGTGCCTTTCGTCGGCCCAGACACACAGCTGCAATGTGCCCTTGTTTGCCGCATGCCCGGCAGGTAGCGGAGCGGAACTTGCAGTCGGTTCTCCTGTGGCGACCTCCACAGCCGATGCACTTGAGCGGAGCTGAAGAGCTTTCCTTCTGATTTTCTCCCTTCGCGGGGTGTAGACGGTCGACTTCTTCGTCCGGATCCTCCTCGGAGTTTCGTCGGACGTCTTCTTGGTGCACGGACGCACCCTCTGCACTGCTTCTGATCGGCCGCATGTTCTTGACGGCGCCGCCTGCTGCTTCTTCCGCGGTGGCTTCCCTTAACGCGTCTTGGAAGGATAATTCTTCCTTAGCGAAAAGTCTCTGTTGTAGCTCTCGATGCCTCAACCCGCACACGAATCGGTCCCTCAGTCGTTCCTCGAGGTCCTTGAACTCGCAGGGCTTGGCGGCCTTCCGTAACGCGGCGATGTATTCCTTGGCTGACTCCCCGGACCGTTGATCCCTCTGCTCGAAGGTGTGGCGCCATGAGATAACGGACACCTTTGGGTGGAAGTGGTCCTTCAGCAGCTTCTTCAGGTCTGCGTAGCTTACAGACTCTACTGGAACAGGTGCTGCAAGGTTTTCTGCGATTTCGAAGGCGTCTTGGCCGCAAGCGCAAAGCAGGGTGGCAGCCTTCAAGCTATCTTCCCTCACTTGGTTTGCCTTGAAGTAGTTCTCCATTCTGGATACGTAGGACTCCCACCGCTCTGGATGTGAGACGTCGAATTCCGCAAGCCTTCCGATTTTCGCCATCTTCGGATCTTCAGGAGACGGGTCTATCAGCCAGCCTACCCCCGAATGCGCACTGGATTGGCGGGCAGCTGCTGAGTCAACACCGTTCCTCTTCCGCCGCTCAGGACTCCTTGGGTAAGCTTACACTTTTTCCTTTCCAGGTAGTGCAAGGCATCCCACCTTCGTCGCCAGTGTTGCGTCCTTGGCGGGAAAACAGACACGAGAAGCAGCTGGAGTTCTCAGGTTCTTTTATTCAGCGTTCAGCTTACAGGAAGATGGCTTCAGCCAGCCCAAACGCCTCGCAACCCCTTATATAGGCAACTCCCGGGTAAATGGGTTACTTTTCCCGCGCCAGCACCCGCGCATGCGCACGGCGCTGGCGACAGCCTGTCTGGTCCCGGGCAGCTTTGCACCTGCCCGGGACTGCCTGCAAACGCCCGAGCCGTTTGCAAAGGCTCGGGACATAACAGTAACATCATCAGTATTAATCCTATGTCTCTCACAGACTAGAGCTTGAGGATGGGGGAAGGGGTACAGCAGTTGAGGTATCCTGGAAGATAAGTGGTAGTAACAGTAATTACCAAGGCAGGAAGGTGAACTATGATGTGTAGACCAAGACGCTTCTGGGAGATGAGTTTTGAGACTTCCAGCCTTATACTTTATGAGCCCAGTTATGCTATTATACATCATAACAAAATCCAAGCAAAGCAGGACACTACAAAAGACCAGCTTATGCAAAAAAACCTAAAACACCCTAATTATTTGAATTAGAAATTCAAAATAATGAGGAACATCTATTCAAAAGCACTTTTCACATTCCAGCAAAAAACAACAATAACAATAATAATGATGATAATGATGATGATGATGGAATGGACCTTGGAGGTCATTTAGTCCAACTCCCTGCTCAGGCAGGAAACCCTATACCATTTCAGATAAATGGCTGTCCAGTCTCTTAAAAACTTCCAGCTGTTTCTGGACACAGGTTGTTACATTGATTAATTGTTCTGTCAGGAAATTTCTCCTTAGTTCTAGGTTGTTTCTCTCTTTGGTTAGTTTCCATCTGCTGCTTCTTGTCTTGCCTTCAGGTGCTTTGGAGAATAGCTTGAGTCCCTCTTTCTTGTGTCAACCCTGAGATATTGGAACACTGCTATCATGTCACCCCTCATCCTTCTCTTCATTAAACTAGACATACCCAATTCCAGCAGCATATTCTTATATGCTTTAGCCTCCAGTCCCCTAATCATCTTTGTTGCTCTTCTCTGTACTCTTTCTAGAGTCTCAACATTTTTTTTACATCGTGGTGACCAAAACTGGATGCAGTATTCCAAGTATGGCCTTACCAGGGCATTGTAAAGTAATATTAATACTTCACGTGATCTTGATTCTATCCCTCTGTTAATGCAGCCTAGCACTGTGTTGGCTTTTTTGGCAGCCGCAGCACACTGCTGCCTCATATTTAAGAGATTGTCCACTAGGACTCTGAGATGCCTCTCACAGTTACTACTATTGAGCAAGGTACCACCTATACTATACCTGTGCATTTGGTTTTTCTTGCCTAAATGTAGATCCTTACTTTTCTCACCATTGAATTTCATTTTGTTAGATAGTGCCCAATGTTCAAGTCTGTCAAGATCCTTCTGTATCTTAAGCCTATCTTCTGGAGTGTTGGCTATTCCTGCCATCTTGGTGTCATCTGCAAATTTGATGAATTCCCCATCTATCCCCTCGCCCAAATCATTGATGAAGATGTTGAAAAGCATTGGGCCCAGAACAGAGCCCTGGGGCACCCCATTACCCACTTCCTTCCATGTAGATGCAATTCCATTGAGGACCACACGCTGAGTATGGCCGGTCAGCCAGCTACGAATCCATCTGGTAATGAAGTGATCAAGCATTGCGAGGAAACGAATGGTGTAACAGAACTGTCGCTACGTGAGTAATGGCCAACGTATCCCATATGTATCCCAACGTATCCCGGAGCTGGAAGACCAGCGGAAAGGAGAGCCCCGGAGACGGAGCCATCCAGTCGCCATTGCTGCATCGGCACCGCCCAGCTGGAACCTTGCGGGACGACCGCCGCCGCCAGAGGACGACTGTAGAGGGAGGAGGAGAAACACTAGGCCCTTCTCTCCTCGTGACCTCTGGCAGGCTACACCCTTTCATCGTGTGGCCATGTTTGTCGGTCCGGCCTTGCGAGACCAGTGGGGCTGCCACGCACCACGGGGGGCCTGGCTGGCACCATCCCGTCGTCATTGCTGCTGCTGCTGCTGTCACCCTTTGTGACTCTTGACCTTGATTCTCAGAATCTTTTAGCTAGTGTATGCTGATTGTATGATCGTTTTTTAACCTTTTTAGTTTATTGTATTAGGGTGTGTATGGGTGTGAGTGATGGAGCTGGGAACAAGAACTGGTGCCCCCTCTGCTGAGTGTGTAAACAGAAGTGGAGGGGGGCTGGATGTACTTCCCGGCTCGATTTGAATGTGAGATGTGGCCTGCCGGGAGGGGGGGATGGTGGGAGGGAGACCTGCGGGGTGGGTGGGGAGTTTTCGGGGGTGGAGGTGGGCCGGAACATCCCTGTTATCGTAGGGAGAGGTAGATATGGCAGGAGCCAAGGGGTGGGCCATCTTCGGGGAACAAGGACTCGCTGCATTAGAGCGATTACCTGTTCCGACCCCTTGGACTCTTCTCCAATACCTGGAGAGGGGGGTGTTCAGGACCCTGGCCTCAGGCTGCTGCTTTTTAATGCCAGGTCGGTTATTAATAAAGCCCCCCTCATCCGGGATTTGATACTGGATGAGGAGGCCGACCTGGCATGTATTACTGAGACCTGGCTGGGCCAAGAGGGAGGTGTTCCTCTCTCAGAGATGTGCCCAGACGGGTTTCAGATAATGCACCAACCGCGACTCCAGGGAAGGGGTGGGGGAGTGGCGATTCTTGTCCGAGAATCCCTGAGACCTCGCAGGATCCCAGCCCCAGAGGTTGTTGGGTGTGAGTCCCTTCTCTTGAGGTTGGATTGAAGGGTTCAGTCGGGTTTGTTGTTGACATACTTGCCTCCCAGCTGTGTGACAACAGCCCTGCCTGAGCTGCTGGAGGGAGTAGCCGGGTTGGCGGTGGAATTCCCCAGGCTTATGGTGCTGGGGGATTTCAATTTGCCGTCACTCGGCAAATCCTCTGGTGTGGCTCAGGAGTTCATGGCTTCCATGACAACCATGGACCTGACCCAGATAATTCAGGGTCTGACCCATAGGGGAGGACACACGCTCGACTTGGTATTCCTCTCGGGGCAGTGGAGACGTGATTTCGATTTAAGGGGTATAGTCACTTCTCCCTTGTCATGGTCGGATCACTTCCTGTTGAGGTTAGATTTCTCAGTCCTACTCCCCCACCGCAGGGAGGCGGAACCAATTAGGTGGTTCCGCTCCAGGCGTTTAATGGACCCGGAGGGGTTCCAAATAGCGCTTGGGGGTTTTCCTGATTCCCTCCTCCACGAACCGGCTGAGTCCTTGGTTGCTGCTTGGAATAAGGTGGCATCAGGGGCGTTAGACCGGATCGTGCCTTTGCGACCTCTCCATGATTGTGGATCCCGGAGGGCACCTTGGTTTACCGAGGAACTACGGGAGATGAAGCGTCAGAAGAGACGTCTAGAGCGACGCTGGAGGGCTAGTAACTCCGAATCCGACCGGACACTTCTAAGAGCCTATATTAGGACTTATTTAGTGGCGATACGAGCGGCAAAATGTTCGCATTTTTCCGCACTTATTGCGTCTGCAGAATCTCGCCCTGCTGCCCTGTTTAGGGTGTCCTGTTCCCTACTTAATGTTCGGGAAGCTGGGGAGCCCTTACAGGGTAGAGCGGAGGAATTTGTGCAATTCTTATCAGACAAAATCGCTCGGATTCGGACAGACCTAGACTCCGATTGGGCAGGGCCTTTCGAGATGACTGGGGCAGGTCTTAGCGCAGTTTTATGGGATGAATTTGAGTCTGTGACTGCTGAGGATGTTGACAGAGTGGTGGGAGCAATGAGCGCCTCCACTTGTTTATTGGACCCGTGTCCTTCCTGGTTGGTCTCAGCTGCCAAGGAGGTGACACGAAGCTGGCTCCAGGTGTTGATCAACGCTTCATTGAGGGAGGGGTCTTTTCCACAATCCCTGAAGGAGGCGGTTGTGAGGGCCCTGCTCAAGAAGCCTACCCTGGACCCAGCTGATTTAAATAACTTCCGTCCAGTCTCCAATCTCCCCTTTGTGGGGAAGGTTGTAGAGAGAGTGGTGGCGCTCCAGCTCCGACGGTCTCTGGATGAAGCGGATTATCTAGACCCTTTTCAATCTGGCTTCAGGCCCGGCTTCAGCACAGAAACCACTTTGGTCGCGCTGATGGATGATCTCTGGCGGGCCCGAGACAGAGGTTATTCCTCTGTCTTGTTGCTACTTGACCTCTCAGCGGCCTTCGATACCATCGATCATGGTATCCTTTTGCGACGACTCGAAGGGGTGGGAGTGGGAGGCACCGTTTTACAGTGGTTCTCCTCCTACCTCTCTGGCCGGTCGCAATCGGTATTGGTGGGAGGGCAGAGGTCAACCCCGAGGCCCCTTGAATGCGGCGTGCCACAGGGGTCGGTCCTCTCTCCCCTCCTATTTAACATTTATATGAAGCCGCTGGGTGAGATCATCAGACAGCACGGGGTGAGGTTTCATCAGTATGCTGATGATACCCAGTTATATATCTCCTCCCCGAGCTCTCTCAGTGAAGCCGCTGATGTGATGGGCCATTGCCTCGAAGCCGTGAGGGTCTGGATGGGGGTTAACAGACTCAGGCTCAATCCTGGCAAGACCGAGTGGCTTTGGATGTTGCCTCCCAAGGATCATGTCGACTGTCCAGTGTTGACTCTTGCAGGGGAAAATATACCCCCTTCAGGGCGGGTTTGCAACTTGGGTGTCCTCCTTGATCCACAGCTGAATTTGGAACATCAATTGACGGCTGTGGCTGGGAGGACCTTTGCACAAGTTCGCCTGTTGCACCAGTTGCGACCCTACCTGGACCGGGAGGCTCTCCTTACAGTCACTCATGCCCTTGTCACCTCACGTTTGGACTACTGCAATGCGCTCTACATGGGGCTACCCTTGAAAAGTATTCGGAGACTACAGTTGGTCCAGAATGCAGCCGCATGAGTGATAGTGGGTGCTCCTCGATACACCCACGTTACACCTATCCTCTGTGAGCTGCACTGGTTGCCTATTGGTCTCCGGGTCCAATTCAAGGTGTTGGTCATTACCTTTAAAGCCCTATATGGCTCAGGGCCAGGCTATTTGCGAGACCGCCTAATACCGCATAGTTCCCTACGTCCGGTTAGATCCCACAGGCTGGACCTCCTTCGGGCCCCGTCGGCCAAGCAGTGCCATTTGGCAGGGCCGCGGAGGAGGGCTTTCTCTGTGATGGCGCCCACGCTTTGGAATCAGCTCCCCCCGGAGATTAGGACCGCTCCCACTCTGTTGGTCTTCCGTAAGCTACTTAAGACCTGGCTTTTCCGGCAGGCCTGGGGTTTATAAAACCTTACCCCTGGATGATTTTTTTTGTATTGTTGTTTGTTATGTTTTATGTGTTTTTTTATTGTTAGCCACCCAGAGTCCTTCGGGAGTGGGGCGGCTTATAAATTTTAAAAATAATAATAATAATAATGTGTAATTCCTATATATTCAGGGGAGTTCTAATTGAAATTCTAAATAAATTTATTGGGGAATATATCTAACTGAACACTCCAATTTTCTTGAGAAAGAAAGATTATATTGTCACTCTCTTATAAACTGGAAAGTGAGCAATACCAGCAGAATTGTATTGTAATTTATAATATAATCATAATAAAAAGTGTTTTACCAAAGAATGGTTTAAAATTTACTCAACTGCTCCTCTAGTACCTTCAATCCTAATCTTCAATAGGATTTTCCAATGCATGCCAAATTTATCCCTTGGTGACAAGGAAAATAATGCTTTAAAAGAGAATTATTTGAAATAAAAAATATTTTATCATTTCATTCCATCACTATATGTGATAAACGCTCAAAGTTAACAGCCATTAACAAATTATACTTTAAAATGTATAATACATGCTTATTTGATTTGCGTATACCAATAATGGAAAATAAACTTTTTGCACTTTTTTTAAAGAACGGAATGCTGCAATTTATTCAACCTGGTCCATTCCACAAGGGTCACACGCATAGAAAGAGTAATATACACCATGTGATCAACTAAGAATAAATAAAATGCCTCTTTTGCAGTGACCCTCTAAAGCCCATTTAGGATGCTGGATGTCAGCTGTGACTTTAAATAGAACCAATCTTGCCAATAATATTTGAAACAAGTAGAATGGAGGTGGCGTCTCTTGATTTAGTGGCTGAAGACAATAGCCACAATTGGCCTCCCTAAGCTTGATTCCATTTGACACATTCACCCTTCTATTATCAATCTTACAAGGATATCCCACTTGTAAGCATGCTTCACATAAGATCTACTTGCCTAGTGTCATTGAGATGCAGCAGTCAGAAGGCTGGAATTAGTAGCTCCAGGCAGATGCTTTTTTTTCAAATGTTTTGCTGTCAAGCTACGGTCATCAAAGGAGAGCAATGAAAGTAATATTCCTCCAATGTACAATATACAGTTATTTTTCTTTTTTATAGACATATTTTGAGTTTTTAAAAATTGTAATTGCTTTTTTGGCAAAGTACTCCATTCTAATAAAAACTATGACATTCATTCGGAGATCATGTCAATATTATTTTAGGAAATATTTACTGTTTTTCTATGTGGCAGATACACCACAAATAAACTGTAAATGCCTAATCTTCTTATTACAAATGTCTGGATCCATACCCATTTATTCTATTCATCAGGATTAACCAACTAACAATCATTTTTTTTAATCATATAATGAAATACAAATAATTTCAACATCAATAAAGTAGAAATATCATAACGGTTATAAAAATAATAAATACATACATACAAAATGATAATTAAAATAAGCAAGGGAGAAAAAATTAATTTAACAAAAAATCCATATAATATCGATTTGAATAAATATAGAATTAATTCAGTCCTTAAATTTGTCATTAAATCTAGATCACATAGAAATATTGCTTCATATTCTCTTTTTAGAACACGAAGACTTTTCAATAAACTGATAATAGACTCTTATTCTGAATCTTTAACATCAGGAAAATAAATTTTTGTATATTCACCCTTGCCTTATCTTCACTTATCTTGCCTCAGAGTTAATAGAGCAAAAGCTTTTCAAATTTTGTTAAAATAATTAACATTATGTTTATGTTTTATTGTATTCATATCTTTAAATATTTTATTGGATTTATTATATTTCTTTCCAAAATTCTATTAATATATGCTATGATTTGAAACCAAAATGGTATATAACTGAATATATTAGAGACTTAAGAATTGATGCTAGCACAACAAAACCAACCATTTAAAATATTTTGAAGGAATCCTTTTGCTATAAATTGAAGTTCTGGATATTTTAGAAACCTCTTTCTCCCATATCAGGCTGCTCACATTTATATCAACTATTTTTTTATGTCCCTATGCATTTTGGTAGTCACAACTAAACCATACAATTTCTTTTTTATGATTTAGTCTGAATCTTTTTTTTTATTTGGCATATGGACAATTTTGCTGAATTTCAACAAAGAAATATAACTTTTTGTATAAGTTAATGTACTGAATCACACCAATATTTGATTTTTTTTTCAATAAATGCTAATTACCTGTAATTTTGCTTATACTACGGAAACTAGATTTTTTTTCAATACAATTTAATTTTTTAAAGAAACTGCTGAGAATATCTTTAAAACCAACTTCATAATAAAAAGACAAGACCAAAAATGCATGCTATACCTTTATGTTCTATATGTATATATGTTATGGATTGGGTAAGAATTGAACTCTATTTGAAGTAAGCTTGAAATTAAAAGATACATAACTGTATGAATTATATTTTCACCATTAAAAAAGTGTATTACTTTTGAATTACTGTGTCTTTGAAATAATCCTATCCATTTTTCTAAATAAAGTAAATGATTTTATCTTTATTATGCATACCTTCCTCTTAACAAGTAACTGACATACAAGAGAAATGGACTTTTTTTGAAAATTCAAATATTGCTAATTTACTACAAATTACAACAGTTATCATTATAGCTGTATATTTACTTCATTATATATATTCCAGGTCCAATTCTTTAAAAATCAAATAAGAATAGTAAAAGCATAGGACTACATCCAGAGTTAGCTGTGACATTCCGAAATCGTGATTGGACTACAGGTAGTCTTTGTTCAGCGATCATAATTGGGACCAGCAAATTTGTCATTAAGTAATGCAGTTGCTAACTGAAACTGCAAATTATGCTTATGATCTTTTTAAAGTTTTCCTTTGCTTTACAAACCAGTGAAGGTCATAAATGTAAAGATTTGTGATGAAATTACTTTTCCACCACGATGTAAAAAAGATGTTGAGACTCTAGAAAGAGTACAGAGAAGAGCAACAAAGATGATTAGGGGACTGGAGGCTAAAGCATATAAGGAACGGCTGCTGGAATTGGGTATGTCTAGTTTAATGAAGAGAAGGACGAGGGGGGATATAATAGCAGTGTTCCAATATCTCAGGGGCTGCCACAAAGAAGAGAGTGTCAAGCTATTTTCCAAGGCGCCTGAAGGCAGGACAAGAAGCAATGGTGGAAACTAAGTAAGGAGAGAAGCAACCTAGAACTAAGGAGAAACTTCCTGACAGTTAGAACAATTAACCAGTGGAACAACCTGCCTCCAGAAGCGGTGAATGTTCCAACACTGGAGGTTTTTAAGAGACTGGACAGCCATTTGTCCGAAATGGTATAGGGTTTCCTGCCTGAGCAGGGGGTTGGACTAGATGATCTCCAAGGTCCCTTCCAACTTTACTATTATTATTATTATTATTATTATTATTATTATTATTATTACTCATCATTTGTTTGATACACAACCCATAAGTTAGAACTTGTCTGTGTCAACTGCCTTTGATTCACTACATTATTCCTTATGGGAAACATTTGGTACTCATCGTTTTTGGTACTCATTGCATCTCCTGGAATCAATTAATGATGGCTACTGAGATACCACTGTACATTGTCAGAAGTGGATATAACAGTAAATCATGATTTACAGTTGAGATGGCATGCTTTTATATGGTATGGAAAAAAACAGAATACATAACTATTTCCAGAGACACCATATAAGGAATTCTTTATTTGTGGTCTGGGAGAAAGTAAAGAGAAATCATTATTTGAAGATTCCAAATTGGCTGTCAACTATGGAGGCACTAATACACCCCAATATGTTTAACATGGGAAACATTATAAGATATAAAGACTTATTAACAGATATGGTGGAGTTGAAAATCAAACAATAATTAGAGGAACAAGGAATAAAGATGGATTGGTACATGAGAACGCAAATACAATCTAGATATGAAAAAGATGTTAAAATAGATGGTGTTAATTTGGGGACAACAGAGTTAGATGAAATACTCACAGGAACGGAAGAAAAATGGATTAAAAAATGTACAGTTATCTACTACATATGGAGTTAGAGAAAGAACAAGTGAAAGAGACAATGATAAAATGGACAAGGAATTTTGGATACGCAATTGAATTAGATAGATGGCAGCAACTATGGGAAAGAAACTATAAATTGACAATGGCGACTGAGTATAAAGAAAATATGTACAAAATGTTTTACAGATGGCACATGTCTCCTGAAAGATTAGCTAAAATGTTTAAGGACAGGTCTATGAAATGTTGGAAATGTCATCAGATACCAGGTTCCTTCTACCATATGTGGTGGACATGTGTAGAAGCTAAAACTTATTGGAATATAATTAGAACATGGATAGAAAAGATGATACAACAACGTATAGAACTAAGACCAGAAATATTCCTGTTGGGTATTCTACCAGAGAAATACAATAAAAAAAAACATATTTAATTATTCATGTAATTACGGCAGCCAGGATTGTGTTTGCACAAAATTGGAAAGCACTGAAAGCCCCCCCAGAGGGAGAGGTGATTGGGAAAATACTGGAATGTGCAGAAATGAATAGACTAACAATGACAATTAAAGATAAGACAGAGTCAGACTACTAGGAAATCTGGGGAACTTTTTATGATTGGCTGAAAAGAGAATATGGTTAAAAGATAGTTAACATTAATTTAGATGGAAGAAGAAGGAGCAGATAAGGAGGGAGACCCAGGCGACACAGTATTGAATAACTGGAGGTTGTATAAATGTTTATAGAAGTATATACCGAGAAGGTTAGATAAATAGAAGTATTAATCTTATTGTATATAATACAGATAGGGAAATTTGGAGAGAGGAGTTGCTCGGACATTACCCCTGAATTGTATCTGAAGAGGGATGAGAGGGAAGAAAGGAGAGGAGAGAGAAAAGAGTAAAGGAGGGGAGAAGGAAGTAGGAAGGTTGGAGGAGAAGAGGAGAAGTGGGGAGAAAGGGGAGGAGAGTGGTGAAGGAAAGAGAAGAGGAGAGGAAGAAGAGGGAAGTAGGGAAGAGAAGAAAGGGAGAAAGAAGGTAGAGAAGAAGGAGTGTGGATACGGTGAAAGGGGAAATGGGCGAGCAACACCAAAAGTCATGTGTATGTATTTATTTCATTTTATTAAAAGTATCTTATATATGAATGTAAAAAGAATATATGTTAACATCTGATAAATATTACGGTATATGTATGGGGGAGAGTTTGGAAAAATAAAAAATTATTTAAAAAAAAAAGAAGTGGATATAACAATATAACAATATCTGAATAAACAATTGTTTAAACGTTTTCCAGTTTTCAATATTGTTTCACATGGCAGAAAAGTTTATTTGGGGCAATCCTTTTTTTATAGATACAATGAAGTGTTATTTCTATACCTACTAGAGACTTCTAACTTAGACCAGCTTGATTTATAATGAGGGAAGGGTTGGTTAAATCAGCATTCATTGTGACATTTATCTTTTAAATTCAACTTAGTGTTATTAAATTGTACAGTATTCTTTATTCACATGACAAGATATTTTCATTATTAGAAATGTGAATGAATGGAACTACAGTATGATATTACTGGTAGTAAACTATTTTCTACTTCTGTTTTACCTATTATACTTCTCAACTTAATTTTTAACATATTACAATTTATATCTAGGAATGTATCATCATATAGCCTGAATATATTATTTTCTCCCTTTGTTCTAATTCCTCAGAAACCATACACTTTCGACTTCCAGTTCCGGTTTGTGGTGTTAACGGTCATGCAGAGAGAGTCGTCTCTTCGCCGGTAGACCCTGAAAAAGGTTGAAAGTCGCTTCTCATTGACTGCAGGAGGGCGGCAACTCCTCCCACAGCTCGAGTAACTCCTTAGGGCCAATGGAGCAAAGATCGTTCAGTAAGATGGCTGATCATATAGCTGCACCAGCTGAAAGTCACAAGAACATCTAAGCCTAAAGAACCATCGTGGATGATCCGGGTGAGACCTTCCTTTTCCTTTCTTTACCATATTTATTTTCCTGTAAAAAGCCTGCTTATTTCCCTGCTTTGAGAGAGCGGCGTCTGTCTGTGTGGGAAGAGAAGCTTTGAATATGAGGAAAGATTAACTAACTTCAATGACTATTTTTACTTGTATCTACTCTTGGGTCCTGAAAAAAACCTTTTATTACTGAACTTTACTACCTGATTTAATCTATATGCGGAGAATATTATTTTTCCTATTTTTTAAATGTTATTTTATTCGTGTTTGGAAAAGATTGTATAATCTACTGAGGACCCTTGTGGTGAAATTTAAAACTGCAACTGCTTTCTCTTGTTTGATGCTGAGGTTGGTTTTGACCTTCAAATCATCATAAAAGGGAAAAGATAAAGAAGTTGAAACAGCTGCTAGAAATTGTGGGGGTGGACATTGGCTAACTGTTATTAAATATAGCCTCCACTAAAAGATAAAAAGACTGCTTCTAATTATTACTGAAATGGAGAAACCCTATTTACAACTTAACTATATACTTATACTGGAAAAAAATCATGAAGCTACTGAGCAAGTATGTGCCAAAATAAAAGAGATTACTACAGAAATAAAAATCAGAAACCCTACTCCAAATTTACAAACTGACCTCCAGACTTCAATCGACTATCCTACAGGCCAAAAAACAACAGAAGAGGAATCAATCAACACCAAAGAGGACTTTATGCCACATTATATACAACCTATTCAGATTTTTGATGATCAGAAAGTAACTTTAACTAAACCATATATAATTTCAAAAGCAACAGGAATTGATGTACAAATACGATTTATTGAGAACTATGACAACTTTGATAACCAACTACTAATCACAAAACTGGACACAACTGAGTGTGCTATTCAGCTGAACCAAACATTGAGACTTGAATTTTTAAAGCAACAAGGGACTAACCACAAAGGAGTTAGGCTCATAAAACAGAGGATGGGATGTTTTCCCTTGACCCAAATGATATCACGAAGAATAAAGAGAGACTTATTTGTTGATATAGAGGCCTTGTTATGGAAACCCTCTTGGCATAAAAAGAAAGCCAGAATAAGATTTAAAAATGAGGTTTAAAATTGTATGTAATGGGTTAAAAAGGCTTCTTAGAGATATGGATTGACTTAAGGTTTAAGACTTAGACTTATACGCGAGAGGAAAATTTTCAATTAGTAGAATAAATATGTGAAATAGAGTAAGAATGTATTTTTTGAAATAAGATGTTTATTTTATATATGACAACTACTTTGTAATGGAATAAGAAAATGGATTGTGCTAATAGAAGACATGGTATTAGTAAATGAGGAGCTAGTAGAATAAGAATAGAATATGTTTAAGAAATATAAGAATGTAATTGTGAGAATAATATGTTTATTTTTAGATATTATAATCATTATGTTATGAAAAGAGGGAAATTAGGGATACCCAAAGTATAAATAATATGTTTATTTATGGCTAAATTGAAATATGGTAACTGGAATTTTGTAAAGCCTAAATACAGGATTGGGATCTGTATAGTTAAATTGTTATTGATAATTTTATTGATTGATTGAATTTCACTAGAAATGTATTAATCTGAATATGGTATACTATTTGAGGGAACTAGAGAGGGAATTTTTGACGAGTTAACCTGAGCTATATACAAATGTCTTGGTTTTTGGATAATTGATTACCCCATCACCACGCTGTTTCCTAAGCATCTTGCTGTAAAAATTGGAAAACTTAATTGTGTTAAATTATTATAGCTACAATTTTTATACAGTTCTGTATGTGATATTAAGTGCTATTTTTAACAATATCAGCAACTGGCAAAACATTGTTCTAATCATATCCAAATTGTTCAAAATGGGATCTTTTATCCTATTTTATTATTTTTTGCTTTGCTTATCATTATGGGTATTGTTAATAAAAATGTTAAGTATCTTCTCTTTTTTCATGCACTTGTTGAACCAAGAATGAAAAACACACTGATGAAAATGATGCTGATATATACAAAATAATATATATTTTTACCAATATTTTCCTTTGAAAGTATGAGAGTATTAGAAACAAGACTACCTTAACAGCCTTACCAAACTCTGAAGGAACCAAGTAAGCTATAGAGTGCCCTCTAAAGATATTATTTTGACAATGCATTCAGTTTTCCAATGAGCAATAATTGTATAATTATTATACTGGCATTTCAGTACCATATTTATGTACAGAAGGGAGTAGCCTGTGATCTACTGTACAGTTGGTCTAATTTTTTTGCATGCTGTACTTCTAGAGATAAATAATAAATACTTCCCTAATCAATACCTCCATGCCAGATAAATTGAAGGAACTATAAATCCAAGACATTAAAGGAATAAGGAAATAATTACTTATTCTAGGACCAATAAATTAATCTTCCTAGGAATTTATTTCTATACATATAAAGAGAAACAAGCTGTAAAAGTATCTCAAGTGGGAATTTAGAGACTACTGTATTATTATACAATTAGCCATGATAAACATTAAGAAGCATTGGAATAACACAGTAAACTCAGTGGGGGAGAGACTAGAGCAGGGAATTTGAACTGGTGAATATTTTGCAGGAAAGGATAAGTAGCCTCCTTCCCAATTTTGTCCAATTTATCCTTCATTTTATCTGTTTGCTAATCTTTTTACAAAAATTCTCTTGTTCTCTTTTGTAATAGATTACCATTTTGCTTTTTAAAAATATATTCTCAAGTAAGGATCCAGGATGCAATCTTTACTATAATATATAAAATTTATATTACAAAGTAGGAGAAAAAAAAGGCAATAACATTTTTTCCTGTGACTTTGCATTAATCTTCGTTACGTTTCACTATTTTTTGTGTGCAACGTGTGCATTAATGAGTACAATTAATATTACATTGAGTGAATAGTTTTTCTGGGTTATATGAGAAGGGTTATAACTTCATTAAAAATGAAACTGAAATTTTGAAAGAATTGTTGCCAGTCTAGTGATTAAACAGGATAAAGAATAACAATTAGATTTACCTCCACTAATTTTTAAAGGAGAGATTTTTTTTAATGGATTACTTCAGGTATAAGGGGAAATAATCATACAGTAGACTGCCATGAATAAAAACTGCCATGAATGTTCAATGTTATCATTTTAACTTGTTTTTAAGTTGGATGTACTTTTAATAACCCATTATAATAAGTTTGCACTGTGCAGAGTGACTGAGATCAATGGGCTTGGTATTTCTGAAATAATCCATTATCTAGCTTCATTTAATATTAATTAATGGAGTCTGAACATACACATGCACATCCCTCTTACCAAGATTAACTCACTTAATATGTCATATGACTGCACTGTCTGCATGGTTTGATTAAGTGTTGTGAACACAATCATTCTCATTTGAGATTCAGATAGATATTTTGTTATTTTTCATAAATGCCTGATTGATTAAGCTCAACTTGTTTTATCACCATGAGAGAAATTTCTTTTGTTTAATAGCGTAAGTGAGGAAATTTCCTTCCTTTCCCTTTCACACATACACGCCCTTCATCTGTACCAGTCTCATAAAATCTAGTGCAAAGAACTGGGACTATTTGTTGAAAATAGCAATGCTTCTCTGCAAGAAGCAAACATGGCTAGCTTGAAGTAGGTAGGATACAGGTATGGAGGTAATAGTAGCAAATGGCTCCCCATCCCATCTGTTCCTAAAACAACTCAAATCATCAGAATTTATCAGCAGGGGGAGCTCTGGTATTGAGTTGTTTTAGGAACAGATGGGATGGGGAGACATCTATGCAATACTCACTAGAATTGGTTTAACTATGTGGCTTATATACTAATTTTTATAATCCCTTCTATTCATTTATCATTATAATGACAATTATAATAATTGATTATGGAATCAATAATCAATAATGTACTATATGATGCATTGTAAGCATTTTTGAACAGATGACAAATGAGGAGGAAAGTTTACAAGTGAAGAAGACAGGTCTCTTTATAAAAGTGCAAAGAAAATGATTATGAATCAGATATGGATCTGCTATATCTATACCAAAACCAACAGCTCTAGACTTCCAGAATAGGGATGTTGATAATGAAATGTATCATGAGTTCTCTTAGGAAGATGGGTAGCTGGAATAATTAGATAAAAATAATAAATAATATATAAGTGGCAGTTGAATGAGCTAAAAAAAATGAACTAAATTTAACAATACCATAAGAAACCATTGAACGTGTAGGCACTGACCTCTAAGAAATCCACCATACTGTAAGGAAGGCCTTCTCTTATGTATGACTGTTCATGTATGAGTGCCATTAGAGAAAATAAATAGAATTGTACTGAATTCAGATATTCATGGCATGCTTGAAGTATTCACTATTTACCCATAACAATCCTATAATATAGACTTGATCACTCTGAGACATCTGTAGATAAGATGATCTCAATAACTTTATCCAAATTGTTGCCCTCTAAATGCATTTCAACAGCCATAATTCCAAGTCAGGTTTACATTAGCCTGTTGAATCAGATGAAAATCAATGAAGGAGGAAAATAAGGCAAGAAATGAAAACACAGGTAGTCCTCAACTTATGACCACAATTCAGCCCAAAATTTATGTTGCTAAGTGAAACATTTGTTAAATGAGTTTTGCCCCATTTTATGACCTTTCTTTCCACAGTTGTTAAATGAATCACCACAGTTGTTAAATTAATAACATGGTTGTGAAGTGAACCTGACTTCCCCATTGACTTTGCTTGTCAGAAGGTCACAAAAGCTGGTATCATGACTCCAGACACAGCAACAGTCATAAATATGAACCAACTGCAAAGTATCTGAATTTTGATCATGTGACCATGGGGAGGCTGCAATGGTTGTAAGTGTAAAAAATGGTCATAAATCACTTTTTTCAGTGTGATTGTAATTTTGAATGGTCACTAAATAAACTGTTGTAAATGGAGGACTATCTGTAACTTTAAATAATCCCATTGATTAAAGGCACCTATTTCTCAAGTCTCCTAATTTTCTACACAATCCTAGATTCAGATTTGATGTAAATATCCATTGCAAAGTAGTTTATGGATACTTAATTTCATACAGAGTGTACGAAACAACTAAATCTCAGTTCGGGGGATTATTTTGCACTTGGTGATTATCTTTAAAAACTTCAGGGGTTAACTTTCAGCTTTTATTTATTCTCATTATACTGCATTCTTACCTGAATAATTGATTCTATTCACACATTATTTTTTTCTTGGGTGAACCTAGAGTAATATAACAGAAGAAAAGCTCCACTAAAAAAACATAAGCCATGAAATGAATTATTTTGTCCTTTATTTACTCTACATATGCTTGAGCAAGCAAATCTAAATTGCTTATTCTGTAATAATGTATACTGATAATATATAGTGGGCTACAAAAATAATTGAAAATATTTGTATAATTGTACATATGTACACACACACTCCATTCCAAAATTCGAGCAATATTTTTTGCAGTATTAATGAGGATTCTGAAGTCAGCTAAATAAAGCCTAGTGACTAGTCAAAGCTTCAAAAATTCAGCCTGGTATTCAGCATATCTGTAAGGTATGTCATACAGTACAATTGTCATGTATTCACAACAATGATTTTTTAAAAAATACAGGTCCTTTTACCTTCATTCAACATACTCCTTGACTGTTGCCTCTTCCTACTCTTTACTTGTTTCTCTTCTACAGAAAAATAACTAGCATGGGGGAAAATCTATGCCCACTTAAGCAGCCTTTCCAAAACTAATTCTCTCCAGATGTTTAGAAATCACAATTTTCATCAATCACTCTGGCTATTTATAGGGGACTCTGAGAATCGTACTCCCTATATATCTGAAAGAGAACAGGTAAGAAAAAGCTGCTCTTACTGTTATGTCCCGAGCCTTGCAAACGGCTTGGGCGTTTGCAGGCAGTCCCGGGCAGGTGCAAAGCTGCCCGGGACCAGACAGGCTGTCGCCAGCGCCGTGCGCATGCGCGGGTGCTGGCGCGGGAAAAGTATCGTATTTACCCGGGAAATGTCTATATAAGAAGTTGGGAGGTTTTGGGAGCTGCAGAAGCCATCTACTTGTAAGCTGAACGCAGAATAAAGAAAACTGAGAACTACAACTGCTTCTCGTGTCTGCTTCCCGCCACGGACACAACACTGGCGACGAAGGTGGGATTGCCTTACACCGCCTGGAAAGGAAGAAGTGTAAGCTTACCCAAGTGAGTCCTGAGCGGCGGAACGGCGTCGATTCGGCAGCTACCCGCCAATCCAGTGCGCATTCGGGGGTAGGCTGGCTGATAGACCCGTCTCCTGAAGATGGCAAAAATCGGAAGGCTTTCGGAATTCGACGTCTCACATCCAGAGCGGTGGGAGTCATACGTAGCCAGGGTGGAGAACTACTTCAAGGCAAACCAAGTGAAGGAAGAGAGCTTGAAGGCTGCCACCCTGCTTTGTGTTTGCGGCCAAGACGCCTTCGACATCGCAGAAAACCTTGCAGCACCTGTTCCAGTAGAGTCTGTAAGCTACGCAGATCTGAAGAAGCTACTGAAGGAGCACTTCCACCCCAAGATGTCCGTCATCGCATGGCGCCACACCTTCGAGCAGAGGGATCAACGGCCCGGTGAGTCGGCCAAAGAATTCATCGCCGCATTACGGAAGGCCGCCAAGCACTGCGAGTTCAAAGACCTCGAAGAACGACTGAGGGACCGATTCGTGTGCGGGTTAAGGCATCGAGATCTACAACAGAGACTTTTCGCTAAAGAAGAATTGTCCTACCAAGACGCCTTAAGGGAAGTCACCGCAGAAGAAGCAGCAGGCGGCGCTGTCAAGAACATGCGGCCGATCAGAAACAGACCAGAGGTTGCATCCGTGCACCAGGAAGACGTCCAAAGAAACTCCGAGGAGGATCCGGACGAGGAAGTCGACCGTCTCCACTCCACGAAGGAAGAAAAACAGAAGGGAAGCTCTCCAGCTCCGCTCAAGTGCATCGGCTGTGGAGGTCGCCACAGGAGAACCGACTGCAAGTTCCGCTCCGCTACCTGCCGGGCATGCGGCAAACAAGGACACATTGCAGCTGTGTGTCTGGGCCGACGAAAGGTACAACCTCAGGAAGAACCGCGCCTGAAAGGTACCAGATTCCCCAGCCAGAATAGGGTAGGGTTTTGCGCTTCGCGAAGAAGCATCCTTAGGACAGGCACACACAAGCCAATTAAGAAAAAGCTGTCACTCAAGGTGAAGCTACAAGGGGTTCCATTATCTATGGAACTAGACACAGGGTCTGCCTTTTCAATTATCTCCTTGCATACATTTAGGAAGATTTGTTCCGGTAGTGGAACTCAGGCCAAGTTAAGGCCTTCTGACATTGGTTAACAGATTTTCAAAAATTCAAGAGTGTGTGTTAAGGGGGAGGCCACCTTAACGTGCAATACAAGAGTTTTGAAGGTCCACTAGACTTATTAGTAGTAGGGGGTGAACGAACGAGTCTCATAGGACTCGATTGGTTTGAGGCCCTGGGGATACACGTCACAGGACTCAACAGCTTACAAACACTCGACCTACAGGAAGTCTGCAAAGAATTTGCAGATGTTTTCAGCCCCCAGCTGGGCACATTCAAAGGACCACCTGTGTCCTTAAAGCTAGACCCCACTGTCACTCCCATTAGGATTAAAGCAAGAAGGGTCCCTTTTGCTTTAAAAAGTAAGATTGACACTGAGTTAGACAAACTGATCCAACAGGGAATCCTAGAACCTGTTGATTCCAGTCCATGGGAGACCCCCATTGTCACGCCTCTAAAGGCAAATGGGGACATTCGCATTTGTGCTGATTACAAATGCACTCTAATAAGGCATTGCAGCAACATGCCTATCCTGTTCCTGTGGTCAGTCATATCTGGCCTCCCTCAAGGGGGGGCGCGTTTTTGCAAAGCTTGACCTAGCTCAAGCATATCAACAGCTGCCTGTTGATGATGACACTGCTATAGCTCAGACTATTGTGACCCACAGGGGAGCCTTTAAGGTAAAAAGGCTGCAGTTTGGAGTGAATGTCGCTCCTGGGATTTTCCAACAGCGTAATGGAAAACACACTGCGAGGCATACCAGGGGTTCTGCCCCTACTTTGATGATGTCTTAATTGCAGGAGACTCCACACACATTCTAGCTGAAAGGCTAAGGGCTGTCCTGTTAAGATTCAGGAAATCAGGCCTCAAGCTCAGAAAAGACAAATGCAAGATTGGGTTGCCTTCTACTGAATTTCTGGGATTCAAAATTGATGCTGCTGGGATTCATCCTGCGGAATCCAAACTGACTGCTATTTTTAAGAAGCACCTAGGCCAAAGTCCAAGGCCGAACTTCAGGCCATCCTGGCCTCCTGATTTCTACATTCTTTTCTTCCACAAAAAGCTAGTGTAGCTGAGCCCTCTTCACCGGCTACTAGACAGCAAGCAGTGGTGGCAGTGGTCCAAACCATGAGGGTTGTTTTCAACAACGTCTGCGTTTGCTCACTTCTAACAGTGTACTTGCACATTCAAACGGAGTCTCTCCTGTGTGCATCTGCTTGTGATGCTCCCCTTACGGGGTTGGAGCTGTCCTGATCCACCTCATGGGTCTGATGGAACTCAGGTTCCCTGTTTGCATATTACTCCAGAACATTGTCTTCTGCTGAGCGCAACTACGCTCAGATAGACAGGGAGGCTCTGGCTGTTGTTGCTGGAATTAAAAAATTTCATGACTTTCTATATGGCAGGCACTTCACGGTCTTCACTGACTATAAGCCTCTGCTGGGACTGTTTACCACACGTAAGCAGACTCCCCAAATCATTTCCCCTAGAATGCTTAGGTGGTCTATCTTTTTGTCTGCATATGATTTTTCCTTACTCCACAAGCCTGGAAAAGAAATGGGACATGCTGATGGCCTCAGTAGATTGCCTCTGCCAGTAGTAGAAGCTGACCCTGCGCCAGCTGTCAACATTCTATCAATCCAAGCCTTGCCCGAGCTCCCGCTTAGTGCCAGGGATGTTGCCGCTGAATCAGGTACAGATCACACACTTTCACGTGTCCGTTCCTGGGTTTTGTCTGGTTGGCCTGAGCACTGCCCTAGTCCTGAGTTTCAGTGTTTCTGGTCCAAAAGGAACGAGCTGTCCCTTTCTCAGGTTGTCTGCTTTGGGGAAACAGAGTTGTCATTCCCACCTCAATGAGGACTAGGGTCTTAGAATCCCTCCACGAGGGTCATCCTGGCATTGTTCGTATGAAGGCCCTTGCGCGCAGCCACTTGTGGTGGCCTGGTTTAGATAAAGATATTGAGGCTAAGGTGCATGCATGCCACTTGTGCCAACGATCTCGCCCAGAGATGCCCCAAGCTCCCGTGCATAGATGGGAGGAAACGCAGTCCCCATGGTCTAGGGTGCACATTGACTACGCTGGGCCCTTTCAGGGCCAGTTCTTCTTGGTCCTTGTTGACAGCCATTCGAAATGGCTTGAGGTTGTACCTGTCTCATCTACCACCACTGCAAAGACTATTCAGGTACTGAGGGGGATTTTTGCTGCACACGGGCTGCCAGATGTCATTGTGTCCGACAACGGCCCTCAATTCACTTCCTCCGAATTCCAAGCTTTCTTACAGGCTAACATGATTCGTCATGCCACGTCTGCACCCTTCCACCCGTCCACCAACGGTATGGCTGAACATATGGTGCGCATCACAAAGGACGCATTGAAAAGACTCACCTACGTGGACTGGCATCACAGGTTGGCTGACTTTCTCCTTTCTTATCGCACCACACCGTCCACTTCTACAGGGAAAAGCCCAGCTGAACTTCGTTGGGGGCGTCAACTTACTACTAAACTTGACCGGTTGCATCCGGACAGACTGCCTTCATCTACCTCACATCCTAGGGCATCTAGACAACTACTTGTGGGTGCCCCGGTTTGGGCTCGCAATTACGGGCCTGGTCATACATGGGTCCCCGCTTCTATTTCCAGGGTCACAGGTCCTCTCTCCTACGAGGTAGCCCTGGACAACGGTCGTGTCCTGTGTCGGCACATCGACCAACTCCGCCCTCGGCGGGACTTTTCAGATGAGACTCCTGGGTCTTTTCCAGGGGGGGAGGGGGACCCTTTGGAGCAAAGGGAAGGGCATGAGCTGCTGCCCATCTCCACTGATGGAGCTACAAACGGCCCATCCCAGGGTTCCGCGAGAGCTCCGAACAAGAATTCTACGAGCCTACCTAATTACCAGGCATCCACGCCTACTCCAGCCAGGGAGTCACCCCGGGGGCATACTCACTTTCCACACACATCACACAGCACTCCAGTCACGAAGGATACCCGGGGGCATCCCAACAAATCATTCCCCGCAAGAGAGCTGGCACACAATCCCCAAGGTTGGCCTGACCTTACCCCAAATCCTACAGGGGGTCAAACATACAGGGAGGTGGTCGAGGAACCAAGTTCCGACTACAACACCTCTAGCCCAAATCAGGGAGTAACTGAGTTTTGGGAAAGTACAGAACCCCACACAAGCCCGGACACAGAACGGGGTTCAGGGAATGGACAGCCTCCTGACAGGTCTTGGATGGACCTAGGAGGTTCAACAGAGACGCCCAGCAGTGGCTATCACTTCAAGGGGTCCGAGGGTCTACAGCTAGGCAGGTCAACCAGGTCACAAAGTGACAGAAGCCCTGGCCTGACGAGCCCGGTGGGCGAGCAAGCAGGCCAGGCAGCAGGGCACAGTCCTTGGAAGGCACCAAGGCAAAATAAGGAGAACAGGCTCACATCTCCCTCCAGTCAGGGAACTCATGCTAGTAACCCAGAGCTGAGAAGGTCACAGAGAGCAAAGAAGTCTCCTAAATACTTAGCGGATTACATAACATTGCTGGCTAAACAAAAGCCAGGTAACGATAGGAGCACTGAGAAGCAGAACACTGCATAAAATAAATGATTATATGTTGGTAGTAGTTTTAGCCCGGGGGAAAGGGGTGTTATGTCCCGAGCCTTGCAAACCGCTCGGGCGTTTGCAGGCAGTCCCGGGCAGGTGCAAAGCTGCCCGGGACCAGACAGGCTGTCGCAAGCGCTGTGCGCATGCGCGGGTGCTGGCGCAGGAAAAGTATCGTATTTACCCAGGAAATGTCTATATAAGAAGTTGGGAGGTTTTGGGAGCTGCAGAAGCCATCTACTTGTAAGCTGAACGCAGAATAAAGAAAATTGAGAACTTCAACTGCTTCTCGTGTCTGCTTCCTGCCACGGACTCAACACTTACCACACACAGACATCTAAGAAAGTGCAAAAAGTTCATTTCAAAACTGCATGGTTGTTTTCTTAGAAATGTCCTCTTATTTCCAAGACAAATTCTAATAGCATGAAACACCCAACGAAGAATGCAAAAAGGATTAATAAACCAGGTATGTGATTTATTTAATTATTAATGAAGGCTTCCAGCATTGGTCCTGGTTGTCATGGCAATTAGGACTGCTGCTAGCTTCCAGAAAACATAAAAGAACAGCAAGTGCAAGGCCGCACATTCCTTTTAGTCTTGCTGATTAGCC
Source organism: Crotalus tigris (assembly GCF_016545835.1). Taxonomy (NCBI): domain Eukaryota; kingdom Metazoa; phylum Chordata; class Lepidosauria; order Squamata; family Viperidae; genus Crotalus; species Crotalus tigris. Next base: position 6,516,500 of record NW_024096505.1, read on the forward strand.
AGGCTGTCAAAAGAAAGGAAAGGAAATCAACAGTTAGAAGACAAGATCTACAAAGAGAAGAAACGTACAGCGAAACTGCTCACAAGCTGCAAATGTAAGTACTCTTTATTTTCAAAAAAAAAGTGTACATTGGTTATTTCAGAAAGAGAGAAAAGAAATGTCTGGTGCTAAGAAATAAGCTGTTCCACGTCAGCAGCATTGCATCACAGTCAACCAGAAACTTCTGTTGTCAATGGAAATGTAATTCTGAATCTTGAGTTTTGTGCTGCTTTACTATGAAAAGATTTATAAGGTCTTCTAAATAAGAACAAGCTTTTTTCACATCCAGATGTAGAGGCTTGTACAAAATAAATGGCAATCCAGAATTGTTGCTGTAGGATGTATGTATCTATGGTTATTTAAGATGATTTATAGGAACAAAAACCAGTATCCCATCACCTCTCTCCTGTAGTCAACTGCCACCCCAAAAACACTTTTTGAAATACTATGGGATATGGAGAAAGGCTGCTGGAAGAAGAGTAAATGGGAAACATTTTTTTTCCATTAACTTCCTTAGCGATCTTCTACAGATTTAGCCAAAGAGAACTTTCCTTAGTTCAGCTGAGATCAGTCATAGGCTGATGGGTATCAGACAGCAATTGTCTGAGGCTCTAAGCCTGATTTGATGTGTCTTTAAGCTGTTCCACGTCAGCAGCATTGCATCACAGTCAACCAGAAACTTCTGTTGTCAATGGAAATGTAATTCTGAATCTTGAGTTTTGTGCTGCTTTACTATGAAAAGATTTATAAGGTCTTCTAAATAAGAACAAGCTTTTTTCACATCCAGATGTAGAGGCTTGTACAAAATAAATGGCAATCCAGAATTGTTGCTGTAGGATGTATGTATCTATGGTTATTTAAGATGATTTATAGGAACAAAAACCAGTATCCCATCACCTCTCTCCTGTAGTCAACTGCCACCCCAAAAACACTTTTTGAAATACTATGGGATATGGAGAAAGGCTGCTGGAAGAAGAGTAAATGGGAAACATTTTTTTTCCATTAACTTCCTTAGCGATCTTCTACAGATTTAGCCAAAGAGAACTTTCCTTAGTTCAGCTGAGATCAGTCATAGGCTGATGGGTATCAGACAGCAATTGTCTGAGGCTCTAAGCCTGATTTGATGTGTCTTGTTTTATTCTTGAGGAACCTGCCATTTCTTATCTCACTTTCTTTAGAAAACCCCTATCCTGACTTGTAGAAGCACAGGGGTAAAAAAGGATCTCCCTAATAAAATAGTAGGATTATAGTTTGCTTCACTTATATAACTTCCAGCTCTACTAATATAGTCAAAGTGCTATTCTATGCAGTTATTTAGCTCTGAAATGGCTGTAATTAAAATGAATATTTTATAATTTTTTTGAAAAATTACAAAATTGATTGTAACAAATAGAGATTTTTATAAGTATTTTTCTGGAAGAAAGTCCCTTTGAAGTCAATAAGACCTATCATGGACTAATTTGGACTGCTTTCAACAACATGAGCTTTAAGTAGGGTTGTACTATTATTTTTTCGGTCTGTTTAATGGATTAAGTTAATAAGAATATGACCAAAATAAAGTTGGTGCCCTGTTAAGTGTGCCCTGAATAGATGATAAAAAGTAAGTATATTATGCAATAAATAGATCATTTTCTATGATATGATTTCTATGGCATGATGTGATACTTGTGTCTATTGAATAGACACAAGTATCACAATGAAATAAAATTAATTCTATAAGAATTATTGATACCATATTCCAGTTTTAGAACATTTTTAATGTTGCTTTTCTTGAATTATTTGCCAACTGCTAAATAAATCCTTCAAACAACATGAAAGAAAAAGCAAAGTAAAATTGAAATATGTTCCAACTGATTGCAGAACAGAAGGAATTCCCAGCAAAACTCAAAGTGCTCATTTTCACCTTTCAAAACTTTTTCCTACATACTGCAGTGAAGGTATATCGATGAAAATCAGTTATGTCAGTTTAAGCCACAACTACAAATACTTAGAGCTGCCAGATTTGGGAAGGGGGGGGGGAACAGGGAGGGAGGTTTGTTTTCTTTGTCTGTAGATAAATGTCTTGAGGAATTACTAAGGAAGCTCTGTTTCTTGCCCAGATGAATTTATCCTATGCTGTAAATACACAAAGAACCCAACTTCAAACTTCGATGAAGTTCCTATGAGAATAGATGCTATGCTAGCCAGAGTTCATGAAATACACCAAAATTTAGGATTAAATTTGAATATAGTTGCTGTTTACTATTAGATAAATAGATAGATAAAGATATAAAATTATTGGGGATAGCAGATGATGCTATACTATTGGATAAATAATATTTAATATAACTAAATTGTGAAAAGGCAGTCCAGTTGCAGTTTTTTTCAACATCCAGAAACTCTGTACCTACTAATTTAAAATTTTATTTCAGTAATCTTCTGAAATAAATATTTAAGATTTATATTTGTTGGCATTAGCAATTAACCCTACATCAAGCAATTTTTAAAATGTGCTATAAAAATATATTTTAAGGCCTATTGAAGGATACTTTGTTAGGTGTTGCACTTCACTATACAATAAGTTAGTTGCCATTTTTTCAATATGCCGTTCAGTGATTAAAGTTTCCTGGCATTTTATATTAAATCTTTTAATTTTGAATACCTAACTTGCTCAATCTCAGCTTAAAGGTCTTCCACTATCGGTACAAATATTTTGTGGGAGTGACAGGCTGCTATGATACCACATGCTTTAAAACAAACATTGGCATTTGCAAGTTTATTTAAAAGAAAACTAATTCCAGGAACTGAATATGAGGCCTGTTTTTTTCCTATATATCTTATCTAATTTTTAAAAGAATACTGTATTATTTTAAAATGTTTTTAAGCATAATAAACTATTGTGTGATTAAACTATGACCTAAGCATCTATATCAAAAAGCATAGCTACGATTACATAATGTTCTAAAAAAAAACATTGCCACTATGATGTCACTATGAGGTGGGCAATAGTGTAAAGAAAATGAAGAGAATATTTTAAATGAATCAAAAATATGTTTTACTCTTCACCTATGGGTCAGGGAGGAGTGTTAGGGGTCAGTATACTTAAGAAGGGTGCATGGGGAGGGTTGCAAGAGTGTGTGAGAGGTGCTGCCTGGCTTGGGACAGCGTACATAGAATGCAAGTCAGGAAAGGTGCCTGGGGGTGTGCAAACAGTGCCATGTAGGTCATGGAAGGTGCAGAGGAGGGAAGGTGTGGAGTGAGGAGGTGCGCAAGAGGTGCTGCATAGGTTGGGGAAAGCATGAGGGGACAGTGCAAAGCGGAGTGGGTGAATGGGGTGTGCATGATAGAACAGAATAATAATACATGGGATGCTGCTTGTTTGGAATAAGACTGAAGTTGGTGACCTTCAATCTCAACTCCCTTTTAAATTCTTTATACAAAGTTTACAAAAGAGTTGCAAAAACTGCCTACAGAAACAATGAAAATCTGTCTATCTCATGAAAGCTTTTGGATCAGCCCCCATCCATAAGTAGAAGACTACCCTTTTTGAAACATCATTGCAATGGGAATAAGTTCTGATTACTAGAAATTTGCCTGTAGAGGCAAAATACAATTCCAAATATTTCAGTCAAAAACTATAAATCAAGGATGTCACTGCTGTCTTAATTCAGTTAGTTATTTTCCAGCCATGTAACTTTTCCAAGAATGCATGGAAAATAAGGTAACAGAATGTTACGACTGTTTTAGAAAATGATTGAATGGGGTTACTATTGTACTTTATTTTTAAAAAAGCTGTTGTGTAGATATTTGGGTTTCCTGGGTTTTTCCTGGGTTTCTGTATTTTCTAGTGGGCTGGAGAATTCTACTAGTCACCAGCCTGTGAAAAAATCAGCGCAACTACCATACTATTGATACAAAACTGATGCCTAGTGTACATTGTCCCTTGCTCTGGGTCTGAAGTTATATTTCGCAAACCCCTTGTAGATTATATCTTTATTATTGTATTTTTTCTTTTAGTTTTTAATGCATTATCTTTTCTTACATCCTGCCAGCCTGGAATGGAGTAGCATAGAGATTTTAGTAATAATAAATAAATAAAGCTTATTTGTTTTTCAGATCCCCTGAAGTAGCTGCATATGGTCCTTACATATACTTATATAAGACATGTTTCACTATAACAGTCTTTGAACATCTCTGACCATTACCAGGCAAACAGATATGCATCAAGCTTAACCTCAAGAAAAGTTCTGGAAAATTGGTTCCAGGCACATCTTTCATCTGATTATTATATTTAAGCCTGCAAGAGAGTTATACTGAAACCTACAAAGGAAGGAATACAGCTCTGCATTAATATTTGGACGTATCCAGCCTTTTTTTAAATCCTTGCAATGATCTTATCAATTAGATCACTCTTTCCCTCAAATTTACAAAATGAGAAATGAAACTAGAAGACAGTGACTTACAGTCCCGATGGAAGCAAAAATGAAAAATGGGAAAATTCCATTAAAGAAATAAGGATTTCGGCTTGAGTTTAATCCATTTCTGTGCTGTAAAGAGGATAGAATAAATTTCCAAGAACTATTGAACCCAACTCTCAACCATTTTATTGTACTCCCACATATAAATGGATGTTGTTTTGCTTTGGAGCAAAACCCGTTTTCTGATTTAAGTAAGTGAGGGCCTAGAGCTATCAGTGCCACAAGAATTATGGCTTTTTCAGCCCACAGGAATAATCTCTTTTTGATTGGTCTGTTAAGCTTCTGTGTAGATAGTTTTATGTGCAGTGAAAAAAATAACACACTTATTTTTACCAAAGAAAATACAATTCGTAAATGCATGTGTCCTCCTGATACGATTAATGATTGTGATTATAGCCTGGCAAATCTAATTTGTAACTGTAAGACTGTTTTGCCCTATACAGTAGACAAAACCTACTACGATAATTTGGTAATTTGGTTCACTGAAACTGATATATTGAGAATCTTGTTCAATGTTACATCTGTGCACAATCTAAAACTCTCACTCTGTGGCACTATTCCTTTGACGACAAAATATTTGACTATTTGGGGATTACAAAAATTACAGATAAGAAGTGAGAATAATAGCCAAATAAAACAGCAAAGTTTAACAATCTCTACTAGCTGTGACAATGGAGCCCAAGGCAAGTTGAAGATGTCATACAAAGACAAAAACATGATTACTCATGTTGCTGTTTTAGACACATCTCTTTTCAATGGCAGTGGTCCATTGAAATCATACAGTGTAGAAAATATTTCCAACATTTCAGACCAGTTTCCACATTTGGACAACTTTTTTACTCCAAGTAACAAAAGTTGTATCATAACATTCATTTATTAGCACACAAATTTTGGCCATTTCTATAATGTAGAAATTATAAAATGAGTCATCCTGAGATATTGTAGAAACTAAGCTTCTGTTGCTCCTTATATTACAAAAATAAAAAAATAAAATAACAGGGAGATAAATTACCTTTAGTCATAATAGCTCCTATTTCAGTATAATCTATAGCAGCGGTTCTCAACCTATGGGTCGTGACCCCATTTGGGGTTGATCGACCATTTCACGGGGGTCGCCAAGCAAGGCTGTCCGCCATTTTTTTCCCCTTTCTGATGGGTGCCTTACCTCCATTGAGCTGGGCCAGCTGGTGGCCCAGCTGGTGGTCGGCCTGCTCTGTCTCTGCCACTTGCCAGCTACGCCTCGTCCGGCGCAGGGGGCGGCACCACGCATGCATGGCGCTCCTGGGCAGAGAAAGTCCTTGACTTACGACCAGTTTAGTCCTTGACTTACAACCGGTTTAGTCCTCGACTTACAACCGGTTGGGGGTCGCGGCATTAAAAAGGTTGAGAACCACTGATCTATAGAATGCTATAAAAATCAAGCCTTTAATGCTGATAAACAATTATTGTTCAAGTAATGTTACATTAAAAATGTAGGCTAATTTATTCCATATAGGCATATGGAAGTTAAGATTTAATTCTTCTGAGAAATGTACCTTTTGAGTTGCATATAGCCTTCCTGATACTTTCTGTGTGCCCCTTTGAGTCAATGTTGACTTTTGGCAAGTACTCTGGACAAGTCCCTGTAGTTTTCTTGGCAAAATTTTGGAAGTGGTTTGCCATTGTCTTCCTCGTAGGACTGAAAGAGAGTGGCTGACCAAAGGTCACCCAGTCTTGATGACATTTGTGATCCTTTGTGTCTATAGTCAGATTAAAACTCAAAGTGTTCCAGTTTCTAGCTTCATGCCTTTAATCACAACATTAGCACTCTATTTTTATACCAGTCAGAAAAGAAATTCTTCTATTAAGCAGTTTCTTCACTGAGTCTGAATGGTTATACAATTACAGAGCAAGCCAGGCCGTTATTCCATTATTTGAAACTGACTTTATATTGTACTTGTTCCAAAATTATTAATATTTGTAAGTCTGAACAAAATAAGAGACAATAGTTAGTAAGCCATGTTTGTTTGTCAGCTCATAAAGGTAAAATTGGTGTGTGGCCAAAAATGTCTTTCTATGAACCTGGTTTTCCCATTGCCAAATTTGCACAATTCAATTTACTATATGTTTACAAAATCAATATATTTGATAGTAATTCCTAGCAAATATTCTAGTCCTAAAAAAAATATTCTAGTCCTGGAAAACACCTTTGATATATCAGGCAAGACTTAAAAGAAACCATTTAAATATAAGTATACTGATCTAATAAATCCTTTAAATTAGAGAATAATATCCCTAAAAATGATTTTTTTAAAAAAAAATTCTGGATTTCAACATTTCAGCAAGTTTCATTGTACACTGTAAAATGTAGATATAAAAACGTTGCTGTTTTGTAGAACAGAAAAATTCTCCAGAATCTTTTTATTCCTACTGTATCACACATGGCCACAGATGTTTATTAAAATTTCATTCTAAAATCACATAATTCTGAATTTATAAACATTCTTGAGAACATATTTGAAAAATGCACAAATCTGCTTTTGCATAATGGATTGCATTGGCACATAATTAAAATGTTTGCATTAAAGATTAGTATTACTTAAAATGGAATTGACTAATACCTTCTAAAATAATCTGGTTAAAAGCTAGTGTTGTATGAGTGGACTTATAAGTATACAATGAACCCTGTTACTTCTACTACAATCCCATCCTATCTTTTAAAAATGTTCATTTTTCTAATGAAAACCAGTCAGGGAAGACACGTTATTAATTGCAATACAATTCATTAGAAATTATTAAAAATATAAGTACCATATTTAATCCCACATAAAATATTCAGACCATATGTTACAGATGCAATGTTTGTAAAGAATCCCATAATGATATGTTCCTTATTCCTGTATTGATGTATCAACCCCACTTTTCAGTCAGCCACATTAAAAATCTTTCTAATCAACATGTAGGTTGAGGGTAGGCAAACTCAGTTACCTGTAGTCTTCAGCCCGTTAGAAAACAAAATTATACATATTCAATGCCAGAAAATATATTGGAGTAATAACTAGAATAATTAAGGTAATGCTGAAGTTTGCTTAACTAATGCATTTCAATGAAAGAAATAACTAGTAACTAGTAAAAACCCAGAAGGCAGGACTTACTGCAGATGGTTATGTGGTAATTATTACTGAAAGGCACTGAAATTTTAGAAAGGCATAATTAAATCCCATAATAAGGAAAAAATGACCCAAAGATTCTGTAGCTATGTGCGTAACTTATATTTCCCAGAAAAATGTCAAGAACTACTGGAATAGGAGCTATGCTGTTGGCTCAACAGTAGTAACTGCGAGACGGATCTTGGAATTCTAGTTGATCATCACTTAAATAAGAGCCAGCAGAATGCTGCAGCCACCGAAAAAAACAGTGCAATCCTAGATTATATTAACAGAGGGATAGAATCAAGATCATGTGGAGTGTTAGTACTACTGCTTTGGTAAGACCACACTTGAAATATTGCATCCAGTTTTGGTCACCTCAATATAAAAAAGATGTTGAGGTTCTGGAAAGAGTGCAGAGAAGAGAAACAAACATGATTAGGGGATGGAAGCTAAAACATATGAAGAATGGTTGCAGGAATTGGGTATGTCTAATCTAGTGAAAAGAAGACCTAGGGGTGACATGATAGCAGTGTTCCAATATTTGAGAGTCTGCCATGAAGAACAGGAGGTCAACCTATTTTCCAAAGCACCAGAATGCAAGACATGAAGCAATAGGTGGAAACTAACCAAGGAGAGAAGCAACCTAAAAATAAGGAGAAATTTCCTGCAGTAAGAACAATAAACCAGTGGAACGGCTTGCCTTCAGAAGTTGTGAATGCTCCAACAGTGGAAGTTTTTAAGAAGAGGCTGGACAATCATTTGTCTGGAATTGTATAGGGTCTCCTGCTTGAGTAGGGGGTTGAACTAGAACAGGGCTTTTCAACCTTTTACCCATTGTACCACTTTTAGGATATGGCAACATCTGAGTACCACCAGTTGCCTAGCAAGGGGTCAGAAACCTGATGACCAAAAAAAAAAGAGAGGAAAAAAGTGATAAAGTACAGGCAGTCCTCGACTTACAACAGTTCGCTTAGTGACTGTTTGAAGTTACAATGGCACTGAAAAAAGTGCCCTCCAAGCCACAGCCGTGCAAGACACTTGCCTGCCCACCCGGTGACGCTCTTCCTCCTGTCCGAGGTTTTCATTGTTATGAGCATTTCTGTTGAGAATTGGCAGTGGGGGTGGGGTGAGGGGTGTTTGGTTTTTATTCCCCTCGTCTGCTGGGTGGTTGCAGCAGGTTTTGGTCACTTCACATGACCCTGGGACACTGTGACCGTCATAAATATGAATCAGTTGCCAAGCATCTGAATGTAAATCACAAGATCCTGGCAATGCTGCAACATTCCAGCTGATCGGCGCTTCTTCTGGGCTCAACAGAAAGAAGCACCAGGATCAGTGCTGCTTTTCAGCTGATTGGTGCTTCTTCAGGGTTCAGCAGAAGCACCAGGATCAGCGCCAAGCTCCAGATGGACCCTGGCGCTGATCCTGGCGCTTCCATTGAGCCCTGACAGCCCCAAAGAAGCGCCAATCAGCTGGAAAGCGGCACTGATCCTGGTGCTTCCGCTTAGCTCTGACAGCCCTGCAACTCCAGCCATCTCTTGCTCAGGCTTGTGTGGTGCTGCCACCGGTTCAGCTCATTCCCCTCCCCCGCTACCACTTTTCTAGGATGGTCGCATACCACCTGCCAGGTGCCAGTGTACCACAGGTGATACCTGTACCACTGGTTGAAAAGCCCTAAACTAGAAGACCTCCGAGATCCCTTATTCCAGGGGTGTCAAACTCAATTTCATTGAGGGTCGCATCAGCATTGTGGTTGTCCTTGGGGGGCCGGATGGGTGTAGCCAGGGTGGGTGCGGCCTACCTGGTGGGTGTGGATGGAGTGGGTATGGCCTACTGGGTGGGCGTGGCCAGCTCTATATCAAGCTGGATATGTGAAGTAGGTGAGGGCCATTTGCTGGCCACTTCCAGGTGATGGTGCATTTTTTCATTCCTCACAAAAGGCGACACCTCCCCAGCATGCACCTAGGGGGTGGGGCCGATGTGGCAGGGGCTGGTTCCTCACTGTTTCCAGACGGCCTTGTGAAGCTAAGACTGAATGCGTTTCAGCATAGATGGCCGCCACAAAATTGTACATTGGCTCCTGGCTCCAATCCGTACATTGGCTCACTGTTTCCAGGATGACTTCGCAGGCCACATGAAACCACTTTGCGGGCCATATCCGGCCCCCGGGCCTTGTGTTTGACACGTCTGCCTTATTCTGTCTTAATGCATTACATTCAAATATTATTGTACTGATTACATATAAAAGCACAGAGAAAACGATTCTATTTTAAAAATAAGAATAAACTTTGAATTATGATTTAGACATGTGATGATCTGAACATCAGAAATTAGATTTTATACCACTAATTCTTTAAGCAAAAATGTAAACAAAGAAAAATGAGCAATGTTATTAGAAAAAGGTTTAATATTTTTAATCATCATCAGTGAATGATTGTTTTAACTTTGTTGCATACTCCTCAGAGTCATTTGTTTTGTGAGATAGACACCTACATAAATTTGAAAAATAAATAAACACCAAAGAAGTATTCCATATCCTGCCAAACTTTTAAAGACGTGATGCCTTAAACTCACTTTATGTAATATAGTATACTTACTTTAGTTATGTGCATAATTTAAGATGCAACGTTTTTGTATAAGATGAACACATGAATTGTATTTCCATGATTAAGACAAGTGTATATGTGCACCATATATGACAGATCTATTAACTGTATGCAAAGGAGTTTGTTAATATGTTACATGAGTGATTGAGGACATTTAAAAATGATCTTATTGATCTAGCAGAATGTATCTAAGAAAATATTTAAAAACAAAACTGAAATAAAAAGAAATATTCTATTAATTACACTTTGATATCAATATTATATTTTTTGTCTTCATAAAAAACCAAGGACATTAGAAAAAAGGAATTGCTGAGATTACGTAGAAATATTGTACAATGAAGTTTTCAGTTTTGAGTTGATTACTTAGTATTAAAATTTCCATAGTCTATATGTGTGTGTGTGTGTATGTGTGTGTCTGTGCGTGTATAAAAAAAAGTAAAGAAAAAATACAGTAGATAAGCAATACAAATTTAACAGGAATTTAAAAAACTAAAAGATAATTTTTAAAAAAAAATAGAAAAAACTATTAGGTTTCCAACTATTCACTTTTTGTAGATATGATAATTTATATTGTAGATATTAAAAGCCATACTGTGTTTCTATTTGCCATCCTGTGTGCTGCATTATATGTATGGGAACCAGTCTTGCTTAAATTTGATTAAACCTCTATTGTGTATGTATACTAGTTTTGCCACTGCAGCATAATGGGCTGCAGCATATTCTCAAAGTTTAAGCTCCCAATCAGATAAAAATAAAAATATTCCCAATTCTACAGTCATTACTGTATTTTTTTCCCCAATGTTAAGCAAAATGTTAAGCACGTATCTCATTATGTTTTTTTTCTGAGATTATATCTAATAAAAAAGGTTGTGATTTCATTACCAATTTAAATTCCACAATGTTCTGCATTGTACTCTGTATATCTTTCCAGTGGTTTGGGGTTATTTTACATGTACACCTCATGTAATAAAGAGTTCCTTCTATTTCATGGCATTTCAAGCATTTGTTATAGTATGATTTGTCTATCTCAGGTATTATCAACAGAGTTGTATTTTATCTGTAGAACGTTTTGTACCAATTTTCCTTTACGTTATAATTCATTGTAACATCTTATAGATTTAGTCCATAATTCTTCCCATTCTTGTGTTGTAACCATTCTTTAAAAACAAATCATTTTATCATACAGTTTCATGTATCTTTTCAATTGCCATTCTAAATGTTTTAATAATATCCATTATTTACTGATTTATCTTGGGTTTCTTGTGGGATTTAACTGCAGGGTATGAAATTGTTTCTCAGACAAAGATTTTATTTATACTGGGGTATTTATGCTATATAAAATGCAAAAAATATTCCAAAGGCAATCTCTAACTATATAGTTAGATAGAATTATATTTATTTCTAGATATATGGTCTTGGAGTTAGGGACTTTTCAAAAATCTTGTCTGATTGCTAAATTCCTTACATGATCCTATTGTATGAAGAAGAAATAGCAGAATAATCAGCAACTGAGTTTCTACTGCCCCCTAGTAACAAAAAAACAGGGTTCCAAATGTTATTAAAGCAGTGAAATATTATAATATGAATGGGAAACAGCAATTTATTCATTAAAAAAACCGTAAAACAAACTGTACTCTCTACTGCATTTAATATTGGGTAACACAGTACAATAAACAATAATGAAACAAAGTGTTTTTCATAGAAATGCACCAGAGCATACTGTAATGTATCTGTAAATTCTTCTCTTCAGAGTTGTATCTTTAATCAGATAGGACTGTGACTATTCTTTATCTTCCTTTTACTGTTTTCTTTTGCTAGCATGCCAGGTGTAACTTAAAACAATATTCATGCAATTAGATAGCAGCAATGCACTTGTTATTTCTCCTTATTGTCTCATGCATACTCTTCTTTTATATTCATTACTTTGCCATGATGTATGCATAAACCATGCATTAGAAACAAGTGGATTTTTTTCTTAAGGATTCAGCAAACAATTACCATTCTCATTTATTTTGGGGAATCAAAACAACATAATCATTTTTTCTGTACTCTTTCATCTTCTCAATTCTCAGTCATTACAATTCTCAGGTTGAGACGACTGATTGGGATGTCTGGGTGGGATGACTGATTCAAAAGTAACTCCCCACCAAAAGCCCTGAAATACAAAAAGTGCGTTATAAAATTTTAAGATAACATCTTGTTGCAGAGAGATGTCATTAAAACTGACATTATACCATCTACATTACCAAATTGATACCTATGGCAACTTTTGCAGTAAAAACTTGATATAGCAGCTATGCCTTCAATTTAATGGACATTACTCACTTAAATGAGAATGAAGTGAAAGCCTAACAGAAGCCCACTAAGCCTAGATTTTAGTATTGCACACTCCAATAAGTTGTAGCTTACTATTTTGTAACCAGCAATTTGTAAAATCCCTTGCTGCTTGTCTGGAAATTTACTACAGGTAATCCTCGACTTACAGCAGCTCATTTAGTGACCGTTCAAAGGTATAACATCACTGAAAAAGTGACATGACCATTTTTCACACTTACAACCATTGCAGCATCCCCATGGTTATGTGGTCAAAATTCAGAGAGTTGGCAACTGACTCATATGTATGACGGTTGCAATGTCCCAGGATCATGCACTCCTCTTTTGCAAACTTCTGACAAGCAAAGTCAATGAAGAAGCCATATTCAATTAACCAAGTTATTAATTTAACTGCAGTGATTCACTTAACAGCTGTGGCAAGAAAGGTTGTAAAAATGGGGCAAAACTTACTTAACAATATAAATTTTGAGCTCAATTGTGGTTGCAAGTGAAGGGCTACCTGTATGTTATTTAACATATTAAACCAAAAAAATATTTCAAAAATCCCCCTTTTCCTATTGGTTGTATCTTATGACTTATGATTGTTATCTTATGATTTATGAGTTATCACTTTGTTGCTTATACGTATGTATACTGAGAGCTTATGCACCGGAGACAAATTCCTTGTGTGTCCAATCAAGAATATTCTATTCTATTTTTCATTTCGTTATTAATATAAGGCAATCGATAGATCACAACGGCGACTTCGCGATCCTTCGGATCTCCCTCTTCATTAACATGACACTTCTCCCCCCGCCCCACTTTAGAAATTCTAAAGCCTTTCTTTCGGACATTTCTATACACTGGTCACTTTCCCGCCCTTCCACATCCGTTGCCAAGGGACCACTTACGTCACAGGTCTTCATCCCCTTTTCCCCCACCTACTTTTTTTCCCCCTCCGTCCCAAAATGGCCGATTTCTTCAATTACCCTCCCGGCCGTGACTCTTGTCTCAGTCTATGGTATAACGAGGCGCTCTAGCCAACAAGGCGAACTCGACGGTAGAGCCCTGTCTGATATTTCTTCCTCTGCCCATGACAGCGAAGAGAAAAATAGTCAAAAGCGGTGGCGTACGGTAGAGGGCGCTGTGATGTCTTCTAGGCTGTGACGCTGCTCTTGCTGCAGCAAAGGGGAGGGAGCGAGGAAGGACTCGCGGCGTGCGCGCTCTTGGAGCCGTTGCGGTAGTTGCTTTATCGCGCTCGTCTCCCCCCCTCCCCCGATTCTTCTTCAAACCTGCCCGCAGCGGCGGCAGTTTGGTCGAAGAAGAATGTTCCGCAAGGCCCGGCGCGTGAATGTGCGGAAGCGGAACGAGTCTGAGGACGACGATGAAGAGCGAGATGAAGCGTTACCGTCGCAGCCGCCACCGCCGCCGGGTGGTGATGGGCCTGCGGTAGAGACGGAGCTGCCAGCCCCTAAACCGCCGCTGCTGCCTCTGCCGACAGGCTGCGTCCCTCTGGTCTCCCCCTCCGTCGTCGCCGCCGCCTCCTCCTCCGGCGGAAACTTCGCTTTTAGCAGTGCTGAGGTGGTGGGCCGGGGAGGCCCCAATTTGCCGGCCCCAGAATTGCCGCCGGCCCCGATTGCGCTTGTGCCGCCGCCGCCTTCGCAGCAGCTGCCCCTGGGGAACAACGGGCACGTGTCTGCTGTTTCTAAGCTGAAGGAGCGGAAAAAGGGCAAAGAATCGGTCGCCGCGCCTGGGGTGCCCCGCGGAAGCCGCAGTCTGCTCAGCTTCCAGGACGAGGAAGAGGGTAAGCACGCGTGACCCCGGCTTTTGCAGGAACTCCAGGCCTTTTCTTTTTTTCTCCGGGGCCTAGTGCTTCATTTTTTTCTTTCTCGCCCTCCACCTCGAATACGAGCGCTTGTGCTGGTCACGTTAAAGCTCGATGAACTCGTTATTCAGAGGTACAGGTAGTCCTCGACTTACAACCGTTCGTTTAATAACTGTTGAAAGTTACAAGGGCACTAAAAAAACTCACGTTTACAACTATTGCAGTATTCTCGTGGTCACGTGATCAAAATTAAGACACTTGGCAATTGACTCATATTTATGATGGTCTCAGCATTCCAGGGCCATGTGATCGCCCTTTTTGACCTTCTGATCAGCAACGTTGATGGGGAAGACAAATTCACTTAACAACTGTATCACTAAATTAAGGACTGCAGTAATTCACTTAACAAATGTGACAAGAAAGGTCGTAAAATGGAGCAAAACTCACTTAACAAATGTCTCGCTTAACAGCAGAAATTTTGGATTTGTGGTCGTAAGTCAAGGACTACCTGTATTAGATTTCTCTAAACACACTACCTCAACTCCTGATTTTTTCTTATTTGAAACTCAGTTTTTTTCCCAAGCTAAGTTTCCTCTACTTGGAAGCATTAGAAAATAGCATAATCTATATCGAACTTGGAAACTTTTAAGTTTTGTAGACTTTCAACTCCCAGAATTTCTTAGGCAGCCTGCTAGCAGGGAATTCTGGGAGTTGATTCACACATCTTAATTGCCAAATTTGAAAAATACTGAACTACAGTATATGGATCTTCCTTTTCCAGGCAGGTGCCTTCTAAAACATTGGGCTCTAGTTCATATAACTCCCATTGATATGTCCACTACTGGGAGATACAGTTCAAAGTATTTAGAATTGTAAAGTGTGTGGAAAAATTCTGTCATTATGCATGTGTTTAGCAAAATTTAGGATTTATTATGCCTCAGATGTATGAGAATTGTTTTACAGGTGCATGGAAAAGAGGTGCTTGAGTTCCCAAAATTTCTTGGTTAAATATTGCTATTATCAATGAAAGGTCAGCCATGGGACTGGAAGGAGGATAAGAAATATACGTTTTGTTCTCAAAGAAGAGACCGAAAGTTAGCATAAATATTTGAGATGTTTTGGATTTCCAGGGAAATTGAAAAGAGCTCCACTTTGATAACTACAGCAGAATAAAGAGCTGGCCAATAGAACAGCTTTTTGTAATTCTTCCCATGACAAGGAGAGAACTTAGATCGCTCACCAGTGTTACATACAGTTGCTTCCTAAGGAAACCACAAGACAGCATTCTCGGATGGATTTAAAGGTCTGGGAGATAAAGGAATAACCATCTTGCTCAAGTCATAATTGGTCCCCTCAAAAGGACATTGTCCTCATATACTTCCTTATCTATTCACTTTCAGAAATTGCTTATTAACTGCTTTTTAGTTATTAGGAACTGTTGTGTCCACAAGTTGGAAAATGGTGTGTTTCCTTCAATCCTTTGCAAAAGAAGTTTTAAATACAGGTTTAATGTCTTAAAATATATATTTTTGGAATAAATAGCAAAAGAGAGATTAAAATTTCGATTTTGGAAAATTACAGAGTAAGTTACAGATAGATTTTAAATAAGATTTTGGAATCACAAAAATCCTTCCTGTGGAAAAATGTTTTTGTTTTGAATTCTTTAAAAAAAAATATGATAGGATGAGATTTTGAAGGTGGGACACTAGAGGCAACCAGAAGGAATGAAATATTACAATTAAGGTAGAAAAATGCTTAAATTTGATTTACTAACACAGTGATGGAATGTGCACCTGTAGGAATATTGAGGGAAAGTTTTGGCAACACAGCTTTCCCAGAGAGAGGCCTAAATCAAAAGGCCTTCAATCCTGAACTGGATGGGGAGAGGGGAAGAGGTTCAGGGGAGCCACACCCTAGAATCTCTCAGAATATATCTTTTGGTTAGATGGTTTAGTTTGGCAAGGCAGTTGAATTTGACAAATTCTATTAGATGTAAGCAAATAAACAACTGAACTTGTTCGGATTTTGCTGTATTGTCTCAGGCCTGACAAATACAGATTGAAGCAAAATATTTTAACATTGGACATATTGAAGGATATTTTTGAACAGTAGTCCCAAGAGTTACTTTTAAGAGTGCCTGCCTTTATAGACAGAATGTTTAAGATGTAATGGAAGAGGAACAATTTGTAACTGAGAGGACTGAGACTGGTCTGAAGGTGGATTTAAAAATAACAGGCTGCAAGAATGCTACCGAAAAAGATATTACATTGGACATACAAAAGAAACCAGCTTATATCTTAATTATTAAAAGAGATAAACAAAAATAAACCAAGAGAATGGCCTGGGTAATTTTCCTATATTGGATTCATAAAAGAGGCTTGTTAAAGCTTTGAAGAATTTTGTAAGAAGGGATAAAGAAAAAAAGGAAAAGAAATCAAGTTCTAATCTAAGCCATTATTTGAAGGGCCTAAAGATCAAGATTGTTAAAAGGAATATAAAGTTGGCTTATTTGATCAGCTTAAAATAGATATGTTGTTATTTCTGGTAATCCTCAATGGATTTATTGTCCTGGCTTATGTACTACTCATGTTTCTAGGCTTTGCTCAGTAAAGTTATGTTAGATCTGATGTTTTCATATCGCCTGTCAGCAACCTGATATATCCTGAAAAGTCTGTTCTCTACATTCCATAATCTCTTTAGGTTACACAAGTAGGAACTGAAGAACTGACCTTTTTTTGATACCTCATTGTTGTAGGATCCATTTTAAGAATCCTGTTTCTGTATTGTGAAGAATGTCCAAAATCATCTAAATCAGTGATTCTCAACCTGTGGGTCGGGACCCCATTTGAGGTCGAACGACCATTTCAGGGGGTTCACCAAACAACGCAGTCCGCCATTTTTCCCCCTTTTCCTTAGCTGTGCTACTCCCTGTTATTCTATTGGCTTTTGAAAGCCAATAGAATAGACTCTCTTGAATAGAGTCTAATTCTATTGGCTTTCAAAAGCCAATAGGAATTGTCCAGGCTGTCTCTGCCCTGCTGAGCCCGCCAAAAGTCCCATTCTGCAAACGGTGCTGCACCAGTTGAGTAGTCCTCGACTTACGACCGGTTGAGTAGTCGTCGACTTACGACTGGTTGGGGATCGCAGCATTAAAAAGGTTGAGAACCACTGATTTAAATATTACATTTTTTAAGCTATATAATTTTTGGTAGTAGTCATACCTGACCTATTACCAGGCCTATCACTACGAGATCCCTCTCAGTCACAATACTGAGATATCTCTTATGGCAATGGCAGGCACCAACATTCCTCAAACTTCACAAGATACCTCTATCAGTCCCCCTGGACGTAAGAGGTCAAAATCATCCAACCAGGAGGCAATGGGGAGGATCAAGGCCAAAGTAATCTCTGGCAAGAGATCCTCTAAGGCCTCTGACAAGGAGGCAAAACGAAGACACCAGGCCCTAGAGAAACAATTCTCCAGAGCTGAAAAGTGACAAAACATAGCAGGAGACAAACTGGCATCTCCTGACACAGAGGCAGAGATATTTGGCTCTTTGCAGGTTTCGGGAGCCCCAAGATCCGGGCCTCTGGAAACAGGCCGACCCAGATCAGGCGGAGAGGTCCCCCCTAAGCGAAAGGCCTGAAAGCCCAGAGGCAACCTTTACATACACAGCAGAGGGACTTTGCCTCTCAGACAGTCAGGGAGCCTTATCATCTAAACACTTGCAGTCCCTGATATCTCAGGCCGTCACACAAGGCATAGCTTCCACAATGCATCAAAGACCCAGGGCTGAATTTGTAGCATCAAGAGGTCGATCCTATCTATCCCAAGAGGAAGATATGGCATACCAAAGATCGATTTCTCCATCTCAATCTTCTAGAAGCAGAATGTCCCTCACTG
Source organism: Crotalus tigris (assembly GCF_016545835.1). Taxonomy (NCBI): domain Eukaryota; kingdom Metazoa; phylum Chordata; class Lepidosauria; order Squamata; family Viperidae; genus Crotalus; species Crotalus tigris. The sequence goes on from NW_024096505.1 coordinate 6,534,775, forward strand.
GGGACTATGAACAAACGGACCGGGGCTGTCAGAGGATGAAGACATATCCCCAGACACCCCCCCCCAACGTTCGTAGGCCTCTTCAATCCGGCCCTCTTCAAATCATTGCTCCACAAGGCCAACAGCACGGCAAAAATTAGACGGGCAAGAGACCCTCAGGAGGGACCCTTTACCAGCCAGGGCACAACTAGCAGGGTGTTCTCTGAACCCACCTTCACACAGCAACATATTCCCTGCCCCCCCTCTTTTTTAATACAATCCAGAGACATTGGGGAATGCCAGGATCCTTCCCCTCAGTGGGGGGGGGACAGACAAGAAGCTGTTCAATATAGACCCTGCATTATCAGTGGTGATAGAGGTTCCGGTAGTGGACGAACCTCTAGTGTCATTGTTCTCACCATCCACAGTATCTGGGGATGTGGCGGAGGCCTTGAGGTCAGAGGACAAGAAGGCGGACCTTACCTTCCGCAGGACCCATCAGGCCTCAGCATGGGCGATAAAGGCAGCCATATCTAACTCTTTTTTTGCCAGAACCTCACTTCTCTGGCTGCGTCAGCTACAGGCCAGGGTTTCCCCAGAGGAGGCCAGAATGCACCATGAGTTAAGGAGACTATTGGCTGCAACAGAATACATGGCGGACTCATTACACGCCACCAATTAGTCCGCAAGACAAATAGTGTCCAACATCACAGCCCGCAGATTGCTGTGGCTCAGACAATGGCGACCGGACATCAAGGCAAAGTGGCAGTTAGCAGCTTTACTGTACATAGGTGGCCAACTATTCGGTGAGGCTTTGAACCCTTATCTAATCGAAAATAAGGATAAACGCAAGGTCATGGCTCACCTCTCAAGGAAGGTAGATAGGAGAATCTCTACCTATGTCTGAAGACAGTCCTTCCGTCCTGAAGCAGGATCGGAGAGCTCCCTTTGTTTTCCTGCTCCTTTCAGCCCAGATCAGACCGTCAGGTCGATAGATCTGGCAACAGGGACAGATACAGACAACAATTCCAGTCGAAGCAGCCCTTTCAAGGTGTGGGGGGCCGCCCCTTTTGTAAGTCCAAGTGATGGAGGGGAGACCTCCCCCATAGGTGGCAGGCTGGCTCTTTTTGCACACACATGGCAAGCCACCACCACGGACCTCTGGGTCCTAAACACCATCAGATTCGGCCTTTCTCTGGAATTCACATCCAAGCCCCCGAGGCACCTCGTTCCTTGTCCATCACCCAAAGATCCGATCAAAAAAGGCCTTATCAGGGAGGCCATTCAACACCACCTGGAAATCCAGGCCGTAGAGCCGGTACCAGCGGAAAAAGAGAGGTCTCAGATTTGAAGGAAACGCGTCACCACACTGGCCACACTCTCCCATTTGCTGGGAAAGATGATTTCATGCATAGCAATCGTGCCCTGGGCACAGCAACACTCCAGAGACCAGCAGTGGTTCCTGCTTCCATTCCAGAAACTAGGAACCAGCTCCTCCAACCAAAGGGTAAGAGTTCCGCCACACATCCTGAAATCCCTCCAGTGGTGGGTTTTCCCAGCTTTGGGAAAAGGATCCCTGTTCAAAGAACCCACCTGGGTCATCCTGACCTCGGATGCCAGCTTATTTGGCTGGGGAGCCCACCTGCAATCACTGCTGCCATAGGGCTGGTGGTCTCTATCAGATTTGAGACACAATATAAACTGGTTGGAGCTCAGAGCCATATACCTGGCCCTACGCCATCTTTGCAGCTCAGTGGCGAAACAACACATTCTGGTTCTGACAGACAACATGGCGGCAAAAGCCCATGTCAACCGGCAGGGGGGTACCCACTCCAGATCCCTTATGACCAAGGCCCAGTTGGTCAGAGACCAACCTCTCCTCTCTCAGGGCCGAACACATCTCAGGAGATACTAACCAGCAGGCAGACTTCCTGAGTAGGTCAACAGTAAACCACTCAGAGTGGAGCTTGCACCCAGGTCTCTTCAGAGAGGCAGCAGAGAGGTTCGGTCAGCCAGTACTGGACTTATTTGCCAGCCCGGTGAATGCCCAGCTTCCGAGGTTCTTTTCCCGCTTCCCATCACCCGGGGCGGGAAAAGAACCGACACACTCCGGGGGCCATGGCCCACGGGACTGCTGTACGCATTTCTCCCTCTCCCTCTGATGCAAGCAACCATCCGGAAGATACTGCAGGAAAGGGCAGAGGTGATGCTTATTGCTCCACACTGGCCAAGGCGGCCGTGGTTTGCCGACCTCGTGAGTCTTTCGGTCTCCCCCCCGTGGAAGATTCCCCACGACCGAATCTCCCTCAGCCAGGGGGTCTTGCAACATCCAGAGCCACAGTGTTTCCAGTTAACCGTATGGCACTTGAACAGCGACTTTTAACACAGAAATCTTATTCGCCAGACGTGATTAACACAATTTAGGCCTCAAGAAGGCCTACAGCTAACAGAATTTATGATTCCACGTGGAGAAATTTCTGTAATTGGTGTACAAAGCAGCAGCTAGACCCCTTTAGAATTATTATTCCAAAGATTTTGGACTATTTGTGGGAGGGTCTCAAGAAGGGCTTAGTGCCCAACACAATCCGCAGACAAGTGGCCGCTCTGTCCACGGTCCTCACGTATGGCAACTCTGAGAGAGGCAGACAGTATGTATATGTGATATTTGTTCTTCTGGAACAGTTTTGGAAAAGTGTTGAGAGTTTTGTTTCCCACTTAATCACGCCCAATCTCTAACCAGACCATGTTGTTTTGGGATAATTCGATGTTTTGAAATAAAGCTTCCAAATTGAAAGCGGTTTATTGTGTCCTGAGAATGGTCTGGTCCTGAAACAGACTGTTTTGTATAGAGTATGTCTGAAACACCTAAGTGGTTCAGCATATTTCTTCTGAAATAGGCCAGTCTGTGCTAGAACTCCCTGAATGTTCTGTTTCTTAGTCAGTGAATTTTCCACATCCCTAGTGGAAGGTTTGGCAATTCACTTGAAACTTCACAGTTTGCCTGGAGAAATCTGACAGGTTACATTTGGCCCAAATCAGAATTTCTTCATCCTTGCATTAGTTGTTGTGGCGTTCAGAATTTCTGTTTGTTAAAATTAAGTAGTTATTAAGTATTATTAAATAGTTATTCTGCTTCAAATTTCAGAATTCAATTCTAACAATTTTAATTTATTATTTTTTGTTCTTTCAAAGAAACTGAAGTTTTTAAAGTGAAGAAATCAAGTTACAGCAAAAAGATAGTAAAGCTACTTAAGAAGGAATACAAAGAAGATCTTGAAAAATCAAAGACAAAACCAGAAACAAATTCTTCAGCAGATGGTAATCTTAGTTATATATTTTAAAAATAGTTACAGTTTTCCATTAAAGCTTATAGCTATTTCAGTCTATTGGATTTAATACACTTTCAATGCACATTTAATGTTACTTAATAAATGTAACATTTGGACTGTTCTGAATAGAAAATAAGCAGCATTTTAGAAATACTTGGGGCACATAACTGTTGCTTTTCATTTGATTTACGTTGACCCGTCCCACCTTGTCAGAAAGGGAAGGTATGCTGCATACTCTGTAATTAAAGAATTCTGACTGATAGGGTTTAGGAAGACAGCCTTCTCTCTTGTTGCCTCCGCCCTGTGAAATATCCTTCCCTCCACCAGAGGGATGGACTATTTTGCAAAACATTGCTCAACAAAAAAATATATACCTACTAAATATGTTCAGTATGTTTTCTCAAAGATATCAATCAGTGCAGAGAAAATCCTCTTTTTAACATCCAATTTAGAAAGTTGCATGAGGCAAAAAAAATATTTTGCTTTGCACTTGAAGCTTTCTGAGTTGACTGTGTTCTCAGCAATTACTCAAACTTGCTGCAATATTCTGGTATTTTGGCCATTGGAAACAATAGTAATTTGGTATTAATTTTTTGCTCCTTTCCTTTTTGACCTCAGTGGGACAAGAAAAACTGGGCTGATAATTAATATTCAGCCGTAAGAGCCAATGAGCACAAAAGCTAATCACATCATTTTTAAAAATTACTCACAAGATAAAATTGTAACCGATGGAAATAACCACAGTTCTCTGGTGACATACAAATCTGAAAAAAATAATATTTTTGCCACCTGTAACTTACTTCTTTTACTAGCTCTCTAAATCATGGAGTAAGTAGGCTCTGCACCGAGGACAGAACATTTAACATTCATTTCATTTTGCTGTTTTTATGGAGAGGCTAGAGATTTAATAGGAGTTCTCTGCAGATCAGAAACTCCTTGGTTTTGTAAATTTTAGAGGTGAAAAGTAGCAATTTGGAGAACTGCTTGTCTCATTTGTTTTGATTTTCCTCACTGAGTTTGTTCTTTTGTGCTGTTTCTCTATTCATCTTAGGATGCCATATAAGTATTTGCTGTCTCATGGGACATTCAACTTTACAAGCCAGGAAAATGTTCATGATGTATTGGCAGTATTTTTAAAGAGTCATGTTACTGCTTAAAAAAAGACTACAAATAAAATTTGGAATACCAAAATAGAGGAAAAAACATATTTTAAATATTTAAAATAAAAAGTATTTCAAACTTTAAAACTATTACACTTCGATGTTTAAACTGTTTAACAAACTGGGCATTAACCACACGGGATCATAGCATCTGGGTTTTTTCCATTGCATCAGTAAAGAGCTAGTTCAAGCGCTAAGTGCACACATTTCTTTAAACCAATCTTTGAGATTTGGTGCCTTTCTGAGAACATGTCTTTTTAATCCAATCACAATAGAGCGTTTGTTCATCAATTAATACATTCCAAATTTTAGGAATATTATTCAATTTAATGACATCTTGAAATATTAGTTTCTTTGATAAATCCTTATTAAGAATACTGAGAAAATATAATCCAAGGAGGTATGCCTAATTTATGTGTGGTAACATGCCTTTCAAATATCTGTGTAAACAGCAACTATACAGTTTTTTCGCCATTGGAATAGATTCGAGGCTAAATATGATAAGCAGAATCTTTTTTTGTAATCTTTATAACATAGCATTGTTTTAAATAATATACTACTATGGAGGATAACAATAGAAAGGGTAAACAATATATCAGCTGCAGTATATTATTTGCAGTGAGAGATTCTAGGAATTTTTTCTATCTTTAATGTATATAATTTGAGAATTTTTATCATGCACAAAATAAAATTTCTTATGGGTTGGATCCATGTTCTGTTGTGCATTGGAAATCTCCCATTTGCTGTCCTCAACCAGAAGGGTGGGGAAATAAATTATAAAGGAGAGAACACTGAATAAATTATAAAGCAGACTGCATTTCCTCATATTTGGGCATAGGCATTTTCCCAGTCAAAGATATGTCTCTTAATTAATTGTTTTTGCATCACATTCTGTCCAAATTAACTGGATCTCTTGCCCAAACTTTTCTGTAACAGACAATAGGGCAGAAGTACTGATTCTACAATGGGGAGTAGGTGAAATCTTTGGTTATCTTGGTGCATGCAGACCCAAACAAATTTTCAGGAGAATTGAAATATCTCATGTTTGACAATTATTTCACTTCTATGAAAACATATTTTAGATGAACATATATGTGCAATGTATGCTGTTTTAATTAATTTAATGTTTCACTGTAATGAAATGAAATGTGTAAATGTAGTATGTGTAAATAACTTTTCCATAAGGAGATTTGAAGTACTGAATAGATTTGTTTCACAGATGAACAAATTGCAGACAAACTAGGACTATTTAAAGATATAGTTCAGGAAGATGGGGCTACAAATAGTGAACAAGGAGAAGAAGAAATGGAAGTTGAAAGTGAGAAGGAAGAAGAAAAAACAAAAGCTGCAGGAGCATTTTCCAGTGCTTTGTCATCTCTAAATGTTCTTCGTCCAGGTTAGCACATTTTCTCTCGTATTTTTCACGGGTTGAATTCTTCTTCCTTGCTTGATAGGTAAAAATAATGTAAATCCATGCAGACAATAGGGTACTATTAGAAGAGATACTTGTTTCCAGTTAAGAACTGTCTATTTCTGTTGGTATGTTTTTCTGTAGTTTTGCCCATTTTTTGTTTTAAAAAGCTACATATTTTATTTCTTACTTTGGATATATTTAGTTGCAATCAAATGTACAGTGGTACCTCATCATTAATAGGTTCTGGGAGGCACATTGAGTACCAAAATGATGAGTACCAAAATGATGAGTATCAAACTAAGTATTCCCATAAGGAATAATGTGGTGAGTCACAAAGCAACCGACATCGACAAGTTCTAGCTTGTGCGTTGAGTACCAGGACAAAATTTTCGTGTCAAAATGTGTTGAGTATCAAATTTGATGAGTTTCAGAGGTACCACTGTAAATTTATTTAGCTGCTAGTCTCTTATTTCTTCTTTTATATCTTCAAAAAAGTTATTTTTTTTCTGGACAAATGCATCTTTTATATTGTATATAATTTTGTAAATTTTTGTTTCTATTCAATGTGTTCAAAATTATTTTCTTAAATCATTTGATACTAAATTTTATATTTTCTGATCTGATAATATTTTACCTTTTTATGACTGTTTATTCTGCAATATTCAAATAACTTTAGATCTTTACATATCCACAGAGTTGCAACTGCTAACTTTTAAAAAATAACAATTTTCCCCCTTAGGAGAAATTCCAGATGCTGCTTTTATTCATGCTGCTAGGAAAAAGCGCCAAATGGCTCGTGAACTTGGCGACTTTCTTCCCCTTGACAATGATCCTGGTAAAGGGCGTCTTGTGAGAGAAGATGAAAATGATGCCAGTGATGATGAAGATGATGATGAGAAGCGACGAATAGTCTTTTCAGTGAAAGAGAAGTCCCAGAGACAAAAGATTGCAGAGGAAATAGGTAAACTTTTAAGAAGAGAAAAAAAGCTAAATGAAATTACATTTTAAATACTTGCTATGAATATATAAAGCATTTGACACAAAAATCAAATATGGTGCTGACTCATACAAGTAGGCAGAGGAAACATTTTTTACCCTTCTCAAGTACCTTCCAAAAGCCTTCTGAAGTTAATCTGTTTCTGAATGGGTTGTTTCATACCTGGTGATTTGATGAGGCTGGGTCACCAAAAATTGATTGAAATTTACAGCTTTATAGGAGATCATATTTGACAATACGTCTGAATCAAACTATTCAAGGAGATCTAAATTTTGGTCTTCTGTTTTCTAATCATGGTTTGTTACATGGCTTCCCTCTATGCTGTTTATCTGTCAGCATGAGTTAGATCCAGATATGAGAAGAATTTCTTCCAGTAACTAGAAGAGAATTGGATTATCTGTAGACCACCCTCAAAGAACCAGCCAGTTAGGGAAGTTTTAAACTTTTCCTTGAACAGTTATTCTTCCATGAATTTGTATGGTGAATCTTAGAAGACGCTCGTGATCATGGTTTATATGGAACTCCAGGTGTTCATTAGACTAAAAGACAAGCATCATATCAGTTTGCAGAATTATTTTGGTGATTATATACATGTACATATATATACATATATACATTACACAACACACACACATACACACACACCTCTTTTTGGATCCTGCCATCAATGAATTTATGACAGGACAGTACAATTAATAACCCGATAACTTGCTATAAACTTGTTGGTTGTAAAATAATACTCTGTATAACCTGCAGTGGCTACTGGGGCATCCTGAGCAAGGCAGATCAGAAAATCAATGATTGAATTGAAGTATGGGGTGTATATTAATGATAGGCTAATAATGAAACATATTGTCAATGGTTTCTATGACTAATTTTAAAAACAGCTATAATTTCTTTATGTTTGTGCATTAAATTGTGATTTAAAACTCCTATAAAATTGCTTGTTTTTATCTATTTAAATATTAAAACATGCATTATGGCATTGGAAAAATTAGAATTCTGGTGGTTAGCTGAATTCCATTTCATCATATAGAATTCAGAAAGGTACTTAAATCAGTACTCTGCACAGTGTAGAAAATGAGTAGAAATTCTAGAACAGGAATCCTCAAGCTTTTGATAAGTATCTTTAGGCTTTTTAGAGTGTGGCTACTTGTTCACGTAATAATTACTCAATGAGAGAGAACTAGTAATAAAGGACAGATTTACAAAAATGCAACCTATCACCTTCCCTGGTGTTCTTTTCCATCCCTGTTTACTCTTCCCCTTCTTAGATAGTTATGCATACTTTGAAACAAAAGAATTGCAACTGCCTACCATTTTTATTTCAAAGAAAGTTTATGGGACGTATTTAAAAAAATAATTCAGATGAAGTAGGAAGCCAGATATGCCCTGAATAGATGTCTAGAAGCACAGTAGCAGTTCTTCTCTAGACATCAGGTCATTCTTGATATTTCACCCTAAAAAAGAATCACAGAGACAATAAAGCTTTCAATATTTAATTCTGATAGTTTTACTAGTCTATATTCTTATACTTACCTTTGTATTTAGGTATTGAGGGAAGTGATGATGAAGCTCTGATTGCTGGAGAACAGGATGAAGAATTAAGCCGATGGGAGCAAGAACAGATACGGAAAGGCATTAATATACCTCAGGCACGTATTCAAATATCTTAAGATTCAGAGCATCAGATGGTAGTTTTAGCAATAGCTGATCCAAGCTATTGTCACGTAATCCTAGTTGCCAAAGCAAAAGAGAAAGTTGTGAATGAACATATGTAGCAGAGGGATTTTGCCGGTGAAAACTTAGGATAGACCAATTCATTTCACCCTATCTCCTCTGGTTAGAATTAGGCTTACCTGAACATAGATGTCATTGAAATAAAAAAAAATCAGTGATGTGTAATTCACTAAAAGAAATACTCAGATTCTGTTAAATTGTATCATGTCAGATTTCCATACAGTACAATTAATAAGAATGCTATAGGCTCAGCCAGTCTCAATATATTAAAATCATACAAAGCAATAAATGTATACAATGTATTGTAACTTACCATTCTAGTTTAAATGATATCTGTCTATCCATCCACCCATCCATTCAATATTGTGTGGGTGCATGTATTCAATATTATGTATGCTGAAACAGTGTGTTACTTGATGCAAAAAATCACTACATGAAGATTTTCCTGCTAATCTTGTTAGAATGGAATTTTGAAATATAAACATTTTTTTCACAACAAACAGATATAATGAGCTAGATCCCATGATAACAAGTTGCTTTAATGTCTTCAAATTAACTGATCATTAGTTTTAAGGTGTTTTTACTCTAGTATTTTGTGCTGATTGTTTATTATTCAGTACTAATTCTTTAGCATAAGAATCAGCTGGACTAGTCTACTGATGAATGCCATCTGCTGCTCATTTACCAGTACATTGGCAAGAAACATAAATAGTGCATATGATAGCAGTTCACTTTAGGTAGTACAGTATTCTTTACCCCCATCAAAGTGATACCCCATAAACTAATTGTCCCAAAGAATAGATATATACCGTAAATGCCGGCGTATAAGACGACTTCTGCGAGCGCTGAAATCGGCGCCAAAGACGGGGGTCGTCTTATACGCCGAGTCGTCTTATACGCCGGAAATACTGGTAGTTTCTGGCGTATAAGACGACGTTCTAGGAATGCGGCCCGGCTATAAAGACGGGGGTCGTCTTATACGCCGGGTCGCCTTGTACGCCGGCATTTACAGTAACCGAAATTTTGAAGTTTGTTGTTGCTGCTATTTTTATGCTTTCTGCTTCCTAGTGATTGTTTTCAAGTGTTGTTTTCTTTGATATGTACTGCTTTGCACAAGGAACATAATTAAATTAGTAATTTCTCACAGTTTTTCAACAAATAATCTTGGTTTGTAATAGTGTTTACAGAAACCCAGTTTTTATATGTCTGTACATATCGTATGTTTCATTCCTGTAGGTTCAAGCAAGTCAGCCTGTTGAAGTGAATAACCTGTACTACCAGAATGCTTACCAGACAATGCCTTATGGTTCATCTTATGGCATGCCCTACACATATGCTGCATATGGATCAGAGACAAAGTCTCAAAAAACAGATAACATAATACCTTTCAAAACCCCCAGTAATGAGATGGCTCCTGTTACTATTGATTTGGTAAAGAAACAGCTTAAAGACAGGTAGGGCAGATCAACTTATTAAAATGTAAGACCTGTCCTCTGGGTTTCAGTCTGGGGGGCAGATCAGAATTTCATCAACGGAAGCCCACGGACTGGATCCTGCATTGTAAAACGTAAGAAAAACTGTTCAATGGGCTATTTACATTACTTTTCTGCAAATGAAGCTTGAACCATTTTAAAGATTGGTACGTCTTCTATTCTTGGAAAAATAATTTTGTAACTAAGAAAAATGAAAGAATGATGTTTTCAACTTGCTATATAATGATTGTATAAGAATTTAAGCAATTCAATTTACTCTAAAAAGGTAAAAGTTTTAAATTCTATATTTTAATTGGAAATTCAAAATACTGTACACTACACTAAATATTTGCTCATGCTTATGAATATATATAACAAGTCCTTTGTTATAGTTTGAAAGTGAACAAAATTAGTAAAAAAAAGAGATAAACTAAAGGTTAACTATTTGCAAACTTGATGTTAACATCCAACAAATTGCTTTTCATGATTTTTGTATGCTTTTCTGATTTCTACTGAAACCATCAGGAATTAAGGGTCCTGAGTACTATGCGAAAGTGATACTCCTGTAGGTAAGACACCATATGAGAAAGTAATAGCAGAAGTAGCCAAAAATATTTCTGTCTTTAAATCATGTAGTTTATCTAAGCAGTTAAACCATGAGCGGAGAGAAAAATCACTGCACGCCAATCCATCATAACTGAGAATAGGTGAGAGCAAAGTAGTAAATATGAAGGATATTTGTTGAATGGAAATAGAAATAACAGAAACATGTATTGAGTATATAGCTTTCAGGTTAGTCAATGTTTTATAGGAACACAAATAGCCTTAAATGGCTGTGGAGATTCTCAGTCATCCAAATCATGGTTGTTCCAAAGGTGTTTTTTCAAAAGGTAACTGGACTTCCTTGTTTTTCACTTCTCATCCAAGAAGCTGTTTGTCTTTTGAAAAAGCACCTTTGGACAGATAGCCTAAAAATAGCAGATATGTGATATTCTACCTTGAAACTATAGTTTTCCTCTGTCAGAAAGCTCTTCCCACAATTAATTAGTCTTTCATGGGGTCTTGTTTTATTTATTTAATAAAACAGAATAAATCATAAAAGTTAATTAAAAAGAAAAATGCAATTACAGCAAGATAAGTTATAAAAATTTAATCTTGAAGATCCTACAAGATTCTTCATATAAAAAGTTGTGATTCAAGCAACCTACATGACAAGTAAATAAAACAAATTTGTAATAGAAATAAGGAATGTGCTTTGTCGCCTGAAAGCAACTTAACCTTGCCATTGTTAGGATTGTTTCTTGTTGTACAAATCCCCCCCTCCCCAATGCTATATATACTGTAACTTATACTGTGCTTTTGGATGTAAACATGTGTTCTTGACCTTTAGGTTGGAGTCAATGAAAGAATTTCACAAAGCGAATGAACAACAACACGAGAGGCATCAGCAAAACCGTGATGATTCTACTAAGACAATTGAAAGATTAGAAGGGTCTTCTGGGGGTATTGGTGAACGGTATAAATTTCTGCAAGAAATGCGAGGGTATGTCCAAGACTTGCTTGAGTGTTTCAGTGAAAAGGTAAGAATGCAAAATATATCCTATCTTTTTCAGTAACGAAGTTTACTCTGTGCTCAAACATGTTGTCTTATACATGACAGTGAAAGCACATGTTTGAAGATTTGGCTTTAAAGGTCGTAAAAAAGCATAGTAAGTTAACTTTTGGAATAGTTCTTTAAATAGAAGATAAGCTTTTGATATCAGCTTTATAATTCTTAGAAGATGTCTTCTTCCAGAAAACCATTATGAGTCACAATGATTCTCCAATCCTTTTTTTGTTACATTTTGCAGTTTTTGAGGCATCACAAAGGTAATTACAGGAAAACATTGGATCCAAATAAATGGTGTATGCACCAATTATTTGCAATTAGAATTAGTTAAGAACATTGAAATCAGCCCAATTTTAGTTTTCATGCTGAGTTCTCATGTTGCTTTCCAAGGAGAGTTATAGATTGTAAAATAAACAATTATCCTGTGCCTCTTGTTCTAAAATCTGAAGCTTTGTGTCAAATACCATCCGACTTTTCCAAAACTTGATTTTACCCAGTTCAGTATATATCTATACTGATTACTTGATATTGCGGTTGTTGAAGGATGCCTATTTGTCAAAGTTCACAAGTATTTGTACAACTGTGTAAATCCTATTACATATCATTAACTTCTGAATAAATAGGCATAAGTTTGCACTGTAAGTATAGGATGGTTTTCTTAAAGCTTTAAAAAAACAAAAATTAAATTAAAATTATTTTTAAAGAAGTCCTGCTATGAAGAAAATGGGAACCTGATTAAGACTTTAAACTGCTTATGCAGAGTCCTATCTAATATGTGCGCTATGAAATGCATAATATATAATTTTGTGTATATATGTATACACACGCGCACACACATTCATATACATGCACACACAAACAGTCTCTCACATGATGGAATAAGTAGTTATATAGCTAGTCAAAGTTATGGTCAAAGTTATGGCGGACCCCCCAGAAGCTAGTTATGATCCGGTCCCAAAGTATCCGGCCACTGAAGTATCCCCACAGTTGTTCGCCTTTATAACCTATTGCAGGGATGTTGTAGTGCTCCCCTATCTTATCTCCCCTGCCTCTCTTGTACTGGGTGCCACAGACCTTAGACCTGCTTCCCACCCAACTGGGCCTCAAACTCTTGTTCACCTTTCAAAGGGTTCCTGAGCTTGGGTTAGGGAAGGAGGACAGGCTACTCTGTTGCTGAAACACTGCAGAGCTCATGTTAGGAAACAGCAAGTGGCTCTGTTGCTGAGCCATGCAGTGCAATCCTGGAAGCAGACATCATTTTCTGAGCAGCTGCATTGAATTATGGTTGCTCAGAAAATGGCTTCTTCTGGGATTGCGTCTTATGGACTAGTAATGGAATGGCCTGTCCTTCTTCCCTAACCCAAGATCCAGAGATCTTCAAAAGGTAAATGTGTGAGGGATAACAATAGGGAGAAGGAGGGAGTGAGGCCCGGAGGGTGGGAAGTAAGTCCAAGCCTACGGAGACCCAAAGGGCAGGAAGCAGAACATAGGGTGCCTCGGGGTAGGGGAGGCCTTAGAAGCCCGGAACAGGGCTTGTATTAGGTCTCCCAAGGCCTCCTTGTGGCCTCTGAGGCCCCCCATGGTCTGCTTAATGGCCCACACATTCGTTTTAACAATTCCATTAGGGAGAGCATGCATGGGGTTGTAAGTGAGGCAATCACATTCATTTAACAGCTGTCATGACATCAGTATGTTGTGGGCAGGTTCCATTATAGTCATGAATCGAGGACTAGCTCTCATCTTTATTATACAAAAAGTATAATATATATTATACTTTAGTATATATTGTTTCAGTTCTTTTCTAGTACAAAATGAAAAATCAGTTTTCATCTTTGTGTATCAAATCTAATACTTTGATTTTCTTTGTGTAAATTACCTCATACATATTTGCACAGTTCCCTACTGGGAATGCTTGCACTACTTAGTGTTTGTGCAATTGCTAGCTGAACACATAACTGCTACTGGAACATTTCTTTATAATTAATTTTAAATCAGATACTATTTACTGTAATTTGATTATGCGTTACTGCAGCATACAGTTTATACTGCAAATATAAACATTTCTTATTTCAATAATACACAATCAAAATGAGTAAGATTTTTTTAATTTTTATCTCTGTATTAAATCTGTTTTTTCTGTTGAATTTATTATCTTGGTTATGTGCATGGGCAGTTCAGTCTAACATTTGTAGTTAGGGGGGAAATATATCAATGAAATATATAAATCACAACAGACTTAATAACATTTGAGAGTAAATACATCTATAACAAAGGCTTTGGGCATAAGAATACAATTTGTAAGTCATTCTCTTTAGTCTACAAATGGGGGGGTTCCCCCTCCCTCCAATTTTCCGTGATTTCTCTTTTCTTACCTTAATTCATGTCTTGCTGTTAGAAAACATCTTTAAAACCTTTCGAGAAAACTTTTGGGAAATTGAGAAAGAAAGAAAGGAGACAAATGCTGTGTAAATGAAAAATAGATGCATATGTAATTTATAAGATTGGTTTAGAAAGTAAAACCATTCATACAGCAGGAGCCAAAATATAAACAAAGCAAAGAAAATTTGAACAGTCAGATCTGATTTTTTTTCTGATCAGATACTCAATATTGACTACATTGATGTTTCTGTGTGAACATGTATATGATTATGATATATTTTTTCCCCAAAGAAAGAATCAGTAAGATTCTATTTTGCCCTCCACATCCAGATTTATATTATATTAATTTTACAATTATTAGTCTGTAGATTATAGATTTTGAAAGAATTCTTTTGCTGTAATTTAGTTTTCAAATCTTTCCAGAAAATAAGAAATGGGGAAAAAGGAGAACATGCACATAATCAAACTATCTTCTATAGGAGCATCTGCTTAACAAACGTATTGTAGTTATCAGTAGAATTTACACTGGTCCTGAAAAATATGTGTGATTTAGACTGTTTCAGTAATACCTTTTTCAGATAAGTTCTTTATACATCACTATTGTGCATTATGGATTGTGAGGTACATATGGGACGGAGTTTCCTCACAAAAAGTATTTCTATATATGGAACAATAGTGGGCTATGCATCAGTTGTGCTGCTGTCTTCTTTGTGCCCTCTTCGCATGTTTCTTTCATTTTCTTCTTACTTGGATTGGCAAAATTCAAATTGAGAGGCAAGGAAAGAAATCTTAAATTATTTCTGAATTTTAAGTCTTATTCACACCAAATCAGCAAGGGTAACATTTGTGAAAATATAAAGTATATCCATATGATTTGGATTATTTGATAACCTGTTTTAGCAGATCGTATTTCAGTTTCTAGTGTCAACATAGATAAGAATAGACTACTAATACTAAAATAGTATTAAAGCAACAATGAAATCCTGTGATCTAATGTGAACACTAGATTTGGAAGTTACTTTTTGATTGATGGTAATTGTAAGTGATCTTTCGGGGTTTTGCATTTAATCAGGTTTCTGGTTTCTTAAAAATATTTTCACTGTTTCAAATATATATTTCCTTTTTTTAAAAAGAAAGTTCACTGATGAAAAAAGTTCCTTGTCAGAGTGAGAATTTTTTTGTATTCAAATTCATGTTTTACCCATTTTCTTGGGTAAAATGTTGTCTTTGCTACTTCCTCTTATAACAAAATCCTTCTGTGTTAATAGCTTAACTAACTTTCTGAATTCTGATATCAAATTCCATGCTATAATAACATGTTTGTAACATTTGAAAATATTGATTGGGTTAAATTGGTAGAAAAGAAGAAAAGATAGTTTCAAATAACAGAACAGAGGCGCTTATAAAATTTTAAATGTAGTGTCTGAAAATTGAAGAGTATTGTTTCCCTATAAAAGCTTACAGAAATAAATGCTAGCTTTTTCAGCAATTTTCAACAAACTAAGAATCGTACTGATTTTTCTCACATTTTCCCCATCTCTCCTTTTATTTTTAAATTCTATTATTGAAACTTCATTTCAATATTAGAAACTTCTTTTCTCCACACCGGTAGTGACCTACAGAGGAATATCTGTTTCCAAATAAATTTTACTAAAAGAAATAACTTTCAAATAAGTATATTCAAATCCAGGTACAGTATTAGATTGTAGTCATGTCAACTTTAAGTAAACTTTTCCTTCAGTAGTGCCTCAAAGCTGCTGATAAACATCCATGCATTTTTGGGTAACCGTAGATATATGGTTTGCCTTTTCTTTCTCCTGGGAATTCCTTTTTTTATTTCCCAGTGTTGTCTACAATCTTTAGGATATTGTGTTGGTCTCCCATCCAAGTACTAACTAGACCCATCACTGCTTAACCTTTTGAAGATCAGCCATGAGCAGATATGTTTCCAGGGGTGGTGTATTATGAGAGAAGACCAGGGAAGTTACAGAATTGACAGATCCCATTGCTCGATTTGAGGTAGTGAAACCTGATTGGAAGCCTAAAACCGGGTAGGAAATCGATAGGAGACATTTCAGAGTATTTGGAAATCCCAACAGGCTTCTATAATGCTTTTTGTTTGTTTGTTTACAATCAAGAAAAAGCTTCTAAGAGACTTAAATTTTATTAATGGGTTGCAATCTGCTTAGTCATCTAAAAATAATCTGTCCATGTTTATATAAAAAAGTTTTGGAAACAGTGTTTTTTCTTTCAGACTATTCCAAATTAACCATTGTTCCAATGTGGCAGATATTGAGGGCAAACTAATCAAAATGTGTGGTAGCTTTATAACTTTTCTGTATTTTTTTGTACAGGCTTGATAGTTTGCTTCTAGTTAGGGAACTTTAATATTGTTCTTTGCTATTAAATATTCAGTCATTAAAAATGAATAGTAAACTGAAAGTGCAGCAGTACACTTTGGAATAGTGTGGCATCCCATACAATTAAACACTTGAAAATATTTTTATTACGAAGTATTATATTTTTACAGGTGCTCCTGATTAACGAACTTGAAACAGCAATGCACCAGCTGTACAAACAGCGCGCCTCCCGCCTTGTCCAAAGACGACAAGATGATATTAAAGATGAATCTTCGGAGTTTTCAAGCCATTCAAGTCAGTCCATCTTGAAGGTTTTTATTATTCATTAAACAACCTCGTTTACATAGTTCAGTTATAATATAAAGTGAAATTTCAAAGTATGTCTTGGTTTAAATCTGATAAAAGAAAATCAGATTAAAGAAATCTAGCTCATACTTTTAAAGTACTTTTCACAGACTGTCTTGCCGTGGCTAAAAATAGGAAAAATTATTTACCAGTTAGTAACTGATGTGACAGTATACCATCTTACTCACTTCCTGAAAGTATTTCACAGAAAGTTATCTGAACCTGAAAATGGTTAAGGCTATTCTGCTAGCAGTTTTCGTTTCAGTAATACTGGTTTCTGATGCTTTAAAACAAACACAAAAGGTACAGTTTGTCATATCTTCTTATTTTTAAACATTAGAGCTATTTTGTTTTAAATACATTTATATTACACAATTTTGCTTGGACCAATTTGTAAAATAAATGCTGCAAAATTTCCATTGAATGTAACCTCTCCTATGAAATCTCATGCTTTCATTGGTAGAAGACTATGTTGGATAAACTACATTCATCCAAGAATCCTCCCACATTTCAGACCTTTTATTGCTTTCACATGTGGCAAACATCAGATATCAAGCTGTATACTATTTCAATATTAATTGCCTTAACCTCATCTGAAAATGTATTAATTCCTGTTGCTCATTAATGGGAGGATATGGAAAATCCATTCAGCAGGATATGGAAAAACCTATTTTTTATGAAAATGCCAAACAGTGTTAAAAAAAAATACAAACGTAGACTTAAAAGTATTGTTAAATATTCTATTTACCATTTAGAAGTTCTAAATGGTGTGAGAAAACATTTCAATCTTTGCTGATAATATTGAAGACAGTCCAATATTTCTAGTGTCCATCCAAAAATGAAATTCACTTGACACCACTTTTGCTATATGTGAGCGGGTAAGAAGTAGCATAATCAAACTGATCAGATATATGCACATATGTTGACATTTGTTGAACATCTATGAAAATGCAATACACACACACATAATATTAGTACTTTTCCTTACAAAAGATGCAGTTCTAATTTCAGTGTTTGTGCTCTTGCAGATAAAGCACTGATGGCACCAAACCTTGATTCTTTCGGGCGAGATAGAACCCTCTACCAAGAACATGTAAAAAGACGGACTGCAGAAAGGGAAGCTAGAAGGTAGGAAAGCATTACGGGGGTTTTAAAGGATGATTCTTATGATCTAGTGCAGGGGTAGGCAACCTTGGCTCTTTTATGACTCGTGAACTTCAATTCCCAGAATTCCTGAGCCAAACCTCTCCGTTTCCTCTCAGCATGGCTGGCTCAGGAATTCTGGGAGTTGAAGTCCACGAGTCATAAAAGAGCCAAGGTTGCCTACCCCTGGTCTAGTGTTATCTGGAGAATGATACTTCCCATTGTTCTTGATCATTAACTAACTCCCATCAGCTTCAGACAGCATAGAAGGGCTGCCAATTCTTCTCCATTACAGTATACAATACATTTTGCTGTGTAACTATTCCAAATGGTAACTTTCTTTAAAAAGAGTATTTTTTTTTCTTTTTTAATTTGCAAAATGAGAGATAAATGCACAATCAAAATTATATGTCAGGAGCCTCTTAGTTGGAGTACTGTTTGGATCATGCACAGGGTAGTATTGAAGCAATTGCTAGGGATGGAAAATTACAGGTTAATATATTAACTGTCTCAGAAAAGAAAAGGGGGAAATAATGAAATATTCAAGGTTTATCATTGCATAAAAGGAACACACAATTTTTTTGTGAGCCTTTGATTGACTTCCTAGAGCCACACTTCAGAATACATTGGGGGTAGAGTAAAGAATTAGACAGAATCATGTCAAAACTTATTTTTAATTAAATTTCTCTTGGGGATAGCTTTAAAAATCTGATTTGGTGGCTACAAAGGCTTTGAATGACTGAAGGTTGTATATCCCATTTCACTTTATGGTGGGTGGGTTAAGTATATTTCTGTTTCAATTGAAAAAAGTAAGGCATATTTGCCCATACAATATTACACATCCTTTCTTATTAGGAAGTTACTTCAATTCAGCAACCATTCATTTATTCTTTGTAACAGAGCTCGTCGTAGACTTGCTAGAGAGCAGTCTGGGAAAATGGCTGATCACCTTGAGGGTCTTTCTAGTGATGATGAAGAAACCTCAACAGACACAACAAACTTCAACATGGAACAAGGTTAGGCGATTCATCTTAATGATAGAAATTGTAATTTCTGAAACAGTGTTTTGTAGAAAAACTTTTGAGCAAATTAATGGCATGGTTTAACATAATGTCTGAAGGGAAAAAATTATTCTAGGTTACTATTATTACTTTAGTTTTGGGTTGAGGTAATAGCTGTCCTTGACTTGATGAAATATAGGATAGTGTAGGATATGCTTTTATTCTCTTTCATAAGTGATCATGTAGGGAGCTAAAAGTACTCATTCCATTTGGCAGTAGCAAAAACCAGACTTATTGAAAAGTACCTTTCTTTTCTTCATGCTCTTGATTGAGTGCAACTTTTTGTGAATGATTGTAAGAAAAGTAATGACAGGATACCTCTAGGCCTTCTTTGGAATTTGTTACATATTAAAAATAGGATATATGGTTTGTTAAAAATATATTTGCTTAGAGAGGGAACTTAGTTAGAACCTTGCTTCCATGAGATGGTCTTTCAGATCATTATCATAATTGTTTGACAAGTAATCATCCATACAAAATAAATCACAAGACCTATTTACAAATTTAAGCAGGCAAGTTAAATATTTGTTTAAAACCAGCTGGGAAAAACCCCCCAAATATAATTGAATATGTAGGGAAGCTAGAATAAAGCATTCAAGTTGATAAAAATATTTTGTTACATTTTCCTTACTTGATTGATGATAAGGATTAGTTCAGTTTCTAGAGCTGTCTGTGTGGGCAACTTCCAATTAAAACATAAATGCCAAAACAACAGCAACCATGAAAATAATACAAAACAAAAATATGAAATGCTTCATGAATTTGATATGGTTAGTATATTAGATTACAGAAATACATCCTACAATAAACCAGAAAAACAGGAAATAATTTTTTTAAAAAAATAATTTTTAAAAATTTCTATCCTAGATCGCATTTTGAAAGAGTCCAGCAAAATTTTTGAGGATGTATTAGAAAACTTTTCCTCCATTGACTGTATTAAATCACAGTTTGAAGCCTGGCATTCTAAGTATTTGTCTTCATATAAGGATGCTTATATTGGCCTTTGCTTACCCAAGCTGTTAAATCCTTTAATAAGACTTCAGTTACTTACCTGGAATCCTTTGGAGGTAAGAGCAAGTTAAAAGTGTATGCAGTCTATTTAACAAGGTAGAATGTTATGTAGAAATTAATATAATCATATGAAATGATTCTTAATTGACAAGTTGTTTCTCTTGAGCATTAGATTGGGCCTATAGTGGATATTGCCGCTTTAATGTTGGTGTGCCATTTTAAAAGTATCATTTTAATAGTTTGATTACTTCATAAATGTCAAAATGGTATGAGGTGTATTATCTTAACAGCTTCATCAGTGTATTTTGAAAATATTTATAGTATTGCAGTGAAGGAGATGTGCATCAGGACAAGATTGGGAGCTTCTACAGTTTCTGATTTAGATATATTAACAAAATAGTTCAAGGAAGGGGTGTGTTGTGGAAGACTTCTGGCCTTCCAGATAATGCTGAATTACAACATCAGTAGCTCAGCCAGGAAGCCCAGTGATGAGGAATGTAAGATTGTGGTATCATAAAAAACACAGGTGAACAAGTAATAAAGTCTACCAATAGAATTTGATGTGCTGACATTCGAGACATTCTGAGAGTGAAGCCCATAGCCAAAAGATTTACCTTGTGAATGGATGGGGGTGTTTATACATCTTAAGCTTAAACACACACTTGACATAAACAGCATTTATTTTTTTAATAGGACAAATGTCAAGATTTTGAAAGTATGCTGTGGTTTGAATCCCTGCTCTTTTATGGATGTGAAGAATATGATCAGGAGAAAGATGATGCTGATGTTTCATTGTTGCCTACTATTGTTGAAAGAGTGGTTTTACCAAAATTAACAGGTACTCTATATTATTTAGTTATTTCTTTATTTTTCAAAGTACAATTTAATTGAATTTTGAGAAGTACTCATTTTCTTCTTTGTTAGTGCTGGCTGAAAATGTATGGGACCCCTTTTCTTCAACCCAAACATCCAGGATGGTTGCTATTACCCAGAAACTAATTAATGGATATCCTACAGTAGTACATGCAGAAAACAAAAATACACAGGTGACAAAAAATTGCTTAACTTTTTTGGATTCATGACTTCCTCTATATTGCTTCAATTACTATTACTGAATTAGAATTTTCATGAAGCTTCTGTATCTTCAAAGACCTAAATTCAGATAGGATATATTTTTGCTTCACATATGAGTAATTTGGGGGGGGGGAATAGAAGAGTAACTTAATGGTTTGAATCTAACATCCATGGAAAGGAAATAGATTGCAATTTCTCTATATGCCCCCTTGAGATCCAGAACAAAAAAGTGAGATATGTGTGATGTGCTAAGATACTGCACACCCACAAATGAAAACTCGCTGGGTGATTTGGGCCAGTCCCTCTTAATAAAACCTACACAGGGTATTTGTTGGGAAATTAGAAAGAGGGAGTGCTGTGAAAAGTAGGATATAAATATTTTTTTTCCAGATTCGAGTGACTTGCGTCCAAATGTGCCACCTTTTTGCTGCAGTCGTTAAGGGACTTACGTGGTCATTAAGTGAATCTGGCTTGCCTCGTTTACTTGGCTTCTTGGAAGCCTCCTGGGAAGGTCCCAAATTGTGATCACATGACCCTGGGACACTGCAACTGTTGTAAATATGTGCCAGTTGCCAAGCAACCAAATTTTAATCATGACTGGGAACGATGTGACAGTTGTATGTGTGAGGACTGATTATAAGACATTTTTTTTAGCACTGTTGTAACTTTGAACAGTTGTTAAACCAATGGTCATATGCTGAGGATTACCTGTAGTGAGAACAAGTGCCTATCTTAGATGACATCTCTACTAATTTCCATGAACAACCTTAATGGAAAATACTGTTAAAGTGGGTTCTTCATGAGAATAATGTACAGTTAATGAACAGAAGAATATTTGGTCTAGTTTGTGCTAAAATGCATTATAAAATATTGTTTTAACATAATTTATGTTAACTTTCAGACATTACTCAAAGCCCTCTTACTTAGAATGAGGCGAACACTAGATGATGATGTGTTCATGCCACTGTATCCCAAAAGGTAAACTTTCTAGTCTAGTTTGTTTATTCCGTTTCAGAATGATTTACCTTTGTAATAATGTAACATGTTGACAACTCTTCTATACTTATTGAAACATCTCTTATATTTCAGTGTTTTAGAGAACAAGAACTCTGGTCCTTACTTGTTTTTCCAGCGCCAGTTTTGGTCTTCAGTTAAGGTAAACTAACAAAGAAATAAAACTAATCCAACTGATTTTTCACAAATGGATGAGTTGATTTGCTTGGTATTGGAGTGAAGTGGATTGGATCCCCATTACCTTTGAGATCTTATATCTCTATAAAATTTAGCTAATCTTTAGTATGAATTATATCAAAAGGCTGTGACTCTGTAAACCTATGCACACAACTAAAACTTTCTGAATTGCAGTTTCCCATCACGCAATGAAAAGAACAATGAATCAATGTTACATATAGTTTGATTGAGAATATTGCATAGGCAAAATAGATGGATTTGGAAATGACATTCTATACCTAAAACATGAAAAACTAAATATACAAGTATTCACATTCAAAATATATCAAATATAACCAAAAAGTAAGTCACTTTTACAAAGTAGAGGATATTTGTAACTACTATTACACAATGAATTACCTGGAACACACAGTTCCTTATTTATCAATTGTAGTTTATACATTTTTTTAACCTTTTAATTCTGGAAATTAGTATTTAGGTTGGTATTTCCTAGTAGGAATAAATTACTGATTTAACCAGCCTATATAATTTTAAAATTGATCATTAGAGAATTACGAATAATTCAAATTAATTTACTACTGTGTTTTGCTAGCAGATACTGATAAATATTTCATGTTTAATAGCTGACTGTTTCACACAAACAGGTTGTTGCTGGAACATTGTCAATTAAATTGTAGCACATTGCTCTCCTTTCAGACAGCTCTGAGAACATTTTAGTTTTAGCTGTTAGCTTTTATATGTTTTAGAAGAAATATTTATTTAAAATGTTTGTGTTAACTACAAATAATAGCAGCAAATATTGATACAGCTCTATTGCTTTGCTATTTATGTTAAATTTTTCTATTTCTATAGCTATTGGGAAACTTTCTGCAGTGGTATGGAATATTCTCCAACAAAACGTTACAAGAATTATCGATAGATGGTTTGCTAAATAGATATATTCTTATGGCATTCCAGAATTCTGAGTATGGAGATGATAGCATTAAGAAAGCTCAAAGTGTAAGTAAATATGTTTTAAATTTCACTTCATTTTTTAAAAATTCCTTTTTAGTCTGTTGCCCATATACTCAGAGGCAGTGTATAATAATAGCTACAGTAGCAGGGATTAAGAGCCGAGGTGGCGCAGCAGTTAGAGTGCAGTACTGTGCTGACTGTGTTCAGCAGGTCAGCGGTTCAAATCTCACCAGCTCAAGGTTGACTCAGCCTTCCATCCTTCCGAGGTAGGTAAAATGAGGACCCAGATTGTTGGGGGCAATGTAAATATATATATTTATACATTGCTTACTGGTATACACCGCTTAGAGAGTGCTTGCACTTAAAGCGGTATATAAATCTCATAAATAAATAAATTTGAATATGAATGTATTCAAATATACATGTAACAAATAAAGTTCATCTTCATCAATTAGCCCAGATCTTGATGGTCAGCTTAAAATTCAACAGTGAGCCCAGTAGATCCTATTTTCTATCGCTGCAAAAGGAGCAAGACAAAACCAAAAAAAGTAAACTTCTATTTTACAACAAAATTTCTTGAATTTCCATTTTTATTCTAGCACTATTTTTAATGGGCGGCATGGTGGCTACTGGGCTTGTTGGTGGAAAGCCAGCACACAAGATTTGAGACCTAAGTACCATGTGATGGGATGAGCTCCCATTACTTTCCCCAGTTCTCCATGGCATCATGCTGATCACATGACTACGGAAATGTCTTCAGACAGGATAGGCTCAAAGGGCTTGAAACAAAGATGAGCACTGCCCTCTATAGTCAGCAACAAGTAACGGAGTAAAATACGTACAGACTCTTTTATCTTTTTTTTTACTACTGTTAATAGTACAAAAACTAAAATCACTGTATTATGACTTTACATCCATTCTCTGCTATTTATCCAAGATTAGTTCCCAAATGGCTTACAATAAGATCCACTAAAAATTTCAGTACACTAGCAATAAATAGAAATATTCATGGCAGATGTCTGATCTCTGGCAGTTGATAATATAGGCAACCCAAAACACTCAAAGAGCCACTTGGACCGTTTCCCACCGAAAACAAAACACTGGGAGCCGCAAAACCCTTTTGATATCTAAAATGAAGATAACATTGCACATATCCTTTTTTACCATTATATATATCTCATAAAGGTAAAAGGTATATGCAGTGTTATCTTCATTTTAGATGTCAAAAGGGTCTCTGTCTCTCTCCCTCTCTCTTTCTCCTTTCTCTCTTTCCTCTCCCTCTTTCTATCTCTCTCTTCCCCCCCCCCCTCTGCCCTTGGTCTGCCAGTCCTCTTCCCCTACTCTCTCTCTTTCCTCTCTTTCTTCTCTCTCTCTCTTTCTCTTCCTCCCCTCTCCCTCTCTCCAATCTTCTGCTCACCTGGCAAGCTGGCTTCAAGCTGTTTTCCAACAAGCTCAGGAGTAGGCAACCCTGGCTCTTTTATGACTCATGGACTTCAACTCCCAGAATTCCTGAGCCAGCATAGCTGGGCTAGCTAGCTCTCTCCTGCCCTTCCTGCTTCCTGCAGAGACGCAGCAAAGGGAGAAGCTCCGCCCAGTACGCTTTTCAGCTCTTGGAGAACACCGTGAGTCCACTCTCTTTTTTACACACACATACACACACACACACAAAGACACACAGAGAGAGAGGGAAGGGAAGGGAAGCACAAGTGCCTCTCTCTGTTTCTGTCTCTGTCTCTGCAAATGGCAGAGGAGGCTAGGAGCCACAGGGGAAGGCTCAAAGAGCCACATGCTGCTCCGGAGCCGCAGGTTGCCGACCTGTGATCTAGTCCATATTTCCCTACTAAGTTTATGGAATTGTTACCACATGCATATAAAAGGGGCCAGCTATTGCTAAATTGCTGGGCCATGGGTGGACAACTTTTAACCAGTAACAGTAATTTGTTCTCCAAAGCAGCTGGAAGATGACATGTGACATCAGAGAAAAAGATGGAGTTCTCCCCCCCCCCCACATTATCTTTTGCATGGTTTGGAGGGATATAATGAGTAGAAGGAAGTCTTAGGAGCCAAAATATTCCTTTTTTTCTTTGAAAAACCTCCCCAAATGACCCAAGATGATATTGACAAAATTCAATATCAAAATAGTCAAATTTCAGCTCCCTGATTTTAGAAGTGCTGAGTGGGAGGCAGGGGTATTTAAGAGTGGAAAGTGGAATGTTTTGCTTCAAAAATTTTGTAGCTGAAAATTGGCAGTTTGCTGTAAAACCTCAGCAGTGCTGAAATAGAATGTTACATACTGCTTGCAATTAAATGGTCAGTTTTTCTTCTTCAATCCTCTAATATAATGCTTTTATTATACTGCTAGTTACATGGAAATCAGCTTACAATTAGTATTTTTTTTCCTGTTCTGTATATATCAAAGATTTAATTAATTGAGGTGAACACAAGTTGACATTTCAAAGTGTTACATTAAAGAAACAATTTCAGTTTAAAATAAGATGGCAGATATTGCCACAGACTAGTATCAAACTTTATAGTTAGCCATACTTTTTTTTAAAACCTTGCCTTGTGTACTGTACAAACAACCAGATATTATTTTAAGTTTACAATATTATTTTCTATATAGGATTGTTGTGTATTAATTTTATTTTTAAAATAATCTTTTTCTAGGTGATTAACTGCTTCCCTAAACAATGGTTCACTAATCTTAAAGGAAATAAGACAGTATCTCATCTAGAAAATCTCTGTAGATACCTTGTTCACCTTGCTGATACAGTATACCGAAACAGCATTGGAAGCTCTGATGTAGAAAAAAGAAATGCAAGGTATTCTACTTTAAATAATGTTTTGTTGATTGGAATCATTTGATGTAAGCAACAATAGTATTTAAAATGTTTGTTTATTTGTGTCAGAAGCATCACAATTAAAATAAGGCATACTATATGACATAAAATTTAAGATATAAAATACAAGATTAAAATATATACAGATTAAACATGTTGCCTGGAAACTACATCATTAATTGCATTCTGTTGCACTGCCACGAGGTGTACGCTGGTCAGGGCATAAAGGGCAGG
This sequence comes from Crotalus tigris, assembly GCF_016545835.1. Taxonomy (NCBI): domain Eukaryota; kingdom Metazoa; phylum Chordata; class Lepidosauria; order Squamata; family Viperidae; genus Crotalus; species Crotalus tigris. The sequence continues at coordinate 6,561,067 of NW_024096505.1, forward strand.
TATACACACATTGTTGTTTAATTAAACATTAAAAAATGGTTAATTACATTGAAGCAAGTTACGTTGGAAGTTCTGTAGTTTGCAGCTTCTAACTCATTATAAGTTAATTAAGGCAGCAACTACTTTGGCCAAGTAGGCATAATTCCAGACTCTCTTCCATCCAGACAATGGTGCAGGATTTTTAAGAACATCTTGGTGTCAGTGGAGAGAAAGCGGGGCATCATAAGAAATTGATTCAAATCTAAAACTCAATTACATCTTAGTATTTCCTATAGATATTTAAACAGAGTATTGTAGACCAAAGGGTTGAAGAATAGTCTTCGTTCTAGGAACACTGTGCCACATACAATCAAGTGCAACACTCCCAGGTCCCATTTCCTAGAAAGGTAGCATGATCAACGAATCTTGCAGCTAGCAGCAACATAGGCAGTAGGGATGCGCTTCTCCTATTTCATTGTTATATGATCCAAAATGGCAAAGAAAATATATAAAATCCCCAAGAGCCATATTTATAATGATTGTTTATTCTCTTCTTATCAGATTTAATAAATTTACAGTACAGTATAACATCGTGTAGTAAAACCAGAACATAAAACATTCCAAGAACATAAAAGATTCAGGAAAATCAAAGTACCAGTATCAATAAATATTTTGTTTTCGTTTTATTATACTCTTAATTCATGGCAACGTGAATTCATGGCCCTCTAGAAAGGCTCGATTTTTACCAACTTCTGAAAGCTGTTACCAGGGAAACCAGTCTAGTTTACATTTGAAGATTGTTCCAGAGTATTGGTGCCATGAAGAAGGAGCAGTACTTTCTAGCCTCAGTCCTGTCATCTAATGGAAGTGTGGCACCACTGGTAGTTTTGGTTGGAGGGGTATCCTGACAGTTGACTTAAGATACAGTAGGTGGCCTGCAGGTATATGAACACCAAGCAATACAGGAGTTTATAAGACAACCACTTTTACTTTGAATTGCACCCAAAAAGCTATTGATAATCAACATAGACCCTTGCAAGATGGGCATAATGTGGTCATAGTGCCATGCAGCAGTCAACAAGCTGAATGCTTATTTTTGACCAAGTATGATTTCTGGGTGGTCTTCAAACCAATTTCATGTAGAACATAAAAAAGACAGACAGTGTCAAAGGTATTCTCCGTTCGGTTGACATTTATGTTTGATAGGTGATAGCATTGCTGATGCATCACATGTCAGCATAGCTGTGTCCTTTTTCTACATTATGTAATTGTTTTGTGGGCATACATTTAAAATAAGTTAGGGCAAACAAGCATGTTTAAAATTCTAAACCTTTTGGAACAAATTGTTGCTGGACGTATAATCCTGAATCTATTCTGAATTGTGGTCTCCCTGGTCATTGTAGGGATGAGGCTTTGTGAGTATTTTAAGTACTGTTACATGATTTATTTAGTATACTTGTATTGCACATTTGCCAAATACTGTAGATATGTCTGTATTTGCATGGTTTTTTTTAACAATTTGACTTTTTTGTCCTTTCTTTTTGTAGGGAACATATAAAACAGATAATAAAACTTCTATCAAGTATTCGAGCACTGGACCATGCTTTTACAGTAGCAAATGATCATAATGTGAAAGAGTTAAAAACTTAGGTGATGGGAAATAAAATTTTGTCAATTAATACTATAATATAAAATCATTCCTGAACTGTAATTTTGTACATATGTAAAGTTTTCTTAAATTGTAAAAGATTGTTTTTAAGACAAAGTGCATTCTTAAATACATCATATGTTATTACTGTTGTGTGAAAAAGTGAAAGCCAAGATTTTTCACATACATTTTGTTTACAAACACTTTTATATCCCATGATGGCCATCTATTCAGTTAATTTCACATTAGGGAAAAAATTCTGTAGGATAAAATGAATTGATGATTTCAGATATTTATACCTCCATAGTTATGTGTTTGAAATGCTACCTTTTAAAGTAAACTTCTTGTTTGCTGGAATTGGTCACAACTACATAATGTGTATGGCCTTGTGTCAGTAAACAAGCTTCCCAAATAATTCTTTGTTGTTAAAAATACACATATTGATCATAAACTAATATTCTTAAAATTTAGATAAAGAACCTGCAGTCACAGTTCCACTTACCCAATGAATTATATTTCAGGTAAAATTATTTGTGCCATACAAGTTAGATTTTTATTTTAGGAGCAACACTCCTAAATTGTATTTTTTTTTTTCAAATTAACTCTTTGGAATGTGTTTTCTCATAACATGATTTTAAACCCCACAATGTCCATAGGATTTTATATCCTGTGATCATTAAATTTTCCAAAGTTACTTGGATTGTTTAAGACTAACTTTTTGGTTGTCATGGCTTGCTCCTAAGTTTAGTTTGAATTGAGAAGAATGTTGTCATTGTAGATATCCTTCTTGATCTTATCTTGATATGTAGTCCTTTGTACCTGAAAAAAGAGATGGACTACCAAATTATCGTACTTTATCATGGTCTTGTCATGTGATGGAAAAAAAATATTAAATGTACAGTTTGCCTTTTGGACACTAAATTATTTCTGAATTCCTTACCATGATTATTTTCAATCATTATCCCCAAATGGTGTCAAGCCTTCAGACTTACATAGTAACACCAAGAAATTGCAGTTAATATCACCATATTGGCGGCAGACATCAATAAAATGCAGTGTGGGCAATTTGCAATGATTTTCCTCTCTCACAGAGGAAAAGTAAGAAGTCTGTTTCCATATTTTTTATGTGAATAAATAGAATTAATATACCTGAGAATATGAAAATACAATCTATATCGATAAATTCTTGGCATTATTTATGTTGGGATATCATGCATGTTAGCAATATCTGTTTTATTAAGCCTCTTGTAGAACATTGAAAGGGAAGGAAAACTTTTAGCAATTAATTTGAAGGGTCTTTGGTGCTCTCTGAGCTTGTTTGTTTTCTTGCAGACATTACCCAAACTAGGTAACATCAGCAATTAATTTTCTTTGCAATGCCTGCAATGTATCCAATGTTATTCAACATCAGAGTTTTGCCACTGGCAGGCAAACATAAGGAGGACTGATATACAATATTTCTGTCCCATTTCCATTGTACAGTGCTATCAGAAGTCATCGGAGTACAAGTCTAATTATGCAGTTATATACCAAATTCTGTTATGATAAAAAAGGAAGAAATAGGGCACATTCTTATGTAAAACTAAATACAGTAATAGATATTTTTACTAAAAAAAAAATTTAACAGTTCACAAGCTAAGACTAATGTTGAAATTTTGGAGTTTATTAAGCTAGATCTGAAAATGTATTCCAATAGAAGGCTTCGCCATCTATGAAGCTGCAAAGAGATTTTGTCAGGGAAATTGCAACTAAGAATAATGTGATTCATCTTGTGCCTGATCGCAGTCTTAAATTTTTTTTATTCATTCACATAATATCCCATATTTTACACACATATCCAAAGGCAGAGGAAGGCGTGTTTCCCAGACTGGATTTGTGGAAATCGTATACAAAGAAACCTTTTCTAAAGTTTAAAAATTCATTTTACAAATGTTAGAATTTTTTTCGAGTAAGTCACAAAATCAATTATTCTATGTATTCCTTAAGACAAATTACAATTATCTACATTTGGCCATCCTTTATTTAGAGCTTGCCTTAACACTGTTGTCATTCCACTCTATGTAAATTGGCAATTTTTGAACTTTTTTGGAGTAGTACGAATTGTTTTTTCTGAAAAATAATACATTAGCATTATCTAGAGGCCTTTATAAATTTCAAAATACTTTCATTTTGAAATACAGTAAGAGTAATTATGCTAAAAGTTTAATATGTAATGGCTTTCTTCAGCTGAAAGATTAACAAAACTAATTCTTTAAAATAAGTTATTAATCTAAAATTCCAACGATTTATTTGCTCAAATGTGCATATATATGAATGCTCATCTGATCCAAGCTGAAATAGATTTATAAATAATTCAAAGTCATTAAAACAAATATTCCTTCTTAAAATGAAGAATCAAAACCACGTGAAGTATTAATACCACTTTACAATGCCTTGGTAAGGCCACACTTGGAATACTGCATCCAGTTTTGGTCACCACGATGTAAAAAAGATGTTGATACTCTAGAAAGAGTACGGAAAAGAGCAACAAAGATGATTAGGGGACTGGAGGCTAAAACATTTAAGGAACGGTTGCTGGAATTGGGTATGTCTAGTTCAACGAAGAGAAGGACGAGGGGGGACATGATAGCAGTGTTCCAATATCTCAGGGGCTGCCACAAAGAAGAGGGAATCAAGCTATTTTCCAAAGCGCCTGAAGGCAGGACAAAGAGCAATGGATGGAAACTAATCAAGGAGAGAAGCAACCTAGAACTAAGGAGAAACTTCCTGACACTTAGAACAATTAACCAGTGGAACAACCTACTGCCAGAAACAGTGAATGCGCCAACACTGGAAGGGTTTTTTTTTAAAATATATTTTATTGGTTTTATGGTTTTAACAAAAAGTGTTTAAGACACACCGTGGTGTTTGGGTAAACAAAGATTCCAATATAAAATCACACAATAACAGCTCAACTTAATATATTCACTATCATCTCTCTATTTCCCTCAAATAACGTAGTAAATTTAATATATTTCATTTCTATCCTAAATTTCTATTACTACTAAACCTGTTTATTAAAACTTTAAATCAATTTCAATTACCATAATCAGATAATGTTTTACATCAACATATTATCACTTCAAATACCTCTTGAAAATATATTCAAGTTCTTAATCCCTCTCATCCCTTTTTTATCACCAATTTTATTTCTTCCATTAATAACTAGTTTAATGTAAAAAAATACAATATTATCATATCTTATCAAATCGTATTATACACAAACATTCTTAAGCAATTAAACATTACACATGTATATAGTTATAGTTTTCTTACTTCTAAATCTAAATCATTATCCTTAACCTTTCAGCCAATAAGTCCATTTTTGTTACTTATAGTAGTCTTTGACTTAATTCATTTCCATTCATTAAAGAAACCAAATTCCATCCAATTAATTATCATACCATATCAAGACGTATTATTATACACAAAAATCTCCTAATTAATTAAGCATTTCAAAATTCCAGTCTAAATCAATCTATTATTCCAAGGAATGCATTCTTAGTCTCTATAAAGCCAAGTTTCTTTTTTCACTCCACATTTAACTTTCATATTTCCATATCAAATTTCCATAAAACAAAAGTCATCAAATTAAATTAAACACACAAATATTTGTAGATTTCTTACTTCTAAATCTAAATCATTATCCTTAAAACAATCCCTAGAACCAACATTGCCTTTTAATCCATTAAACAGTTTTTACTAATTTAAACACGCATGTATATAATTTCATTTTTCCGTTTTAGATCATTATCCTTAAAACAATCCATGAAGTCAGCATTGCCTTTTACTCCATTAAAGATTTTTAAATTTGTTTTTCAATCTAATTCTGGGTTTCTTTCTATGCCACACAAGCTTCCATAAAAACGCTTCCCTTTCAACCAATAAGTCCATTCTCAATGCTTGTAATAATCTTTGAGCAAATGTACGTCTCTTTCTCTGCAGTAAACATCTTTTTTCTCTTTCAACCAGCAGATCAGTTCTTATTGCTTGTAGTAGTCTTTGAGAGAGTATAGATCTCTTCCTCTGCAGTAAACGTCTTTTTCTGTTCTCTTTGCAATATAGTTGCTTTGTATTTTGAAGTCTTAGTCTTTGCTTCTTCTGGTTCTCTACGTTGCTGAAGAGGGGATTGTCAGATGAAGTAAATTCCACTTCTATCTCTGTAGATTCCTCTTCTGGTACATTTTGATTTATGACATGATCAGTTGTAACCTGGACATCAGTTTGAGCAAATGTAGTAGAGTCTCTGGATCTTAATTCTAAAGTACAGTTTTTAAATGTAGCACAAATTTCTGCAGTGGCCTCATAAATCTTTTCCAATATAAGTGCACAATTCAGTTGTATCTGAGGTTTCTCCATTTTAATACTCTTAAAAGGAAATCTCTTTTTCTTTTTTGTAGAGGCTTTGTTTAATGTAAAAATATCCACCCCCACAGCATCACAGGTGCACAGCTTATCTTTAATGTTTGAAGTTCATAAAAAAAGTAAGCAAAGTTACAATATTAAATTTTTGCCACTAGATGTCCTCAGTGAGTTAGGAAAGTCTTTTCCAAAAATCAATTCTTTTTTTCTATCTTTTAAGGTATAATATGTATATATATATATATATAAAAGTAGAAATAATAACGTTCTTAAAAATAAAGGAGAGAGGAAACCTTTTCCTTCTTTTCTTTTTTCCTTTTTCGTGTCTAGTTTATAGCCTTTCAGTGTTTGTAAAATGCCTTTCTTCCCACAAAAAAAAAAAAAAAAGCAGAAGCCGCCTTTCCAAACCAGGGAAATAATTTCAAAAGCTCTTTACAAACACATACACAAAGAAAAAAGCAGAATAGAGAGAAAAATAAGAACAAACTCTCACCCGGATTCACCACGGGGACACTAAAAGCTTAGATATTTTCTGACTTACGATCTGAAGTGGCAGGGCGATCGGCCATTTTCATGGCCAATCTTCTTCTCCGTCGGCCCTCAGAGATTCGTCCGGACAGCTGGAGGAGCCGCAGCTCCTCCGCAGCCAGACCGCAGCCTCCTCAACAGAAGAAACTGGATAGCCATTTGTCAGAAATGGTATAGGGTTTCCTGCCTGAGCAGGGGGTTGGACTACATGACCCCCAAGGTCCCTTCCAACTTTATCATCATCATTATTATTATTATTTTAATTCTTCCTTAAATTGTAACTACATATATTTGACCCTCTTTACTAATATGAGAATAACACCATTTCTCTTTCATTCAATGTGGCTTCTACTTTAATTCTGTAAATATGAAATAACTTAGGTTATCAGTTAACTGTTAAAGGATTGTGATAATAAGAGCAATATAACTATAACACACAGTCAAAAACTACTGAAATAAGTACATGCCCTAATCTCACCCTGATAAAAATATTTTTAGAAAGGAACTTTGCATCAGTCAATGTTTATAAGAACTTTTTAAACAACATATCCAATAACATGCAGTACTAAATTTATTTAAGACACACCTTTGAAATGTTGTACTGAATATATAGTGCAGGATGCTAAGAAAAACAAGTTTATAAAACTCAGCTTTGCTTTTAAAGGTTGTTATTTGGCTTTTTACGTCAAAAAACGATTCTTACAATTCTAATTACTGTATTTGTCTCAAAATTGTGGGGCAGATAATTCAGTAATAGTATATGTATAAATGAATTCCACTATATACTCTGCATACTTCTTAGCATTTTTCTCATATTTCAGTTCTTAAATATGTAAGTATATAAAAACACATTCTGAGATAGTTATATAAATTAATAAACTTTTAAATAATGTATTGAGAAATATCCAAAAATAGATTAAACCAATGGTAGCAATACTAATTTACCAGGAACTTTATGCAAAATATAAAAAATACTACTACAGTAAATGCTGATTCTTTAAAAAATAACATTATGCCTAACTGTCAAAGAGCTGAGCATTCAGGGGAAATTTTTATTTTTGTTGGAATGTCTGTTGGTTACCGAACACTTTAAGGCAGACATGTCAAACTCGTGACGTCATGTGATGTCACGCAACGTATCGGGACGGTTTTGCCATTGCCAGCAATGGGGTGGGTGCGGCTTCCGGATGACGTGTCCGGCCCATGGGCCGGCAGTTTGACACCCCTGCTTTAAGGCACAGGTGTCAAACTCGCCACGTCACGTGACGTGTCACGATGTATTGCGACATTTTGCATTGCCGGCAATGGGGTGGTCACAGCTTCAGTATGATGAAACTGGCCCACGCGCTGGCAGTTTGACACCCCTGCTAAAGCCAAAACCGTGGAGCCGTAATGGCCCAGTGGTTAGAATGCAATACTGCAGGCTACTTCTGCTGATTGACAGCTGCCAGCTGTTTGGCAGTTCAATTCTCACTGGCTCAAGATTGACTCATCCTTTCCATCCTTTCCAGGTCTATAAAATGAGAACTCAGATTGTTGGGGGCAATACGCTGACTCTGTAAACCACTTAGAGAGGGCTGTAAAGCAGTGTCAAGCTGTATATAAATCTAAGTGCTATTGCTAAAACAAGTTTTAGAATAACAAGTATGTTTTGGATAGAAGCATTTACTGTTTCAAAATCTTTTACATGCAAGAAGTGTAGCATATTTTTTTAAATAATTGTCTTGGACTGCCTGGAATGATAAAAATTACATTAGTATACATATACAATCCCTTGCCTACTTCCTTGTTGTGAGTCTCACTGAAATTTCTATGTAGACCTGCATAAAGTGCACCACCTCATTGACAGTGGATTTAGTTTGAAGTTAATACTATAAATCTGTTGATGTCTAAAGTGCAAATTTGTTGGAAATATAGCTTGGCCTGGAGATCAAATATGCTTAAAATCTTTAAGTATTTCTTTAAAAAAAATGGTAAGCATTTTTTACTTTACCATTCAAAATGACAAATGAGGCAATATCCTACAATGAAGCCACATTTGAATACCTAAGTTTAACTGTATAAAAAGAAATTGCGATAGCAAAATTTACTGATTAGAAGGGTTTTTGGTGCTCAATGAGCTGGCTTATTTTCTTGCAGATGTTTCTGCAACATCATCAGTGCTAGCTAGGAAAATAGCCCAAGAAAGTGGGCAAGAAATGATACAGCTCATGATCACAGATACACACGTCAGATTAAACAAATATCTGCACACCAAAGCAAATCTCAAAGAACAGTTGGAACAGACCATCACATCAGAACACATGGAGAGACTGGCCACTACTATCATGAATGTGTCCCAGAGATACGCTGGGAAAAGAAAAGCCACCGTTGTTACCTAGTTTGTGTAATGAAACGTCTGCAAGAAAACAAGCAAGCTCAGAGAGCAACCCTGAGCTACAAATATTCTCCTTTATCGGTACTAACTGATCAGCTCCTTGTTTAAAGTGTTTTGGTCGTCAAAGCAAACAGACCGGTCACTTCACATATAAGACGGACTGTGAGCAATATGCGTAAACCTGCACTCAAAAATGGATGAGGGAGGGTGAAGGAATGAAATGGTCACCTTAATTGTTTGCATAGTTTGTTATCGCTTATGAATCAGAAAAAAAAGCCCACAGACTTAAGGGGGACTCATTGTCCACTAGTGGTGCCTATTACCGCCTTCTGAAATACTAAGAGCCGAAAGGGGGGGGGGGAAGACGCCTATGGGTCAGAAATAAGACAAGCGAGACACAGAAACGCCTTCCTCCTTGCGGAAGCCAGCATTTTGTTGCCCGCTCTCCCTAGAGTCCCACCCACCACTTCCGGCGAGAGGCGGTATAATGCGGAAGTGATGGCTCAATCACAGAGGAAGTGAGGCAGGTGCCTCAGGCAGCAGCACCGAGAAGCTCCGTCGGAGGCGGTAAGGCACGTTGAATGAAGAGGTTGGCTTGACCTGTTGGGGGTTCCCTTTCTTCTTCCTCGCTCTCATTCTTTGGCGTGCCCTAACTGTCCTCAAGAACCGGATCCATCTTTTCCGGAGTGACAGATTTCTAGAGGTGTGAAGGAAAGTGGTGTCCTCGCACAAGATGGAGGCTTTATGAACCGCGGTGACACCCCCATATATCTGTGTCAGTCTATCAAGGGGGGGGGAGGGTTGACTCGGCTGCTTCTTTGTTTTTATTATTTTCTTTTGCCTGGGTCTTTTAATTGGTATTGCTTTGGTAAGCAATACCAATTAAAAGCTTCTTGCAGCCTCTCTCACAACCGCCAAACTAACAATCCAACGAGGGAAGTCTGGTGGTTGCAGTATAGCCTGTTCTAATACGAACCCCGGAGACTTCTTGCATTTGCTTTACCCCAACTGACCAAATAGCTTTTCTGCTCCTTTCCTAAGTCTTTGATGCGGAAATATAAAGATAGAAGTGCCGGGGGGTGGGGATATTTGGTGAGCTAAGCCATCTTCAGTGCGGCTACCCAACATAGAGAACCTGGAAGGGATGGGTAGTACAGACGGAAAGGGAACTGTCAGTGCATATTGCTTGAGAAAAAAACATTTCTGTGCTGCCTCTTTTAATACCATAAGGTGCAGCTTTTGTTCCTGGAAGTATTGCGGGTTTTAAAAAATCTTTTACATCCCTTGCTTACTGCTACCATTAGTAGTCAGTTTTCTCTTGTTCGTGCTACCTTAAGAAATCAGTTTTCTTTTGGAAAAATACTGCACCTTCCAATATGAAGGGATAAATGGGATACTGAAATGCTACTTCATAACAGAACCATTGCTTTATATTCTGCTGTATCTTTTCCTAAATAGATGTTTTTATGTATTTAAAAGCAAAATATACAGTTTTCGATATAAGCAGGAAGAGGAATTATACATAGACCAGAGAATAGTTTAAGTCTCTTTCATAAGATATATGATATAAAATTTTATTTCTAGTTGTCTGTAACAGTGATTTTATCACTAGGTACAAATTGCCTGTTATGTTGCTGGTACTGATCTGATTTATATTCTAGTCTACATATTTGCTTCTTGGGATTTGATTACTCTCCTTGCGCAGGTGACAGTAAAAGCAAATTAATTTGTGTTGTGAAGCTGAGTCAGATTATCCCAGCTCAAGTTAAGTCCTAAATGAATGTGGAATAGTAAGTAGTAATTAGAATGATGTAAATGCATCACCTTTGAGAATAGTCAACCTCATCTTTACTTTTGAATATGATAGGATGCAAGTTAAAGTAAATGTCACTTATTTCAAGTTTTAGTTACTAGGCCACAGATGATAATTACTGTTCTATTTCTAATTGTAATGGCTGTGGAAATGCTTCTAACACATTTGCAGTTATATGTTGTTGCTTGCAAGCTGTTTGGAGTCAGACAACTGAAGTGGTATAGAGGAATCTATTATATATTTAAAATATGAATGAAAGAATAGAGAAGTTTGCTGGTACATTTACTAATATGCTTTCTCTGGCTTCCCTGTTTGGGATATTATGGAAGTAGAACATATAAAGAAGTTAGCCAACGCTAACTACATTAACAGGTTTTAGCACTTGTAATACTAATATGCCAGTGAGAATTGGAATGGCTATCATTAATAGACCAGACTATAAACAGCTTTTCTTTTATTTAGCTTGTCTAATATAACATTTTTCTATATACAGATATTTTAATTTTATACGAAAAGGAATATTTCTCTTGCATCTTGTGATCTCTTAGTTCCCTACAAATTTGGATGTGAGCCTTAACCTGGAATGCATCGCAGAATAAAATATATGCTCTCCCTATTTTGCTTACATGCATCAGGATGTATTTTGAGTAAAATGTGCTTTGGCAGATATATATTTTCACCCATACTAAAACAATTAATTTGCTTTAAAATGTTTTGGTATTTTAATGTGCATATGTGACTCTTCTTGTGAAACAATCAGTCGGTGATTTTTTTTAAAAAATGGATTTTTTAAATTTAAATTGGATTTTTTTTTATTTTTATCAACTTTATTTTAATAAAATGCTTTTGGAGTAAAAATCTATCTAAATATAGTTTTCCATTTAAGATAATAATTTAGTTTATTCTGCATGAAATGGAGCTTAGTTATGTAGCATGAGGCTGTATATTTACCATTTATATTTACATTTTTGGTAAACTCATTCAATGAATCCAAGCTCTGCAAGCTGAGATAACATGCACTGCATTGATGCATTCACACAGTTTCACAGTAACCATGAGATAGATCATAAAACAAAGTTCAGGAATATTTCTTTAGCCCATTGTTTTGCAAATCTATGTACATTACAAACTGTATGTTTGTTTGAAGAGAAATGCATATGTTCCAGGCTCTGAGTATTTTAGTTAAATAAAAGAATTTGAGTAGTTTTCCAACTATATGTGATTAACCTATTAACCTAAAATTGGTTCCGATATTGCTGTTTTACTAACTTGACAGCTTATTATTCTAAATAGGAAACCTTCATTTTGTTTGCAAATAATATTAAAGATTCTAACTACCAGCAAGTATGAGTCCTTACGTTTAAAGAGCACCTGTCATTTCAGATCCATCCAGCGCCTGTTAGCGGGCATCCTCTCACCTGCTGCCTGCCATGTCCCTCATCTTGTTGTGTCACTGCCGCATCACCCACCATCCCATTAAAGTGAATAGGACAGCGGGTCAGAGAAGGAGCTGCTGTGGGACAGAGATGACCGTTCCTCTTTAAAAATTACTAGTGATTTACTACTTTTTACTAGTGATTTAAATCATGATTTAAATCGTGATTTAAATTGACTTGATTTAAATCAAATCCACCCTGGAAACAATATTATGAAAAATATCATTTTTTTCAAGTGCTGATAGGTTTTAAAATTCTAACTATAGAAATATATAAAACTAATATTAACATGAAAACAATCCTTTCAGATGTTTAAAAAGCAACATCTGAAGGAGCTTAGTAAAAGTTTGTTTTAGATACTTAAAAGATGAGTAGCAGTAGAGGCAAATAGCCTATCTTCAGAAAAATTTCCATTGTGTTGGAACAGTCACTTCAAAGTTCCTGTGTTGTTTTTAAAGAAGGCATAAAAACATGTAATAGTAATCTGAGCTGAAAGTAATAATTAGGGTAGATAAATGTTTGAATAACATAATATTAAGTAACAATGGTTATATTTATTAATTACTTTAGATCATCAATTGAATCTTATTATGATGTGATATCTTGCATTAATCAGGTGAGTATAATGATGACGAGTTAACTGCATATAAATTCAGAATATGTTCTATTAGTTGAAATAACATTAACTTAAGATAGTTTGATTATGTATATCTCTAAAGATTTAGAAAAATCTTGTGTTTTCTTTTTTGACTTTGCTGTACAGTTCTGTCTTTGATAAAAGAAAAATGGCATTCAGTAAAGGCTATCGTATTTATCATAAACTGGATCCACCACCATTCAGTGTAATTGTAGAAGCCAGAAACAAGGAAGAATGTCTCATGTTTGAATCTGGAGCTGTGGCTGTTCTCTGTAAGTTGAAAATTACTATAGATATAAGCAGATTGCTAATAATATGTACAAAAATAAAAAATTAAAACAGAACAAATGGTGTTGAGTCACCATTTGTGTTGGGTTAGTAACTTCATCTGTCTAATGATTTCTAATCTTTTTATTCCTTCACATTGCAGTTTTCTGATTAGCATATTTTATTAGAATAGATAGATCGAAAGACAGAAGAATTAATTAATTAGTTAATTAATTTTTGGACATTGTGCTAAATGTAATCTACCAGATATGACTGAAACATAATTCCTAATAGACTAGCCAGTATGGCTAATAATGATGCTATGAATTATTATTTTTATTATTTTGGAAAGAGAGAATCGCTTATTTATTAATTAATTAATTTTTGGACATTGTGCTAAATGTAGTCTACCAGATATAACTGAAACATAATTCCCAATAGACCAGCCAGTATGGCTAATAATGATGCTATGAATTATTATTTTTTTTGGAGAGAGAGAATAGCTTATAGGTGGCATGTTCAATTGGCTTGCAGTTGGGGATCAAACTGAACACCTACACCATACCCAACCTATGACGACTTCTCACAACAAACAAATTAATGCAGTTGAGAATGCTAGAGAAGTAAAATCCAAACCATCCTTTCCACTGGTCTGCCTCATCCAGCTTACCAGTTGTGCTGATGATTTTCTGAAAGGCTTGAATCTGCAAACAGATACAAATATTTCTTGAATTCTAATTTCCATACTTAGTGGTTACACTGGCCCAATTCAAATTTAAAAGCATATAAGATAAATTACTCTGATTTTTATAAATAAGCTACATTAATGAATCTCCCTTTAATAAAAAAAATTTTTCTTTTTGAAAAGAAAGATATAGAGTTTATTTCTTTCTATTTGATGTGATATAAAGTGATATAAAGCTGCTTTTAACTTGTCTGGGATATGTTGTTGATGCATTGTTAGATGTTGCAACATCAACTTCTGCTTCTGCAATAGCTGCTAAAATGGTTAGCAACTCTAAATATGAATTTTTGTTTTAAACTTACTAGTTAATATTTGCATGCGAGTCTCAACCCTAGATAAATGGGGATGGTTGAGATAAAAGCTGGCGACTTACCTCGTAAAAAGTTTGCCAAGAAAAAATTATAGAAAGGCTTTCAAATTAATCAGAAATGGTGCCAAATGGAAGGATCCCTGGCCACACAGTATGCAACAAGCTAGGAGGGAAGAGCAAGGATCTGCAGTGAGTAGTCAAAACATTAATAATGTGCCTGGGGTAAATCCAGCAGGAATCCCAGCTATTGAGGCAGGCATTGATAAAAGCAAGGATCTGTGCTGTACATTGGCATATTTGGTGGTATCATGGAATGTCTGAGGAATGAGTCAGGATAAATCATCAAACAGAAGATAACCTTTATCTCCTAAGCATTAGTGAACTACATTGTATAGATGATATCTATTTCCAGTCTGGGGACTTCACTATATATTACTTGGGATATGACATCAGAAAAATGAATGAAGCAGCATTATCACAAGCAAGAAACTTACCCAAGCAGTGTAAAACTTCCCAACAGTTAATTGTCACATTTTTTTATCATCCAAATCTGTCAAACTCCTCAAAATCATAGTTGTTCAGTCTATGCCCCAACAATTGATGCAGTGGAGTTTAAAATAGAGGATTTCTGCGCCAGCATTGAAAAAACTGGTGGAATTCATTGGTTCAATTTTTCCATGGAAATTGATTTTGAATTATGAATACCTGGTTCAAATAGCACCAGTGTGCTTATACACTTGGACCTCACCAAATAAACTGCACCGTGATAAGATCAACTGTGTCCTGTCTGGACTATCATTGGTCCAGTTCAGTCCTCCCTATCAAGATATACCCAGATGCTGATTGCAGTTCTGATCATGAATTGTTGGTGGCTAAGATCAGAGTTTTTATGCAACATCAAAAATACAAGGTCCCTGAAGAAGTTTAACATCACCAAAATCTCTTCTACATGTGCAATTGAGTTAAAAAATAGGTTTGAACTGCTGGATGTTGCTGAGAAGATGCCCAACAAATTGTAGCAAAAAAATTGACTATCCTTAAAACAGCAGTCCAACACATACCGTCCAAGAAGCCAGAGAAAAAGTGTAGGTGGCTCTCAGATAAAACCAGAATGGCCAAGTGAAGAAAAGCAGCCAAAACAGCGATCAAACAGGAAGCAAGGAGATTGAATGTGGATTTCTAAGGAGTAGCAAGGAAAGACAACATACCAGGACAATTGTTACAAGCAGCTAGAAAGGAATGCGTGAAGGTCCACATCAGGAAAGTAGTTGTGCAAGTCAAAAGGATTTGGGCACCATTTACTGCTCATAAAAGCATCATCAAAAACAACTGTCTTAACTAATAGGGAGACAGATGATGAGATAATACAGAAGAGTTTTATGCAGCAACAAAGTGGCCCAGACTCCTCAAGGTGATGAGAAAAAGGAAGCAGAAATAGAAGTAATCATCCTTCAGGAATAAGCGTGGGCAGTGAGCCAACTGTCAAAACAACAAAGACCCCATCTGTTGATACCATCTCCACAGAATTACTGAGGTCTATATCATCTACCACCATCAGAGCTTTGTGCCAGAAAATTTTGCAAACAAATGCATAGCCACAGGATTGGAAACAATTGGTTTTCATCCATTGCCAGAAAAGGGCAACTCCAAGGATTGCTCCAATTAGCAGATAATTGCCCTCATCCCTCACGCTAAGGGATGATCTTTAAGATAATAGAACAAATCTAATGCTAACCATTGACAGTGAATTATCAGATGTTCATACTGGATTCAATAGGGGTTTTGGCACTCGTGACATATTGCAAATCCATGCTGGATCATGGAAAAATCTCAATAATATCAAAAGTTCATCTACATAAGCTTTATTGAGTACAAGAAAGCTTTTGATTGTGTTAATCACCATAAGCTGTGCATAAATCTAGAAGATCAGAGTGTGCCAACCCATTTCATTATTTTTGTGCAATCACTATGCATAAATCAGGAGGTCAGTGTGCAAACACCACATGGAGACACAGATTAGTTCAAAATTTTATTTTTTTGTAAAATATATTAGCTGCCCATCTTATCACAAGGTAACTCTTCAAAATAGAAAAAGGAGTATGTCAAGGTTGTGTTCTTTCACCTTTCTTATTCTACCTACATGCCAAAGTGATCATGGTTGGAACTTGATGAATCGAAAATCAGTGTCAAGATTGAAGGAAGGTTTGTCAACAATATTCCATATGCTGATGACACAACTCTCAGAAATTAAGAGTCCTGAAACATCTGGTCAATAGGATTACAGAAGACAAGAAATTTGACCTCTTCCTAAACGTCAAAAAGACCAAGCTCATTGCATGTGATGGAATGTGCACTTGCAGCAGCAGAAGGGAAGGATCAGAACTTTCACAGAAAAAGACCTGGATCAAGAGACGGTGTAGTCCTAAGCTGGGGGAGTGGAAGAGGTTTGGGTAACCACACCATAGAATCTCTCTTGATTCTATCTAATAGCTTAGAAAGTTAACAGCTATAATTTGGCAAGACACAGTTTAAAGCACTCCATAGAAGTCTTTAAGACTTCTCTGTTTTAAAAGTGTAGTGTTTGTTATCACTTTATTGTTCAAATATTCTCCAATTCTTTGTACATTCACATGAAAATAAACCTTATTCAATATAGTCAGCATTAATCCAGAGAAGCAAGCATACTAGTAGGCTGTAAATGGTTGGAAAGAATATTCTCAAATAATGTATTAAATGGGAAATTCCATCTGACTATTGGTTGTAAGCAAATAAAGAATTGGATTTGATTGGATCTCAATGTTTTGTCTCTGGACTTAAGTCTGATATGACCACTTCAAAGAATGGAAATGTCAAAGTAACAAATGATAGTGAAGAGATCAAATGCATGCATGAATTCATTTTCCTTTGATCACAGATTGATCAAAGCAATGAATATGGTCCAGAAATAAAGCGTCAGATCACATTGTCACACAGCAGTGATGAGCATGAATCAAATACAAAAATGGTAGAACATCAGCCTAGCAATGCAGATTAGTCTGCACTCTTGAGTTTCCCATAGCTATCTGCAGTTGTGAAAACTGAACCATGAAAAAAGTAGATAGGAAGAATATTGAATAATTCAAGCTGTGGTGTTTTAAATGGCTCCTGCGCATTCCTTGAATGGCAAAAGGGACAAGCAATTACTGGCCATATAAAACCAGACATATCTTTGAAAGATAAAATCTCAAAATTGCACCTTACTTTGACCATATCATGCAGCCATCTCACTAAAAAAGCCAATTATGCTTGGATGGTCAACAATAAAAAAATCATGGGGCTAAACACCATCAAAACTGACATCAACAAGAGCATAAAACAACTGAAAGAAGCCATACAAGACTGGAAAATGTGGAGAAAACTAGTCCATAGAATTGCTGAGAATTGACACAATTGAACAGATAAGATAATTATGTCTGTTAGCAGATATTTAATATTTTTAGTCAAGAGATTTAAATTAAAGGATATAGCTGAGTGAAAAAGAAAGCTTCTACAAATTGTTTCATTATACTTAAACCTGTTCAGAAATGAATACTAAAGTTTATAAATTAATGCAGGATCAAGTAATGTAGAATAATACACGAATACCATGATATCCAGAGATGCTATCCACTGATTATTACATGAGATCTCATGAGACTTCAGCCATTTAAAATAAGGGAAAATACTTTAAATTGTATAATAGCATCATTGCTTGTAAAATGTTATAGTATGTAGTAGTATGAAAGAACAGTTTTCTCTTTTTTTGGCATTCAGCAATTAGAATTTGCTTCAATTCATACTGTCTTTTGTATTAAGAAATATGTTTTATTGCTGCCATGAAATAAAACATATTTGATCTTGATGAAATAAATGGTTATCAAAGCTGTTAGCAAACCCGTTATTATTGCAGTATAGGCCTCTTCCTCCCAATTCTTGGGTTTAGTATGCAAAACATTATGCAAATGATTGACACATTAAAAAGTGATTTGAATTGCTTAATCTATAGGTTGTTTTTTTTTTAAAGTAATTTGGAAATACAGCAATTATAACATTCAAAATTCCTCCTGGTTCAATCCAAGCTTTTCTCCTTGGTTATTAAAAAAAAAAAAAACCCCAACACCCCTCTTTGGATCCCAACCATGATATATGCAGTAACCAAAGTATTAAAATTTGCTTAGAATTGCTATAATGAATGCTTGTTGCATATCAGAAATTGATGTATTCTAATGGTGGGTTAAAAAAACTTCCCACAACTCTTGATCAAGAGGCATAGTAAAAGACCCCTGAGCTTCAGCACAGTGTGAAGCTGCAGCTTCTCCAGTCCAGCCACAGCCTCTCAGGAAGCTCCCAACAGCATGGGGTGAAGGTGAAACATCCTGGGAGGGTCTATGACAACTCTCCGCTGCCAACTTGTTGCAGCCAATTTGCTGTGGCCAACTCACCGCGGGACAACTCACCCTGGCCAACTTGCAGCAGAACAAGAGTTACATTAATATTGAACAAATAGTGGAATAGAATCATTAAAGAAGGATGCCAAAGGAGGGACACAATGAAATGTGAATGACAAAAATTAAAATATTTTTTAAATTAAATTGAACTGTTGAATTGTCCCGGGAGTTGTCCTGTTGCGAGTTGGCCATGGAAAGTTGACTGTGGCGAATTGGCCACAGCGAGTTGTCCCGCGGCGAGTTGACTGTGGTGGGTTGTCCCATTCCGTCCCACAAAGCTCCAACTGCCTCAGGAAACTCCAGTAGCACAGCACAAAGCTGCAGCCCAGTAGCATAGCCCTAGCTGCCCCAGCCCAGTTGCTTTGTTGCCCTGTACTCTGCCATCCCAGCTGACCTTTGCTGTCTTTTTGCTCCTATTGCTCATAAGATGTGGTTGCCCTGACCTTTTGCAAGGCAGCTTGCTGGCCACACGAGGCCATCTTCTCCAGCTGGTACAAGGAAACTAGCATGCATGATTGTGGAAAGAAAATGTTGTGCAGCCCACAGTGGCCTCTCAAAGAACCAGATCAGTTGTGCTTGGTCATAGCTGGAAGAAGACAATGACCGCCAGCTAGAACAGCAGGGGCCATGGCATGTACGGGCCAAAAGAGCATATATGGGGGAAGTGGATGAGGAAAGTTGAAGTGCTTCTGCAGTCTTAAATTGCCAAGTTCCCGAATTTTGAATTTGTGGACAGCGGGGTTGCTGCAATAGCTGTAGCTTTTAAGACTTGTTCAGCACCATCATAACTTTGAATAGTTGTTGAACTAAAGGTCGTAAGTTGAAGACTATCTGTAATTTCTCATGGAACCCCTCAGGTTCTTGCAAAATCTTGCAAGAGTTCTGCAAAATAGTTTGATAGCTCTGTTCTAAAACATATACATTCATCTATTTTCTTAAGTATTCGATCATATTGTCAATTATGCAAATTCAGTTGTTTATTTTGAATTGTAACTACTTTGAAGCAAAATGAAGAACTTTAGAATGAATTTCTAAACAAACTTTTTGGCAGACGTGTAAACTTTGAACATTTCTTAAACAGCATCTGCTGAGAAAGAGGCAATCAAGAATATGTACTCTAAGGTAATGGATGCATATGGACTCCTAGGAGTCTTAAGATTAAATCTTGGTAAGT
Source organism: Crotalus tigris (assembly GCF_016545835.1). NCBI lineage: Eukaryota > Metazoa > Chordata > Lepidosauria > Squamata > Viperidae > Crotalus > Crotalus tigris. Next base: position 6,580,848 of record NW_024096505.1, read on the forward strand.
ACCTTCTGTTTTTTTATCTGGGAAATTGTCTGTTTTTTCACTTTAGAAAAATAATGGTTGTTAGAATTTCTTTGAGATTGCTCTTGATGTCTTTTGTAAGTTAGTATTTTCACATTTCGGAGAAGTTAAGTAATTTTGTTTGTACACCAAGATGTTATTGAATGAGTTGAAAATCAATTACTAAAAAATTTATATACTGAGTAATTATTTTAAAATAATTCAGTTCTATACTGAAAGAGTAAAACAACAAAGTATTTTTTCTTGAAGTATAGTAATCAGTTACTTAATTTATTACAGGAGATACATTACTGCATTATTTAGTACTTGTCACAGGATGCATGTCCGTTGGAAAAATTCAAGATTCTGAAGTTTTTCGTGTTACTTCCACTGATTTGATATCACTAAGAACTGATCCTTCAGATGAGGAACGTGTCTCTGAAGTGCGCAAAGTCTTGAATTCAGGAAACTTTTATTTTGCTTGGTCTTCTACTGGAGTCAGTTTAGATCTTAGTCTGAATGCTCATCGTAACATGCAAGAAGAAACCACTGATAATAGGTTTTTCTGGTGAGTTTTGTTTTAAAAGATCTATTTGTTATGTTAGGTTACGTAGCTGCATTATGAAATGTCTCGTGATTTTTACATATCCTCTTTTAAAAAATTGTCACTTTCTTTTTTCTTAAAGCAATATATTATTTTTAAAAAATCAGACCTTGCAGTGATGGTTGAAGCAAATTTTCTTGATCATTTAGTCTCTATGTATGGGGAGAAACACAAATCTGTGGGTTTTAAACATTTACCAAAAAAAAAATATAGGCACAGTTTAAAGCACTCCACAGAAGTCTTTAAGACTTCTCTGATTTAAATGTGTAGTCTTTTGTTATCACTTTATTGTTCAAATATTCTCCAATTCTTTGTATATTCACATTAAAATAAACCTTATTCATTATACTCAGTATTAATCTGGAGAAGCAAGCATACTAGTAGGCTGTAAATGGTTGGAAAAAATATTCTCAAGTAATGTGTTAAATGGGAAATTCCATCTGCTATTTTCATTTAAGCTTTCTCTGTAAGTTTTCATTTGAAATGCCTAATGAAATTTTCGTAAATTCTGAAATTTGTTGAATGTAATTTATTGAGTCTAATTTATAAAATATTGTTCGACATAGAAATATCTGAAATGTTTTGAATTTTATTCAAATGTACATTTTTAAGTCTGAATGATTTTTATATTTTCCTCCTATTTTCCTAAATTCACATATTGGAATTATTTTTATACATACATGGTTTATATATTGGTTTAAATTTAATTTTGGAATTAAATTAAGTTCCTTAATTTTCCGATAGGAATCAATCATTGCATTTGCATCTGAAACATTATGGAGTGAAGTGTGATGACTGGTTATTACGACTCATGTGTGGAGGAGTGGAGATTAGAACTATTTATGCAGCTCACAAACAAGCAAAGGCTTGCATTGTTTCTCGACTAAGCTGTGAGCGAGCTGGGACCAGATTTAATGTTCGAGGAACAAATGATGATGGCCATGTAGCCAATTTTGTTGAAACAGAGCAGGTATGATAAGGGTTTAACTATTAATTTAATTAGACTATGTAAATTGGGAATTTTTCTGTAGGTGATAGCAATCAAACTATATCTGCAAAAGACACATTGTATGGTTTTTGTCATAATAGTATGGATTTGAAATCACAGGGCATAGAAACAAAATCTGTCTTATTATTATTTTTAGATTTCTGTATAAATTTGCCCTTTAAAACAATGATTCTCAATGCATACACTAGGAAGGGAGATTATTGAATGTATGTTGCACAAGATTTGGCACTATAGCCATTTTTCGAATAAGTAAACAAGCCAAGAGTTGCAGCTCAGGATTGAATTGTGGTACTTGATACTCTCTGAGCTTCGTTGTTTTTTTGCAGACATTTTATTATCCAACTAGGTAACTAAAAGGGAATGGAATTTTGTCTGTAATACACAGCAGCTTGCCCTGTCACTGTTGGTGGGGATATTGTTTTCTCCTTGGTAGCTCTTGAGTTAGTAGTTACTTTATTAGGGTACTATTTGTTTGTCTAGTGTTAATCGTGGTGTTAATCCCTATTTATCTGGGTGTTGATTAGTGGCAAGGAGGTGTTCTGGTATTTTTGTTTCCTTTTTAGCTTTGGGTAATGAAACCTTGAAAACAACCAACCTCATAGAACACCAAGGACTGCACATGGGAGAAATTGCCATAACCTAACAGAGGAGCCTGAAGAATAATGATTATCTGCATTTTAAATAACTGTTCAATGTTAATTTCATTTTAATCCATAGAATGCACTTTCTCAAGTGTTAAAATTTAAATATGCAGAACTGTGGAAGAATATGTAAAAACCAAAAGAAAAACCCTGCCTTGTTATTTGTTTTAAGACAAATTAATACAATAAATATATGTCCAACAGGTGATATTTCTAGATGAATGTGTGTCTTCTTTTATACAAATTCGTGGATCTATTCCATTATTTTGGGAGCAACCTGGCTTACAGGTATGAAGGGTATCATTTTTCCATTTCCATTTCCTGTAATAATTGAATAAACTATTTAGAGGGCGGGTAGCTAATACATTCTAGAAGAAATGATCTCTGTTTGGAGACTGCAGGAAACACAGTTGTTTAAATTGTCAGATTTATTGTTTAGGAAGACATCAGACTTGCTTCTGTCTTGCTTATTTGTACCTCAAGTGATTTTGAAAGAGCTTTCCTCTTTGAATGTTTTGTATTTTAACACCTATAATACCCAGCCAGGATTTAGGGAGCACTGAGTTGAGGAACTTCTTACAAGAATCTCAAATATTGGAAAATAAAGATTAGAAGTCTCAGTCCTGACAAGACTGAGTGGCTATAGTTGCTCACCCTGTTTCCCCCCCCACACACACACCTTGAAGGTTTTTTACCTTTGGACTTGGGTGGGCTACCACTTCCCCAATTGAAATTTGGTGTTGGAGAAAACTGCTAAGAATTCCATGGAAAACCAGGAAAATAAGTCATAGAACAAATTCAGAACTCTCATTGAAGACACAAATTACTGTCTCTAGCTTCAGATTATCATATTTTGGGCAGTTCATACAGTTCAACTGCAGCAAGATGGATGGACTTGATTCCAGTGGAAATGGGTAGAAATTTCAGTAGTTTAGAAATAAAATTTGCTGAATCTAAATGTTTTTCTGAATGAAGAAATGAATCCAAATTCAAAATAATTAAATCACTTTTCTGTTTCAGGTTGGATCTCACCGTGTCAGAATGTCAAGAGGGTTTGAAGCAAATGCACCAGCCTTTGACAGGTAAAATTATTTTTTCTAGAAGAATGGATTTATTTCTAATTTTAATATCATGTATCTTCACAATAAGTGATTAATCTCAGTGGAACTAAAGCAAACCTAAAGATTAACTCATGCATTGTTGAACTCTGATTAAACATTTTGTAACATATAATTTATATTAGGATTTTAATTGTTTAAACGCAATCATAATTTTTCTGCTGAGTAATGAATCCATGTCAAAAGTAAGTTTTGTTATAAGCTGTTATAAGCTTTGCCTTAAAAGATTACAATTCTTTTGTAAAGTTTCCATTTAATTTCACCCACACTACACAATTGGAAATGGAAAAAAGCTTCAGATTTCTGCTTGGTAGTAGCTAAAGATTAAGAGCATCTTCCACTCAGATGTTTAAAGTTGCTAGATTTTTACCAATCTCAGAGATAACAGACCTTTTTCACTTTGCAGGCATTTTCATACTCTTAAAAATATATATGGTAATCAGATAATTGTGAATCTTCTTGGTTCAAAAGAAGGAGAGCATATGCTTAGCAAAGCTTTTCAGGTAAGAATATTGTAACTTACTAAATCTGCCATTCTGACAATATTGATCAAGTTCTACAGTATCAAACTCTTACATTCATAAAGATAGAACAATCGGATGACCTTGCAACTCATTTCTGTGTAACACGTGAATAATTTTTTCTCTCTGATACCAATAAGATTGTCTTTTGTGTTTTTAAAAAATAAGCGAAACTTGAAAGTATAAACCAATTAAAATTAGTCCTATATTAATATTAAAACAATATATTAATAATCTAAAATTATGTTTAAAATCATGGCAATGAATTAACACTGATTTTATAGAAAAAAAATCAGATCTTAATAAATGACAGATGAAATATCAGTAGTAATATGTCAGAAATTCCACTAAAGCATCTTGATATTCAAAAAGTATCTTACACTAATTTTAATAGAAGCATGGTATTTTATCTAGAACTTATTAAAATGTTCATTTACAACTATTAGTAATAAAGCCAAACAGTTAAAATAACAGTTGCTGGCAGCATTGTATTTTTACAAGATTTCACTGGCATCTGTCTACTGTTTCAGACGCTGACTTGTTTGTCTTTTCTTCTGCCATCTCTACAGAGCCACTTGAAGGCATCTGAACATGCTAATGACATCAAAATGGTAAATTTTGACTATCATCAAATGGTGAAAGGTGGAAAAGTAGAAAAGCTGCATAGTGTTCTTAAGCCGCAGATCCAGAAATTCTTTGAATGTGGATTTTTTTATTTTGATGGAAAAGAAGTTAAAAGGTTTGGTTATTTGACTTCTGTTAATTTGCAGATAGAAAATTATATTTTGCTTTTGCCATAATAATGCAGTTTATCCTGAGCTGTCTTTTTCCATTACTGCAGTATAAATGGTGAAAGTCATTGTGACCTATCACTTTTGCACAAATGTGTGTGAAGTAACACTTTACCTTTAGTGTCCAGATTAACATTTTATGAGAGATTCTAGTTTATATGCGGATCATTTAATATTCTTCTTGTGTTTGGTGCAGTTCACAGAGTGGTACTATAAGAACAAACTGCTTGGATTGTCTAGATAGAACAAATAGTGTGCAAGCATTTATTGGCTTAGAGGTAAGAACCTAATTGTATTCCACAATTATAGTTTGGGGAAAAAACATTGAAATTAATATTAATTGAATGATATATCTTAAATATTAAATCATCTTATAAGAGAATGAATTATTTTTTCCATTTTATTTTTCGTTTTTGTAAGACAATAAATCATGACATACAAGTTTAATAAATTAATCTTATTGTTGAGCAAATCATAACAATACAGGTTTCCAGTCCTTTATTTTCCTTGTAGAGTTAAGTTTCCATTTCAGAGTTAATAGATCTATACAAATTTATACAATTACTTTATTGGAAGCAACAGTTAACTAAAAAAAGTTCCTGCTACAAACATTCCTAATACTGACATTTAAGGAACCAAACGCCTACAGTCAGAGTCTGAAAATATCAACAAATAATACACAATATAAAAATCTCCCTGAATACATTTTTCACAAGCTTATTTTTTTGTTAACCTCTTCTTTTAACAGCCATCTATTGAAGGAATTGTGATTAGAGAAAGAACTATGTCATAAAAAGTATCTTGAACATGCTTTAAAAAAAGCATCCTGTGAAAGTCTCAGTAGAGAAGAACTTGCCAATGCAATATAGCAATATTAAAACATTTATTAAAATATTAAAACCTTTGGAGTATGAAAGTATTTGCAATATCATGGGGGGGGGACATATCATGGAGAGTCCTGCTAAATTTGAGGAGTAGAAGATAGGATTAGGCTTTCAGTGGACAACCAGATGTAATAGTACATATTTTAATTAATATATATATGGAGGTTAACTTTTCTACTTATTTATTTGTCTCCTACATCCATATGCATACTATCAAACACATCTACTGGCATGTTCATCATTGTCTCAGCATTTTTTAAATTATACGGTACCCAGGTTTCTATTTGCAGATGGTCCCAATTCTTCACGATAATCTTAATCTCAAACCTTGATTTGGAATACATGGGAATACATTCTTTTTGAATTATTAAGCAGACATTCTTTTTGAATTATTAAGCAGACATCCTTTTTGAATTATTAAGTAGACACATGGCTGCTTTGCAAACTATTCTCCATTTTATCCATCTCTTGGTGTCCAGAGTTGTTTCTTATGTCCCAGGTGGCAAATTCCTAATTGGCATTTGTAAATGATATTTTGAAATCCATATCAAACCTACTTTCTGATTCTGACAGGGCTAAGAGTGAGGCACTGGCCCAAAGTCATCCATCTGGCTTTGTGTTTAATACAGGAGTAGAACTCAGTTCCCTGGTTTCTAGTCATAGAACCCTAGGGTTGGAAGGAACCTTGGAGGTCCTAGTCCAGAGCTCTACCCAAGGCAGGAGTCCTTATACCATCCCAGACAAATGGTTGTCCAATCTTTTCTTTAAAATCTCCAGCGATGGAGCACCCACAACTCCTGGAGGCAAATTTTTCCATTGATTAATCGTTCTTACTATCAGGAAATTCCTCCTTATTTCCAGGTTGAATCTTCCTCCGATGAGCTTCCACCTATAAGTCTGGAGCCTTAACCACTGCCTAAGCTGGCTTGTGTTCATTCTGTCTAAAATAAATAAGGCGGGAAAGAAGAAGAAGAATATAATTTTTGTAGGACAGGAACATAAGCTTTTGTTCATCTTACTCTGTAGATCTTCCTGTCATTGCTAATTGTAATTATAATCACAATTATATATTCTATGATTAGAATATACTGTTTTCTATACATTTTAGAAGCAGATTAAATAACAGTTTTATAAGATTGCTCAAAAGCTTTTTTTAAATTAAATTGGTCAATATTGATTAAATTAACTTTTTCATTACTTCGTTATAGATGCTAACAAAACAATTAGAAGTTTTAGGCTTAGCTGAAAAACCTCAGCTGGTTACTCGATTCCAGGAAGTTTTTCGGTCAATGTGGTCTGTTAATGGTGACTCGGTCAGTAAAATATATGCTGGAACTGGAGCTCTTGAAGGAAAAGCAAAGGTAATATTTTAATAGTAAATTCACTATTGTTATTTATTGGTATCTTAACTCTCTGGATCTTTCCTGTATTTTGGACTACTATATATTGTAATCCCAGTGAAGTCTTGCATTTATCCTCGAGTTAGGATATTTGACAATTTCAACCTCTTTTAGTCCTTTTTTCTGTAGTTTTTTATCTTTATTATTTAGAAATCATATAAATGACTCTGTTATAAAAACTAATATTTGTCTTGTTTTCCCCTGTTTTTTGGTATATTTTGCAGATAATCTTATATATTTAGCTCCTTAATGTCCATGACTAACCACATTAGATATATGTTTTATTAAATAGCTGTCAGAGAGCTGCAAATGGTTCTATATAATTAGAATAGTCAAGCTAAAAGTTTCATATAGCTTGTCTCTTCCTGAGTTGCCTGTATGTTGTATATGAAGACTAAATTAGTAGATATATTTTTACTTATAGATTTCTATGTATTTTGTCTCTGACTGTTCAGAAACTTACATCATCATTAAATTAAGAAAAACAGCATATTGTATTACATTTTCATTGCATGAATGAAGATTAACTTTTTCAAAGTTAAAACTTGAAATATTCTTTCAATTTTTTTTCTACTGTAATCTTTCACATCTTGACTAATCTTTCTTTTGCTTTTCTCTTGGTTCATTTCTATTGCCTGATATGTAATTGGTGAGTGTAATTCTTGAATATTGTCAAATATTCTGCATTCTGTTTAAAAATACTTACATATACCAGACTTAAGGAAACAAAATGGTAAGATTTGATACAAACTCTTGTTTACTTTTTTCAAGGGTAGCTTTCTCTTTAGGATACATTTTATTGTTTAAAAGCCAGTGTTGGATTGTTATTTCAGACCTCAAAAGTTAGCATAGAATTAATGCAGTATAAATACTTTTAGTTTAAAAAACATTTGCTTCCAACAATTTCTACCCCCCTGCCCAAGGATTTGTTACAAATGTTAATATGCTATATTAAAAAACATAAAAGTAAAGCAATTAAAAACTTATTAGAGAAAAAAAGGTTGAGATAAAATGAAGCAATACAATGCTCTATAGGACATTTTATATTGGCAGAACTATGCATGGGCAAATAACTCACAGCTGAAATTTCTCTTAGTAATAAATTAGGCTGAAATGTTATAATGCCTATGCTTTCATAACTTACACTTTATTTAATTTAACAGTGACCCTGAAACATGGCAAAATATCTAGAAGATATTTTTGCATCCATTTCAGAGAGTGTTCAGTTGTGAAGTATAGAATATTTTGAAAAATAAATCTTGGGAATTGGAAGATGTTATTTTATCCTGCATACTGGATAGGCAACCTGATGCCTTCCATTTCTAAAATAAATATATTTTTGTTGGGTTACAATTATCACAGTCTTTTTCCATTAGTCATGATGGCTAGGAACAATGAAATTTGAAATTAAAAAACTGCAGCTTGTTATGCTGCCCGTGTAGCAAATCACTTGTTTAAAAAAAAATTTCCTCTATCTTCCTTCTTTCTAAATTTTAAATTATGATTTGAACACAGTATATACAGAAACGTAGATAGATGCATATGCATTACAAATGTACTGTAAATACCTATTTGTTTTTGAGTTCTAAAACAGTTGAATGTATCAGCAGTGTATTGTCAGTAACTAGTGATTTTGCCATCTGAGCAGGATAATCAGTATCTTACTCTATAATATTGCAGTTTTGTGTGAGCAACTCTATTGTTAATATGTTTACAGGAAATTAATATTTGTTTAAGAAATTTGATTAGATGAAATAAATCTTCACAAAAGCAAGGGTTCTGTCCATTTATGAAATCAGAGCCACTATTTGTTTTCCATAGTTGCGTGCCCCCCCCCCTTTTTTTTTTCTTGGGACGAGTAGGCTCCGAGTACAATATGATATCTCCTAAAATTCACCCAATCTTTCAAAAACATCTGGGTATGAATTTAATCTTTAAAAGATAGTATTAGTTGAGATGCTGCAGAGATATCCATTTGATAAGCCATTCCCTATTCCTCAAATGTTGTTCTACCTTATATGGCAATTTCAGAAATATGTAGCATTTGGAACACTGATCTTTACTTTCTCAATAATTTAACACGTTATAAATTAACTACTAACGATACTATACAGATTACCTCAAAATTTGTTTGAGTTCCTAACAATAACTTTTCACTCAGTAATTGAAAGAATGTTTCTTATTGTGCTTATGTCTAATTGAGATTCTATTATCAATACCCACTAAACCAAGACATCAAATTTTGAGGACAGAATTAAACACATCCATGAATAAACTATCCACGTTTATCTGATGCAGTTTGCAATGTCCATATTCTGTGCTGCTTGTAACAATATGAATTGTACATGCCCTCACAGAGTATTCTTTATTTATTGCAATTGTTTTTCCAATGTGTTTTATCTCCAAGGAGGAAGTAGCCCATCTCGGCTTCCTTTTTTTGGACTTTACACTAAACAGTTCAGTTCCCCATTCTTTTCCATGTAAATTTTCATTTTCATGTCATCTTACATTTACTGTGCAAAGTTCAACAAAACACTGCTGCCAGAGCCATAACTAAAGGAGTCCTACAGATTTTCATTTTTTAAAAAATCAATTCTGTGTCCTGTAAATTTAGTTATAACCCTAATAAGGCACCATGATAGTTCAGAACTCACCTGTCACTTTCGACTGTAGTTCAGTGATAATTTTAGAGCCTCAAACTGAAACATATTATTTACCTATTTACTATTAATGGACTGTTCAGAAACAATGTTTTTATATGGGATGCGGAATCACTTCAGGACTTTCTTTAACTGTGGAACTTTTCCCCTCCCAAGAAAACCAAAATATTATAAGTGGCACATGGGTTTTCTTTTGTGCAATGTAATGTTCATTTCAATTTTTGTTAATATCTTCCTCGACTTGCAGTTAAATATATCCTAAATTTCTTTTCCTGCTTCTTCTAATTTCCTGCAGTATTACTTTGTAATACCAGTGCCATAGTGAGACTAAAGGTGTCCATTCTGATTGGACACATTTATTTCTTCTTCAGAAAGCCCATATATTCAAACAAAACCACTTCTGACAATATGTAGCATGTAACAAACTTTAGCTTTAGGCAACCTGAAATAAACCATCTTTATTCAGCTAAGCAAAAGGGCAAGAGTGAAATGAAAGATAGTTTGAGAGAACATGCAGCGTTCTCTCGGGAGTGAGGGGAGCAAATTCACACAAGTGGGGTAAATGTAAAAAAAGGAGATGAAATACATAAAGATATAACATCACCGTGAGGGAAAAAAGTGGAATACCATTGCCTTCCTCTCTTCTCCAATGCAAGCAGAATCCTACTAAGAAAAAGTCTGAAAATAACCAGTTGCAACTCAGAAGAATAGTTTCTATAGCATATGCTAAATAAATAGCTTAGTAATAAAAGGGTATTTTACTTTTCATAAATGCAAGATGTGCATGACTACTCTGTAATTTTTGTCACATCCATTTAGATAAGTTTTTGGTTATCTAAGTATTTTTTGTTTGTCTTTGATCTTATCCCAGCATAAAATGTATTGATTTGCAAATTTGTGATAACTGAGTTTAATACTCCATGAAAACTAATTTATTTAATAGAAGACTGTAAATTGGTTTAAAACCACATTATGTGTATTTGCTAAGTTTATATAAATAGCTTATAAAATATTTATACATTTTCCTCCCTACCAGGCTGGGAAGCTGAAGGATGGTGCACGTTCTGTGACTAGAACAATTCAAAACAACTTTTTTGATAGCTCAAAGCAGGAAGCTATTGATGTTTTGCTCTTGGGCAATACTCTAAATAGTGATTTAGCAGACAAAGCACGGGCTCTCTTAACCACCAGCAGTTTACGTGGTATGTATTTCTAGATTCTTAATATGTATGGCTGCTAATAAAACTGGCTGCATCCAAAGTTTCACTTCTTCATGTGGAAGATACAGTAAGCTGCCTAAAGTCAATTTAGAGTTGGGCAGCACCAAAATCTAAAGAAATGAAATATCCTTTTTGCAAGAGCATTGTGTGAAAAAAAAAAAGACAAAACCAAAATACGTTCTTCTTGCAAACATTTTGTACAAATATGAGAACTGCTTTATAATCCATGCACTGTATTATTTCAGTACACAGATTCATACTATTATATAAATTATTTATTTAAATAATTGGCTATGCTTTGGTTAGATTATTTTTGAGAACCTCAGAAAATAAAGGAATCCCACATTTATTATATCTCAAGTGTATGTATGAATAGATTATATAAAAATCCCATTTCTCCAGCAAATCTAACTGCTGTTTGCAACTCCCTGTACATAACAACTATTTATACTTGTACTTTAAAGTATAAATGTCTACATTCTGGTTCTGGAAGTCAATAATAAGTTTAATTAATTAAATTTGCAGGTATTTTAGAGTTACATGACATATAGATTACATATTATGTGCAAAATTCTGTAAAAGGTTAGGAAATTGTGTTTGTATAGTAATTTTTTCTAACTTTTAAACATTGTGTAAGGTATCCTGGAAACCTTCCAATAAAATTTGGTAACATCTAACTGTTCATTTAATTCATTTTCTTTCCTTTCTTATTGCATCCATAGTTTCAGAGCAAACTTTGCAATCAGGTAGAGTATAGCACCCATAATTGTCAATATATGGAATGATAATCAATGTTAAATTATTTTTGTTTTCTTAAAATGCATGCAGAGTATTTTATGCACTCTTATAACCGGAACTATTTCTGGTCCATTAGTTTCAGATATATTCAGTTTTAATTTTAACACTGTCACTAGTAAAACGGAAGTAGAGTGGATAGAGTATAAACTTTGGTTTTACTGTTATGAAAAAAAAATGGAATTGACAGTCCTCAATTTAAAGAATGACACTTGGTTCTTAGCAATAATGTCATGAGACCTGGTGGTCTTGGGGAATATTTTACAATTAACACTTTTAAGGACAAGATAGAGAATTTGTTCGCTGCTAAACATCAGATTTTGAAATACATAAATTTGGATTCTATGGTGCTTCCATCGTGCTTATCCAACCAAAATGGTAAAAGCATCTTATGAACTGAAGTGATAAAGATATCCTTGGTCATCATTAAGACCAAGAAAGTGCAAGAAAAATACTGCTGAATCATTAGTTACTGAAAGCAGCTGACATTGTGCTACTTGCTGTAAGCAAGATAAATAAGTGCTTGTTGAGCTTTACATCTCAAATGGCCATCACTGTCTTACTTAGAATTTGTTTTAAGATTCTGTATGTTACGAAGAAGAGAATCAAAGGTGAGTTTAGTTTCTCTTCTTAGCAGCAGGCAGACAATTCAAGAAACAAATACTAAACCATCTGTTGGTGGCTCTTACAAAGTACTGTGAGGAGAACCCAAACACATGGTCAGATACAGTCACAACAAATAACAAACTTATTTTGTGTTTATATAAAATAAATGGTGAATCTGCTAATTTCAAAAAGTTAAGCAACATACCACAGATATTTAATATAATGGAGATTTTTAAACATAGCTAAATGTGATTTAAAGAATTTCTAGTTTAAAACATGCTTCAGAAGTTCTTTGAGCTATTACTGTGTTTATGTAAAATTATCACTTGAAAAATTGATAAAGCCTTAATTGAGAAGTGTACTTGCTCTTTTGAATGCTTTTTTTTTGTTCATTTATTTTTAAAGCTTAATGCTTCTGGCTTGCTGACTTGGAAATTTAAAAATTTACTTACAAAATAAAATATTTCTCTGCAAACATTGTTTTATAGCATCAGCAAAAATACTGAAGAGCATGTGTGAGAACTTTTATAAATATTCAAAACCAAAAAAAATTCGAATTTGTGTTGGAACATGGAATGTTAATGGTGGAAAGCAATTTCGAAGCATTGCCTTTAGAAACCAGACTCTGACTGATTGGCTTTTGGATGCACCAAAGATAGCTTGCATCAGTGAATTCCAGGGTAATCCTAGTTATATTATTATTATTACTTTATTTTTATTCACTTTGAATCTTTATTCTTTAAAGCAATTGCCATAATTTTCACTCTTAAATTTCAGACCGAAAGAGCAAACCTATTGACATCTTCGCCATAGGGTTTGAAGAAATGGTAGAGCTAAATGCAGGAAACATTGTGAGTGCAAGGTAGGTGCCACCGCTTTATAAATATTAGTTAAACTGCCAAACTGTAAGATATTTTCAAAAATGAAAGAACTATTTTGAATAATTCAGAACCTAAAATCAAATGCTAATACTTGTCCCTGATACAGAACTTGCCTATTCTGAATCCTTGTTGTCAATATTCTGCAGCTTTTTCCTATAAAAAGCCTGGACAGTTGCTATGGATGCTTACCTGAAAACTATCACAACTTGCTTTTTAAACAAATGGAATGTACATAGCTACTACACAAGGAGCAAATAAGAATTCACCATGAGTATGCTTTCTTATTGAGAGCCAGTTTGGGGCAGCGGTTAAGCCACCAGGCTAGAACCTGGGAGACTGAGAGATCTCGTCCTGTCTTAGACACAAAGCCTGCTGGGTGACCTTAGATCAGTCACTCTGTCTCAGCCCTGGGAAGAAAGCAGTAGCAAGTCACTTCTGAAATCTTGCTGAGAAAACTGCAAACTTGTCCAAGCATTGCCAAAGGTCAAGATGGACTGAAAGATAGCACTCCCCTTTTCTTCTTATTTATTTATTTGCTTATTTAACCAATTTGAGCCGAGGTGGCGCAGCAGTTAGAGTGCAGTACTGCAGGCCACTTTAGCTGACTGTTCAGCAGGTCAGCGGTTCAAATCTCACCGGCTCAAGGTTGACTCAGCCTTCCATCCTTCCGGGGTAGGTAAAACGAGGACCCAGATTGTTGGGGGCAATGTAAATATATATATATACATTGCTTACTGGTGTACACTGCTTAGAGAGTGCTTGCACTTAAAGCGGTATATAAGTCTCATAAATAAAAATAAATAAATAAATAAATTTGTAAAGCTGCCTGTTTCAACAAATTACTCTGGGCGGTGAACAGGAACAAGTAGAATAAAAGCAATAACATAATAAATACAAAAATTAAATACAAAGATTAAAATATATAGCAGCAGAGGGAAAACAACATGGTCAACAGAGGTCATGCAGACAGGAGATTACACACTTTTTACACACTCAGGGCTCCAGCCCAAGAATAAAACCAGATCTTTAGTGCCTTTCAAAAGGTCAGCAGTGTTGGAACCATCCTAGCCTCCGGGAGAGAATGTTCCATAGGGTGATCACTATGGAAGAAAAAGAAAAAAATATTTGGCCCTACCAACAAGCATTCTTTAGCTAGCAAGACCCAAAGCATGCCTATTTTGATGGACTAGATAGGACAGGTACAAGCAACTGAGGAAAGGCAGTGCCTCAAGTAACTTGGTCCCAAGTCATAGAGATCTTTAATGGTGACAACTAGCAGCTTGAATTGCAACAGGTAACATGTTGACAACCAATGCAGCCCATGAAGTAGTGATATTATATGCACCAAATAACTGGTATCATTGACCACACATGCTCCTGCATCCTGTACCAGTTGAAGTTTTTAAATGCTCTTCAAGGGCAATTTTATGTGGAATGCATTGCAGTAGTCCAAACAGGAGGTGACAAGGACATGAGCGACCTTGAGCAGGACTTCCAGTCCAGGAAAGAGTAAATAACTGGTGGAAAACTCAAAGGTATGCAAAGGCCCTCCTAGCCATGGCTGCAACCTGCTCCTTGAGCAAAGGTACCCCCAGATTTTGTAACAAGTCTGTCTGAGGTACTGCCACCTCATCCAGAACCAAAGGTAGAACATTCCTAGAAATAAAAGATTCAAACACCCAAAGCTACTCTGTTTTGCTTGGGGTGAACTGAAGCTTGTTACAGGCCCCTAGAGCCTCCAGGCACTGGGACAGGATGGATGTCCCTGGCATCACTCAAGCAGCCTGGGATTGAGATGTATAGCTGGGTATCCTCAGCATTCTGGTGACACTTCACTTAAAATTATCAGATGATCTCACCCAGTTTCAGTGTCCTTGTAACTTTGAACTGTTCGATAAACGAACTGTTGAAATTCGCAGACTACCTGTATTGCCACAAGTTCCTACTTTTCAATTTTATTTTAATTTTAAAAGAACTTAACTATTTTCAGAAAAAATAAATGTAGAGGTTCTATAAAAACTGAAATGTTATTTTGTCTACACTGGCAGTACAACTAATCAGAAGTTATGGGCTGCTGAACTGCAGAAGACAATCTCAAGAGATTACAAATATGTTCTCTTGGCTTCAGAACAACTGGTGGGTGTGTGCCTCTTTGTATTCATCAGACCTCAGCATGCCCCTTTTATCAGGTAAATGTCCTGACATGTTAAAACCCACTGATTTAGTTCGTTTTATTACTCTGATTGATGTGTGTGTATTTCAGTTACATATTAAAACCTTCATGAAACAGCTTATAACTATAACTACAGATAATGAATATTCCTATCCTATTGTCATTTTTTGTGACAATCAAATTTTATGTGTTTATACTTACAAAAGTAACTTATAAGAGAAAAAGTGTTTATATGCAATTTATTTTGTATGTGCTTGGAAATATTTTTTCTTGTATAAAATGCACTGTAGAAAGCTCTCTAGAGAGAAAGAGACATGGAGAGGCAGGAGACACTCAGTAGGGCATTTTAGAGTGTGTCAGAGCAGTTAGGAATCTGCTAATATCAAATAGATTATACTATATGTCTCTCATAGAATCCTTGCTGTGACATCAAGTTGGATTTGATCTAACTTGATTTCCTTGTCCTCACTGCTTTTCTATTGGTAGGATGTGCATTAATTGAATGAATCCTGGCCTTCCTTTCCTACCTACCCATTCCCCACACAAACACTTATTGCGATCTGGTATTTTGAGTTTCCTGATTAATTTCAGAATTCTTTTACATTTCTTAAATTTGTCATTTAAAAGAAGCTGGTGTGTGGCAAGTAAAGTCACAGCATCACAGTAAATTCATAGCATTTTGCATCACCTTTTACCCTCCATTAGCTCTTTAGCAATCTCTAGAAAATGTATATATCTGTCTTGTCCATAAAAACACAGTACAGAATTAAGGTGGTAGAGAATGTCCAGAGTGAGTAAATTGGATGGCAGTGAAGAACTTCATTGGTTATCATTCTGACAAAACAGTGTTTGTGTCTGATCATGCCTGCTTAGCCTTTGGCATGTTCCCACAATCCCAAATAGGAACGGGAAGATAAAACATTTACTGAGTGAAAGAAATGGGAGTAATAAGTTAGTAAATAATAGAATTCAGATAAGCAAATATTTATTCATAGAAAGCAGCAAGGAAGGTTGGAATATCTGTACAGTACAAAGGTGGGTTTTTAGCATCAGAAATCCAGGCAGAGGGTCTTCTAACAACTTGATAAAGAAGGTTCAAAACCTTCATAATTGAAGGGAAAGCTCTCTAATATATCCTTTTTGGTTGAAATACTACTGTATAACGCAGGGATCCCCAACCCCTGGGCCAAGGATCAGTCCTGGTCCATGACTTGTTAGGAACTGGGCCACACAGCTGGAGTGGATGAGCGAACAAGCGAAACTTCATCTGTTTTTGCAGCTGCTCGCCAGCGCTACCATCATCACCTCAGCTCTAGTTCAGATCATCAGGCATTAGATTCTCACAGAAGCACAAACCCTACTGTAAACTGAGCATACAGGGGATCTAGGTTGCACGTCCCCCCTCCCATCTGAGGAAAAATAGTCTTCCACGAAACTGGTCCCTCATGCCAAAAAGGTTGGGGACCGCTGCTATAATGAATTAATTCTTAAAATGTTTTTTATGTTATAATAGCAAAATAATCTTGTAAGCTCTCTTTTTTAAGGAAAAAAAAGTTATTTTGCTCTAGTATCAAGTTGGCTATAGTTATAGTTGTTCTAATTGGTATATTGTAGCAAATACATATGCTATTTTCAGGTGGGGGGGGGAGAAAGCTCACTTAGAAAGTGGAGAAATTTATTTCTCATAATATTTTCTCTTCAAATACTATCTGATATTTGGTTTCAAAATGTTCCCAATCCAGGTTGAAACTGATGTAAGAATAAATATTTGTCTTGGTAAAACACTATACCATTATATGAATATCATGGTGTAGGACAATTGAACATACTCAGTGATGATAGAATATGATCACCTCTGACAGTTATTACAGTTACTTGCCAGGGATAAGACTTACATGCTTTGAAAACATGAACAAAAAATGAAAATTACATATTTTGACTAGCTAATTGAACTTGTTTTTATTTTCATTCTAGGGACGTCGCAGTAGATACTGTAAAGACTGGTATGGGAGGAGCTACTGGTAATAAGGGTGCAGTGGCTATTCGAATGTTGTTTCATACGTCCAGTCTTTGCTTTGTATGCAGTCACTTTGCTGCAGGGCAGTCACAAGTCAAAGAGAGAAATGAAGATTTTGTGGAAATATGTCGCAAATTGAGCTTCCCAATGGTAAGGTGAAATTAAATCCCCTAATTCAGATTTTGTCTAAGAGGTCCCCAATAAATGTTGCATGAACAGGTTTGTGCCTAAACATTCTAGAGCAGTGGTTCTCAACCTGTGGGTCGGGACCCCATTTGGGGTCGAACAACCATTTCACGGGGGTCGCCAAACAACGCAGTCTGCCATTTTTCCCCCCTTTTTCTTAGCTGTGCTACTCCCTTTTATTCTATTGTCTTTTGAAAGCCAATAGAATAGACTCTCTTGAATAAGAGTCTAATTCTATTGGCTTTCAAAAGCCAATAGGAATTGTCCAGGCTGTCTCTGCCCTGCTGAGCCCGCCAAAAGTCCCATTCTGCAAACAGTGCTGCACCAGTTGAGTAGTCCTCGACTTACGACCGGTTGGGGGTTGCGGCATTAAAAAGGTTGAGAACCACTGTTCTAGAGAGAGATTTAATTTTCATCTGTATTTTTCTGTGTGTTTCAATAGAGGAATTGATATTCCATAATCAACATTTAATAATTAATAAATACTTACCAAAAATATTTCTATTAATAACTGCACTACTTTCTGCGATCTATCAAATATGTTGGAAGTAAAAATAATTTTTAATTTTATTAGTTTTTAATGAACAATATCAAGTAACATTAACATAAATCTGCAGAAAATATGGGGGGGGGGAAAGCAATCTGCTGCAGTGAGAATAAAGGAACAGGTACTATGCATTTAAAAATGTGCCATATATATAAAGTATACTAGATTATTTATTACTATTTTGTTTATTAATGTATATGCTGTCATCTCACCTATAAGCGAACTGGGGGCAGCTTACTGATAGTAAAAAGATATATATAAAAACAATTAAAATTTCAAAAGCTGTATATATATATATATACCTGAAACTAAGGAGACGGCCAATACGAGGATGAGTATCTTACCCTGTCATCCATCTCCCAACAGTGAGCACTCCCCTCAGGGTACCCAGCCCAACTAGCAAAACCAGGTTTTGGTCTTTTTTGCTATTGAAAGAAATCATAAAACTCATCCAAATGTAATAAAATTGTGGTTCCTGTCTTTGATGTCTCATTAATTTTATATGTGATTTTTCCCAATATAATATGTCTTATTAATCTGTAACTCAATTGTTATGTTACCTAGAGTTTTCCAATGTTGCATTAAGTTTTTTTTATTTTTAAGCTTATGATTTGGTCCCATAAATAAAAGCAGTAAACCAATTTTGGGGGAACATTCAAGTCTTTAATTAGTGAGGGCACTTATCTCCCCAAAGATTTCATGTGAAAAGAGGTATATATTTATCATGTGACTACTGCAAATGAAAAAAAATATATTCATTTTTGACTACCTCTCCAACATTTAGAATAATAGTTGTGATATACATGGGTCAATCTAACAAGTGAATATAAATTAGCCTTGTAATTGGACTTACAGGGCCAAGCTAAGTAAGGTAAATAGAATAAATATCTAAATCAGTTCATTGAAGATAATTATTTATGATTTTTTTTTCTGAAGTCCTGTAGTTATATGCTGTGATAAACTTTGGTTGATAAAGGATTGTAGAGGCAGAAACAACACTCTCTACCTGTATTCTGGCTGCTGTCAGTTGCAGATAAACAAAAAAGCCTCTGAAATATGTACTGAAATGGATGGGGTGGTAACAAGATGCTGCAAAAATGAAATTAGCTAAGTATTTCTTCTTTCAGATGGAGATTGACAAAAGATTATGAATGCAAGTATTGCATACACGGGTAGTCCTCAACCTACAACCACAATTGAGCCCAAAATTTCTGTTGCTAAGTGAGACACTTGTTAAGTAAAATTTGCCCCATTTTATAACCTTTTTGGTCACGTTTGTGAAGTGAATCACTGCAGTTGTTAAGTTAGTAACACAGTTCTTAAGTGAATTTGGCTTCCCCATTGACATTGCTTGTCAGAAGGTCACAAAAGATGATCACATGACCCCGGGACACTGCAACCGTCAAAAACATGAGTCAGTTGCAAGCGTCTGAATTTTGGTCACATGACCATGGGGATGCTACAACGGTCGTAAGTGTGAAAAACAATCATAAGTCACTTTTTTTAGTGCCATTGTAACTTTGAAATGATGAATGATAAATGAACTGTTGTAAGTTGAGGACAAACCTGTACTGTAATTTAATAACAAATATTTATTGTACCCAAATTCAAAGTGGCTGCACTGATTTTTTTCTTGTGTTTCAGGGGAGAATGCTGTTTTCACATGACTATGTATTTTGGTGTGGTGATTTTAATTACCGTATCGATCTTCCTAATGAGGAAGTAAAAGAACTAATTCGGCAGCAGAATTGGGATGCTCTTATTGCAGGAGATCAACTTGTTAATCAAAAAAATGCAGGGCAGGTAATCTTGCACATTTCTTTTAAAGATATGTGGTTTTCCTCTTTGCTGCTAGCTGTTGAGTGATGCATAAGTTAAAATCTTCAGTATCAGAGGCTGGTTAGTTATCTGGCTTTTTGTAAGTATTACTAGTCCGATGGGTTGTATCAGTTATTTTCTTTCCCAGAGTAATATGTATGTGTTGTAAATAGGAGATTTTCAGTTTGTATTTGAGTCCCTAGAACTTCTTTTTATTGCACTTAAGCAGAGAAAACCTTAGCCTAGTCTCCTTTCATTTTGCATAACTTGAAAAGATTAGTTTTGTTCTTTTACCATAAAGGCTTTTATTTTTCATTGCTGTTGGGCCATTAGGAACCTCTTTTTTGATATTAATGAACCTTTTGATATTTCTTACCTTATCTGCAAGAGATCTTGTAAGCTTCGGTCATAACGAAATTGCATTTATTGTACACGTGGCATTGGTAAATTAAGTATCATTTGCATGTATTTGTTCTGCTTAAATCTTGCTTTCTTGATGCTTAGTGTATCCATTGGATTCAGCCAATGGAAGCTGAATCCAAATAAGACTTTGCAAAAAGTACAAAGAAGAGCAACTAAGATGATTAAACCCTTGGAGACTAAAACATAGGAAGATTGGTTGCAGGATTTGGGTTTGGCTAGCCTGGAGAAAAGAAGGACTGGGGGGGGGGGGGACATGATAGCAGTATTCCAGCATTTGAGAGGCTGCCACAAAGAGGAGGGAATCAATTTCTTTTCCAAAGCACCAGAGGGCAAGACAGAAAACAAAGGATGGAAACTAATCAAGGAGAGAAACAACCTGGAATTAAGGAGAAACATCCTAACAGTGAGGACAATTAACCAGTAGAACAGCTTGCCTTCAGACTTTGTGGGTGCTTGATCACTGGAGGTTTTTAAGAAGAGACTGGACAGTCACTTGTCTGAAAGGGTAGGATCTCCTGCGTCAGCAGGGAGTTGGATTAGATACAGTGTTTCTCAACCTTGACAATTTTAAGGCACATGGACTTCAACTCCCAGAATTCCACAGCCAGCATTGCTGGCTGTGGAATTCTGGGAGTTGAAGTCCACGTGCCTTAAAATTGTCAAGGTTGAGAAACACTGGATTAGAAGATCTCCAATGTCCCTTCCAGCTCTGTTCTGATTCTAAGATGGTCAAAAATGACTATTATGATTATGCAGCCCAAATGTGCAGTACAAATGGAGATATACTGTACATAATCAAGCGTAAAGTTATGGAATAAAATGAAGCGTAAAGTTACGGAAGTCACTGAGAGAAAGAGAATAGCCATTGACTTGGAACATTTGTGGATTTCTCTTTTGGCTGAAGAGAATAAAAACGTACAAATAAAAAATTCAAACCATGTTCCCTAATGCATCCCATAAAATAAATTTC
Organism: Crotalus tigris; assembly: GCF_016545835.1. Lineage (NCBI taxonomy): Eukaryota > Metazoa > Chordata > Lepidosauria > Squamata > Viperidae > Crotalus > Crotalus tigris. The sequence continues at coordinate 6,602,109 of NW_024096505.1, forward strand.
TCTTTAACTTTAATTCCATTTCATTTTTAGTGGACGATTCAGAGATAATTAATAGGAATAATAAAGCGAAGCAAATAAATTGTCTACATAAAGAAATAATAAAAATAATAAAAAAGAAATGAAAAATATCATTTCCATTGCTTGTATTCTTTTAAAAGAATCATCAATCTCTGCTATCACCATTCTGCTTGATATGCAAATAGGATATCTTAGGTGATAATAATTTAATTAAAATTGTATGCTAATATAGTTTCCAATACTTCTGGGTAGTTCACAACAACTAAAAATGCAATAAAATCAATAAAGGTAAAGATTAAGAAATTTAATTAATTTAATTAATTAAGAAGCCAGAGGAAATTTGGCAAGGGGGCCTTACTCTTCCTTCTCAAAGACCTTGGTCAGGGGTAGGCAACCATGCTGGCTCAGGAATTCTGGGAGTTGAAATCCACGAGTCATAAAAGAGCCAAGGTTGCCTACCCCTGGCCTTGGTGAAAGGTCAGGTTGTCTTGGTTATTCTGAACAATAGCAGAATGCGGACCATCCAGATCGGAGGAGGAACCTCCATTTCCAATGGGTAGACAGTGCTACAGAGAATGTATTCTTCCAAGGGTTCTAATAGATGGTTATCTAATTGAAGGAACCTCAAATGCCCCAATTCTGCAAGATTAAATCAAGGTGGACCCTCAAGTAACCAGGTTCTATGCTGTGTAGGCCTTTATAGGTAACAGCCAGATAAGTAAGTTAAAGATTCTAATTTCCCTTTAGTTTTCAGTCTGCAAATTCTTTATGCAAAAAAAGAGACAGATGGCTTTCTTTGTAGTGGTATAGTAGAGACAAACAGTGTATTAATTCAGTCAGACTAACCTTTATGATGTGAAGAGAAAGTTGCTATGGGATCACTCATCATACATATAACCTTAATACTAGGCTGTGCACATGAATTATATGTATATCTTCTTCAGACTATCTGGTTGGAAACTTCAGCTGATCTTGAATACATATTCTTTGGTAAGGACAGCATATTTTAAGATCTTGCCAACCTTAACACTGACAGAGACCAGTATTTTAATAAGACTAGTGAAATGCATTTCAGTATACTGGTATCTGATAATGTGGAATCTAGTTTATTATAGAGTACAATTGAGTATTGTAAAATGCCACAATCTTTCCATCTTCGAAGACATATGGAGATCATAAGAATAAAAAATTCTCAACATTGTTTATAAAACATATCTTGACTATTTTTAATAATTATATTTTTGTCATTTTTTCAAATGTATGTGCCATTTATAAAGACTGCAGCATTTATGTTTGGATTTTTTTTTCTGTTATAAAGAGATGTTTTTTTTCTACCTGGTCTACTAGCAGTATCAGCTAAGGTATTAATATCACTTATAATATTCAGAATTTCATAAATAAATTCTACATGGCAAGGAAAAGTTTTGCTTTGTAGCTTTATAAGATATTGGTATAATATTAAAGTTTTCCTAATGCTCTAGTTTCCTTCCTACAGATATTTAGAGGCTTTGTTGAGGGAAAAATAGCTTTTGCTCCTACATACAAATATGATTTATTTTCGGATGACTATGATACCAGTGAAAAATGTCGTACACCAGCTTGGACAGATCGGATATTGTGGAAAAGACGAAAATGGCCTTTTGACCGATCAGGTCAGATAATGAAATTTAATATTGCCAATACAAAGTAGCCTGATAAGGATTAGTTCTGTAAATATTCTGTACAAAAAATGTAAAATATTGGAATTATAAGAAATAATTATATGTGATTCATGGATATTTTGGGTTTTACTTTCATGTGAGAACACACAAACATTTTAATTCCAGAAATGTGTTAAATATATTCTAAAAAGAGTCTTTCTAATAATAGGGTATTGTGAAAAAAGCTCTGAAATGAAACTCCAATTCACTGCTTCTAGTATTTTAATTTATAAGATGTGCTTGTAGATTATATTTAGAATGTATGTTTCAGTACAAAACTGAAGTGAGAATTTCCCTTCACGCTAATTTACTTTTCCCTTTGTAGTCCTATAATCTGTCTGTAGAACATATCACAATTTTTTTTTATTTTAGCGGAAGACATGGATCTGTTGAACTCCAATTTGGACGATGAAAATAAACTTCTTTACACATGGAATCCAGGAAGTCTTCTATATTATGGACGAGCAGAATTAAAAACATCTGACCATAGGTTTGAACTTACCCTTTCATAATAGCTTCTCTTTCTTTCAAAAACTATTCCAATATGATCCATAGCTTTGGATTAATTTATGACTTTTATTGATATTTTTTCAGGCCTGTTGTTGCCCTGATGGACATAGATATTTTTGAAGTTGATGCAGAAGAGCGGCACAAAGTTTACAAGCAAGTAATTGCAGTTCAGGGACCTCCTGATGGCACTATTATGATTTCCATTAAAGGATCTTCATTAGAAGATAACTATTTTGACGACAATTTGATTGATGAACTTCTTCAAAAATTTGCAACTTATGGGGAAGTTATACTTATAAGGTTAGAACAAATTCAGTTGTAAACACCGCAACTTTTCTTAAAATGTTCAAAATCTTTTGTTTAGAGTAAGTTAAAATGATAAATCTTCATGTTTGCGATATTTTGTGGAGATTATGGTAGGACCAGTGCTTTTTTTCTAAAAAAAAAAAAAAAGGGTGCCAGAACTCACACACGTCATATAACCTGCCTTGCCTACCCTACAAGGTTCCATCCAAAAAAGGTGCCGGAACTCCGTTCTGCGCGTTCTATGAGAAAAAAAGCCCTGGGTAGGACAGAACGAAAAATTATTCCACTTTTCAGAGTAGCTTCCCAGAGTAGTCTTTTCTATAAAACTAGTGATAAGACAGTTACAGGTAGTCCTTAGTATACAACAGTTTATTTAGTGACCATTCGAAGTTACAACATCACTGAAAAAAGTGACTTAGGACCATTTTTCACACTTACGACTCTTGCAGCATTCCCAGGGTCTTTGATCAGAATTCAGCTACTTGGAAAATGGTTCATATTTATGATGGTTAAAGGGTCCTGTGGCCATGCGATCTCCTTTTATGACTTCTGACAAGCAAAGTCAATGGGGAAGCCAGATTTACTTAACAACCGTGTGGCTAACTTAACAGTTGCACTGATTCATTTTAACAACCGTGGAAGAAAGGTCATAAAATGGGACAAAATTCACCTTACCAAGTGTTTCACTTAGCAACATAAATTTTGGGCTCAATTATGGTCGCAGGTTGAGGACTACCTGTATATTTTCTTCAGTAGACATATAAAATACAAATGGAAGGTATGCATTTTAGAGTTCCTTATATGTATTCATTTGTTTCAGGCCTTTTATACTGCCCATGCCTGCAACAGAAAACACCTTTGTATTGCTATAAAAATGCATTGCTTTTAAATATGAGGATATCCAGCGTACCTTGGATATTTATCAGAAGTGATGTAGTATAATATTGTATGATAAGAAGTATTGAAACAATCCCAATGGTATAGGAATAGTAGACTGAACAATGTTGGCACTTTTGCTTGGCAATGTTTTACTTTAACTTATCAAAATTTGTAAATAATATTTTTTAACATATTTAGATAACCACCTCCTATGCCAAAACATTTGAAGCGGTTTTATGGCTTAGTCTTGTATGTCAGCCAGGCTACCACTGTGTGTTAAATATATAATATTGTCTTAAGAACTGTGTCTATGTATTCAGTATTCTGGTCTTAGACAAACCAAATTGGAATGGCAAAAAGCGTTCTCTTTATTCTCTTTTATAAATATTTTTGTTACTTTGTAGTGAGTTTTGTACATATTATTGCATCTACGTTTTGTTCCAGGTAGCCATATCATGCTAGTCAGTTTGGACAATGGAAATATTAAAAAAAAACAATGAAACTACAGAGACAGCATATATATGAGTCGTATTCTTCAGTATGTTTTGTCATTCATGTTTAAAATGTGGTATACTTTACAGATTTGTAGAAGATAAAATGTGGGTGACATTTTTGGAAGGCAGCTCTGCTTTGAGTGTTCTGGATCTGAATGGTATTGAGGTAACAATTATTTCTATTCCTATTTGTACATATGTAAATAATAGTGGTACAAGCAGAGTGTGTGATATTATAATTTAGTTTAGCATTCTCTGTTAGTTAGGTATAGAGATATTTGATAAACCGTTCTTGCATAATTTGTGAAATTTGGAACTTAATTGTGAAATTGACTGTATTTACATTTACACATTTCTTGTTGAGTCAGTGATATATTAGGACACAGGGGAATGAGGAAGCATCATAAACTGGAAGGCTTGGAGTGGTTGTTTCTAGAATTTTCCCTAATTGTTTCCACATGTGTTTGCATGTATAGCCCCTTTGTTTTGCAGCTAGCCACAATGATCTCAACCTCAGCAAAATGCGTAGCGGTAGTCCTCCACTTAACAACCTTTTGTTTAGTGACCGTTTGAAGTTACAATGGCACTGAAAAAAGTAACTTATGACCATTTTTCACACTTAGAACCATTTCAGCATCCCCATGGACACATGATCAAGATTGGGACACTTGGCACCTGGCTCATCTTTATGACAGTGTCCCAGGGTCATGTGATCATCTTTTGTGACTGTCTGACAAGGAAAATCAATGGAGAAGCCAGATTCATTTTACAGCTCTGTTACTAACTTAATAACTGCAGTGATTCACTTAACAACTGTGGCAAAAAGGTCATAGAATGGGACAAAACTCACTTAATAACAGTCTTACTTAGCAACAAAAATTTTGAGCTCAATTTTGGATTTGTAAGTTGAGGACTACCTGTATTATGTCATATTAAACTCCACTGCTTGTGGAGTTTAATATGATACAAATAAAGGGACAGAATTTGGATTACAATATCATCATTTAGCACACTTCTGCAGATGCTCTTATTTCTAGGTTAATTTTTCCAATGATCGTGTTTATTCTTAATTACAGTATAAAGAACTTTTGTCTTGGAGGGATTGTTTTGATTTGATTTTTTTTAAAAATTATGTGAATTATTCTTTCTGGTTGAAATTCAGATTCTTGGGAAAACCGCTAACATTTCTTTGAAAAGCCCTGATTGGATTAAGAGTTTAGAAGAGGAAATAAGTTTGGAGAGAGTTAATATTGGGCTGCCTTCATCAACAAGTTCTACTTTGCTTTGTGAGGATGCAGAAGTTACTGCAGACTACGATATGGAAGGTTTGACAGATTCAAGATTGATTTTGTTCAGTGGATGCTATCTTACACCACATATTACTAATATACAACACATCACAGTTGAATCTATTGAATTTTAGGATAAGAATAAAACTATTTTTCACATCTGCTAATATTAAATTCCTATACTTAGTTCATAAATTTCTCTATCAACAAAAACTTTTTTCTAAATTTATCTTATTGATTCTTTGTGGGACCAAGTTAGCAACAAGAATTTATATGAAATTGTTACCTTTTATTTGGCACATATTTATCAGAATGAGATGCTAAAGTGTACCTAAATTTCAAATAGAATACTAAGGAGTATAAAGTAATTAAGCTCCTGTTTATGGTTAAGATGCCAGGGTTCCAATAATTCAATTAGCAATTAGTTTGCTAATATCTACAGGGTTCCCACCATGCAAGTATTCCCAAAAACTTAAAGACCTGGCTATTGTCCTAGGACTTGTATTAGGGTGGTTGGGGTCCCTGCCAAATTGTATGAGGCTTTGCTTAGTTAGATACACCACCAGTTCTTGTTTGTTTATTTTTATTTTTACATAACACTTACATATTTTGTCAGTTTGGAGTTGAGAGGTGCCTAAACGAATAAATTAAAATAAATTACATTGCACTGAATGACATTAAAATAAATGAATTCTGAATACATCCACATATTAAACTTTGATTGAGACTGTATCAAAGTGTAATATTTCTGCATAACAGTTTTCATTATATATTAATTGTGGTACAATGTATAGGAACATTTTTCTTCATTTCAAGGTGATGTTGATGATTATAGTACTGAAGTAGAAGAAATTCTCCCACAACATCTACAGCTAGCTTCAGGCTCTAGTCTTGGAACCTCACCTGCCTCTTCCCCTCGTTCAAGCCCCTGCCAGTCCCCTACTCCATCAGAAGGCCTGCCTCCAACTCTTCCATCAAGGCCAAGCAGGACACCCAACAAGACTCCCGGACCTCCAGTGTCTTCTCAAGGTAGATATTTATTTATCAAACTTCTATTCTGTCACAATCAAAGAAACTTTCAGTAACTACAATGGATATAGAAAGTCTACACACTCCTCTTAAAATGCCAGTTTTTTGAGATGTAAAAAAAATCAGACCAGATCAGACCAACTTCCCAAAAATTTCCAGCTTTAATATAATATAGAAGCTGTACATTTCACATGGAAAAACAAACTGCATTTTTAGGGGGAAAATAAAATAAAAAAAATATATAATAATACGGTTGCATAAATGTGCATACCCTCTTATAAGTAAGGATGTGGCTGTTTTCAGAATTAACAAATCACATACAAACTGGTGTTAAATAGTAGTCATTATGTACCTGCCCATCAATTAAAGTGACTCTGATCGAGCCCATATAAAGTTCAGCTGTTCTAGTAGATTTTTCCAACGTTTACACAAGTTGCCTCTTAGAGCATGGTCTTCAAACAGCTTACAAAGCATCAAAGGGATCTCATTATTGGAAGGCATCAGTCAGGAGAAGAGCACAATTTTTTTTCCAAGGCATTGGATATAGCATGGGACACAGTAAAGGCAGTCATCAACAAGTGGAGAAACTATGGCACAACAGTGACATTACCAAGAACTGAATGCTTCTTCAAAATTGATTTTAAAAAAACAACAAGAAGAAAACTGGTTCAAGAGGCTGCAAGAGGCCTACAACAACATTAAAGGAGCTTCAGGAATTTCTGGGTAAGTACTGGTTGTGTACTACAAGGGACAACTATCTCCGGTATTCTTCATTTGTCTGGGCTGTGGGGTAGAATGGCAAGACGGAAGCCTTTTCTTACAAAGGAAACATAAGCCCAGTTACATTTTGTAAAAACCTACATCAAGCATGTGGAAAAGCGTGTTATGGTCTGATGAGACCAATGTTGAATTTTTGGGACCATAATTTCAAAAAGTATCTTTGGCGTAACAACAACACTCTGTACCACTATGTGGTGGTACACCATAACTACAATGAAACCTACTGCTAGCAGCATTGTGCTTTGGGGCTGCTTTTGTTCAGCTAAAACTAGGGCTTCAGTCAAGGTGGAGGGAATTATGAACAATTCCAAATATTAGTCAATTTTGGCACAAAATCTTAGGTCTCTACTAAAATGCTGAAGATGAAGAGGAATTTCACCTTTCAGCACAATCCAGAGCATACTTCCAAATAAAAAAAGAATGTCTTCACCAGATCAAAGTTTTGGAATGGCCCAGCCAGAGCCATATCGAATCCACATGAAAATCTGTGGGGTGACCTGAAGAGGGCTGTGCACAGGATATGCCCACGCAATCTGACAGATTTGGAGGGTTTTTGCCAGGAACAGTGGGCAAAGATTCCCAAGACAAGATTTACCACGCCACCGGTAATAGGCTCCTACCCCAAAAGACTGAATGCTATCATAAAGTCAAAAGGTGTTTCAATAAATATTAGTTTAAGGGTGTGCACACTTATGCAACCGTGTTATTGTATGATTTTTATTGTTTTTCCCTCTAAAAGATTTCAGTTTGTTTTTCAGTTGAATTGTATAACGTATGTTATGTTAAATGTGGAAAAAATTCTGAAGTTATCTTGGTCTAATATTTTTTTTATATCTCAAAAACCTGGTATTTTAACATGGGTATGTAGACTTTTTATATCCAAAGCCAATAACAAAAACACAAAGAACAAAATATGAAAGGAAAAGAAAAATACACAAAGCATCTAGAAAACAAGATGGCCTCCGGTATAAACATAAGAAAAGACCCTCCCCCCTCCAAAAGAATTCAGTTTTCCAGAAAACCAGCAAGGAGGGAGCCAGCCTGACCTTTATTGGGAGACTCTTCCAAAGCATCTTAAGATAACGTAGTTACCTTTATTGGTGCCAGTTTAGTTCTCTGTGTGTGTGTATGTGTGTGTATATACATACACACACACATATATATATACTTATATTAGCCTCTTCTGGTTTCTGCTCTCCAAACATCTCGAAAATGTGGGATTATATTAAGATATAATCCTTGAAGTGTTTTCAGTAACATACACATATATACTAACATAGTGATATCATTATTTGCTGTTTAAACTGTCCCTTTATATTATTTTCAGGTTCACTAGCAGATTTTCAATCTATAACTCAACTAAAAGAGTCTACTCAAGGCTTAGAACCAAAACGCCCACCTCCACCTCGACCAGGAGTGCCTCCTGCTCGCCCTGCTCCACCACAAAGGCCCCCTCCTCCATCAGGTAAGGGAATGAAACAGAAAATGGTATAGTCATAAGATTTTTCTGTTATTTTTAGATAACATATGTTTAATAAGTTTATTATCCATCACATTTAGATATGCTGAATCATAATTCAGCACAGAGATTGGAAATATCTAGTCATCCAGCTGTTGGTGTTCCATTCATACCTGATTATTGGATATGCTGGCTTGGGGTCACGATAGTTGATGCTCAGTAACAGCTAGAAGGCTATAGGTTTTTTTTAAACTTTGGTTTAATATGGAAAAAACAGCTTAGATGACTCTCAGGCTTATACATTTACCCTCTCCCCTTCTAATGCAGGTTCAGAAAGACTTCTGTTATTACTTAAGGGTTTGCCCATATCTTATCAATTCAGATGACATAGTGTTAATCGTGCTTTGTTTGAAACAGTTCCAACCATGGTTTCTATTGATTCAAACCCAATTATAATTAATATTCTCCACATTTCCCAGTGACCAACTCAGATTGGTCAATTATAATTAATACTTTATAATTTTATAATTATAAATTATAATTTATAATTTTCAGGCTTTAGGTAACCAATTATAATTAATACTCTCCACATTTTGCTCCATCCTAAATTCTCTTTGTAACCACATTATTATTTTAACGTAATAGAAGTTTTAGCAAGACTTCTTAGCTTTCTGTGGTACAGCTGCTTTGGATTATGTATATACAAGAGTGCTCTATTATAATTATTGTCATTACATGATATGAGCCTGAAGCTCCCTTATAATGTATGATAATAAATTCATTCACTATGATTCTTAATTTCTTTCTAATCCTTTTTTTTTTCAATTGATACTTTTTTTACTGCTGCGTTTATCTCTTACTTCTAAGGGAGTAAGAGTCCCGCACTTACTAGAAAAGAACTTGGAGGTAATGATTATTTAATTATGGCTTAACAAATGCAGATGTTTTGTTTGTTTGTTTATTTGTTTGATTTTGGTGCTAACTGACTTCAGCTGGCTGGTAGCTCACAAAGTAAAGAATAACATAAAAATAATTGATAAATAAGGATACAATAAAATTAATCCAAAAAATCTTTACAAAATAGTTGCAAAATTAAAAGCCAGTTTAGTGTAATGATTAAGGTGGTATCCTAAAAAACAGGAGATTGTGACTCTCATGTTAAGACACGAAAGCCAACTGGGTACCTTGGGCCAGTCATGCTCTCTCTTCCAGCCTAGCCCCTTCACACAATTGTTATTGTGGGGAAAATAGGAGGAGAAAGGAGTATTATGTATATTCACCACCTTGAGTTACTTATAAAGTAATAGAGACAGGATTAAAAAAAAGTATTTTTAAAAAGTAATCCAGACAACACATCCATTTTAAACAGGACAGCCTGTCCACCCTGTCCCAAAGCCTAAGAGATAGCATGTTTTCAAATTGGGATGAGAACTATTCAGATCTTGGGGGGGAGATGTATGTCAACTCTTCAATGTAGTCCAGACAAGAAGCACCAACCATGAGTACTAACACTACCTTAGTGTAAACTTACATTAATAGAATTTTGCAAGTCTGAAAGCATTTCTCCTCTCTTTTGCTTTTACTATCCAGGAAACTAGGGATCAGTGACCATAGCCACTTTGTCTTAGTGGGATTAAGCCAGAGTTTGTTTCTCTCTAGCCAAGTTTACATAGCCTCCAGGCACTGGGACAGGGACATTTGGGGTTGAAAGGTATAATTGGATGTTCTGATGTGGCCTATCCCTGCCTAGCAGGGGGCAAGTTACTCTAAAAATAGGAAGCTATTTGCAGATACAGTAAGGGTGAAGAATTATTGACATCTTATCACTCTTACCACCATGAGATAATCCCTAACATAGCTTATTAATCATTTCTTCTCTGGATCATCCTCCAATGGCACTCCAGGCATCTCTTCTGGCATTTCGCTTCCCAGAGTTCCTCAATAAATCCCACCAACATCACGACTACCCTGTTCCAGGTGATAAAGCTTCAAGTTAGCTCCCCCACCAGATCCTCAGGAAAAACTCCAAGTTCTGTCTGGAATCCCAAAGGGTACATCAGTTGCCTGGGCAAGGTGATTGAATAGGGGCCACCTTCCCATGGGGGGGGGGTTGGGTAGCACCAGTAAACTTGAAGGCAATGAGAGTGAATCATCTACGATAAATCTTCCACCTTCACCCAACCCCAGTGTTTGAAAAAGAGCCAACTTTTTAAAGCAATTTACAGATTTCCAGAAGGTTAAAACGGTGGAGACTAAAGAGGAAGGGTGTTCCACAGGTCAGGGGCTGCCATAAAAAGGGCATGCTTCTTAGGTCCCACTAGATAGCAACATTTAAGGGAAGGGCCTGGAGTATACCTGCTCTATCTGATCTGGCTCATTGAAATATCCAAGTACCAACAATCTCAGAGATTCTATAGCCAGTCAAGCAATGGAATCCAACAGCTTTGACAAGGATAATGCTGGGCACTAGGGAGGACAGTACCAGAAACAATCCCAACTGTTCCCTAGTGCCAATGTCAACCAGAGAACCTCACATCTGCAAAGCAGGGCATCAGAGGTAACAAATACCTCTTCACCTGCCTCCATTAGAATCTCAGCTGGTGCATAACCCTAAACCAAAATCCAGGTGGCACAATTCTGATAGAGGGACACTCCCTTCCAGGCCCACCCAGATTTTAGTTAGCCTTGTCAGGTTGGCACTCTCGTCTATGAAGATCACAGATGAGGGTAGCCTTATTACAAACCAACTTGACTTTCAAAAATAACAGCAGAGTTCAGGGTTCTGATAACCAGGGACTAAAGTTTGAGTGTGGGGATCAAACAGCAAGACCACTTGTGAACGCTGGATCCTATATCCCCGTCACCATCCTGATGTTCCTGCCTACCCACTCAGGTCGATTCACCTGACCTTCATACACTCACACATTCATAATCAACACTACAGTCTATCCCACCTCTCAAGGGACCCAACTACTCCTGTCCACACTTGCCCAAGCACTTGGTGGCCCCAGGGAGGTGAGCCCTTTTAGGGGGAAAACACACATCTGATACCCGTAGTAGTGGGGATGACCATTCCCTCTGAAGGGCTATGGCAGTGGTAAATTGGTGTTTGCAGCTATTTGTGTTATCTAAGAGTGATACGTCAGCTTTTATTTTTCTTACTGAGCATTACAATAATATACAATGCAACTATTGTACTAAAAACATCTATTAATCTTATTAAAAAGCCTTGCAATTCTCTTTATTTTTGCCTTTTCTTAATCTAGTATGTTGCTTACATGTTACATATGTAGTACTTTTCTGCTTTCCTCTGATAAGGTTTTGGTGCTCCTCCCAGCCCTGTTGTAGCTAGGAGAGAAGAAGGTAACTCTTAACTGTTTTTTTTAATAATATTTTATTAATTTTCCAATTTTACATTTAAGAATTTAAAAATCAACGTGGTGACTGGGTTAATCAATAGTTCAATAACAAAATCTTTAGTACAAACTCAAGTTACAACATCAGATATTTCTTCTCTTTTTCCTTAACATTTACTATCTCGTATTCAAGCTAGTACAGTTCTAATTATATCAACTCAGTAAAAACAACATTATTACATTTATCAATAAATTTTTAGCTTATACGTATCTTAATTACATTCAATCTTCATAAACAATCCATATCCTGTTATTAATTTTTACCCAATTTTTAGTTTCTCATCAATATTCCAATTTAACCTTTGATATTTATAATTTTCAGGCTTTAGGTAACCAATATTTCTCTTGTCTCTAGTCATAACAAAACATAATATCCAAAATAAACATTTTATCTATTTCAATGTAATCTTGTTCTATTTCCTGAGAAGGTAACTGTTACTCTTAATGTCACACTGAATTTTTAAACTGAATATGTAAATATTTAATCTTTAAATTTCATATATATAGTGAACATTTAGACTTCTCCTTGTATTTCATAAATTTAATGTTAACGTTTGAAATATTCTTACCAAATGGAATCATGGTGCTAACTATTTAGAGACTTTTGAAACTGAGCAGATTATCTATTTCAATAATAATTCATTGTTAATATTCTTATCTGTGCCACTAGCCAGCTAGTTCAGTGAGGAAGAGGTTTGACAATAGATAAAAATTCTTCCTAGATAAATAATTATGTAAATGTTATGAATTACAAAGATGAGATTTAATGCTTCTTTATAAAGTCTCCCAGATTCCTAAATAGAACCGTATATTTGTGGGTATGCTGAACCAGTTTCAAATACTAAGAATAAAGGGTATGGATGTTATGTCAATAACTGATTATTGGAATTATGTTATAAAGATTACAGTATACGATTGTAATTTTCTAGTACTGTAAGAATCATCAGTATTCAGTGTATAGTATGAGTGACCAATATGCATGACAAATTTGGAAAGGGGGGCATTATTTCATATCTGAAAGTTCAGAAAACCCTTACTCCACAAAGATAATAGATACTATATCAATATAAATGTTTACTAATTATAGATAATCTGAATTTAGAAATATATTCTAATTAAACATCCTTTTTTTTTTTTTAGCTTATCAGTCCCTGCCTCCCACTGGACAAATAAACATAGGAACATCCGGACCCAGTACATGTAGACCGGTAAGGATATGTATCTTCTGGTAAAACTAAGAATAGAATTACAGTTAGTTATGTAACATTAAAAAAATATTTTTCTATTGATACTAGCCAAAAGTTCTGTGGCGTGTATTTTAATGAAGAATTTAAATATTCTAAGTTTTCACTTTGAATCCATATAGCTAAATCTCAGGATATCCTTATAATCATTACCATTTATAAAAGAGTGTGACTAATTTTAATATTAAAACCTGCATATTACCAAAAGATTGAGTCGGTCTCAGTCAAGTATATAGAAGGGTGAAGATCCAGCTCTCTGTCATCAGTCATTTCACTACTTTACAAACATGTAACGGTACCTGTTTACCCTCACATAGGACATGTCAACAACAAACATGGTTGGATTTCTTACATTAGTTCCTAATTAGTGGATTAAATAGATTATACTGATGCTTATATCTCAGCAAACTAAGATGGACTGGAACCAGACACTTTCGATCAGAAAATCATATTATTTACTCCCCATATTGTTTACTACATGGAAAACAAAGGAGTGGTATTGCTTTCATGGTTAGGCAGGATATAGCAAGAACATTACTAAACTACTGTACCATGCACTCCCTGACTGAATGGTATCAATTAGACTTCACTGATAACCCTTTGATTTTAAAAAAGTTTATGTTTCAACCTCTGGTACAGAAAAAGAGATTGAGGAGTTCAATTTGAAATTGATAAAACATACAAGCAAGATGTGTTGCTTGTGATTAGAGACTAGCATACCAAAGTTGGAAATATTAAGGGGGAAATATAATTGGGTTGTATGGCCTAGAACAGAGGTTCTTAAAATGGGGGGAATTAAAGGGAGGGGGTAATTTGGGCAGTTCCTGGAGGGTTTGACAAAGGGTCTGAGCAACTAACAATCAAACTATCGTAAGAACTCATCCAGCAAGAAAAATAGTCCCATCTCCCAATTTGCTTTTTTGAAACTAGAATAATGTCCATTATTCAAAATGAGCATACAATACAGACTAAATTTGCTGGTACTCTGTTCCAGTTATAAGCCCCTCTTTACATTTTTATACTTGTCCTTTTTGTCCCTCAGTTTGTCACAGACCTCTTTGTACAAACATGCCGAGCCCCTTAGATGTCTTGTTTTTCTTCTCTGTGGTACTGTTTCTGTTTGAGTCTTTTTTATTTCATTTTTTCAGAATTTCCCAAGCATCTGAACTGTTTTTCCCTCCAGAATTTCTATCCATTTAATGCTCCCTATTCATCCTCCTAGTTTGTTGAGGTCAGCTCTCTTAAAATCTAGAACATGAGTTTGACTTTGTTCAGTTATCTTTGCCTGCATCATGGTGAATCCTAACATGACACGGTCACTCTCCATTTCCTCAATCATTTCATCCCTCTTAGTAAGTCTGAAATGCAGTATAGCTGATCTTTCAGTTCTCTCCCCCATCTTTTGGATGATAATTTCGTCAACTATGTACGTTAGGTACCTGTTTCATCTGCCACTTGCTGCACAGTTTGTTTCCCAGTTGATGTCAGGGTAAAGTCCCCCATTATCACAGGGGTGTGTTTCCTGCACACTTCAGCTTACTGACTTGCAAAAGGTCCCTCTATTTCCTCTGCTTGGTTGGGTATACACCTACACTAGTGTTATTTCTTTTTTCCTCCTAGCACTCACGCAAATACTTTCAAAAAGACCTTCATCCTTGGTATTGTTATTTCTGTAGAGGTGTAGTATTCCTTACCTACCATGCAGTTTCTTCTCTTTTGTTGCATCTGTTTCTTTTGAACAAATTATATCTTTGTAGTAGCATGCTGCAATTGTGACTTCCATCACACCAATTTTCAGTAATAGCAACAATATTGTACCTGCCCTCCTGTACTACAACTTCAGGTCCTCCTGTTTTTCCCCATACTTTTAATATTAGTGTACAGGCATCCGAGCCCTTTATGGCTCACCTTGCGTTTGCTAGCTGCATGTCCTGTTTTATACCTGAGTGTCATTTCCTCATCACCACTTCCTTCCTTATTGTCAGATTTGTTCTCTTGATATTTATACTTTGGGTTTAGTCCTAGAAATTGGCGTCCAGATTCAGTTTAAAGCCGTTCAGAAAACTCAAGCAAGATGTTTTCCAAGCACATTCTTCCCAGTCTTTGTGAGAGGCACCCTGTCTCTTGCCAGGAGCCTTACATGTAAATAGGTAGACCAGTGGTGGCGAACCGATGGCACACATGCCAGAGGCAGCACTCGGAGCCCTCTCTGTGGGCACACGTGCCATCGTCTCAGCTTCTGCGACCCCCTCCTGACCAGCAGCCCCCTGGAGGAGAGTCGCCCCAGGCTTGGCCCACGCGGAGCAGCGCAGCCAAGAACATGGCAGCCGGGCAGTAGGGACAAGACTCCGCCCTCACACCCCATCATGCGCAGATGATGCTACGGGACACGGGTGGAGGGTGTGGCCGTCATGGCGCTGCAGGGTCACCTGGACGATCTGCTGTGATGGGCTATGGAGGTGGTGGGTGGCCCTGTGGGCAGGCAGGCTGGGGGTGAAGCAGGTAGAGGGTGGGGCGGGTGGGACGGGGCTGGGGTGGGGCGGTTTTTGGGCACTCGGTCTCTAAAAAGTTTGCCATCACGGAGGTAGACCATGGTCCAGACAGCACTATCCCTTGAGCCAGTGGTTTACCTCTGAAATATTCTCATTGGATATTGACATCACCTGTGTTCCTCTTTTCCCTTCTTGCCTGGCTCCTCATAGTCCCTTGGTATTTTTTTTCAGGCTCTTTTTTGTTGTATCATTAGTCCCAACATGAGAGAGGACAAAGGGATAATAATCAATGGATTCAGTTAGTTGGGAAAACTTCTCTGTCACGTCTTTGATGTTTGTACCTGGGAGGCAGCTTGATAGGTTGTCTGGTCTGCAGATTGATGATTCTATTTCTCTGAGAAGTCACCAACACAGGCCTTTTCCTCTTCTGGATACCCACAGACTCTTCTTCTCTGTGACAGTACTATTATTACAAACACAGCACATACCTTGCAGGTCACAGCAGGCTAGCCTCTTTCTCCTTGACCTTATTACTCTTAAGGATTGTGCAGATCCAATAAATATTTCTTTGTAGACATCCAGGATCCATATATGCACTTATTTTTACATTGAAGAATGTAACATTTTTATTAATTTCTGGGGTATCAAGCAATAGGTGAAGCAGCCTTCCCTAACTTGACAGCCTTCACATGAACTGAGCATCTAGAGCAGTGGTTCTCAACCTTTTTAATGCCACGACCCCCCAACCGGTCATAAGACGAGGACTACTCAAGCGGTCGTAAGTCGAGGACTACTTAATTGGTGCAGCACCGTTTGCAGAATGGGACCTTTGGCGGGCTCAGCAGGCCAGAGACAGCCTGGACAATTCCTATTGGCTTTTGAAAGCCAATAGAATTAGACTCTATTCAAGAGAGTCTATTCTATTGGCTTTCAAAAGCCAATAGAATAAAAGGGAGTAGCACAGCTAAGGAAAGGGGGGAAAAAATGGCGGACTGCGTTGTTTGGCGACCCCCGTGAAATGGTCGTTCGACCTCAAATGGGGTCCTGACCCACAGATTGAGAACCACTGATCTAGAGACTATCAGTCTGGAAGATGACAGGACTGAAGCCCAGTGGATCTGCAGGATATCCTAGGCTAGGAACAAACTGGCTTAAATTGCCGGCCTACTTTGACACAAACCAATTCAAATTTTAGTCACGATTAAAGGTCTATACTTCCATTTCAGATTGTTCCTCCCCGAGCTGGAGTTATTAGTGCACCACAAAGTCATGTGCGTCCTTCTATAGGAAAGCATATGCCTGAATTCCACCCTAAGCCACCAGAATTAGCAACAGGTAAAATTGGTGAGTATATTATGCATTTTTTCTTTTTTTTAATGTAATTCTTCTACATAGGAGTGCTATAAGTGCATTCAAGGGAGTCCGGGTGCTATGGAACATAATTCCTAAATAACCACTTCTTATTTTTAAAGTGAGTTAGTACTTAGCTCAAGTAGAAGGCAAGATTCATTGTGAGCAGTTTTTTGTTCTTAGGTTGATCAAGTGTATCTGTGTCCCACTAACCAGTAGATTAAAAACAAAAACATTATGATCTGCTGCATAGTCAGCCAGTTTTCAGACTGGATTTTGCATTATTATTATCACCTTCACTATCATTATTAAAAACATTTTTGGTGTTGGAAGTAAGATAATAATTGAATGTATTTATAGGGTCACCTATGCTTCCTGAACCACTTAAACCACAAGGTGCAGTTCCTGTTCATCCCACCTCTGTTGTAAAGATGCAGGAGCCACTTATACCTATGACAGCAACGTCTCAAACAGCTTCTCCATCAAACCTGGAGGCACCACCACAGCCTCCTCCCCGCAGCAAATCATCCCAGAGTTTGCCTTCTGACAACATTCCATCACATAAGCAGGTATGTACAGAATATCTTTGAAACTTTTTCTTTTGAGTGTATCTACTGCTGCTTCTGTACTGCTCCAATCAAAAATACTGCTGTATTCAGTGTATAAAGCTGAACAATACATACATTGCCAATATAGACTTAAATTTATTCACATCAAAATTAAGGCTGAGCTGTTCTGTCACTTCCTAATCTCTGTCACTAGGACACGTAGGTATAATTCAAGTGAGGGGATTAACAAATTAGGTTTAGAATTATCTTGGATTAAATACATTGGACATTAGTTAGGTTTATCTTCATCATAGTCAAAGTTTGCAGAAAAATATTTTAACTTCCAAAAGGCAGAAAAATGCAAATATTGAAATTTAATACAGAATAAAATTTGCAATAACAGAATACAAAATAAAGAGGAACATTTTAAATTAAATACTTAAAAATGTGGACAAACACATTTAATTTCAATTTATTACAATTAAAGATCAGCCAGATGGAAAAATACAGTTTTTCATCTGCTATAATAAAGTAACCACAAATCTCAAAATTGTATGTGCCCATTTGCCTTTGCTGTTTTAAAAGTAAAATAACTTTCAAAAATGTAGCTTATAATTTAAAATCTATTTTTAAAAAACACTTAATTTGACAGATTTCAGACTGTCCTAATGTTGATGTATGTTAGCCGTTGTACATGCAATATACTATTGTGATTTATGAAGCAAATGAGGAAATTAATACCTTTATTAATTTGTCTTCAGAAAATAGAGCAGCAAGAGAAAAAATGTGGACCTTTAGAATTTCCATAACTTGATAATTCCATAACCTACAATATAATTGGTATTTGATCTAAGTAATTTTTGCCCTTATCCAATTATATTTCAAGAGAATGCATCCCTCACCCAAACCCTGTCCAACTTTTCATAGGAATATAAAAAAAAGTTTGAACAAGGACAAGAATATAGCTATTTTGTTAAGGCAAAGCCATAAAAATCCCCAATGTCCACGCACACAAAAAAACCCACTTCTTGCAACTGCAGTATAGCAACCTTCTTTGTAAACCAGGGCCACAGAGAAATGCTGTTTGTTCTGAGGTACTCAGGTTAGTGCAGGAAAAAGATGTCTGATGTACATTGTACCTGAAATATAGTTCCCCTTAATGTGGCCAACGTAATACTGAGTCTCTTGAAAGCATGTTACCTTGGATTTCTTCCTAATGTTTTCTTTTGATATCTGTCTCTTTTTCACAAGCAGGATCAACCTTCAGGGTAAAAGGTACCTGACTCTTTACTGGTCTTATATTTTTTTCATCCATTCTATGTTCTCCATAAATTCTAGCATAAGAGATGTATGAACAGTTGTGTTCATATATCTGTGCTTGCACTGAAATCACCTGCCTGTATGAATAGGCAGATATTCATCATGTCATTGACATAAAAGGCAACTTACATGACATGCTATGCCCTATAGGGCAAGAGTTTTCAAATTGTGTTATATTACCTTCTATCGAAAGATGTTTCAATATATCCATTTGTACTAATTATTCTTTGGAAGTGGAGAGAATGGTAGTAGTATGACAGCATACTAGACAGACTTACGAAAAATTGCCTTATTTTTGTCCCTGACACATTAATTGACAAGGGAGATGGGGATGTACAGCTTCTTGCTATTGCCATGGTAAAAGGGAGTAAAACAGTTTAGCAGCTTATTTAATAAAATGAAAAGTTGAAGTCTTATTTACAATTCTTCAACGGGACGTTACTCACATTTTGAGAACTCTTGCAGCTGAGGGTGCTTGATTCTCTCACTATCTGAAACTATTTAACACTGATCAACTCAAGTAGCCTGAGACAACATTACAGGAAAAATATTGGTTTCAATTTTTTTCAAATTTTCTTTTCGGTTAAGCCAACTTTGTCATATGTTTTTTAAAAAGTTACTTTTAACATATAATCTATCTAGTTTAATTTTAAAATGAAATTAAACTTAGGTGTTTTTTTTAAAGCTTTGCATCTGAGATCAATGCAATAAGCATAATTTAAAATATAATAATCAGCTATTTTCAGTTTTGGTAATAACCTAGTTCATAAAAAGAATACGTTAATTGCTGCTAAACTTTTATTTCTATTTATTCTGCAGTTAAGCTTCAGTGTTATATATTGATCATTGATTTTTAAGTATAGTGAATTTTCAAGTCAAGTTTTGCTAAATGTAATCTTGGTATTAGAGTGTAATATTGCAAATCATAACCTTTGATGGTTTTACATTATGTATCCCCTTATTATATTTATTGGAATTTAGTCTTATATACTAGATATATTAATATTAGAAGAAATAAACATATAGAATGTGTCTAAATGATTAAAACAATATATCTTTAAGCTTAAACTCATTTCCTGTACTTGGGCAGGGCATTTTACATTCCCTTTGCTGAGAGGGTGAGTCAGGCCATTGGCTTGAGTCACCTTAGGGCAGGGGTCCCCAACCCCCGATCTATGAACTAGTACTGGCCGCAGCATGCCAGCAACCGGTATGCACAAACAAGCAAAACCCCATCCGTGGGATGCAGGCAGCACACAAAATCACGCCCCCTCCGGCCCGTGGAAAAACCTCTCTCCATGGAACCAGTCCCTCGTGTCCAAAAGGTTGGGGACCTCTGCCTTAGGGCAATTGTTTGAGCTCACTAGAGAAAGGCATTGGATGGGCAAGAGTGTTTGATAGGGATGGAAGCTTGTACTTGGTTTCCATTCTCACTGAGCTTTAATTCATGGGACATATTTCTAAGCATATTTAGATAAATGATAGAGAAAATATTTTCTATTTTGGCCTGTTTATCAAGTATGAGTGGAACTTTCTCATTACTCTTTTCAAATTAACATAGCCTGTACTTAAGAATGAGAAGACTTGAGACTTAATTACTAAGATTTCATTATGAAAAAAAATTCATATTAATTTTTTTCTGCATGTGAATTTTTATTAGCTTAATGCTTCAATTCTTTATACCATACAGTGCTTTTAACCCAAACATTCTGTTCTGATCTTAAAACTTCCTGTAATTTTTCTTTCATACTGTAAATATATAGTATGCCTATATATATAGTTTATATATATAGTTTATATATGTGTGTGTGTGTATGTGTGTGTGTGTATGTGTGTGTGTATGTGTGTATGTATATATATATGTATGTATGTGTGTGTGTGTGTATGTGTGTGTGTGTGTATGTATATATATATATATATATATATATATATATATATATATATATATATATATGTAGGTCTTTGGTTGTTCGGGTTTTCTCCCGCGTAAAATTGGAAGTGTCTTGGCGACGTTTCGACGTTTCGACGCCAAGACACTTCCAATTTTACGCGGGAGAAAACCCGAACAAACAACCAAAGACCTACATACAAATACCCGCGAAAACCTCAGAAAACATATATATATACATATATATAATATATATATATATATACAGAATATATACACAAATGGACATTTTATATATATATATATATATATATATATATATATATATATATATATATATATATATATATATATATATATATATATATATATATATATATAATGTCCATTTGTGTATATATTCTGTCAGGAATCATATAGTGAAAATAATGAAAAATTTGTATAGAAACAGACTTAGTATAGAGCAAATTACAAAAGTATACAGCAAGTATATTTTCAAGTATACAGCAAATTACAAAAGACAGATGTACCACTGCTTCTTTCATGAACAATAGATATTTTATCAAACAAGTTACATATTTGAACACTATATTTATTTTTCAGATTAGAACAGATGGAGTGCACGCTGTTCAGCTTGAAACACAACTGAACAATGATCCTTTTGAAGATTTGTCCTTTCAGCTGTTTTCTGAATCTAAAATTCAGTCAATTCAAATGTCACCAATTGTATCTTTAAATCAAAAGAAGCTGACAAACTTGCCTTCTTCAAAAGACAATTTTAATTTCAGTAACATAAGTATGCCACATACTGGTACTCTAGCACACAGTAAATCTGAGGAGTACATGTGCAATCCATTTGCTAGCAGATTAAACAGCACAAACCCTTTCACTGAAAAAAATATTACAACTGGAAATCCATTTAGAACCGAATCTCAAGAATATGGAGCAACTTCACATTGTACAGCAGAAGGACCCACTTTTAATCCTTTTCCATCTCTAAAGCCTATTCACCAGAAAGGCAAAGCTACTTTTTATGTTGACACATCTGAAGATGATTTTAGTTTGCAGAGTACATCTTCTATATCTAACAATGGAAAACAAAAAGGTTGGGTAACATTTGAAGAGGACGATTTAGTCTTAACCCTGAAACCATTGGCCAATCCCACTGATTTAAAAAGAGCTTCTTCCCTGCAAGCAACTTATTTTTCACTGGGCACTGAACAAAATATCACTGACTCAGACTTTACTGTTTACAATGGTCATAACAAAAGTTCTAGCTCTTTTCATCTATTGCCAGCAAGGCCCCCTCCTGCACCTCCTATACCATCCAGATCTACCAACAACAATTCAGTCACAGATCCTTTAATTTGTTTAGCACCTAAAGTATTACCGACACAAGATTTTATGGAAAGATAAATTATTTAAGATATAATTATTTAAACTGGGTAGAAATGATTAGTTAAAAATTAACTAATAGAACTGGGCATTGATTTAATTCTATATGTGCAATACTTTAATCAGATGCACTGAACATTAATTCTTAGGTTACTACACAAAGGTGGCAGGGTGTGAAATCATGCACAGAATTAATCTAAATAGTGATCTCATTTTGTTCCTTTAATGGATACAATGCAAGGAAAAGTTATGCTTGTTTCAATTCCACTCTAGTTCATAGGAAAGTATAAAATTAAGTTTGTTTTTCAAGACCAACAAGAATGCATTGATTTCTCTGACTAACACACATAAGAGTTTTAAACAATTGTTTCTTGAACATTCTTATATAAGAATTTAAATACCACTTTAAATGCCCTTTGGTTAGAATGTAGAACCACTTCCAGTATCTGATAAACTGGTATATTTATAAGTATTCACCAAAGAACTGTCAAAGTTTAATTAAGATGCCAATTGTTTAATGTTAATGTTGGGAAATAAATTATAATAGAGATTTATGAAGATTTGTAGAAGTGAATTCCCCCAAAAATTTAAATAATTTTAAACAATATATAGTAATATATTTTTCCTATCACTGCACATGCTTTGTTTTGCAGACATGAGAAAATTTGTTGCAGCATTACTGTTACTCTTCCTGATCTTATTCTCATTATATAGCTTCCTATTCTATTATGAATGTTGCTTTCTAAGTTGAAGGAAATTTTATATTCATTTTGATAGGAAGATCTGTGTAAAGAAGTAATTGGATAGATGGTCCATATATTTCAACTCTCCCGCCTTTTTCCTTTACAATGTATAGAAATAATGTGTCTCAAATATGGTATCAACAAACAAAACAATGGTTTATGTACTATTCTGACGTTAAATATATCACTTTCCACAGATAAACATCAGTGTTATAGGTGATGCTTCTTGAGGCAGATTCTATAATCCCATACATAATGCTTTGTAAACTATAGTTTGCCTCCAAAATTTTTGCAACAGATGGCATTTAAATGTAGTATTTTCATGTCATGAAGGAAATATATGTTTCATATTACTGTTAAGCAAGATACAACCTTTTCTTAGTCATATTGTCACACTTATTTATATTGCTTGCTTTTTTAAATTTATGAAAATCTTTTTTGAGAAGGGCCATGCTAAATACGTCTGTTCCTTTTGCTGTATTTGCAGACTGTTATAGTATGCTCTGTTTACAAAACAATTTCCTTTTGTGATATCTGAGTGAAGCACCTCATTCCATGGAGCAGTAAAAATAAACCATCATTTCAATTTCTCTAATACTGTTCCAATATATTTATATAAATCATCTCATATAACACTTTTACTCATTAAAGTAGTCATTAAATACAGTAACGTCTGTATTGTGCTTTTAAAATTGTACATTTTGAAACAGCAGTAGAACTATAATTTTCTGGTTCCATAATGTATTAACATCTGTGTGGTCATGCATTGGTATAATGTTAGCAACACAATTGTATTCTCGATAGTGCAATTAGAGTTCTTTTATAAGTGGTCCTTGCTTGAATATTTAATTTTCAGTTAGTATAGTTTTCCTATTAAATTTCAAATATAGGCCTCAGCATCTTCAATGAATGATAAAATCTGGCAGCAAAGTACCACAAAAAATTGCAACAAAGCATGTATGAGCATAGGATGAATAGTTAACTATTATAACGCGTACTGCTAAAGGAAATCATTAGAGTCAAAGTTACAATAGTCTAAAATCCTATATATCTTCATTAAGTGTTTTCCTGTGCAAATTGCTTTGTTAATGTATAACAAGTTATTGCTTGTGGTACACCATATTTGACTATCTCCATTACAATATTCATATTGATGGTTTACAATACTGCATATACATATACTGTGAAACATGTTACTTTATGAAATAAATTTTCCCATCTTTAGGAATATATCTCCATTATTGATGCTGTCAGAATTTGGCTTTATCCTTGTGGACTTAAAATTTTCAGATATCTTTCTGATCTAAAATCATCAGATAATCTTTATATAAAGGCAGGGATATCAGGAAGCAACAAACATCTTGAAGCAATAAGATTGATGAAAGCTTTTGCAGAATATCTGGTCTGATTTGTTCTGCTTGGTTCTTACTTCCATCTCAAATAATTCTGCCTCAGTTTCTATGCCCTAACTGTTTTAACCTGTAAAAACAGACCTAGAAAAAAGTGAAAGACATGGAATGGCTGCAATAATCGTTTTATGATAATCCTCATTCTACTGTTGGTTTTTGAGCCACCCAGAGCCTTAGATAGAGATGGGGCTATATAGTTTTGAAATTGCCATCAAAGTGGTGTCAACTCTTAAAACCACATGGATTTTCTCCAGGACAATCTGTTCCCACTGTGATCCTTCAAGTCTTCCAATAGTGTATAATATATACATTGCTACTGTAATTTAGGCCATACCAATTGTCTTCTTTTTTTCCATCCCATTATAGACTTCTCCAGAGAGCTAGGTCTTTGCCTAATGGGTCCAGATCTGTGTTTCTAGCTTCTAGTTATCTTGTCCTACATGGCAACATCAGCAAATAGTCACCTCAAAGGCTTTAATCTACCCACATCATAAACATATGATCCTCGGCTCTTCCTCAAGGTGTTGAATCCATCTGACCTGAGGAGCCCATCATATGGTACTACATTGCCAATCACTTTACAGCACATCTTTCCATGTGGTTTTCTTGGTAAAATACAGGAGTAGTTTACCATCACCTTTCCCTGCACAGTATGAAATGATGCCTTTGCCATCACCACTAAAGTGACTGTCCATTTATAGCATCTTTCTCTATTGTGACTGCGAATGAAAGAGTCTGCTTGCTTTTGCTTGGCAGCTGGGATTACTTCTATGCCTTAACTTAAGTGACCCTGTTGGGATTCCCTCCCAGGAATGTCTCCCTGTCATGATGAAGCAACACAGCAGGACCTGGGGAAGAGGAAGGCTCTTACTATGACAGTTTAATACACAAAGCCAAAAATGTCAAGGTAGCCCTGTTGGCTATTAAAAACACATCAATGATAAGAAAAAAATAAGGCAAACTTAAATGTTGTAAAGTGTAATCAAGACTTCCAAATCATGCAAAATGGCAAGTAATATAAAACTGGTATTACACTGCATTTCACTGCCCTCCAGGTAAGATATGCCCCTAACATCCTATCCTTCAGTAAGAGCTTAGACTTTAAATTGGCCTCCCCGATGGAGAAGTTCAACACTGGAGGTGGCTGTTAGATTGGCGGCAGACCTCCCCCTCTCCTCTGCTCTCCACATACCCATCTTTTTTACAGAAGGAAAGACAAGAAACAATGGATGGAAATTAATCAACCAGGAATTAAGAAGAAACTTCTTAACAGTGAGGACAATTAACCAGTGGAACAATTTGCCTCCAGATGTTGTGGATGCTTCATCACTCGAGGTTTTTAAGAAGAGACTGGACAGCCTCTTGTCTGAAAAGGAATTCTGGGAGTTGAAGTCCACGAGTCATAAAAGAGCCAAGGTTGCCTACCCCCGTCCTAGTTTATTTTTTTTATATATATATATATATATATATATATATATATATATATATATATATATATATATATATATATATATATATGCAATTTAATATTTATTTATTTATTAAATTTATTGGCCGTCCATCTTACCACAGTGTAATAATAATAATTTAGGTCTCCCACGAAGATAGTGGGAAAGAAGAAAGCAGACAGCAGTTGCGGTCCGTTTGAAGGCTATACGGTTCAGTTGCCTTCAGCCTCACGCAAAAGCTTGCACAGAAGTTAGTAATACAACTAGAGAGGCCCTGGATAAGAGGTTGTCATCGACAGCGACTACAATTCGCAGACCAAACAGCTTCCGGGCGCTCGCGCGTTTCGCCTCTCTTCAGCAAAGCGTGTTTCTATAGCAACCCTAAGCGGCCAATGAAAAGCGCTCTGTCCCTTTTCGAGGCGGTGTAGACGTATTTTTGAGTGACGGGGTGGTTGTGGCTTTTCGACGAAGTCATCGCCGAGCTCCTTTCTAGGATTGGCTTTCAGGACGAAGGCTTCCTGGGTCACGGGTTGCTTTTCGTGCACCGGCGGGGATCTCCGAGTCCCGCTGTTGCCGCGCGTCTGCTGGACGAAAGTTCTGGAAGTTCTTCCAGGCTTAGTTATAGGTGGACCGATCCAGGTGAGAGAGATTCTGATCTGGGCTGTTGGGGTGATAGAGAAGAAACAGTTGTTCGTTCGGCCGCTACGTCTGTTGATTGGTTGCCATGGATACCGACTACAGTACATTCTTCGCCCTTTCTCAGGCGCGTTTTCCTTCGTTTTTACTTATTTCCTCAACAATTCTGGCAGAGGAGTTTGATAAATGCAGTCGATTATTTATGAGACAGAAACTGGTAGCGGGTTTGAGGCCATGGGTGGAGGTGGGTTGAAATTCCAGTGTGATTAAGGCACATGAACAAGACATTGATTTTACTACATCGCAGAATCTGTTTGGAAATAGATTTTACAACTCCGTACTATCGAAGAATGCTGTAACAATATTCATTTGCTAAATTTTTACTGCTTTTTACTGTGGAAACCACTAAGGTGCTGAGGAGGAAAGAATTCATGTATCTGAGCTAGATTCAGTGTTAATATTGAAACATTAAAACATTCTACTTCCGCTTTATTTATTTTTTTAAAGTCCTTTGTACAGTTTCTAGTTATATAATTAATTTTTATATTTTTTATTTAATATAGTTTTATGTTGTAGATCTCATGACGATTTGCAAATCACAAATAATGTCAGATTTATATCTGACATCTCAATACTTCTCAATAGGAGGTCACCAAAGATAAATGTGTTTTGTGAGCTTTCTTCAAGTACAAAAATGAGCTCTTTATTACACTATAAGGTTAATTTGTCAATCTTAACTTGCTTAAAGCTTTAAAAGTTAAAGTCAATGCTTTAAAATGGCTTAAAAATGCACCAAATGCCAATGTAGCTATTATAAAATAAGTATCCCATGAACTTTAATGGTAAAAGTGGCATAAAAGTACTTTTATGCCTACGTTCTACACCTTAATTTCTGTACTATCTTTAAACATACCGTAAATACTGTACTCAATCCTCAGTATCAGTACTGAAAACTGAAAGTAAGTTCAGTTTTTACCTAAGTATTGCAGTAACTGCACCTATTTAGAAAGCACTCTTACTCATTATTATCACCTGGTCTACTCTGGGGATCGCTTTATCTGTAATTCCCCGTAGGACTGTTAATACTGAATTCAACCAAAATTATGTTCAATAATTCAAGCTTTCAATGGCCTGTCTGAAATCAGGCAATGGTAATTAGAGGATTATAATCTTGAGGGGTCCTTGGTGCTCTCTGAGCTGGGTTGTTTTCTTGCAGAGGTTTCATTACAGAAACTAAGTAACATCATCAGCACTAATGATGTTACCTAGTTTGAGTAATGAAACCTCTGCAAGAAAATAACTCCGCTCAGAGAGCACCAAGGACCCCTTATTTTAACCTTGAATTATAAATATTCTCCTTTATTGATTATAATCTGTAAATTGATATGTCTTGATACAAGTTCTAGATAATTCTGTGCCTTTATGTAGATCTTGGGAACTCTGGAGAATAATGCAGAATTTTATAGTACCACATAGAACCACCAGTTGCCTAGAAAGGTGTCAAAAACTTGATGACCAAAAAAAAGGAAAAAAGTGATAAAGTACAGGTAGTCCTCGACTCACAACAGTTCGCTTAGTGACTGTTTGAAATTACAACAGCACTGAAAAAAGTGCCCTCCAAGCCACAGCCAAATAAGACACCTGCCTGCCCACCCGGTGGCGCTCTTCCTCCTGTCCAAGGTTTTCATTGTGAGCATTTCTGTTGAGGATTGGCAGCGGGGGTGGGGTGGGGGGTGTTTGGTTTTTATTCCCCCTGTCTGCTGGGTGGTTGCAGCAGGTTTTGGTCACTTCACATGACCCTGGGACACTGTGACCATCATAAATATGAATCAGTTGCCAAGCATCTGAATGTAAATCACAAGATCCTGGAGATGCTGCAACATTCCAGCTGATTGGCGCTTCTGGGCTCAGCGGAAGCATCAGGATCAGCACCGAGTTCCAGCTGGAGCCTGGCGCTGATCCTGGTGCTTCCACTGAGCCCTGATAGCCCCGAAGAAGCGCCGATCAGCTGGAAAGCGGCACTGATCCTGGCGCTTCCGTTGAGCCCTGACAACCCTGCAGCTCTAGCCATCTCTCGCTCAGGCTTGTGCGGCGCTGCCACCAGTTTAGCTCATTCCCCTCCCCCACTACCCGTACCACTGGTTGAAACGCCCTGTTCTAAGACAATGCCAAGAAGGACTGTTATGCTATACCTTCTAACCTTGATCCAAAACATTGCACCAATTGTTAATATATCAAAAGCTGCTGCAAGGTTCAGGGCTATCAAAGTTATATTCTGGGAGGCAGGGATTGTGCTGTGACATCTTGATGGTGATGGGAAAGAGAGATATAGTAGCGACCTGGGGCTGCCTTTCTCAAAGAATATGGCATCTGTTTTTAATGCCAATATCATATTACAGTTTCTTGGTCTTTGTCCCATTGACAAAGTCATCATAGCCAAGGAGGCCTTGATACCCAACTGTTGCTTCTCAGTGCCAAGTTCTCTGTAATAAAACCTTAGTCATCTGTGATTTAATCTTGGATGAAAAAGCCTGCCTAGTATGCATTACCAAGATCTGGTTTGGAACGGAATCAGGGTGAATGGTAACCCTCTCAGAAATGTTCTAGTAGAAAATTCCCCCCCCCCCCCAAAATTGTCTGTTTAAAGCTGAGGCCAGGATACGATTATATTAAAGCAGAATGATTTTATCGAACAAAGCACAGATGGAATGGGGGTTGCAGAACCTCTTAAAAGTGTAGGCAAATGAATCTCTCTATTGGATTGGCTGTTTTCTAATTATAGTATGTTACTTACATTATTGACTATTATCATTATACTTTGACAAAATTGCCACTGTTGATTGGTTTGGTTAATGTGTATTTTAATATTTAGAGGGGAGGATCAATGAGATCACCTAATGGCAGCCTTTAATAAGCAATAAGCCTTCATCATATATCTTAAATTAGTTAGATGCCCTAGCCGTTATCTAGAACACGGGTGTCAAGCTTGCTGCGTCACGTGACGTCGCGACGTATCACAATTTTTTGCATTGCCAGAGCTGGGGTGGGCACAGCCTCTGTATGATGCAGCCGGCCTGTGGACTGGCAGTTTGACACCCCTGATCTAGAATAGCACTTAGCACTAGCTGCTAAGAATTATCAGACATGTTAGTATGCTTCCCAAAACTAACTCATATTCTTGCAGTTAACATTTTCACTTATCTTGTTGGCACCTTGTTACTTTAAGCACAGCTAGGAATTCCAGGCTCCATTTTTCTCAGCAATACTGGGATGATAAAGAATAGAATTATTAATTTTACTCTAAAGACTCTTTAATAAATAAAATTGGGGTTTCTCTAGAAATTAGCCTCAAATTGTACATGAGTGTCCAACTGGGTTTTGTATCTGGCATCCGCTACAACCCCAGCACAGAGGCAGGAGGTAGATTTTGTCATCCAGGTCAGGAGACCTTTTGACATTTGACATTCCACAGATAATTAGATGTGTGATCCTGTTGGTGAAATGTGTGTTCTAGGATTAGATGCTATTGCCACCTTGCTATGAAACTGCTTTTCTATCCAAGCTGCTGGATGATATTTCCAGGTTGGCAGTGTAGTTTCCAAGGCTTATAGTTCTGTGGATCTTCACACTTTCTTCACTAGGCAGAAAGTCAGAAATAGCTTGGGATTTTCATGGCTACCATGGCAGCAACAGACCTGACCTAGGTTATTGAAGGTTCTGTTTTTTGTCTAGGTCAGTGGTTCTCAACCTTTTTAATGCCGCGACCCCCAACCGGTCATAAGTCGAGGACTACTCAACCGATCGTGCAGCACCGTTTGCTGGTGCAGCACCGTTTGCAGAATGGGACTTTTGGCGGGCTCAGCAGGGCAGAGACAGCCTGGACAATTCCTATTGGCTTTCAAAAGCCAATAGAATAAAAGGGAGTAGCATAGCTAAGGAAAAGGGGGAAAAAATGACGGACTGCGTTGTTTGGCGTCCCCCGTGAAATGGTCGTTTGACCCCAAATGGGGTCCCGACCCACAGGTTGAGAACCACTGATCTAGGTGCAATGGTAACATGATCTAGAGCTGGGAGATGATGTTTGTACTCCCTTTTCATGGACAGATCATTCCCTGCTATTCCCTTGCACGGAGAAAGAACTTGTTGGATCAGAACCTGTTGTGCCATAGGGATCTGATGGACCTGATAGGAATTTGGACTTATCTCTGAAGTTCTGGTGCAAAGTTCCACTGAGATCTTAGGTGTTGCCTGACACGGGTGCAGGATGGCAGCCTTGGATCAGATTGTGCCTGTGCAAAGTCTTTTGGCTTCTGAGTGCAGTGACAAAAGGACAGGGTTATTTGCAGAACTGCTTGTTCTCAGTTGTTTGTTCCCATTACCAAAGGTGGGTATGCTTAAGGTCCCATTTCTAAAGCAGTGCCATCTAATGGGATCTAGGAGATGCGATTTCTCTGTTATTGCACATGCCTTTTGGTTTAAGCTCCCTTCCCCCACATGTTGAGCCAGAATGGGAAATGAGCCTATTCTGTGATATTAATGTGCATCATTGCCACCAGCTTCGATTTTGTGTTGTTTGGATATTGGTTTTTTGCTTTCCTGTGTTGGTTTTTTTGGATCTTGATTTTTTTTATAATTATTCTTGTATCAATGAGTACTAGATTATACATAATAGAAACTGTAGGGTTTCAACAGTTTACTTATTGTTGCTTCTTTTAACAAAGTGAAACCACACACATACCCCGAGGGGAAACATGATCGTTCCCTCTACAGCAGTGTTTCCCAAACTTGACAATTTTAAGGCATGTGGACTTCAACTCCCAGAATTCCACAGCCAGCAATGCTGGCTGTGGAATTCTGGGAGTTGAAGTCCACATGCCTTAAAATTGTCAAGTTTGGGAAACACTGTTCTACAGATACAAATTTCAGACCGCCAAGGCTAGAAGAAATTCATGATTAATATTTACCATGCACTTTCTTTGTGTTTTTGCTTTAACAGAAATGGTTCTGCTTCATGTGAAGCATGGAGATGAGAGCCAGTTTCTCCTGGAAACAACAGGTAACATTTCCATTGAAGACTTAACACAGAAAGTGACCAGGATCTACAATGGAAGACTCAAAATTCAACGTCTTTGTGCAGGTATTAAATATATTTGTTATACTGCTACAGTGGAACTTTCTTCTAACAATTTCTCAAAAATAGACGGTGAAAGGACATTTTATGTAACATCTCCCATGTCCCACTCTTTGTTCTTTTGAAAGAAATGGAATCGCTGGCCGAACACGGTATTTTCTTACCTCCTAACATGCAAGGTCTGACAGATGAACAAATTGAAGAGCTGAAGCTGACAGATGAATGGTCCAAAAAATGTATTCCCAGTGGTGGAAGCACATTTAAAAAAGATGACATTGGACGAAGAAATGGTCATGGTAAATAAATAAATATATATACATACATACATACATATCTTTTTGCATGTAAAAATAGCTTGCCAAGTTTTATGAAACATATATTGGCATACTGTACACTTTCAAATTTTGATGAATAAATATCAATAATAAATACAACATTGTGTGCCCTGTATGCAGAAATGTTCAGCCAGCAACACAACTTAAAACATGTTTCTAAAATTCAGTATTAAAGAGAAAGGAAAATGCTCTTTAGACTTTTGACACTGTATTTGTGAGTGCAGTTTAAGGTTCTCGTATTAAACATTAAATCCCTTCATGCCTTGGCACCTGAGTGTCTTCAGGGCAATCTTCTCCCAAGTACCTTTTAGATCTTACAGGCAACAGCTGCTAATGATTCCATACTTTTAAGCTCTAGAGGAGCTCGAACTAGGCGGCACTGCTTCTCTCTAGCAATGTGGTTGTTTTGGAGGGGCCTCCCCTTAGAGATCAGACTCGCCCCCTCCCTCCTGGCCTTTTAGAAGCTGTAAAATAATTAAAAGCCCAATTATTCTAGAGCAGTGTTTCTCAACCTTGACAATTTTAAGGCATGTGGACTTCAACTCCCAGAATTCCACAGCCAGCAATGCTGGCTGTGGAATTCTGGGAGTTGAAGTCCACATGCCTTAAAATTGTCAAGGTTGAGAAACACTGCTCTAGAGGGCATTTTCATGATTTTACTGACTTAATATGTTGCACCATTTTTATTATTCCATTCTTTTATTTATTGCCATGTCAGTATTCCACAAAGATATTTCAATAGTCTTTTTCCCATGTCCACTCATCCTGGAAATGCAACCTAGCACTTATGTTTTAGTGAGGTAGACAAGCCATAAGATTCTAAGATACAGTGGGTGTTGCATGTGTCCCTCTCATCCCTCACCAGTCATTTGCCATCTTTCTCCTTTTTCTCCCATCCTAGCAATTCAGAGAAGGTGACAGTAACCAATTGACTCTCTTCATTGAAAAGGGACAGCCCTGCTCTCCTTTGCAAAGAGTCGGTGGCTCATTGCTTTCATGTTGGTGCTTCTCTGTGGAAAAGGGAGGAATGTGGCACTTCATTAGCATTCTTCTTAATAACAAGAGATGATATTAAGCTGCTTGGCATGCTTACTACTGGTCTGTTCATTGCTCTCCTTTTCCATCCCTCTCGCCATCTGTGGCTTTTTGCCATAAAACGCCCAGAATGGAGTTCCGGCACCTTTTTTGGATGGAACCTTGTAGGGTAGGCAAGGCGGGTTGTATGACGTGTGTGAGTTCTGGCACCTTTTTTATATATATATATATATATATATATATATATGTTTTCTTCAGGCTGGTGCTAAAAACACCAGCCTGAAGATGACGAATGTGACTTCGTCGAAACGTTGCCAAGACACTTCCAATTTTACGCGGGAGAAAACCCGAACAACCAAAGACCTATATATATATATATATATATATATATATATATATATATATACATACACATACATACAAAAAAAGCACTGGGCTTATGTAGGTCTTATTTTGATACCATCCTACAAAGCTTCCAAGATCTGTGCTGTGCTAGGTAAGATGGCATTAGCATTACTTTTTCTATTCGATATATCCCACTGCCCACGTATTTCATCAACATGCTATATTGACAAATGCAATGGTTATATGGGGCTAAATTACTCAACAGAGGTAGCTACTGTCTGCATTTTTTCATTGCTGTGTAAGCTCTCTTTCCTTTGTTTAACCCTTATTTTTGTTACTTCTGGCTCCGATATCATGCTGTGCTTTTTTTTTTTTTTTTTTTGTAAATTAGTACTAATCCCTACTGAGATTTATTCCTGAATAGACATGAATTTTTCTGTTTAACATTCTTGCTCAGAAGCTTTGTTGTTGGCTCACTTGGGCCAATTCTACACACTTAAGTTTTCTAACGGGAATAAGCTAAAGCCCCTCTGATCTTTTAAAATTGGATAGAGTTTAAGATAATAGCTGGCTTTTAATCACAATAGCTGATTTTTAATTTAGAGGCCCTTTCAATGCAAAACATTATTATTTGCATCACTTCCATAGTTATATAATACTGTATGCTATCATCTGCATATTTCTTTTTTAAGCTCCAAATGAGAAAATGAAACAAGTTTTAAAAGCAACCATAGAAGAAGCTAAGGCACTGATTTCTAAGGTAAGATACAATATTGTTGGTGTGAAATATTTATGAGCCAGCATCTCTGTGTTATCAGAGACAATTATTCTTAGGCTGTTCAGAGAATAGCAGGAAGTCTGATTCTAAAACAAATTTAGAACTAATTGAAATAAGGTTGTATTTATTTAATGGCAATTCCTTGATTAAATAACCACATCTCTGGGCTCACACCTAATATATTATTTAAAAAAATTCTAAAGGATCAGATTTCTTATTTATTTATTTAACTATCTCATAACGTAGATACTGTTTAATCACATAAACTCTAAATAATTTACTGTAATAAAACCCATTAATAATAAAAAAGCCAAACCCCCATTAAAATTTGTCACTTCAAACTTAAAAATTAACCAGAATTAAAATCCACCCAAAACAAAAAGGCAGTCCAGTTCTACCTTTTGCAACTAAATACCTACCACAACAGGCCTGTTTTTTCAGTTTTTCTGATGTGCCAGCAACTTGGGAATGCTGTTTCATGGAGCTAATACTTGAAAGACAGGCTCTTAGATACTACTACTACTAATAATACTAATAATAATAATATAATAATAATAAAGTTGGAAGGGACCTTGGAGGTCATCTAGTCCAACCCCCTGTTCAGGCAGGAAACCCTGTACAATTTCAGACAAATGGCTGTCCAGTGTCTTCTTAAAAACTTGCAGTGTTGGAGCATTCACAGCTTCTGGAGGCAGGCTGTTCCACTGGTTAATTGTTCTAACTGTCAGGAAGTTTCTCCTTAGTTCTAGGTTGCTTCTCTCCTTGATTAGTTTCCATCCATTGCTTCTTCTCTTGCCTTCAGGTGCCTTGGAGAATAGCTTGACTCCCTCTTCTTTGTGGCAGCTCCTGAGATATTGGAACACTGCTATCATGTCCCCCCTCATCCTTCTCTTCATTAGACTAGACATACCCAATTCCAGCAGCCGTTCCTTATATGTTTTAGCCTCCAGTCCCCTAATCATCTTTGTTGCTCTTCTCTGTACTCTTTCTAGAGTCTCAACATCTTTTTTACATCACGGTGACCAAAACTGGATGCAGTATTCCAAGTGTGGCCTTACCAAGGCATTGTAAAGTGATATTAACACTTCACGTGATCTTGATTCTATCCCTCTGTTAATGCAGCCTAGCACTGTATTGGCTTTTTTGGCAACTACAGCACACTGCTGGCTCATATTTAAGTGATTGTCCACTAGGACTGAGATCCCTCTCACAGTTGCTACTATTGAGCAAGATACTACCTATACTATACCTGTGCACTTGATTTTTCTTTCCTAAATGTAGAGCCTTATTTTTTTCACCATTGAATTTCATTTTGTTAGATAGCGCCAACAAATAAATGCCATAGATAGTTCAAAAGAAACTTGATAGATTTGAACACTGGATGCTATCCAACAAATATTATGCAATAATAAATGTAAATTTCAACACTTAGATGAGAAAAATTGGATGCATAGGTACAAGGTAGGTAGTCCCTGCTTTGGCAGTAGTACTCAGGGAAGAATCTGAGAGTTCTGGTAGATTACAAATTAAGTATGACCCAGCAGAGTGCTTTAGCTCTCCAAAGAAACAATACTTAAAGGTATTGGCAAATAATACAACCATTGTAGCACAAGTATCATGCTGCTATTCCTGACAGTAGCCAGGCTGCTACATTAACCAACTGCAATGTCCAAATCATCTTAAAGGTGGTCCCATGTTAAGTCTGTAGTCTAACTGGTGATAATGAATCACTATCAGAAAGGATTGCAGCTGACACACTAGTTAAAGCTAGGAAAAGATTCATGCTAAAATACTAAATTCATGCTAATGCTAAAATGGCAGCTGTGACCTCTTCTGGGACCTCCAGCTTGGCCCAGCCAGTGATTTATAGCTCAAGTCATGCTGACAAATGAGCTTAGGTATTAAATAACATGGAGGAGAGAGAGCTCCATCCTGTGCTACACTAACAGAACCAATAGTCCAAGTGCACCATTCTTATGTTACCAGAAGGAACGACTTACTTAGGAAGTGGAAGAAAATAATATCCCTGATTTCCAATCCCTGCAGACAGTCCCAAAGGGTATCTGTGATCAAACATTGTCAAGTGACTTAGTAGGACAAGGAGGGATGTACTTACTCTCCAAGTCTTGATGCAGTTCATTTATCAGTGACCAATGTAGACTTGGTCCCATGCCCAGTTTTGAATCCTGACTGTAGATGATTCCAATAATCTATTTCATCCAAGGATTTCCTTTAGCTGAAGCTCCAACAACTCATTCCATAGTGAATATTTTAGTGTGTGAAAGGTTAAATTTAATTTGGTTCATAACTAAATGTGAGTAATGGTTGGATTCTACTATCCAAAGAAAGGTTATTAATTCCTACATACTTAAGACTTGGAAATTATTTTGGAATAATTGCAAAAGAAAATATGTCTGCAATTATTATAGCTTACAAATAGCCCTCCATTTAATTTGGCTTTTTGTTGTCGCCCAAGCAGAGTAATCAGTAACTACACATTTATAAGTATATAAATATTTATATAATTTGCATAATGCATATGAAGTCCCTTCGGACAGATGTATTTTAATTGAAATTGTATTGCTATAAATATAAAAGGGCAGAGTAAGGGCAGATTTTTTTTTTTTGAAGTAGATTAGCTGTGTAGAGCAATGGGAGAAATGTTTAATCCCCATAATTTTTTTCAAAAAAATATCTAAACATCAAGAGATAAAATAATGTTTCATGTCTGCAAGGAATCCTCCTTCTTGCTTCCTATTCATATTTGAAATAATTATTTCAGTAAATCAGTAACCATTAATTTCATTAGAAAAAACAAGCAGATGTCAATTTTAACAGATATTTTAAATGTTTAATATTATTAATTCTGAATAGATGATAAATTGGTAGTAGATAATGCTAATGGACAGAGAAATGTTATTCTAAAAATGGGGAAAAAATTTTTGTTATTTGACTTTATCTCATACTATGCTGTCATTGTAGATTTCAGAGGAAGCATTCTTTCTTCCGTAGTGTATTAGTTTATTCATTTAAGTTGCTTCTCTCTGTATTGTAGATACAAGTGGAAGCCAATGTATGTGTTACTACCAGTATGGTGAAAGATGCACTCGACCAGCTCCGAGGAGCTGTAATGATTGTTTATCCAATGGGGCTCCCTCCATATGACCCAATTAGAATGGAGTTTGAAAATAAAGAAGATCTGTCAGGAACTCAAGTAAGCATTAGTTTTAATTTAGTGATTTTTATTTAAAAAAAATATTATTCTTCCTAGAGAGATGTTTGAAAAATTGATTCATTATCTACATCAGTGGTTCTCAACCTGTGGGTCGGGACCCCATTTGGGGTTGAACGACCATTTCACAGGGGTCGCCAACAATGCAGTCCGCCATTTTTTTTCCCCCTTTTCCTTAGCTGTGCTACTCCCTTTTATTCTATTGGCTTTTGAAAGCCAATAGAATAGACTCTCTTGAATAGAGTCTAATTCTATTGGCTTTCAAAAGCCATAGGAATTGTCCAGGCTGTCTCTGCCCTGCTGAGCCTGCCAAAAGTCCCATTCTGCAAACGGTGCTGCACCAATTGAGTAATCCTCGACTTACGACCGGTTGAGTAGTCCTTGACTTATGATCGGTTGGGGGTCGCGGCATTAAAAAGGTTGAGAACCACTGATCTACATGTTTATTTGGTTTCTAGACTGCTGTATAGTATATACATTTTTTACATAGTGTTATATATTTACACTAAAAAAAGTCATTTTTCCCTTGTTATTTTTTTCATTGCAAGAAAATAAATTCCCCTTCTGTTACCTCCACTTGGTAACTGGAACTGTTGAAAAAAAAATACATCTTAAAAAATGTTATGTATTAGACTTAGAAATCAACGATAATGCTGAAGATTTTATTGAAAAAAACTGATGATGGAGTATGCCACCCCTCATCACTATTAAATCTAAGCATTTTTAAGTCCTTATATTTCCTTCATTAAGTGTTAGTTAACTCAGGCAAAATCACTTCACTGCTGTTCCCACCATTCTGCAAAAAGAACATTTATATTTTCTGATGTCTCTCTCTCTCTGTGTGTATGTGATTGTGTGTGTGTGTGTGTGTGAGTGTGTTACTGGTGATTTTTAATAACTAAATGGTAGATGAGCAATACTCTTTTTGAGATCTTTTATATAGATCTCAACAATGTTCTAAGGAATCTTTTAACCATTCAGAGCAGATTTAAAGGCTACAGAGAGTGGTACAAGGATGGGAAGGAAGAAGGGCTAGGGTTTGAGTAGATTTCTTCTTTTTGTGTCATTGGATTCTGCCTGTTGTAAAGCTCAGTTTGTTACAGGCAGCTCTTGAGGTTATTGAAGAACCAGAGGCCCAGCTGTGGTGGGCAGCAAAGGAACTGAAAAGAACAAACCAGCTTTCTGACTATGTTGGCAAAAATGAGAAAACTAAAATTATTATCAAAATACAAAAAGTAAGTATTTGTGACTTAAGAGTAAAGTGAGAGTCTTTATACAGGTTTACACTCACCCAAAGCAATATTTTGCCAGATTTATTATGTTTTAAATTTTATTAGATTTATATTATTTATCTTCATGTAGGTAAGCATGCTATTCAAAAGCAAGGCAGACCTCATTTACTGGTGTAAAAATGATTGTGGGATAATCATACTTCTGCACTAAAAACAATATTATGGCAAGCTGTCCCTCTGCTCCAGTTTGAAGGAAGCCAAATTTAGCTGCTGAGTGTCTCACAGTGCAGAGAAACTTGCCTTTGTAAAGAACATGATTCATTCCACGTGTGGCTGAATTACAGTCTCTAACATTCTTCATCATCCATCACAAAAACATTGCAATTCAATATCTGGAATTATGTGTCGTCTATTCCTGCTGTAGAGGGTCTAATGTCTGCCCCTCCTGACATTTTATTCATCATATCAATAGGTATTCCATTGTCAGAATAAGGCAGGTTGAAATATATTAATTTCTGTTATGTTTCAAGAAAGGGCAAGGAGCTCCAGCACGTGAACCTGTCATAAGTAGCGAAGAACATAAACAGATGATTCTTTTTTATCACAGAAGACAAGAAGAACTTAAGGTATCAGGTGTTGCTGCTCTATTACTCTATTGAAAACAAGATATTTATTTTGTTTGCAATTACAGTATGTTTGCAGAAATTAGAAGAAAATGATATATTCATTTTTAGTCCGAATGCTGATAGTCATGCCTTCATCATGGTGTCTATTTGGAGACCAAGATGTTTTTTCAGAAATTAGAAGAAAATGATGATGATTCATTTTTAGATTCCGAATGGGCTGATAGTCATGCCTTGAAAAGACATTTTCATGGTGTCAAGAATATTAAGTGGAGACCAAGATAAGTTTTTTTGGCAAGAAAAAATATTTTTAAGATAAACTAACACAGCAAGTTACATTGGTAATATCAATGCACATTTATTTACTCATTAAAACTAAATATTAGATTTTTATTTATAATGTTGATTGCCATGTAGTCAATAAATCTATATTATTAGGATTGTTGCTCGTATTTTTTTTAAATACTGACATGCTCTCATATTATTACTAAAAACTATTATTAAAAACAATAAAATTGTCCCTCTCCTTACATTTTTGCATTCTAAATAAAATTATTTTAATTAGTATGGCTTAGCTTAGAAGGAACTGAGTTTATTTTTAAAAACAGGGAAACTCAAACTTTGTGGAGGAAAAAATATTATATACTAAGTAAGTTTCCAGAAAACATTACGCCTTACCAATACTGGTTTAGAATATATTAATGTAAACTATAAGGAATATCAGACAATCCAGTTGGGAAGATACAATCCTTTAATAGTGCAAGTAGAAGAATCTGACTACACAATGCCATGTTTGAATGATACAGTTTCTGCTCATGTTCAGCCTGCAATTTGTTCTAAGTATACAAGGCGTGTTTAGAGAAGATGATATAAATTAATTTTCAGATTAGATAACTAAGCAGAAGCGGCACTGAAATATCTAAAACAATCACATAAGGGAATTTATCCTCTAGAGGCAATAGTAGAATTTGAAAGGGGATTTATTTTCATTTCCAATGTTCACTTTTAATAGCAGTCCTATTGAAAATTTTTATTGTCTATTTATAAATACAAGATTTTTGAATCAAATGAAGCCCACAACCTAATAATAGAATACTGCGTAATGGTTGGAGGTGACAATTAGTTAATCTAGTTCAACTTCCTGCTTAGTGCAGCAATCCATTACACCAGATATGTCAAACGTATTGGAGCTTTTTCCCCATTGCCGGCAATGGGGTGGGCGCAGTTTCCTTGTGATGTGTCCGGCCTGTGAGCTGGCAGTTTGACACCCCTGCATTACACCATCCTGTTTGAAAACTTTTAAATACATTGTATTTCGTCCTCTGTTTATGAAAACAATGGTTTTTATTCTCCCTGGGAATATAACATCCAGCAGACAACTAATCTCTTGAAATTGTAAAATTTATGAAGAGTCACTGAAGGAAAATAATTTGACTATTAACTTTCCTTCGGTAACTTTTCATAATTTTCATAGTGCTTTAAATCCTTAAAGATGTATTTTTAAAAGATTATTAGATTTTTTAGTAGAGATAAAAACTAAAAAAGCATCTAACTATAGAAAAAAGTAAAGACTGAAAGAACAATGCCAAAATTGCAGAAAGATAAAGAAATACAAAAAATGACTTCCTGTTTTCTTTTACAACAGATATAAGTATAAATTTATATTAAACTCATATTCTGTTTCACACAAAAAGTCCAAAAGGGTTTCCAGTCAGCATTAATTTAATGTTTTTTCTCTAATGAAAGCTGTTATTTTTGCCATTTCAGCCCGCCATTCATTCTTCCATTGTCAAATCTTTTCATTGTACATACAGTTTTTTCACTAATGATTCAATCCCCTTAAAAGGTATTTTAAGGAGCGGAATATTTTGCTTGTCCTCTTGCATTATTTTCTTGAATTAAGTGAATAATAGTAGCATTGGTCAGCTCCATTGGTTATACATCTTGTATGTATGAGATCTATGTAAGTCTGCCTACTCATGTACTTGTTCAAGTGTACATTTATATTTTTCTTAATTAAGACATAGACAAAATGGCCAAATATATTTGGATGCATTGCAATCACTTGTTAAATATTGTATCCACTGTTAAAGTGCTCACCACTGATCTGTCTAGAAATGTTTATGTTGTGAGCCGCAACACAGTTCATAGCTCTGTAAATACTGAGTTATGATGAAGAGGATTTCAGTGTTTCAGGAAATCAAGCCTCAGGCAGTTTGAGGACTGGAAAAAAGCCCAGACATTTAAATAGGGGACAAAAAACAATGGAGAATAAAGAAGAAGGATAAGTAGAGAACGAAGACAAAAATATTTTGAAAAGTGCATGGAGATAACTAATTTAAAAGGAGATTCCAAAGAAAATATATCTGAATTAAGACAAGGAGGTCTCTATCGAAGTGAGAGAACAAGGAGCGATAGGGAATGCCAGAGTGGCTGATCCAGAGATGAAGTAACTAAAGGAAATGGGTGTTCACTTTTGCAATGTTTCTAAAAATGGGGACCTCCCCTTATCACTTGGAGAGCCAAATAGACAAAAAAAAATACTATCAGCAAGTTATAGTTTGCAAAAATCTTTCAAATCGTGTATCTACTGTTACATATAATTGAGAAAAAAATGATCGTGTCTCTTTTGACCACTTTTTTTTTCTAAAGAAACCAGATTATGTGAGATTGTGAAGTAACATTTAAAACATTCACAAACAATGTTTATTAAATAAAAGGAAGTTAAGAGTACCTCTAAATCCCTTTTCACATTTAAGAAGTGAATTATGCTTCATGGAGATATATTGGTAGCCATTAGATTGCTACTGTGTTTCCCCCAAAATAAGACCTGGTCTTATATTGTTTTTTTGCATCAAAAGATGCTTATTTTCAGAGAAACACAGTATCAGGGTGATCAGCCTGGCCTGGTAGCCCACCCACCCCCGGCACGCGCACAAGAGGCAACAAGCACACAGGTGCCAACAGAGACTGACAGCAGCTGCAGCCTGCCAGCTTTTTGGCACAACACAGATAAGTCCAAACACAGAGGTAGAGGGGGGGAGGCAGGTTATCCATACTGATGTGCAGCTGCCTGGCTTGCGGGAGGCTCTTGTGACAGTCCCTGTAGCAGGCAATCCAGACGTGCTCTGCAGCCGGCTGGTTCGCGGGAGGCTCACGCGGTGGCACTGGCAAAAGGCAGAGGCAGAGAGATGGAGGGAGGCAGGCAAACCTATGTTCTGCACAGCCACCTGGCTCATGGGAGGCTTGTGGGAGCAGCACCAGTAGCATGCAGAGCCAGAGGCACGGGAGGCAGGCAATCTCTCTGCATCATGCGGCCGCCTGCCCCAGCACAATTGCAGGCAAGCCGAAAGATGGTGGGATGGAATGGGTGGTGCATTGGGATCGCCTGCCTCCTCCCTGTGCCAATGCCTCTGCCTGCTGCTGGTGCCACCGCACGAGCCTCCTGAAAGCCAGGAGCCACACAGTGCATCCAGATCGCTTGCCTCCCTGCCATGCCTCTGCACTCAATCCTGGCTGCGCAGGCTATGGCTGCTGTGGGATACCTTCAGCCCTCGTGCGCTCAACGTGTCCGGTGCTGACCATGCCCACCCCCTGGACTTATTTTTGGGGTAGGGCTTATATTAGGAGCATGCTAAAAATTAGGCTAGGGCTTATTTTCTGGGTGGGTCTTATTTTCGGGGAAAACACGGTACCACTTAAGCAGATTATTATTATATACACAACAACGTCTTTATTGCATAACAATCACAATCAAATTTGCCTCCTATCTAATTGAAAATAAAAGTAAAGGTGTACCAACTGTTACAATGGGCATGCCTGCTTGAATTAATTTAAAAGCAAACCAGGAGGGTAACAGGTGGGCCATTTGGCCTGGATCTCAAAATCCAAGCAACTTCAGATCAGATACTAGATCGCTTCCTTATAGTACTGATATCAGCTGATAAGAAACTAAGTGACATGCATCATAATCTATGTTATTGCCTTAGGTCAGTGGTGGAGAACCTATGGCACGCGTGCCAGAGGCGGCACTCAGAGCCCTCTCTGTGGGCATGCGTGCTATGCCCCAGAGATGGCAACCATCCCTCTTCAAGCAGCTGCCTGCTAACTCGCTGAGGTCCCACATGGCCGGATGCATCCCAGCACGGCTGGTTTCCCTCCCCCCTGTCCTATCCCTCCTGGCCTCGCATGCTCTCCTTGTCCCGGGCACCGCCTCCTCAGCTGTCAGCCGGCCATTGAGCTCAGAGGCGGCTTCTCTGAACTGCTGGCAGCGGGCTGCGGAGCCATAGAGTGCACCAGTCAAGGGGCCGGCAGGCTGTGGCTGCTGACGGACACCATTGGCCCCCATGTGCTCATTGGCTTCTATGTGCAGGGGCCGATGGTGTCAGGAAGCAGCCACCCTGGCCCCTGCATCACCTTGCCCTGCGACAATGGCACCCCCGCCCTGCCTCGCCTTCCCTCATCCCGCAGGACGAGCCTCCTTCCCACTGTCCCACCCACCAGAGACTCCCTGGATCTCCCCCAACCCTGTCCGGCCTCCACAGGAGTCCCTGCCCACGAGCAACATCGAGGTGACCATGCCCACCTTGGCCACACCCACCCATTCTGCCATGACCACCACAGCCATGCCCACACAGTGGGCCACGCCCACCTGGCACCTGGTGATAAATAAGTGGGTTTTGGGTTGCAGTTTGGGTACTCGGTCTCTAAAAGTTTCGCCATCACTGCCTTAGGTAATTCACTGAATTTCAAAAATATGTTCAAAATAATATTGTATGATTGCTTTGTATAGCACATCATGTATTGTGCATATAAGCATACAATCAAACTAAAATTCTAATAGTTGCATGCAATAGTGCAAACTTTAGCTCCCCATTATTAGGAAAAATATAGTTATTTATATATATATTTAAAATCCCATATAAAGAATTCTCGGTCCCCTTGAAGTACTCTTTATCTTTTGCATACTGAATGTGTGTTGAATTACTGTACATAAGGATAAGAAATAGTCCAGTAACTATAGTGAGACTGTGCTATTGATCCAGACT
Source organism: Crotalus tigris (assembly GCF_016545835.1). Lineage (NCBI taxonomy): Eukaryota > Metazoa > Chordata > Lepidosauria > Squamata > Viperidae > Crotalus > Crotalus tigris. Next base: position 6,646,221 of record NW_024096505.1, read on the forward strand.
TCTGAGTGCTTTCTGTTGTCCAGAAAAGATCCACCTGAGGATTTTGTGGCAACTAAATTAGTTCTGATAGTCTGTATTCTCACAATACCGCTGATTGAGAAATATGAGATTATTTATGACAGCCCAGCTACAGTGTAGTTGATACTAGGTTTTGTTTCATTTCGTGATAAGTGGTTCCATTTCGCCACTGAAGGGTTCTCATCTCACATTCCCCAAATGAGAGCATTTGGTGGATTTTCTGGTCCTCGTTGAAAGGGGAACTGATAAAAACAACAACAGGAAAATCAAGAAACATTTTGTCACTTTCCCCTTGAGCCCCTGCTCGGCCCACTGCAAGCGCCAGACTGAACCTTCCCTTTTGCCTTTCTCATTGCAAATGCATCAATCTAAACTCTCATAATTCACTAATATGATTTTAACAGCTGCTGACTTCAAGGATGTGCTGATTTCAAACTTACCTTGTTTATTAGAATCTGAAATCCATCAGCAGAAGCAAGTGTAAAATGATAGTGAGAAGGCAATGCAGAAACCAAAGAAGTCTTGAAGGAAAAAGCACTTTTCTGCTTCATCCCATAATAAACCATTCATTTGGCTAACTCAAATACGAAAGTATTATGTACGGAGTTGTTGTAAATCAGCCTGTTTATCAGGCAATTTGAAATATTGATAACAAGTCCCTGAATAACAAAATCAGCTTCTTTATTCTTCTCACCACCACTTTTCTGTTACATTTTGGTTCTGTAAGAAGAAAAAGTCTTTTGCTTCCTGCTGCCACATACTGAGAGCCAGACCATCTTGTAGTCAATGGCTAGGTAATTAAAAAAAATTAAATTGTTTTTATGTGTACGGTATTAAAAATGAAATCATGAAAACACATGTCATGCACATAAATAGAGACAACAGAATCTGTTCCTGTTTTTCAAAGACACTTGCTCATTCTTCCTGTACACCGATAAGTACAGCATGTACTGCGGTAAATTTCGGAGGAGGGTGGTGGAATGAGGAAGTTTATAGAAAATCAGGAAACTTGGCACTTCTTATAGAAGTTTAAAAAAAAAAAGAAAGCAAAACCCTTCCAATTGTTTCTTGTCCCAAGATTATGATTTACAGGGGAGGTAGGGAGAATTTAAAGGAAATATAAATTATCAACCAAAGTATGATTAAGTTTTAATTGAAGTGATGACTTTAAGTTAGAGTTTAGTTGAGGATGTATGGGTGTTTACTGACTATAATAGCTTGCATGTTTTTGTGTAACATTTTTAACTTAATGAAGAAAATAACTTCTTGCAGCAGGACAGCATTTCACTAAAAGCATATAATAAGCTGAGTGATACTAAACTTTCTTTTCTTTCCAAATAGTTCACTTGGGGGATACAAAATCTGAATGTGTGAATCACATGGTGCTGCTTTTGGCCTGTCCTAATTATGTGCACTACAAGAAGGGAATCTAAGATTACATAGGGTAGCCAAAGGACTCTGGAGATTGCGTTCAAGAAGAAGAGCCAGCCACTCCATCCCTCGGCTTCCCCATACAATGGAAGCTATGTGGTGTTGTCTCAGACGTGTGCACCATTTCAGAGCAGACACAATTGCAGCTGCTCCAAAATGGTGTCCATTTCCGGGATGGCATGACATGCCCTTCATTGTATAGGGGGGCTGTGGGATGGAGCTGCTATTTCTCCTTCTTGAATATGAGGGCCAGAGATGATGTTCAAGAAGGGGAGCTAGCTGCTCAGCCCCTAAGCCTCCCTGAAGGCCATGTGGCACTATCCCAGAACTGGGCACTGTTTTGGAGCAGCCGCAATTCATTGCAGCTGTTCCCCAAATGGCACCTATTTCTAAGACTGCGGCATGTTGTCTTATCTATGCAGGAAGGCCACACAATGGATGACTACTTCCCACAGATTTACCAAAAAGGTAAGTGAATGATCCATGATGGAGATGGGGAGGAGGGTATTACACACAGTGAGGTAGGAAGCAAGCCCAAGGCCTGTGGGGAGCCAGTGGGACAGGATGGGAGGGCAATAGGCAGGGGGCAAGTGCTACAGTAAGCCTGCAATCAAATCATAAGGTCAAGCTACTTCAGTCAGAGGTAATATGTCCCTTTGATTAATGGTGTTGTAATTTTGCAGAATGAATGATCATAAGTCAAGGACTACCTATATGGGTTATGTACAGCACTAGATACCACACATTAAAAATCTCAACACTTGGGCTTCAATGGCTTTGAACAGTAGGAGAACAGTATTATAGATATTGCCCCTTCAAATTATGTATCTAATTATGGCATTAGAAGCAGTTTGGGCATGCAGAAATTTGAAGATGATAGAAATACATGCCTAGATACTTAAATGCTTCCATATGCTCAGTTGGATAGCTATCAAATGTCCAAATGTGGTTGAATGCCTTTAGTAATATTACCACCTTGGTTTTTGTGTAATTGAGTTCCAGTAGTTCAGAGTTAACAATGCAATGCAAATACAGTACATGGATGTTGGATCGTGATCCCATTTGGTATACAGAGAGAATAACAGCATCAGCAGCATATAAAACATACATCATCGGCATTTAAAAAAATAAAATTTGATTTGCTAGCTAGAGTGAGAGGATAGAATTCTGAAAAGACCTGGATAATATCACTGATGTACAAATTAAATTGGGGGAGGGGGCAGTATGCACCCTTGACTCCTTTAGTGTTTGGGATTGGATCAGTCAATTCTTCATCATTTAAACATTACATCTGCACTGCATTATCATAATTAAAATTACAGAAGGTAGTGATTGATGGAGGAGGTTTCTAGTTTGCACCATTCGTGAAAAATTAAATGTTTTCAATTTTATAAATGCAGCATAGAAGGAACCTTTGATGGACTGACATACTTTGTAGACAATTGGCACAGAGTGAGACATTGGTCTACTGTTGAAAAAGCTGACCTAAAACCAGTTGTTCCTTGGCTATTTTTTTTTTCTTGGATTGAGTTTGCAAACTTTAGTAGAGATATTTTGCATATAGTTTACTGATTTTATATAGTAAATTGTTTGGAAGGTAGTTAGCTGGGTTGGTCTTATCACCCTTGTTGATATTGACATTGTGACAGAGTTGGTCCATTCTTGGGGATCTGTAGACAGTTGACTGATATGAGTAAATAAGGAAACTGAAATAATGATCCATCATTCAGGTCTCAATTTTGGGATGATCAGGTCTCTCTGGGAGCTTTGCAACTTGAGTTGAGCAATTAGATTCAATATCTCTCACTGGGGCCAATCAAAGAGAAAGTTGGAAAGAATTAAGCTTGTATCAAGAGTGTAGTTTGAAATAAAACATGACAGAAAGTATCTCAGATGTCCTTCCATATTAAATGATCCATTCTAAATCTAAATTGTATTGTCTATAAGGAGACAAATTGCCAGAATATGATGCTATGTTTAGATTGAACTGTCTGAATTAGTCTGTCCCATCCATCCAATTGGCTCACTTGCTTCTTTTTTCCCAGAAGAGCCTTGCATATCTGTTTCAAGATATAAACAGGTTTCCTGGGAATGGAGGCACTGTTGTCGCTATCAACTTTATGTCCCATACATTTGGAGTTGCAGTCATGCTTATATCTCAGTTTTGAATAAGATTTAGCTTTGTAATGTATTATTTGTGGTACATTAGTACAGATTTAATCAATCTTATCCAAAATGTCAGACAGTTGAATCAGGTTGATAGATAAGTTGGGAAAAGAAATTCAAAGAAACACATAAGGGAATATGAAGAGGCAGGCTTTCTTCTAACCTTTTTTTTGCTTGGTTACTTTCAGCAGCAAAGTGCCACACGGTATGTCAGTGGTGGCGAACCTATGGCACGCGTGCCAGAGGTGGCACTCAGAGCCCTCTCTGTGGGCACACGAGCCGTTGCCCCAGCAGAGTTCGCCAGAGTAGCGAGCACGTGGCGTTTGGAAGCGACAGAGTAGGAAGTGAGCGAGCAAGCGGCGTTTGCCCCCCAGGGATGTCCCAGAGATGGCAAGAGACTGGCCCCGGCCACGCTCACCCAGTCTGCCATGACCACTGCAGCCACGCCCCCCCAGTACGCCATGCCCCCCCGCCCCCTTGAGGGCACCACAATGCTGATGCAGCCTTGGCACTTTGCGATAAATAAGTGGGTTTGGGGTTGCAGTTTGGGCACTCGGTCTCTAAAAGGTTCGCCATCACTGCGGTATGTTGTAATATACTCTGTTGCACCCACTTCTAAATATTTAGGTGATACTCTATGACAATGAGATTGTACTTTCCAAATATCTCTAAGGTGCTTCCTTCATAGAGCCAGTGCTCAACTCATATATCACTAACACCATAAAGCTTTCCAATAGGGTAGCTTCCAGATATATTGGCCTGATCTGATAATTCCCAGTTAAATGTGCCAGCATCCATGATTGAACTAAGCTATCTCCCTGTACTTACTATTCCCACAATGTAACCCAATTCAATATTCCCACAGAAAATTTACTTTTTTTAGATGTTAATCTTTTGTGGTCCCAAAAAAGATTATTTTTAAACTTATAGTATTAAAAATAAATTTAAAAATCATTTTTTGGACCCAAAATGACTGGTAAAATATAAAAAAAACAAGAAGAAATTCCTGAGTCATAAAGGAAATCTAATTTTTCATCATGCACAACCATCAAAGCCATTTCATGCTTCCCACATCAACTGGTTTTGAAATAAGTGCTTTTATTTTTCAAATGACTATCACTGTGTGACTTGCAATAAAAAGTCTGCCTATGGTGTACACCCATGTTACAGTGAAATAGATCAGTTTACAAAACATCTAAGCATCTCACAGTACTTAAGCCAAGCCAATTGAATTGCTTCCAGGGTTTTTCCTTTCCAGTCCTTCATTCTTAACATGCCCATTACAGTAGTTGTTGTTTTATTTTCCCAATTGTTTCACATCCTCATGTAGAAGGAAACCTAAACATTTCTTTAGGGCAGTGCCACACCTATTTTCATTGTCACCTCCTCCGCACCTTTTCAGCAGTGAAGCCCTAGCTGGCTATTCAAAATAACTTTCTGAAAATTCAAACGCAGCTGCATGCCAGGAAATCAAGACAAATGAACACGCAACAGCTGAATGAGTTTGCCTAAAAGGCTTCATTTTTAAACAGGAATAATTTTCATTTTTTTTTCTACTTTAGTATGGGTACTCTTGATGAACATTTGCTTCCTAGGTGGCCTATTTCAAGGGAATACACAGAATTAAAATAAACAAAAAAGCATGCAAATACCCACAAAAGCTTGATATCAAAATTTAAGTATAAAAAGTATTTGCTGGAGTGATGTGTGTATTTGGATGCATATGCAGTTTTGTAGAGTTCAAATATAACGTATTTAATATGCATGCACTCAATCAAATAACTTAAAATCTTTTGTTATTTCCTTGAGTACACCAAACTGCTATACATCCTATAATAATAGTGCTTTTTTTGTAAAAAAAAAAAAAAAAAAGGTGCTAGAACTCACACACGTCATACAACCCGCCTTGCCTACCCTACAAGGTTTACCATTGTAGTTGAAAAAAAAAACCTTCAATTTTTAGTGTATCTAAAAGACTAGGATTGTGTTCAAGGCAATTCTGGAAAATCCGTCAAAAAAAGGTGCCGGAACTCCGTTCCGGTGTGTTCTATGACAAATAAAGCCCTGCACATTTTAAAACATTTTTGCTAATCTCACCGGTGTTAAATGCCATCTATATAACATGTTGTATAAGTTTTCTTTATACGTTGCCACTTTTGTTATTTTAGAGTTTCTTTCCCATAAGTTTTGCCACTTTTCTAATTCTATATTATATCCAAAGTTCTTTGCCCATATTATCATTGTTTCTTTTACTTGTTCCTCTTCCATCTTTAAGCTTAGGAAATATTTGTAGGTTTTTTTTTATCAGTTTTTCATCTGTTTTCAGCAATATCTGGTCAAATTCTGTCTGTTCTTTGTAAAATTCCATTGTTTTAACATCTTTTTCTTATTTCGTCTGAATTTGCAAATATGACCACCATGATAAATCAATATCCTGCTCTTCTAAATCTTATCTATACTTCAATTTCCCTTCATTGTCCAGAATATCTTTATAGGTCACAACTTTCTCGTAATTAATCAAATTTGGGTAAGCAAATGCTTCCATTGTTGAAAGCCATCCAAGTATTTTAATATAAATTTTCGCTTTTATTTTTTCCCATTTTAAGAAAAGTGCATTTCTCATATAATGATTTTGAAAATATCTATGTATTTTATTCTTCCCATACCACAGAAAGGCATGCCATCCCAGTTGTAGGTCATCCTCCTCTAGGTATAGTAATCTTTTGTCTCTAAGCATTGTCCACTCTTTTATCCATGTTAATATAGTTGCTTGGTAATATAACGTCCAGTCCAGCAATCCAAGTCCTCCATTTTCTTTTACTTCTTGTAACATTTTCAATCTAATTCTGGCTTTTTTTCCTTGGCAAATAAATTTCAATATTATTGTATTTGGTTCATCAAAAAAGGTTTTTCCCAATCTTATAGGTATTGTTTGAAATAAAAAAGTATTTTTGGTAAAATATTCATTTTCACTGTTGCTATTCTCCCCAGCATCGAAAGTTGTAGATTTTTCCACTTTTCCAGATCTAGTTTTATTTGTTTTAATAATCTTACATAGTTGTCTTCTTTAATTGTTGCACATCTTGCTGTTAGATGGATTCCCAAATATTTAACTTTTTTAACTTTGGAGATTTGGGGGGGGGGGTTGCTAGTTGATTTTTTTGTTTTTCTGTTAAGATTTTTAGTTAACACTTTAGTCTTTTCTCTATTTATTTTCAACCTGTCATTTCTCCAAATTCTTCTGTTTTCTCCATAAGCTTGATGCTTGTTTCAAGTGTTTTTTCCAATATAAAAACCAAGTCATCTGCAAATGCTTGTAGTTTATATTTTTCATCTTTTATTTCCAGTCCTTTAATTTCTGTATCTTGCCTGATGTTTCTATTCAATACTGCCAGTGTTGATATAAATATTAATGGGGATAGTGGGCATCCCTGTCTTGTGTCTTTTTTAATATTAAAATTTTCTGTAAAATCTCCATTTACAATTACTTTAGCTGTTTGTTTATTATAAATTGTTTTGATTATATTTATAATTTTTTTTCCAAAGTCCATTTCTTCTAGTTGCTAGAACATGAATTGCCAATTTACGTTATCAAATGCCTTCTATGCATCTAGAAATATTAATGCCATCTGTTTCCCTGGGTGGGTTTCATAGTACTTCAAAACATCTAGAATCATTCTTAAGTTATTTTTTTATTTGTCTTTTAGGTTTTAAAAAACCATTTTGGTCTGTATGTATAAATTCAGTCAGAAATTTCTTTAATCTTTCTGCTATTATTGAGGCAAAAATTTTATAATCTATGTTTAATAACAATATTTATTTATGACAAGTCAGAATCTTCTTTAGGTATTAAAGTAATACCATGTATTTGGTATTTTAGCCTCCAGAAGTATTTCATTACACAGTTCTTTCATTATTGGCTTAATATATCTTGCAAGGATTTGTAAAGTTCTGCAGGTAGTCCACCTGGGCCCAGGGTCTTGTCATTTTTTTGCCTTTTTATGGCCTCTGTTATCCCCATCCTTGATATTTTTCCATTTAATATGTTTTGAATATTCTCTGGAATTTTTGGTAGATCTGCTTTTTTTAAGTACTGCTGTATTTTTTCTTTTGAAGTTTCCTCTGTATCATAAAGTGTCTCATAAAAATATTTGATGATTTTTTATTGTATTATTATGAAACTGTAATTAATCTTTTGAATCTTGCAACTTGCTTATCAATTTTTTCTTTTTTCAATTTATGTGCTAACCATCTCCCCAGTTTGTTAGCATTTTCAAAGAAGTTCTGTTCCCTTTTAATTTGTTAAGCCATTGTTTCCGCCTCTACAAGGTTTAATTTATATTTTGTTATTTCCATTTGCTTTTTAAGTGTCTTCTTTTGTGGGTCTATTTGTAATTCTAATTCTAATTTCCTAAATTCTTCCTTCAGCTTTAAGTGTTGTTGTTTTCTTTCTTTGTTCTTTTTAGTAGTATAAGTTATAGCTAACCCTCTAAAATATGCTTTAGCTGTATCCCACACGTTTTGAAGTGATGTCTCTTCTTTCTTATTTTTTTTTTAAAAAGTCCATTTCCTTTGTCGCTAGTTGTATAAATTCTTTTTCTTTCAATATAGATTTGTTCAGGGACCATCTTAATTTTTTCTTGGTTCCCCTCCAAGTCATTTTTATTGGATTATGATCTGCCCAGATATTAGTTTCTATCTCTATTTCTTGTATCATAGTGCTAAGTTCAGATGATAGCCATATCATATCGATTTTAGACCATGATTTGTGTCTATTTGAATAAAATATATATTGCAATTTTTTTGGATTTTTTTCTCTCCATATGGTCTTGAATACAAATTTCTTCTGCCATTTTAGATAATCCTTTCTTTCCTATTTTAGTGCTTTTATAGACCAAAGTTCCATCAGCTATTGCATTAAAGTCTCCCATTATACAAAGATTTTGATATTCCAATGTAATGTAATTTTTGATAAAATTCTTCTTGTTTATCATTTGGTGCATATATGTTGCTACCATCAGTATCTGTTTTTATTCCATCATTTTTTCCACCATTAATATTCTCCCCTCTTCATCCGCATAAATTTGTTTAGGGTTCATTGTTTCTTGAATATACTGTATAAAGCTATTCCTCTTTTCTTTTGTTGTGCTAATGCAAAATGGAGTTTGCCAATTTTCGGCTGCTCTAACAATTTGTAGTGTTGTCTCTTGAGATGTGTTTCTTAAAGGTAAATTATATCTATTTTTAATTTTTGTAGTTGTGTAAAAAAAGTTTCCTTTTTGAGGGGGAGTTCAATCCATTTATATTCATTGAAAGGATCCCATTTTCTTTCTCCATCTCTGTCAATTATATCTAGGTTTTAATCTTCTAGTCAATCTTATTTGTCTCTGTTCTCTTGGTCTTGCCCCTTCTTCTATATATGTATTTTTAGTTTCTCCTTCTTCTCTAGTCTGCTGTTTCCAGTACTGCCCAATCCACTGTCTAGACTTTTTTTGTCTTTCTTATCGACAGTTGGCTTGTTATATGGCAAGTGCCTGTCTTTTTGGATTCTAAACTCCCAGAACACTTTAGCTTCTTCATTTTTTATATTTTATAGTCCCACCAGTTCTTGCTTGCAGGCAAATGGTATTTTGTGTGGTTTGTGTGATCTTCTTTGGTTGGGCTGTTTACTGTTAGCTTGTTTGGCAGTTTCTTGACTGCAACATTGTTTACTTCTTGATTGTTGGTTTGATGTTTGTTATGTATTGGCTTGAAAAGTTGTGGTTGTTATGAACAGTTGTTATATATTTGAAAGAGTCTCCAACTGTTTTGGAGGAAAATGCAGTCTGAAAATAAGAGGGAAAATACCCTTTAAACTGATTGGTTGCCGCCTAGTGGTGGCAAAGTATAAATAGCTGTCAGAATGACAGTTAGAGCACTTCTGTGTTTTCAGCAATAAAGAGCAGTTGTATTACATCAGTCTGGTTTATGCCTCAACGAACGCAATACACAATAATGTTAATCTTATTCATGTGAATGTTGATTGTTGGTAGGGAGGTATTTTGATCATTTTATTGCCTTCTTGGATTCTTAACTGAATTCTCAGAAAAAAGAAAACTGGAAAAAATCAGAGAGAAATTTTTTCTTATTTTTTTTTCATTACTCCTATGTAACTCTCCTATGAAACAACAGCCTGTCATTATGATTATTTCACTTTTGTTGAATAAACATGGCATCTCATCTTTGTCTATGATGGTCGAACGTTTGTGAATAGGTGTACCTGGGAGCTCATCTCTTCTTCCTCCTCCATTGCCTCCATCTCCCGTGGCCTCAGCCACTCTATTAATGTTGCGGTGTCAGGGGTCAGCTGGGCAAGCCCTGGGGAAAAATAACTTGTACTCGTGAACTTGTTAAACTTTACATAAAGCCAATCACTCTCATTTTAAAAATGAAAATGAAAATTAATTAAAATAATACTTCAGCTTTTTGGAGTTTCTTTTTAATCTCGTTTTCCTCCACAATACGTGCTAAATTGCTGGCAAGCGCTTTATTTTCTTCTTCCAACTAAGACATAAAAATGACCAGAAGCATACATCAGTCATAGAATAGAAATAAGCAGACCAAAAGAGAAGCTTAAGACAGGCTTGTAAGGGAAACAACTGACTCACAGAGGTTATTCTGCCATTCTTTTTGGCCAGCTCCTCCTGATGCCTTGCTGTTATTTCATGGAGGTGCTCCCTCTGCTTTCTTCATTGCTCTTGGTATTTCGAGAGGCACACCTGCCAAAAGAAGACATTTTGAATTCTTTGAACAGAGGAGGCAAATTTACTAAGCAAATCATAGTGTAATACTGTCTCAAGACTCTATTACTATTAAAGAAAAAACTATAAAACCCAGATCCCTCAATCCTTCTCACTAACCACTGTTAACTATTATTAAGCAACAAGCCTCATGACATCACCTGAATTTTTGCCTCTAGCCAGCTGCAGGGACAGCTGAAGTTGCCGTTAGCTGCTCTGCTGTTAAAGTGATATTATAATGGCCTTTTGTTCCAATTTAAACCTTGCTGTATGAACAATTGACACTGACTCCGAGATAGTGTTGATGACAATATGGTCAGAGGCTAGGATCCTCCCATCTCTAGTTTAGAGTAAGGTAACTCTGAGCCTCCTGACTAAATTAGGAATTAGAGATTTGAGGGCTCTAGCCAGCCCCACAACTGTGCTTTTCCCTGTACCCCAGGCAAAGCCATGTTTCCCAGCCTTTCTGGAAGGCTGTCCTGTGGATGCGTTTAAACTGAAGATATTAACACAGTTCACGAAGAAAGTGCCTGAAAGAAGATGTGCAAATATTTTTAAAATGTTTTGGTTCAAAAGTTATTCTAAAAATTATTCTAAAATGTTTTTTGCTTGTTCCTAGGTTCTTTTGATTCCTGTTTTACTTCATCATTATCATTACTTATATCATGTTATCTGTTATATTACCTCTTTGAATTCTAAATCCTACAGTCAGACATGCATGTTGACAAGTAAATAAATAAAACCAAAGATCTCTTACCTCAAACAGAAGTTTCCCTGCATAATACAGGAATATCTCCATTATAAATAAAATGTGCGAAACTAAGCTAAAGTAAACTAATCCTAACTAAACTAATTCAACAAATATATGAAATATGATAAAGAAATAAACAAATAAACAGTATGTGTAAATAGGTATATTAAGTAAAATGAATAAACAAATAAATACTGTAAAATAAAATAAACCTAAGCTACATAAATACAGATAAATAAAAACACAAGAAAATATAAGCAACCAAATAAAAGCAAATGAACCTAACTAAGCGCCTACACAAGATAAAACTCTTGAGTGAATAGTTTTCACTCAGCCCACCCAAAAAATGTATTTACTTCTCCATTGTGAGCTCATGCCCTGTCAGCACCATTATGAGGCATGACCTCACAAAGAAAAAGCAAAGCAAACTGAGTGGCTGAGTGAATGCTACTCAGTGTTTTATCTGTTTTTCAATATTGGTAGAAATCTAACTACAAAATTCTGCTGATGCATTTAGTGCAATCAGAGAATGAGTTAACAAGAAAAATACACACAGGTGAGAGTGAAAAGGGGCTGCAGTGGTGAATGAGCAGACCTGGAGAGATTTCTGTACTTGGCAGAGTAAATTGCAATAGGATCTCACTTTGAAGAGCCTCCATGCATTGCTTCTTGTCCAGCTCTTAGGTGTTTTTGAAAATAAGTCAACCCCCTCATCTGTATGGCTGCCCCTCAATGACTGGAAGACAGCTATCATGTCACCCCTAATCTTCCTCTTTGATAGGCTAGACATAGCTAGTTCCCTTAACCAATGGTTGTACAATTTAGCCTCCAGACCTCTTATCATTTTAGTTGCTCTTCTCTGCACTCCTTCTAGACTCTTAGCATCTTTTTTGTATTGTGACCATTTTCCAAAAAAGCCCTTAAGAAAACCAGGTCCAAGAGTGATGAAAAGTGCACCTGAAGGAGCAGTGGGGGAGAGTTTGAGCAACACAGAGTTCTCACAGAAAGAGACCTGGATCAAGAGATTGTGCAGACCCGAGCTGGAAAGAAGGGCAGGAAAGAAGTTCAGTGTAGCTTGAATTCAGTCAAGATTCTCTCAGAGTCTATCTAGTAAGTTAGAAGGTTGTTGGTTGAATGTGGCAAGATTCTGTCAATTAGGTTTAAGCAAATAAAGGATTGGAACTTAATTGGATTTCGCTGTGCCATTCCTGTTCTTGGGCCTGACATTTCCTTCAACTATGGGATTTCTAGTTTTTTTAAGGTATCTATTATTATGGTCTTTTTTATTTGTATTTACTATTTTTCTCTCCATAGTTTTTGAGAGGGTAAAAGTGAGGGATGGGAGGAATAGTTTCAGGCTTGCATGATTCTGTTAACTTAACCTCTAACGTAGGTAGAACTAGCATTTCTGGTTCTGCTTCTTGTCTAGACACTAGAAATGTTACGTTAATGTCAGGCCCATCATACATCGTGCAAATCAATTTAATGTCAGTTTTTTGATGCAAGGGTATTATATATTCTTATTGGAAAAGTTATTTGATTTTCACCTTGGAAAAATGGTTAAGCAAGCTGGGGAAGTTTGTTTTGATGTACAGGATAATTTTCTACCTTACAAGTAAAAGTGATGTAGAATCCAGTTCTCACTGGAAACCATCCTCGGAGTATATTGTAACCGAATACATGGATTTATGCCTCATCCAAAATTTAACAGAATAACAGAGTTGGAAGGGACCATGCTCAGGCAGGAAACTCTATGCTATTTCATACAAATGGTTGTCCAATCTCTTCTTAAAATCTTCCGGTGTTGGAGCATTCACAACTTCTGGAGGCAAGTCGTTCCACTGATTGTTCTAAGTGACAGGAAATTTCTCCTTAGTTCTAGGTTGCTTCTCTCTTTGATTAGTTTCCATCAGTTGCTTCTTGTCCTGCCTTTAGGTGCTTTGGAGAATAGCTTGACTCCCTCTTCTTTGTGGCAACCCCTGAGATATTGGAACACTGCTATCATGTCACCCCTAGTTCTTCTTTTCATTAAACTAGACATATCTAATTCCAGCAACCTTTCTTTATATGTTTTAGCCTCCAGTCCCATAAAATTTTCCAAGGATAGAGTTTCCAAGGATAGAGCCCCCAGTAATTCTGCATATAAATGCAACTCTCTACTATTCTTTGCCGAAGCATGATATATGACGTAAAGTTTATCAATAAATGATTTGAATCTGTTTATTCCTGAAGTTTCCTTGACAGCATCATCTACTGATAATTCTAGTCTGTGGTTAGCACAATGCCAAACTATAAGAGAAGGAAAACATTCTGACAGCATTTTTTTTCACTCCACTTTTACACCCTAACATCACAGCAGCGCCATCACATGCCAGAGAAACCAAATATTTTTTTTAAAATAATCTTCTGTCATCCCATAAGAGTGAAGAGATTGGAGTAAGGAATCAAATACTCCTTCTGCTGTTACTTTTTCAAGTTCTGCCAAATCCAAAAACAAATTTATCAGTGAATTCATTCCAACACCTTTGATACAGCATTGAACATATACTATTAGGGTAGGTTTTTTTGCTTATTGTGGTTGATTCATCAATTATCAATGAAATTTTATTATTGAACAATTTCTTTAACCATAGTTTTCCTCATTTCTTCATTTATATGATTAACAGTGTTAATACATGCATTTGTAGAATGAAGAATACGACCCATTTCAACTCCGTTCAGTTTTTGAAGATCAATTTCAGTTTCAAAATGATGGAATGATTGATTTTCCTTTGCAGTTATTATTTTTTCATGAGATAATGAGATTAAAAAAACATTCTCAAGAGTCATTTTTTTCGCTTTCAGCAACTATTTTTAATGTTGCTTTATGTGATCAAAAAAAATTTTTTTGAAGTGAGTTCAGCTGTTGCTTCCTATCTTTGTCAGAATAGGGTATCTTATTGTTGGTCCATTCTTTGGAAAGTTTCATTCCCATTTTATTTCAATTCCAAGAGTTCCAACTTTTCTACAAGGCGTACAGCCAACTTTCATTTTGTAAACACAGAGCCATTCATTTTTCAAGCAAAAATCATTTTTTTGATCATAGGTCCAGCAGTCCAGCCAGTCATTTGTAATTTGGCATTGTTTCTCAAGATCAGATTCAGAAATATCAACAGGCGTTGTTATTTTCATATGTTCTGTCATTGTGTCTGTTAATATTCTGGCCTTTTTATTAGCAGGACCAGTGGTTGAGAAGTAATTAGTATTTTTTTTCATTTTTAAATTTGGGGTTACACTTTTACACTAAAAATTAAAAAAAAATTCACCAATGATTTTTTAAAATAAAGAAATTATTTACCTTTTGCGCATTGTCAGTCACTGTATACACACCCGCACACGTCAGTTGTGTAGCAAAACAACAGTTGCCACTCTCAGTAAGCACTCAGCGTGCGACCACATGACCAATCACAAGCCCAGCAGTGACTACTTCCCAACAAATGCCGCAAAAGGTGGTGTAAACATTAAGGGCTACACAACCCTTAAGCCCTTTGTCTTGGAACTGGGTTTGTCTGAAACCATAACACTTAATCCATGTTTCGCCTGCAAACACAGCAGATGCCACCTGAGAGTTCCCCTTGCAGTTCTTTCTTTGCAGTTCCCAGATCTACGCAGTATTAAGCGCTGCTCCTCCCACCTCCCACCCCCGGTCCTCTCTTACTCACAAGAAGATGGTGCAGTTGGGCAGCAGGGAGGGGTGCAAAGATTCTGCCAACTTGCCTCTGCTGCAGACAATTTTGATGCACAGCATTTGCCAGCCGGATCCCTTGGAGCGCTTGGAGGTGCAAAGACAGCTGTCAGCAACCAGGTCCAGGCAATTCCTGTTGGCTTTCGAAAGCCAACAGAGGTAGTAGCACAGCCCGTGCATGGTGAGGGGGCAGTGCCTTGGTTCTCTTGCATTTTGGTGGCTCTAAGTAAGAGGTGATGGCGGCGCTACTCATAGCATAGTCGATGCGCACGGCAGTCTTCTGGCAGTGAAAGGGAGTCACTGTCCACCCTCACGCCTCTCCTCCTCCTCTTCCTCCTCCTCCTCCATAGTGGGCCAGAGATGGGAGGCGCTCCCTCACCCTCGCACTGCCGCTTCCCATCGTCGACTCTCTGGGCACAGAGAGTGCTTTCACACTGTCTCCCACCTATCGACCATTGGAGGAATTGTTTTTCTTATTTTTTTTCTTCAAGTGTTTCTCGGGGGCAGCACGTGCTGCCTCCAAGGGATGCTCCCCCTCCCCTCAGGAGACAGCATCCGAGTCTGGTGGTGCAAGCACATGAGTTGTGCCCCGGGACTAACCATGCACCAAAGCAGCATGAGCTGAGTGAAGAGCCACCTTCACTAGTGTTTCTGTGGAAGTTGAAAATCCATTGAAAAAAGGTGCCAGAATGCCGTTCCGTGCATTCTATGACAAAAAAGCCCTAATAATAATAATAATAATAATAATAATAATAACAACAACAACAACAACAATAACAACTTTATTGTCACTTTGAATGTACACCAATAGGCATACATCAAAATGAAATTTCATTGCATACAGCTCTCAAAGGGTTACTACCTCCGATATACACATATCGGAGGTATATACACATACACATATACATGTGGCCAGCTCAAGATTCAGAACATCCATTTTAGTCTCTAGGGAGCAAACAATGCAAACAGGACAGACGGAAATGGAGCTCCATGTGGATTAGTCCTCAAATTAGCTTGTATTCCTGTGTGACAATCTCGCCTCTTTTTCTTTTTCTGATCCTGTCTCTTCCACCTTTTCCTTAAAGGGGCCTTGCTCCTTTGCGCCCCTAGAGCATGCTGCCACTACCTCCAATTTCTCCAAAAGCCTCTGTCTCTTCCTCTGGGCATGCTGACAGCCTCATCCAGTTCCTTCGTTCCATAAGCCCCAGGATCTCTCCTTCTCTGCCTCCTTCGGAAACAGCCCTGATTTGCAATAGAATCCGTCGCTGTGCCAGCAGTCAGATCTTGCTGACGGCAGAACAATTTCAAACAGTGCAAATGACTTTTAATGGTCACATCAACAGTTCCAAACCAGCTAAAAACTTGCCATACCAGCAAAGATTGTCGGTCATATGTTAGCTTAGTCCCACCACGTTGCTCAAACTCATTAAAACTTTCCCAATCATATCCTTTACATCCCTCCAAAAACTTTTCACCTTTGAGAGCCAATGCAGCCGCAGTCAGTCAGACTTATTATTGTTATATTTGTATCTTCCTTTCAGAGACTATGCCATACTGTTGAATCTTTGCCTTTTAATTTAGGATACTTGTTTTTAAATTGTACTAGCAACTATTTTTTTTTCTTGTGTTCCAGCATTTACACATTTACACCCTAGTGCTGCCGGTTCTCTCCTCCAAGCTCAAATAGTACTCCACTAAACCTGAAATGGGATCTTCCAAGCAGATTTAGTGTTTCCCGCTGGTCAGAAATTTTTCAGGGCATTTTATAAAAGCTGGGTTTCCTTCCTCTCCGTACAGGTAGTCCTCAATTTACATTTAGTGATCGTTCAAAGTTATAACAGCACTGAAAATAGTGACACGACCATTTTTCACACTTACAGCCATCGTAGCACCCGTATGGGAATGTGATCAAAATTCAGACGCTTGACAGTTGACTCATATTTATAACAGTTTCAGTGTCCCAGGGGGTCACGTGATCCCCTTTTGCGACCTTCTGACAAGCAAGGTCAATGGAGAAGCCAGATTCACTCAGCAACAGTTTGACTAACTTAACAACTACAGCGATTTACTTAACAACTGTGAAAGAAATACTGTAAAATGAGACAAACTTACTTAACAAATGTTTCACTTAGCAACAGAAATTTTGGGCTCAATTGTGGTCGTATGTCGAGGACTACCTATACTATGGGTTTTTTCCCCCCATTTTCAAAACTTCCACTTATATGGTTTGTTTCTTGGAACTCCATTAGAGGTTGAAACTGAGAAAAAAAATAGTTGAAGATATGTGTGTTAGTTAGGAGGAAGGATTTTGTCCAGTCTTAGTGTTGATGAATTATCCTTTTGATTCATATATTTTTCTAGCATTGTGTTAAAGTTCTTGCAACCTTAAAACTGTATAAAACTATACTTTTGTATTTTTTTCTTTTGATTTCCTGAGATTACAGAGGTTTACGCTGAAAGATTTAAAATCCTATAATTATATAGCATTTTGCATGGATATTGAATTAAAGACTGATTGATGAATGCAATTACAGTAAAGCTGTATACAATCAAAGTAAAACATGCTTGAAAATAAATGGAATGCTTAGTAAATGGTACAAGCAGAGAGTAAGACAAAGGTGTATAATGTTCCCTTGGTTGTTTACAAAGAAATATGTAATATATGCTTGTGTTACATTGCAGTATAGATGTGCTGATTGGGCCATGACAAGGTTTACTGTACAGTTTTGTAAGCAAAGGATGCTATGTTTGTGACTGAGAACCCAAATTGTTTGCAACGAGTGTTAAGTCGTAAGATGTGTGATAAAATACAAATGTGAACGACTCAAATAACAAAATTAACTGAAGTGGTTTGGTTTCACAGAGAATGAATGGGATAAAATTGCAAAACAAATATAAGAGTGAATGGGGTAAGGAAAGTTGAAAACTCCTTGAAAACACAGTACAAACTTAAAGAAAAATAAACAAATGTATGTACATGGTGAAATCAAATCTGGTATGAAAGACTGAAAAGTGTGGAAGCCTATATGAAGGTGTTGGTGTAAATTCCAATTGGTTGTATTTTCTTGTATATTCTCCTCTTGAGTTATTTTGCTTACCTAATACTATTATTATTATTATTATTATTATTATTATTATTATTATTATTTTGCAGTTTGCATGGTATTGTTTTTTGCAAAGGAAAGAGCATTATGGGTATGGATATTATATGAACACATGCCGCATAGGACAGTATGTGCATCTGCTCTTTGCCTATGGCATAGTCAATCAGTCTAAATCAGACTATTTTCTGACCTTGAATGAATAAGACCACATTATAGTTCTTTTCAATATCACAATCAATTCTTGTTTTTTAAAAACCTCTTTTGGCAATTGTTGACTTCCTGTGTTACTAGGAAATGAATCAGTTGAAGGTTTCCCACTTCAGTATTAACTCATTAATTACCATAGCTATTGGAAAAAAAATAATTGTATATATTTTCCCAAGGTCCAATTTTTACTTTAAACCCATCAGAATTTTTTTTTAAATCAAAAGGTGCCCCACCCGTTACAGTTCATGTCACTATATGAACATATAGGGAAAGTTCAGACACTTCTAAATTTCATAAGTAGGAAGTGACATTTTTCCTCCCTTTGTTCTTCAAGTTTCCTGCAGATTGCAATAAAATATAGGACATTTTCAAGACAGGAAAACATTTAGATTTGATTAGCTTGAACTAATAGAATATGTCTACAAGCTATTATGAAAAAAAAAAATCTGCATAGTGATCTTAGCTGTATCAACCTTACCTTTTATGCTCCAAAACAGCTTCTTCTTAGTGCAAATATATGTAGTGCTGGTTTTTAACATATACTTTTCAAACAATTATAAACAGTTCAGAGGTAAAATAAATAGGATAAACTGGAGGCCAGCATTCAAAATATGCCATACTAAAAACTGTTTTAAGGTATTTTAAATTATTTATATAGCTTTGTAATAATTATTACATTACATTGCAGATGATCCTTCACAGAAGGTAGTTTAAGAAAAGAGGTGCATGTTATCCAAAACAAATGCACTGCTGTTCATTGATATAGAATGGGCTGAAGCTTCTGGTAGGAGATGCTTCCAAGCCACTGTTCATCCAGATTTCTTGCATGATTTGTTCTCGCCTCTCTATCCTCTCAGCCAATTCGGCTGCATCCAGGGCACAATAAGCTGTATATGAAGTCCTGCATAATCCTGTTAGTTCATCAGTAAAATCTGAAACAGAAGATTCTTCTCTCTCTTCCTCTTCCTCTTTTTCCTCATCTTCATTGTTTCTATCAGCCTTCTGATTTTCTAGCACTAGATGCTTTTTCATCCTCCGTAGCTTTAACATATCATCGCAGCAAGAAATGTGCATTACCAGAGCACAAACTGTGAGCATTAGGCCAATACAAACACTAGACACAAACAAGAGAGCAGCTCTTTCAAGGTGATCTGAAATTAGAAATAAAATCCCAGACTAGAGTCTTATGTAGGGGTGGATGGGAGTAATAATAATTTGCTGTCATTTCTGAAAAGCCTAGACTTCTGAGACAATCTTTTAGTATCTAAATCTACATAGTCCATCAGACCTTGCTAACTTGTTTCTGGCCAGCAATATTGGAATGAAAATAAAGTACAATACCAACATTAAGAAAACTCTTAAGTCAAATATGATTTTAGGTAATGTAAGAGATGGATCTATATAGTTTTTGCAACGATATGCAAATAGCTTACTATTATCTTTTTCTGAGATTTTTTTTCCCAATTTTGTTGCCTGCAACTCTGGTATTTCCCAGTAGATTTCCACCCATGTTCTAAACACATCCATTTCCCCCTATTTTTCCAGATGCTATTTTTTAGCTCAGCCAATAGCCATCAGTACCAGAAAAAATGTGAATTATCTCTTCAAGGATTTTTCCTCTATAGAGTTTAGTAAAGCAAAATAATACTTTAAGCACCTTGTTAACTAGGATATTATTCACAAAATAATATAACATAATAATTCAATGAAGTTTTAAATGCCATAAATATTATGTATATTTAATATTTTATACTAATTCTGGAAAAATGAAATTGCTAGCAGTAATAGGATTTCTTATCAGAATACAAAGTACAAGTGTTCTACCTCTAATGTATGCAAATGTAGCCAAACTGCTGCTAATTATAATTCCTTCCTTCTTTGGAATTCTTGATTCTTTTGGATCAAAATTTATATCTGTATGAAAGAAAAAAAAGGTTCCTAAATTAGACTGTAATTGAACTAGCTTTCCAAATTGAAAACCAAAGTGTTAAATGAATAATTTAAATATCCTACCGCAAGCAATTACCTTCTTTAACATCTCCATGTTTCCACGTTGTCTCATAACACATTTTATGAAGCTTTAAAGCAAAATTTATTTTAATTTTCTATTTTACTTTATTATATAACACAACTCATAAATACAAGAGAATGTTTTTTAAGAAAAGATGTTTGTTGCCTGTTTTCCCTAGGAATTTTTAACACTGCTGATACTAGGAAATTAGTAAGATGTTTCTTCACACTAAACATGCTCTAAGCCAACGGGTGTCAAACTTCCCACATCACGTGACGGATCACAACTATCGTGACTCTTTTTGCATTGCCAGCAATAGGGTGGGCACAGCTTCGGTATGATGAAACTGGCATGTGGGCCAGCAGTTTGACATCCTTGCTCTAAGCCAGTGATGGCGAACCTTTTAGAAACTGAGTGCTCAAACTGCAACCCAAAACACATTTAAGTATCATTGGGTGCCTGGTGGGTGTGGCCCATTGGGTGGGTGTGGCCCATTGGGTGGGCATGACCAATTGGGTGGGTGTGACTGTGGTGGTAACGGCAGACTGGGTGGGACTAAAAAGTTCAATCAATCAATTTCAACTTTGCGAGATCTTTTTTTTTCCACAAGAAGTTGAAATTGATTGATTGAACCTTTTTTTTTTTTTGCACACAGCGGCAGAGGCCTAAAGCAAAAAGGTTTTATAAAACCCAATTGAAGGCTTAGAACTGGAGCGATGGCGTGCATGCCCACAGAGAGGGCTCTGAGTGCCACCTGTGGCACGCATGCCATAGGTTCACCACTATGGCTTTAAGCTATGATTCCCACCAACTAGATATGTGAAGAATTAATCTTTAGTCAACTCCTAATAATAAAATGATGATTATTTTATTTACAAGTTCTGCAATAAAGTTTGTTTATGTGACAAATAACAAAGTCAATGAAGTCAATTGAGTCTTTAGTTTAGATTCAGCTTCTTAGTTCTGTTCATTTCTTTGTATCACTTTTTTAAGTGTTGCCTCTGCTACAGCATTCAAAATGAATTGAACATTAGTCCTTCAAGTATCATGAAGAGAGACCCCTCCTCTTTTAGATCATTAAACCACTCAAATGTTTAAAGGCAAATGTCCATAACAAACAATTAAATTTACCATATTCAACTTCTTTTGGCTTCCAAGAAGGAGGGAGTATGGTAACCATTGGATCAATTGCTGCCAGTATGAATTTGGGAACTGTAAAGTTGAAAATTAAAAATGTTATCTAGTGATTTTAAAACATACGTCCTGCTCCACCTACAGACAATACTGGGAAGCTTGCTAGCAGCTTTTTCCCTTCACGCTTTACATTTGAGAGTTCAGTCAATCAAAAATATTTATAAAGAGAAGTCAACTTCTATACAAATATGTCACTTGCTGAATTGGGGGCTTTTATGCATTGCATTGCTGTTTCACTGCCAATCATAGACTAACTGAAAATATAGATATTTTATGAAATTGCTTCTTGGAATATGAGCCCTTCTTTTGCTTCAACCATCATGATGGCCAGACCATCTATTATGCCTCCTAACTGTTGAATTCCCTTGATTCACCTATTTTGGGGAAACAAGCACCAATGGTTCTTCTTTGTGGATGGGTCTTTGAGAACATGTGATAGGCTTCTCATTTGACCCTTCTTCTTTTGATTCCCATCTTACTGGACATGTTTTCATTGTATCCATTAGTGGACAGTGAAAGAAACAAATTACATTTTTCCTCTCACTTCAGCTAAAGATAAGCAGTACAATTCTTGTCAACTTCACTTTGTTAAAAAGAAAGAACCACCAGGAGAAGAAATGAATAGCTTGTAGGTAGAGAATGACATATGTATTCTTGCCCTTAAGAAATGGTCAGTGACCAAACATGGACTAGAAATGCTGGTTATACAGATTACCCCAGAGGCAAAACTAAGTTATTCAGAAAAAAAAATCATTACAGGAACTTTTGGTGGATCTTAGTTTTTGCTAAAATCATCATCATCATCGAATCAAGTCTTATATAGCTACTGTAAAAAAAGATCCTGGAAACTAAGTACTACCATGAAGTCAAAATTAAATGTCATTTCTATTGGTATAGTAGTTTATAAAATTTATTAAGCCATTTTTCCAGATTAAACTATCACAATTAGCTATTTATAAAATACATAACCAAACAATACGCTCAACCCAACGGAGCGACACACCTTGAAAGACCTAAAACAAGATCAGGACATCGTTATTTTACCGGAAGACAAAGGCCACTCAATAGTGGTGATGAACCACACAGACTATGAAATGAAGGCATTTACCCTGCTCAATGATTCCTCAGCACACAGATGAGCAAAGACATCAGAGATGAGAACAATGGTCACCCAACTGAATGCTTATCTCAGCCAACTCAAGCAAAATGACTGTATAATGGAGAAAGATTGGTGGAAAATGAGAGGAATGAGATTCTACGGACTCCCCAAGATAGGGAGGCACCCTCAGATCTATTGTAGCACTACGATACCCCTACGTATAATCTAACTAAATGGTTGGTGAAAATGGGCTCCAGCACAAGTCCGAAAGCTCGGAAGACTAAATCTCTGGTCCCGGTGACCGACCCAGATTGGATCGTACAACATTGTCCTGGAACGTGTATATTTGCCTTCATTTAATAATTTAGTACATAAATAATAGTACATATGCACTAATATTCAATTCAAAATATTAAACAGATTAAGAAATAACTAGTACAAATAAAAAAATATAAAAATATAGTCCACAGGCACAGTTCACCAAATTAAGGACATGCTTAATCTGCTTTTTTCCAGTCCGTGAGATAGCACAATGTGCCAGCCTAAATTTAATCTCTACTCTGCCTTGTTAATGATGCTGCCTGCATCACACCTACTTCATGACCTGCCAAAAATAACCCAGGACTTGCACAGACTGAATCTAATCCCTCATCCAACCCTAGCACAGGTGCTGCAGAAGTGTAATCTTGTACAGTTCAATAATCAACAGGCCAAATTCCACAGGGCCTTTTGACTATTACCTGACTACGTTCAAGATTGATGATCATCCAAAAAGAATCTCCTCAACTGGATCCATCCAAGAAATATAATTAGATTTTTGCCAATGTGTTTTCAAGTCAAATTATATTAATCATAAAAAATTGCATTTCAATTATCATACTTATCTTAGATATTAAAATATGGGAATAATATGATTTTTACATCTATATGCAAGATGCCCAGGTTTTGAAATGTTGCAGTTTGTAAATTTTATGATTTTCATACTTTTCTTACCACATGCATAGCTGACATTGAGATATTTTTTCACCCCAGGCATGCATGGTCTTCCAAAGTTATGATTGTTAGCAATAATTTTACACCTTTGTTTCCCATAGCACTTCTTCGACAAGACTTCTAAAGCTGAATAGGAAAAACAATCTAAAAGGAGAAAGAAATATGCACATATATACAAATATGAACAAAAATGATTTATTTGAAGAGATTACTGGTACGTGCTTGCAGAGATATAAATCTGTTGGTGCATGAATAACATTAACTCAGAAAGCTATATGGAAATTGCTTCTGATAAAGCCCAATGATGGCAAGGAAGGAGTGATCATTTCCATAATTCCCCAAAATTTGTGGTTGGCTCTATGCAGAGATGGTATAAGAATATATGATCAAGCCAATTACCACCCAACACACTGGAGAGACAAGAAGAGCTCTTGCTGCGGATTGAATGCACAGACTGAATTAGGGTAAACCAATTCAGAGCAGTTAAACTTAATTATTAAATACAACAGCCCCAATGTAGCCAACTTATTGAAATGTGGCAAAAAAATAAAATAAAAATAAAGCCAAAACAAACCTTAACACTCCAAGGTCAATCTTAGGGTCAGAAGAGGAATTTATATAGTCTCTGAAGCAAATATGGCACACCTGATTTAGAATTGTCTAGTTTAAGAACAGAATCATTGCACCTTGGAATTTTCATTCTGTTTTTCAATACTTATTTGCATTCATAAGACAGCTTACAGTAACTAAGAAAATATAACACTAAAATAAAAATAAAAGGTAGTAGAAAATAAACTATCAAAACCACAAAATGCAGATTAAAATTCTAGACATTTTCCTAAAATAAAATAGAATTAATATATTATTCTAATTAATTTAAAATGAAAACATATTTCATTATTGATATATACATATGCATGTGCATACATATTACTGTTTACTGCTGGAGAAAAAATACCAATGGATTCTCTATTATTTTTGCTTTAGATCTTCGCTTTATCAATATAAGCATTAATGCAACGTGTGCCAGTAATTTACTTCAGTTAATAAAGGGGAAAATGCTTTCAGATATGTGACAATGACATTCCTCTCCTTCTGCTCCACATAAATAAACACACAGAATTATAAAAGCAAAATTGAGGTTTTGCTCTGGAAGATTGAGGAATAGCTTGGAAGATGTATAAATAGTTATTTCGAAACAAGGAGATAAAACTTTAAATTTAGATGCATGTAGATGAGCACTATTGATTCAGATGGTACTTACAGGGACGGGATTGCATATACATTGGGATACTTCCACACTATCCTGAAAATGCAAAATATCTCCCTTTTATGCATCTTAAAATGTTGGATTTTCCTGCCTGAACTGAGTAGTCTTCATGTAGTTTAGATGAACTCTCCTTTGTTAAGATTGTGATTTCTAATATAATCAAATAATATCCAAATGTAGTGAATTGGTTTAGGATAAGAAATCTACATGCCACTTTTTAAAAACAAAATCAAAGCAGTCCCATTTAAGTTGAAGATAAAGGATGGGAATTAAAAACAAAAACAAAAAACTGTGTTTCATGATCATCTCTGGAGGAAGAATACAGTTCATTCTAAACCCTTGCAATCTTTGCCCATCTTTTGCAGTTAGTGGTTAGCAACCAGATAGATGCCAAATAATGCTGATGGATTTTATTTGGTGCACATTTATTCAGCTGGAAATGAAAAGAAGCAACCATCAAAGCAGTTCTGAAGCTAGTGATAAAACATCAGTCCTGGTCTGAGCTGCTATTTAATAGTCCAGCATCTGTTGTTTTCAAGGAAAGATCCTTTAAGTCACCAATTAGTTGGGTTTTAGATGGGTTTTGACATGCAAATTATCCAGAGTTGTTGAAGCCATAAATTGCACAAAGTTTAATAAAACTGGCAAGTCTTCTTTTCTCTGTTGAAAGCCTCTTCTTTTTTCAAGTTCTGGTGTCTCATCTCTACTATACAAAAGCTAGCTATTCAATGGAATAACTACAGCCAATTATAGTGAAATTGAGGCTCCTACTCCAATGTGTACTGTATATTACTGACTGTATAATACTGGAAGGATATGTGTCAGAAAGAAATATGATCTCAATTATGTTTGGTAAATAGCAGAGTATTAATCAAAGTTCTAAATACTGTGGGGTGGGAACAGGAAGAGTAGGGATGTGGCATGTAGATTCTGGTGCAAATTACCTTCTGCTTTCATTCAGAGCAATTTGCTTTGGGGGTTAATTTCTAGGACTAGTAATGGCTTCAGGGAAATTATTTTTAATTGGAATTGCAACAGTGGGAAGAGGTAACACCACCCTCTGCATGCTAATAGAAATTATTCTGTTCCACTAGATATATTATGTAGAAAAGCTATGTTAGAAACAATAAAAGAAACCACATATTTAATATTATATATCATTTCACCAAGAATGTGACCCTTTCATTAAAGTATGTATTGTATAACTTTTTTCCAAGCATGCTAATTACAGTATGGTTTATGAACATACGTTGTCTTAAAATTTTAGCCAGACTCTTTCAGGTAAATTTACCTTGAGCAATATATTGTCTTTCGACTGCTATATTGCCTATTAATTGATTATTAGGAATCTGAAGGCAAACATTGGTTTGAAATTATATTAAGGGCTAAATGGGAAGTGGCTAAATTTCCTAGTTTAACCAATCCAAAATACTGGGCAGACTGACAGATGTAGCAGATCAGTTACTTATATAGATCATTAAGTTAAATAAATCAATTTATGATTTGTCTTGTTCTTCTTTGTGCTAACATGGAATTCCATTATTAGTTTTAATCATGTTTAAAGAGATATGTTTGTATTACTTGTGTCAATTTGTTCAATCCATCAGTACATTGAGTACACTCAAGTCTTATATTCTTTTTTGAGTTTGATGTTATCATCATAATTTTAACCACCACCCCCCAACGACATCTGGCTCTCTTTGGTAAAAAAGGATCTCCCTGATAAGCAAAGAGACATGGTGTGGTTGCTTATCTCCTTATGCAGGAGTTTATGCTGAATTTATGACAACCATCAGAAGCCAAACTCAGAAACCAGTGTTATCGTTTCCACTCTGTCAATCAAATCCTTCCATTTTAGAGGGGGATTTGAAGGAAGGATCAGTAAGAAAGTGAGTATTGTTATTCTTTATAATATAACTCCAAGTCTATTATTTATTTGTTGGTTTTCTTTAGATTCCACCTTTTTCTTCAGTAACTTAAGGATTTACTGTTTCCAGGGATTTTTCAATGTTAGTTTTTGATGGGGTTGTGCTGTCCCAGGTGGAACCTGTCTATAAGGTGCAGATCTTTCTGGACTCTCAGAAAAAAATTTCTACAGAAACAAAATTTTCATGCTGGATTTTAATTAAAACATAAAGAAACAGAAAAGCTAGTTCTGATTCTCTCTAGAGTGCTGTAGTTTTTAGAGCAAAGTGGATGTCAAAGATTTAGATTTTGATATTTGGTTCAGCTGAAATCTCACTAAGGCAACCATGCTTATTTCTGGAACTCCAAAGCTTTCCTCAGGTTATTTCTTTATGGATGAGCACTTAACTGAGTTGCATCCTGGACTTCTTTACAGTCAGAGCTTGGCACAAAGGTTTTAATATTTTTGTTGGCTTGTTGTTGTTGTTAGTTGCAAAGTTGACCCCATGGACAACGTCCTCTACCATCTTCTGGAGTCCATTTAAGCGCACACATACTGCTTCAGTGACTCCATCCAGCCACCTCATTCTCTGTTGTCCCTTTCTTTTATTGCCCTCAATCTTTCCCAGCATTAGGCTCTTCTCCAGTGAGTCCTTCTTTCTCATTAGGTGGCCAAAGTACTTGAGTTTCAACTTCAGGATCTGGCCTTCTAAAGAGCAGTCAGGGTTTTGTTGGCTAATCTTTACAATTCTTTGTTTTCCCCATCCCTAATTCTTTTCTTTTTCCTCAATAAAGATACAATATTTGGTATTTTGTCTGACAATTACTGTGCCCTATGATTAAGAACCAGAGAAACCTATGCAAGGCATTTAAACAAATACTAATATTTTATATAAAAACAAAGGTAATAAATCCTTGGGTAAGCAACATTTTAAAAACCAGCAAGAAAAGGACAGTTCAAAGCATGTAAGCTGCAGTGAGAAAGATTTTTTTGCAAGGTAGAGACCAATCTGACTTTTACATACAATGGATTTAGAGCTTCATTTGGAGATCTTGACCTACTTGGAAGTCATCCCTTGATACAATAAATATATGTGTAAATTAACGATCTCCAATTCTACTTAACATCTACTATTAATTTAGAATTATTTCCCTTTAATCATTTTTAACATTTACACTATTCGGTAACATAGAAGCAGAAGCAGAGAGGAATGCATGAAAAAGCAATGTGGAAGAAACACGACTATAAAGAAGCCATAATTGTCTTTCCCAGGTAAATTTCACGTCATACCCTCACAGTTGCTCAGTTGCAATAATTTTGAATTGGGAAACAATTACAAGCATTCAACCCCCATGCTAATGGGAGTTAGGAAAGGCAAATCATTTTTTCCTATGGGATAAAAACAAAAGTTGTAATACTTAAATTCTGGAATAAAGAGTTCTCACTTAAACTTTGTCAGCCTACCATATTGGGGAAGGTGATTCATTTTTGTTGAACAGAAGTGCATTTCATGGGCAGATCTGCCATAAGAGGCTGAGTAGATATTAAGAAATTTTGATTCATGACAGTGTAGTTTCAGTTCTTCATTTTCACACACTGATCTAGTTTTATATTCACCTGAAAAAGAAAGGGGCAAAAAAGCAACATTGAGAGATAACTGGACTCTTGGATAAGCGAAAAGAACATTCTGTGCAGGTTCTGTTGCCACTTGTGTATGCAATGGAGATAAATGGTGAAAGAATCACATACTTATTGAGAGATCCAGCTAAGACAATAATAGTTCTAAATAGGGGTTTGTTAACTCCATTCTATACCACTGAGCAATACTGAGTGCCATACTACTTTTCTCTGGTAAAAAGGTAGAATGGAAATCAAATAAGATTAAGAACAATCCCTATCCTGTTGGAGAATTATAGCAGATGATTTAAACCAGGGGTGTCAAATTCAATTTCATTGAGGGCCGTATCAGCATTGCGGTTGCCCTTGGGGGGGGGCGGGTGGGTATGGCCAGGGTGGGTGCGACTTACTGGGTGGGCATGGATGGAGTGGGTGTGGCCTACTGGGTGGGCATGGCCAGCTCTACATTGTTCGCATCAAGAGTGCCTGTGTGGGCCTGGGACAGATCTGAGAGTCTCTGGCAGAAGGGGGTGAAACTGGGGCAAGCGCCAAGGCATGGTCCATTTCTTCATTCCTCACAAGGGTGACACCTCCCCAGCATGCACCCAGGGGGCGGGGCTGACACAGCAGGGGCTGGTTCCTCGGTGTTTCTAGACAGCCTTGTGGAGCTAAGACTGAATCTGTTTCAGCATAGATGGCCACCACAAAATTGTACATTGGCTCCCGACCGGCCTGGGCCAGGGCCAAGGCAGAGGGGGCCATTCCCTCACTGTTTCCAGGATGGCTTCATGGGCCACATGAAACCACTTCGTGGGTCGCATCCAGCCCCCGGGCCTTGTGTTTGACATGTCTAATTTAAACATTCATAATTATTGATACTCTTCACCATGTGTTATATACCCTGTGTATTTTTTTTGATAACCAGTTGTACCCCATTGGACTAGACAAAATAGGGCAAGAGATTTCTTTGGCCATATTCCAAACTAATCCCTTAGCATACAGAATAGGGACCTTAAGGGAGAGAGAGGATTCACTCCCGGTGACTCTGAGTGCTGATAGACAAACTGTTGTTTCTAGGCTGCATGTACCACTAAGTCCTTTCTTATTCCCCAGCATCTATTGGGGAACAACAACAAAAACACCAACTACAGAGCATTTCTCACCAGACATTTAAAAAGAAAAAAAAAAGAGTTAAAATTTAAAGGGATGTCAACAACAGCTCTAACAGGTCTTCCCAGCTCCATAAATTACTTCCCAGCTCCATAAATTACTTTTCTATTACTTCTTTTGTTTTTTTATTATACTATCCACTCAAACAAACCCAGGAGAAATGTAATTAAAACAGCTCAGGTTGTAAAGATGAATCCACAGACATCTGTGATAATTCTATAATTTTTACTTTACAGTTTCTGGCCCAAGACTGCTGGTTGTTTCTGGATAATATCGAAAAATATTTTTCAGGCATTTCTGATAATACTCTTGTATATATGTGAATATATTTAAAAAGCAGCTACAGGAAGCTTTGGGGCTCTGTAGAATCTTTATATACATTATCTAGCATTAACACATGTACATGTGTATACATGAATAGGGAAGAATAATGCACTCAAGAATATCCACAAGATTTTACACAGTAATTTGATTGGGCTTGCACACCATGCTAAGCTAGACTTTCTATAAACACAGTTTACTTAATAAACTACAATCCACGTAACATGCAAAGCCATTAACTATAATATTTACATTATCAGCTACTATCTTTACAGACAGCCAGTGCTTCCTGCTCTGGGCACCTTCCTATTATGTGGACTCCAGTACCAAGAATTCTCATCTAAGTTCATCCTGGTTAGGGAAATTCACTAATTTACAAGATGCCCACATTGGGAAGGGTAAGCACAACAAACATTTTTACATGTGATTGCAATGTTTGAATTTAGCCAGGTCAGGGCTTTGCAGAATTCCATGCAAGTGCTGTTATTACAATTTAAACTGAAAGAAACATACATAAAAAATGGTGTTTGGTCATTCTGCAAATCACTTACTAGGTCGGCACTTAAAGGAGACTAGGAGGTATTTAGTGACTCCTGGACATAACTCAGATCCAAAAAGTCGACTATTAACAAGGAGTTGGCAGTCTCTCAGGTCCTGGCATTCATCGAATACTTTCTAAAATAATGACCCAAAATAAGTCTTAAAAAACAGTTTAAATAACTGTACAACAATGCAAATCCTGACAATTTAAGATCTATCATGACAAACATTACCCACTGATTAACAGTAATAAATTTATCAGAGTACTAAAATAAGATTTCCAAAGCAAATTATGTGAAATAATATTAACACATTACCAGAAATGTTTCTGTTCTAAAGAGTAAAACTTAAATATGAGAAGCCTAGATTCAAATCTCCACTACAAGTTGTTTCATGAACACTGGAAAAACAAGAAGTTGTAGTAATGTCAGAGTTCCATTTCAGAAACTATCATGAGAGAAGCAATCTGAAGATCTACAATTCAATGAACTTGAAATACATAATTAACATTATGATGGTAAATTACTTTTGAAATTACCATTTTTAATTCTCCCCAACCTCACTAAATGAAGACAAGTTCAGCTATCAGTAAATGAAATTTATACAAAGCATAATGCATTTCTGTCA
Source organism: Crotalus tigris (assembly GCF_016545835.1). NCBI lineage: Eukaryota > Metazoa > Chordata > Lepidosauria > Squamata > Viperidae > Crotalus > Crotalus tigris. Next base: position 6,677,149 of record NW_024096505.1, read on the forward strand.
TACTTGGCTATCTTAAATTAACTTCTAATGAAGGGCTGTTTAAGACTATAAATATTTATATACTGTGGCTTTACTGCCATTATTAGCACTAAGAAACAAAGTGCTTTTAACCACTTTCCTCAAATTTCTGGAAGTAAATACTTGGAGCCAATATATTTAAAATGGGCAAGAGGTGATATTTTCATGCTAACAAATAAAAGAGAACTGAGAAAACAACACATAGAATTAAAAGAAAGGTCCATAGAACAACAATATAGTGAAAAGTACTATCTAATAATCTCATATTCTATCTAATACTCTCATAGTCTACCTAATAATCTTATATTCTATCAATTCAATATAATTTCAATACAATTCTATCTACTGGAATTTAAGTAGGGGAAAACTGTTTAACTCCCTGGAGTTCTTGTTGCAGAAAACAACTAATTTTTAGGAGAAAAATATATTGAAACTGTAATGAAAATCCTAAAAACCAACCAATCCAGGAATAACATATACAGGCAGTCCTCGACTTACAACCACAATTGAGCCCAGAATTTATGTTGCTAAGTGAGAAATTTGTTAAGTGAGTTTTGCCACAAGGTTGTTAAGTGAATCTGGCTTCCCCACTGGCTTTGCTTGTCAGAAAGTCTCAAAAGATGGTCACATGACCCCGGACCAGCGGTGGGATTCAGCTGGTTTGCACCACTTCGGCAGAACCGGTAGCTAATTTTTTGTTGCCCAGGCCCAGCGGACTTCTGGAAGGAGCATCCACACAGAGAACCTATTGTTCACATATTTGAATCCCACCACTGGCCAGGACACTGCAGCCGTCATAAATATGAACCAGTTGTCAAGCATCCGCATATAAATCACACAACCATGTGGGAGGCTGCAACAGTCATAAGTAACATATAAACCATCTACCACCAGAAAAAATGTTGGAGATTTCTGCTTAGCAGTAAGAACAGAATATCTTTATGATGGTTCAAGTACTGCATACTGAATTCAGACTGCTCATTATTACTAAAGCAAAATAAATGCAATTAACTATAATAGTAATCCTATATAAATCATCAGGACTTTGTGTTCATGTTCTTCAACTTTTATACTCAAATCTAGTTTACAACTAAGGTGTTATACTTCTTTTCTTTTGAAAACCATCAAAATAGTACTAATACAAATATAGATTGCAGGAAGGCTGGTTTACCTGCCTATAGTAGAATAATACTCCCTAACAAAAGAGTATATAATTTTATTCCCTTTTGCTGAATGAATCCTAGATGTTATGATATCCTTTCATATTGTACCTACCAACTTTTTAAAACAAAAAATACTAAACTAGAATAATGCTCAAATATCTTATTATTTTTCAATTATTGTAGCAGGATAAAATGCAGGATAAAAAGCAGAACCAAAATCAATGACTTTGCTTCTAAACCAGTGGTTCTCAACCTGTGGGTCGCGACCCCTTTGGAGGTCGAACGACCATTTCACAGGGGTCGCCTAAGACATGGCTTTTTCTCCCCCCTGCCGCTCCCCCCACGGCGTCGCCTTTCTCCCCCCTCCTTCCCAGCTCACTTGCTTGTTGAAATTGAAAACAAGTTGCTTGGCAACGGCCTGCAGGAACCCTACTGAGAGCATGCAAAGAGCGCAGGCTCAGAGCAAGGCCCCGCCCTCCCCAGGGACTCATTGTGCAGGATCCGTGTCGTCCTTCCCCCCTCTTCTTACTTCAGAAGCAAGCGCGAGCCTGAAGGGGGCAGAGCCATCCACTTGCAGGTAGCTGTTTGAGACTGCTTGCGTTGCGGCCCTGAGAGCCAACCTCACAACTGCCTCCTTCTTTTCCCCATTCTTTCTCTCTCTCGGTTGCGGCCTCACTCTCTTCCATTTTTTTTCCTCTCCCCTCCCACGAGCTTGCGATACCCCTCATGGCCCTCACATTGCCTCCCGGGGCTCAAGTCTTTTCCCCCTCTCCCCGAGGTGCCCGGCTTTACGGAGGGGAAAGCAAAGCAGCCAGATGGTGCGCGCCCTCCCAGAGGACTCATCCCGCAGCAGCAGGTGGGAATCGAGGCCCACATTTGTTTTGCTGATGCTGATCAGAACGGTGACTCGGGGGCTGGCCGTGGGTGAGGGAGCTGCTCCCTTACTCCAGGCTCGCTGAGCTCAGCTCTCCGCTCCCCACTCTTGATACCAATCGAAGTGGCCACAATGGTGCCGCACACTCAGTAGCCACCCCCACCCAGCACTCATTGACCACTATGCGCTGCCTGTCGGGCACAGCACGGTCTCATCGGGCTGTGGCAGTGGCTCAAGGCGATCGCCAGCGCCTTGTTGGCTCAGGCCAGCTGCCCGTGATAGGCATCTGATGGTGAGTCGGGATACAGTGTGGGTGGGGGTGGCTGCTCCCTTGCTCCGGGCTCACTGAGCTCCAATACTGATCAAACATTCCAATGCCCGCACGGTGGGAAACCGATCCGGACACCGCAGCAGAAGCCACAAACTGTGGGGGATCCCTGCCGCTGTCACCAGAACCGGCTACAACGGAGTGCCAACCAGTTGCTTCAACCAGGCGCCGGTGGCCTCAGGATGCCCCGCCCATTGGTGACATTGCCGTGCCGTGTTCCATGATGCCAGGGAATCCCCGCCCCGCCGGAGCTGGCCACAATGGAGCTCTGGCCACCTGCTCTAACCAGGTGCCGGCGGGCAATCCTAGGGTGTGCCGGAATCCCACACGCTGCCCTGTAGGCTGCTGTCAGCTTCAAGGTCACACAGGTAGCCCTCGGCCACTCCCCTCCCCACCTCCAAATCGATCCCCAATCAGAAAGAGAAAGAGGGAGGGAGGGAGGAAGAGAGGGAGAAAAAAAGAGAGGGAGAGAGAGAAAGAGAGGGAAAGAGATGGAAAAAGAGAGGGAGAAAGAGAAAGAGGGAGAGAGAGAGGGAGGGAGGGAGAGAAAAGGAGGGGGAGAGAGAAAGAGGGAGAGAGAAATAGAAAGAGAAAGAGAGTGAGAGAAAGGGAGAGAGAGGAAGAGAGAAAGGGAAAGAGAGAGAGGGAAAGAGGGAGAAAGAAAGGGAGAGAGAGAGGGAGTGAGAGAAGAGGGAGAGAGAAATAGAGAGAGAAAGAGGGAGAGAGAAAGAGAGGGAGAAAGAAATAAAGAGGGAGAGAAAGGGAGAGGGGGGAGAGAGAAAGAAAGAGGGAGAGATTAAATTAGTAACATGGTTCTTAAGTGAATCTGGTTTCCCCACTAACTTTGCTAGTCAGAAGGTTGCAAAGGTGATCACATGACCCTGGAACAATGTGACCATCATAAATATGAATCGGTTGCCAAGCATCCGAATGTAAATCACATGACCCTGGGGATGCTGCAACGGTCATAAGTGTGAAAAATGGTCATAAGTCACTTTTTTCAGTGCTGTTGTAACTTTGAACAGTCACTAAGCAAACTGTTGTAAGTCAAGGACTAATTTTATGGGTTGGGGGTCACCAAAACATGAGGAACTGTATTAAAGGGTTGCGGCATTAGGAAGGTTGAGAACCACTGTTCTAAACTCAGTCTGGAATATGAAGCCTCAGCCTACAATCCCATCTGCTTTGCCTTCTTACAGTTCAATGAAATGTATTTACGGGCATTGAATGAATACAATGGGAGCCCATGTGTAAATATCACGCCAATTAGGAGGATTAAAGATCCTACCATGTCATTCATGTCTGACCACTTTTTTAACATGATTTCTATTCAGGAAAAGACTTTCCTATTCTTTATATTGCTATTTCTAAGTTGTTCTATTAAGGAAATAATTCTTGCCTTAAAAGGGGGCAGCATTAGCAATATTCCCCAAAACCTTAAGTAGAATTAGCCTATATATGATTAAGTGACTGGGCTGTAGCATTATTATGGCATTATTATAAAAATGCTCTACAATTATATTTTCGTTTCTCAAGAAGGCAGTCAAAAATGCCAAAAATGAGAAATCAGATATTCTCTATACTAGATCCTCTGAATTGTTAGCTGAGTACTACACAGTCTTGCTATGAAATTTGCTGGTAGATATTTCAATGTACTTATTATTGATAGTATTCCTTTATGTTATCAATACTATGCTATACATTCTGTGACTGACTGAAAATTTGGAGCCAGAATTTTTCAGTTGGCAACATAGATTTAAGTCTTTCAGGAAACTCCACTGACCTAAAGTAATGCCAAGACCATTCTGACAAAACTTGTGGATTGGCACAAATTAACACTGGGCCATTGGCCATGAATCTTAATAGACATTCACATTGTTGGGTGGTCTTTTGTCCCAATCTGCTTGGCAAGAGAGGAACTCAGACAGCTCATTCAGCAACTAGGTCTGTGACAACTCCTCCCCTACCCAAACTGGATTACTCTTAGGATGATGAGATCTTGCTCCAATGCGTTCTTGAATAGCGTATGCCACTGTACTTAACTACAGTCAAACTTCAACCAGTTTCATTTAAAAAGTTACGTAATTTAAAATGCGAATCTCATTTTATAATTTTTGAACAATCAAATATCAGCTTTACAACTGCTCAGATTTACTCTCTGTATTAATATGAAAAAAGTGTTTGTTCTGAAGGGATAAAATTGTGAAGAAAGGTTATCCGATAAAGTCTCATAATTAATAATACAAATCCTCCTGCATGTTTCAGATATAACGTGCTGAAACTTTATTCATTTCATTTTTAATCTATTGTAAGTAATCTAAAAGACTTCTGATTTGTTTAAAATGCTATAATATAGTATTTTATACCTGCAAGGTAGTAGGTGCCACACAGTTTAGTGCCTCTCTCGCCATGACTTCAGGTTGCTGTGCACTACACAAGTGGTAAGCTTGCCCATAATATGCAGATTGGACACTTATTGTTGAATGCCGAGGACACTGGAGACTCAAATGATCACCGTCACAGGCATAAACGGTATGGTTTCGCAGGAGTTTGGTTAGGTAACCTAAAAAATATTTAACTTGTGTTACATTTAGTGAAGCAATATTCCTTTCTCCTCTAAATTTGAATTAAAAATGATCAACAGCTTTTAGCTTGATTAATAGTTTGGGATGCTAGGAAAGGTCAACTTATCTTTAAATTGAAACAAATCAAGACCAGAAGAAAATGTGCTGCTCCTGTTGCTAATTCCTGTTCTCTTCAACTATGTCATTTTCAAATCCTAGTAAACAATGTTGCTGCATAGTACTCAAGAGGAGAGAAGTTGTCCTTTTTATGATTAGGTATATACAGGGCTTTTTTTCTCATAGAACGCCCAGAATGGAGTTCCGGCACCTTTTTTGGATGGAACCTTATAGGGTAGGCAAGGCGGGTTGTATGACATGTATGAGTTCTGGCACCTTTTTTTTTTTTTTTTAAGAAAAAAAGCACTGTGTATATGACTAGGTGACTAACAGTGGGAGAAATGAGCTCATTAACTGCCCAGCTACTATTCCACAAAAGTGGAAGTGATTGAAAGTCACAAATGTAGAGGAAACTGATAAACACAAATACATCTGATCTGCTGTCTTTCCTCTAACTTGCTGGAAACCTGGGGAGATTGTGCCAAAATCAGAAAGGGGGAGAAAATATAATGTTTTAATCAGAACCTCAAGAATGAAAATTCTAATGGAAAAGGCAAAGGGCTGAGATGGAGATTGGCTAGTGAAGAGAAGAGATAGCATGCTCAAATCTTCTCATACACTCAAATCTTATCACACTCACAAAGCAACTACAATCATTATTTGCTCACTTGTCCCTTTTTTTGGCTAAAAGATGAAGGATAAAGAGGCAGAGGTAACTGCTTAAGCTCAGTATAGAGTTGCCTATATTGGAACGAACAACAGAACAGGTGAAACCAGTTCTGTCTGCTACTCAGAGTGAGCAAAAGATAGGAGGTAGGAGTACTGTAGACAGAGCCTTCTTTTCTAAATTCCACTTCAAGGAGGAAGCAGGGAAAGTTATAGAGAAGTGGAGTTCAGAAAAGGAAGAAATGAGACTAGAAGAGGGGCAAAGATTTCAGGGGCTTCTTTGGCTGGAAGATTGCCTGCCCCTTTCTTATTTTCTAGCAGCTACTGTAGTGAAGAGGAAAAGAAAACAAATGACTATGTGTTGCTTCATGCTGCTTTTCTTGCAAGCTTGTGCTCTTCTTCTGCAAAGATGTGTTATGCTTATGTGTAATCACAACCTTTGAGGACTGCAAGTAGCATCTCCACAGGACACTGAAGAATGTGGGCCTACATCTATGTTAATTTGGTTTCTTATCTGTTTGGAACAAAATGTTCCCATGCACAAATCAGCCCAGTATTCTCTTGAGGACTTTAGCTATGCAGACTTTTGAATGAGTTTCTGAGCATTTTAGCTACTATTTTGATCCTGCAAATTCCTATCACTGTACCTAAGTATTCTTTGCCATCAATTGCATTATTCAGTGGTTCCATGGATGGTATAATAACATTTAATTTGTCAGATAAAAATGAAAAAATACCATGTGTTCAATAGAAATTTTACCACTTGAACTGTAATTTAAAATGTAAGTGATATTATTGCAATATGTGCACCCTGAAGGATGAAAATAGTTATGGGATTTTGTTGTTTCAATTTGATAAGGAAACTTGTTGTACTGTTATGTAGATTGCTTCCTTTCAGGCCATACTGTCTCCAGAGACGCTAATAACTTACATAACACCCATCTCTTCTTTATTTTTGCTTTCTGCTTTCTCCATCTTGAAGTTAAATTTCTAATACGAAGTCAATAGTATCTATAAGTGTTCACTTTGGTTAAGGAGAAACAAAGGATCTTATCCTGGATTCCTCTCTTAGTTACAGCTTATAGCTATATTTAATCAGGATTAAAAACAAGCCCCAACAGGAATTCACTTAAACTGAAATCTTGGATTTAAACTGACTTCTGAGGTTCAATAACTCTTAGTACTGATTGGTCCAGTCAGGTCCTGTTTCCTGGATCTATACCTGCAGGGGCTGTGAGAAATTTTCTGTAAATATTGCCAGAGAATTATCAGTTTCATACACACCCTCTGCAAGCTTCATGTTTTGGCAAGGAAGAGCATCCAGCCAAAAGAAAAATGCTTCAAAAATAGGCAGCAACTTTTGGTCTTTTTCATGTTGCTTTAGATCACCTTTATTCTAGTACCATTCTCTTAACAGTTATTTGCAGTGCTTTTTTTCTTTAAAAAAAAAAAAAGGTGCCAGAACTCACACACGTCATACAACCCGTCTTGCCTACCCTACAAGATTCCATCCAAAAAAGGTGCCAACACTCCGTTCTGGGCATTCTATGAAAAAAAAAGCCCTGGTTATTTGGCAAAGCCAGTTTCTGCCACTAGTCATGAAATCCATGAATGAAAACAACTGCTTTCTTCCCCCCCCCCCCAGCTTTTCGGCAGATCAAGAGAGAAAGGACAAGTGGCTCATTCAGAAGATCTTCCTTGGACAGCTTTACTCTTATTTGGGCAGGCATGTTAGGTTCAGTGACATTCTCAGTTTTTTGCTACTTGTAAGAATCCCTTTATTCAACAGAAAAAGCACACACAGTTTATCAAGGTTCAGTCTATCTTCTGATTTTTCACACAAAATCAGAAAATGCAGAACACATTTAGGCAGGCTTACTGGATACTTTGTTACCAGAAAATTTCAAAAATAGAGAACTAGTGGCTCTTGGTATTGGGTTAGATCTGTAACAATGGACAGCAATGCATTTATGTAGCCTCTTTTCTCTCATGAAATCAATGGAAGTAGGGTTGCTCATTCCCCAGACCCAACCCCTCTGTATTTTGTGCTAATCAATGGCAGCTTTAATGGCTCAACAGAGCAGGTCAAATGCAGGCTTCTTAGAGATCTAGGCCATTTGCAACTCTTGACGCTCTTAGCAATAATACACATAGACAGAGACAAATTAAAAATAACAAATGTCTAAATTTAACTCTGATTTCAGCTTCAGATCAATGCCAGATAACTCTTTTGCCTGCTATCCTGAGCCCAGCACCTCATTGTTATTCGTGAAAAACAAACTCGAATATGGCTGTTTCTATTTTAACAGCCATGGTAATCTTAATCAATGATTTCTTAAAGCAGCAGCTTCTTTTTTCAGACTTGTGCAGAAGCCTGAAAAAAGCCAGGATGCTTTAATGAAAGCAGAGAGATGCTGGTTATCCATGAGCTCAGAAATTATTGAAGCATTATTGAAGCATGCATAGCAAATGAAATAATATATGTATGAATTTTTAAGAATGAACATGACCAATTTTGGGTTCAAGATTTTGATTATTGCATTAATGATACTTAATACCACTAGAAAATGTTTCTAAATAAAGATGTTGAATACTGTAATATTTGTTTTTAACTAAGTATTTTTAGACCAAAATGATCTTTGCCTTCAGAAATTCAGTAAGGGATTAATTAAAGGATTATATTCTGAGAACAAGTTTTTCCCCACAAAGCATGTGCTGAGTGACAAATCAGAAAGACGCCTTTTGAAAGCTCCTGATAATATCATGGATATCCTCTACCACCACAAATGCAGTGAACAATAAGCATAAACAGTAGACCTGAATCCATTGATAGAATGGAGAGCTCTGGTTTTAATTGCTTAATCAACAATGATTCCCCTTGATATGGCACATTGAAGGCCGCTTTCCAAATGTGGGGGAACAGGCCCAATTTCTTGGAGAGTCTTGGACAGAATTAAGGGATGAAATAGGTGCTTTGTGACTTAAGAGGTCACAAAAGACCCACAGACCCAATCTTTTATATTCTTCAACTTCACCTAAATTATATTATTGAAGCAAAAATGAAAATTGTGGTAATAACCAAGACACAATTGTTCTGTGTGGAAGTGCTATTATTTTCAGTTAGTCTTGCTACTCAGAATAATTCCCTGACCTTAGAATTGTTTAATTCTAAGTGGTTATCTGTTGCACCAGGCTTTAAGTGGCAGATCTTAATATTCAAAGAAAAATAACTAAACCCTTCATAAACCAGATATCTGGCTGCCCCTCCAGCAAAAAAATCACAACAGTGGCAGAATGCTTTGCTAGGTAAACAAATATTACTCAGTCTTTTATTTCAGGAGCTAACATACGTATTATCAAGCTAAGACAATTAACATAAATGTTAATTATACTGGCTGGAACAGTTCAATCTATATTTTGTAATAAGCACTGTCGATGTACCATCTATTTTTCATTACAGGCCAATTTATTTAAGATCAAAATAGAGTGAAATACCACAAAAATGGTTGGCCAGGTTCCTAAAAGTCTCATCCATCAAGTCCTCACAAGAATATACCAAATGCAATTGAAAAATTCATGACAACATCAACAAACAACCAAATCAACAAGAATGAAGCCAGAAACCTATAGAACAAGTACCAGTACAAGCTATCCTATTGGCAAGATTATTTCATTCCACTTAAACTCCTTAAGTGGATATCAAAGGGCAATATTGAATTTGTTAATGCTTCTTCAGATCCTAGGAAGAATTGAATCACATATGGGTCCATCTAATCTGGGTATAGACATCACAGTACTTGCAATATCTTTAGATGTGTTGGCCACAACCACTACACATAGAGAAAGAAATCTCATGTAATATCTAAATGTAGCAACATTTTTGGTTTCTTCCAATCATGCAATAACACTTGAAAAGATTCCTAGGATCTGATTTAGGGGTATTCATCAAATCTGAAAAAGTGTATCTACCAGTCCTTATGCCTAACAGTATAAAATTTGCTTCCCACTTGGATGATCCCAATCCTGCCTCATGTACAGAATTCATCACTGGGACTGTCCTTATGATGTACAGAGCATGTTAAGGACAGAGACTGATGGTTTCACCAGCTTTGTTTTTCTCCCTGTCAACATTCCCCATTCAATCTATAGGAAGAAAGGAGGCTAATTTTGACAGATATGTGACCAATGAGTTTAGCTAGTATTAAAAATTCACTCTGGGTTTACATACATTTTTATGTGGGTCTGTCCAAAGGAACCCTGACTATCAGTCAGCCAGCCCACCTCCCCTTGCTTCATGATATAATTCTCCTTTGTCTGCAGCTGTTGCTCAGGATGTCTTTGGGCAATTTTAGCTCTACTCTGAACCAATGTTAGTTTTGAAGAAGGCTGAGAAGCCCTTAATGATAGCCATTCTTAAGGTTTCATGAAGCAATCTTTTCTAGTCTACTTGTAGAGCAATGAATCCAAGGTTTTGACTAAAAAAATGGGCTTTGAATTAAAAGCATAAACTTGCTATGGCCATGAAATAATAATCATAAAATATATTCTGATATGCATCCATTCTCATATTCTTTTTTTGAAATAAATGAGATTTATTTCATTTATTAACTAGTATTCATTAACTGCCCACATATAAGAGGAACTAGTGGGCAGATCTGAGCAGCTTGACTAGCATGCCACAGTTTCTCCCAAAATAATAAGGTCAAGTTTTCTTCTTACACTATAGACATGTGGTGGAATGTAGTCCAAATTCCCAGGAGGGAAGGGATGCATTCCAGAGGAGCAAGAGAAAGCAAACTTTGGTTGGGAGGAAGAGGATCAATATAGCTCCTCCCTAAGAGTTCTCAAGGAATACAGTATCTTTAATGCTGCAAGCAAATTGCTTTAATTTGCAAGATTTCTGTCTATAGGTGAGGAACAATAAAAGAAACTGCTTAGAAGAAACTCAGTGTGTCTTCCTTGATTTTGGGAGCATGACAAAACAATCAACTCAACAATGCAAGAATGCTTATGTTAATCCAATAATTCTTTTGTTAGTTGCCATCCCCAAAATTGATCTGTCTGTATGTTTGTGAGACTATGTGTGTTCCCAACAGACTCCTCTTTCAGGACAAGATTGTATACATCTGATGAAATGAAGTCTGATCCAGAAAAAAACATGATTACCATAACCTGTTATTCTTTAATAACTTCAAGATTAATGTAATTAATGTAATTTACATTAATTAATGTAAATAAGACTAAAATCTTACCTAAAAATATGTCTAGTCAGGAGAAGCAGATTTTGGCTAACTTGACGGGTTTTGAGATTGTTAATAAGGTAAAATATTTGGGGGTGATGTTGTCTGTTTCTAATGTAAAATTATTTAAAAATAATTATGAAAGGTTGTGGGTCAGGGTACAGAAGGACTTGAAGAACTGGGAAAAGTTGCAATTATCCCTCATGGGAAGAATTGCAGTGATAAAAATGAATATTTTACCCAAGTTTCTTTTTTCTGTTTCAAATGTTTCCGATTTTGAAAAATGAGATTAATTTAAATGAGTGGCAGAAGGGTCTTAATAAATTTATCTGGGCAGGGAAAAAGCCAAGGGTTAAGTTTAAAATTATGCAAGACTTCCGTGAGAGGGGTGGACTTAAGGTACCAAATTTGAAAGTATATTACGATGCGGTGGTCTTAACACTAATCAGTGATTGGGTAAATTTGACAAATCCTGAGATACTTCATTTAGAGGGATGGGATTTACTTTATGGGTGGCATGCATATTTAATATTTAATAAAAAATGGACTGGGTCTTTAAATCTCATATTTTAAGAATTTCTTTACTTAGGATTTGGAGAAAATATTATAAAAGTGATTTTAAAGTTCCATTATGGGCTATACCTTGGCATGCGATAGAAGGAATAAAAGAGGAGTAAAAATGGACATGGTGTCTTATAGTCAGTTACTTAGATGGGATGGGCAAAACTGGCAGTTAAGATTACGGGAAGATTTAGCGCAAGAAAATATTATTTATTCTTGGTTTCAATATAGGCAACTAGTAGATAAATGAAAGGTGGATTGTAAATTGGGTTTTCTTAGAGAAGATGGAAATCTTATTAAGCAAGTCAAGGATCAAAGACAAACCCATATCAAGAGAATCTATGGGGTATTAGTTGAAATGGACTCAGAAACGGAATTAATTAAAGATTGTATGATTAGATGGGCGCAGAATTTTGGTGTCCCAGTCTCATTGGACATTTGGGAAACCATTTTGGTGAGAAATGTCAAATTTACACAAGCACAGAACCTTAGGGAGAATTTTTATAAAATGTTTTATAGATGGCACCTTGATCCACAAAAAATGTCTCTTATGTACCCTGACGTGCAACCCAAATGTTGGAGATGTGGTTATAAGGATTCTTCCTATTATCATATTTGGTGGTCATGCAGAGAGATAAAAGCATTTTGGATCAAAATATGGTGGAATATCCAGAGAATTTTTAGAAGGAGGGTAAAATTTACTCCGCAATTATTTTTGTTAGGCATTGTTACAGATTGTGATACAAAGGAGGTTGTATTGATGTTAAATTTGATTACAGCCGCTAGGCTGCTAGTAGGACAATATTGGAAGAAGGAATCTTTGCCTACATTGCAGGAATGGTTTCTTAAAGTAGCTTATCTGGCGGAAATGGCAAAGATTTTGGCTTTCTTAAAGCAACAAACGCAAGAGAAGTTCCTTGCTGTTTGGGACAAATGGATAAAATTTATACAATTTAGATTGGGTATACAAAAATATCACATAGCTTTTTTATAAGTTTTTTATATATATATATATATATATAGATATTTTTTTATATATATATATATAAATATAAATTTTTTAATTTAATTTTTTATTTTTATTTCTTAATTTTTAATTAAGCCTATATTCTGCTCTGGGAAGCTCAGGGGGGGGGGAAGGGAGGGTTTTTGTGAGGGGTGGGGGATGGGTTTTTTTTTTTTTTTATATGTAATGTTTAGTTTCTTTTTTGTATATGTTGTCTTTTGTTTTGTATTGTTTTTGTTTTTTTTGTAAAATTTATAAAACTTTCAATAAAAAAAAAAAAAATAACTTCATAGGCTCGGCTAATAGGAACTGAAACCCAACACCATTTGGAGGGCAGTTGGTTCTCATTGCTGAAGAGTTTAATTCTTGTCCGTACCAGTTCTTTCAGTATCTGATTTGCCTTTGTGTTTTTTTCTCCCATTTCTTAAATAAATGTTCCAATATTCACTAGTCATGCTGTCTCAAAATCCATCCAGCCAAGAACAGCTACACAAAGCTAACTCTTATCTTTTTCTTTTTTTTTCTGTTTCCACTGCAGATTGTAAACATTACTCAAATTTTTGCAATGTGGGTTGGCAATGCACATTCTCACAGTGGCAATAGGAGGAAAACATTCATACACAATAGTCTTTCTTTCAATTATTGGCAAGTTGACAATTCTTAGCATTGTATTAACCCTTTGTGATAAGGTGATACATGTTCACACTGAAAATTTAGCTATCAACTGCAGTCAACAAAACACTCAATTCTCAAACATCTCTTTTAGGATAAGAAATAATGCAGAGAAGAAGTTTTATTTCTTGGTTCAGCCCTTAGCTCAGAAAAAAAAATAACATTCATGCAAGAAACCCTATTATTGTTTTGTGTGGTGTGTGTTTGTGTGTGTGTGCTCCATAGCAGTTTCTATTAAGAAAGAGAATAATATTTGCTTGGTTTTCGTGTACAACTAACGCCTGTCTTCAACATACAGAAGACAGTATATTTTTCTTGGGATGACAGATTGCCAAACAATTTTTACATATAATATCTCTCTGGATTACACTTGAAGGCTCTCAAGGTCAAGTGCCACAGAACTTTTTTGTACTGCTGAACCAAAGATAACATTGTATTATGCCACTATGGCAACTGAGCCAAGAACAAAAGACTTTGTTCATATTGAGAACATTCAGTTCTATACAGGTTTAATCTCACTTATGCCTTTCTCCACTTCTACCTAATTATGACGGCACAAATATGCCCATTTTCTTCTTCCCCATCATTTTTCTGCACCATAATGTTGCCTTGACTTCCTTCCTAGCCCATTAATGAGACAAACTTAGTGTCCTTATCTTGAATCCGTAATGTAATATTTCGCCCCTTATTCCAATACATGCTAAGATACTTCATGACCTTTAATATTTCTTAGGCTTGGTCATCCTTTACCTTGAAGGGGAATTAGGTGACTGCAGTGACTTGAAACAGAGAAAAATAGATGCAGGATAGGGATTAGCAATAGGGACTGCCAACTATGTAACAGTATGAGCAGCTTCCAAGGGAGAGAGATCAAACTAGGCAAGATATCAGGGATGGCATCATAATCAAATTCCCAGCCCTTTATATGTGTAAATGTTGGTGATGGACATATAAACAGAATGGGGAATGGGTCAGAATGCTGTGACCACCATCTTGCCAGATTTGCTTCCCGGGCTCCCCCACAAATACTACTGGCCACTGTAATTTTCTGCTGACTCAGGAATGGTAAATCAGTAGTGGGGAAAGACCCTTAGAGTAAATAGACTGAAAACAATTAATTTATGTCCTATTGATTTCAAGGAGTCTTCTTTAAGACCAAGTTTGGATTTAGTCTACAGGGCAGTTTCCTTATAGTATGCAAACTCTGATATAGGAAAATCATACTAATAATTTATACTAATTATACTAATTAGACAATATGTAAAAAAATAGTTTTCCGTATTGCACCACATACAATTCAATATGGAAAATACTTCACTGAAATCATATGATCACCATTAGTCAATATAGGCCAGTGATGGCGAATCTATGGCACGCATGCCAGAGGCAGTACTTAGAGCCCTCTCTGTGGGTACACGTGCCGTTGCCCCACCAGAGTTCGCCAGAGTAGCGAGCACGTGGCGTTTGGAAACGACAGGGCAGGAAGTGAGTGAGCAAGCAGTATTGCCCCCCCCCCCGGGATGCCCCACAGATGGCAAGGGACTAGCCCCCGCTGCCCTGGCCCCAGCCACACTCACCCAGTCTGCTGTGACCACTGCAGCCACGCCCACCCAGTGGGCCATGCCCCCTACCCCCCTGAGGGCACCACATTGCTGATGCAGCCCTGCCACTTTGTGTTAAATAAGTGGGGTTTGGGTTGCAGTTTGGGCACTTGGTCTCTAAAAGGTTCACCATCACTGATATAGGCTAAAAATAAGAAAACTCTAGTTCTCATATATTGTTGAATTCTACCTCTTAAAAGGTCCAACTACCATGACCAGCATGAGATACTCCAGACAGGGGTCCCCAACCACTGCGCCACATACTAGTGCTGATCCGTGTCCTGTTAAGAACCAGGTCATACAGCTGGAGGTGAGCAGCGGGCAAGCAAATGAAACTGAAACCATCTCCCCCCCATCCATAGAAAAATTGTCTTTCACAGAACCAGTCCCTGCTGCCAAAAAGGTTGGGGACTGCTACTCTAGGAGTTGTAATCTAATATTTGTGCCAATCCAACTGTTAAATGACCAATTATTACTTCTATCAACTGTCTACTGTTTACTGTATAAAGAATTCTGAAATATTTGAAAGAATGGGTTATTCTGAAATCTCCTACCACCTCATAAACAACATTGGGAAAATTGTTACATAATAAACCCAGTGAGATTTCAGAGTTGTTTTGCATTTGGAGGTAATCTATTAAACTGGATCAAAATAAGGAACTTTTTTCTGAAATATTTTTGTCCGATACATGATTGCATAGAAACCAGTCTTGCTCACTTCAATTAGACTCACTATTGAGATAATATATAGAATTATGGCCTTAGTATTTCTTTGTCATTTTACTATTTTATTCTAAATCTCTTTTAAGATACTAAAGTTAATCATTGTAACCAATCTGGAAATGAGACTGAAGAATTAAATATTTTAAACATCAATATTTGCCAATCATTTGGAGGTAATCCAAATGGTAGCAAATAATGGTAGCAAATAATGAGGATGTATGGAATAATATGGAATGTTGTTTCCTTGGAATTTAAAATAATGAAAAGCAGTGTTTCTTCTCACAGTCAATGTTTATATGATATCACCCTTTTTTGTTGTAAATCCAATTTTTCTGCTGTCAAAAATATAAAGATTGTCAAATCCTTAAAATTTCAAGAATAATAAACCATTATAAAATACTGTAAATGTGTATCGGTCATCTGGGTACAGGAGAATCAGGAGGAATAGGGATAACGTTTCTAGAAATTCACTGATATAATACATAAAGCCTGAAATATACATAAACATTTCTCCCTATATAGATCCTTTTACATAAATGGAAATAAAATCTCTTTGTAGGAATAAAGAGCATGCAAAATAAAATGAACATACCTATGTATCACACATACCACAAATAAGACAGCTGCTTTGTATAATTATATAATAATTCCGATCATATGAGCCTTTGATATACCGTATTCTTCTTGAAAATAAAATCTACAAATATATATCAGATCTATGATAATAGAATCACAAATTAGTGTTTCTAAATTTCACTGCACATTGAAAGTAAAATTAATTATAACCTTCAGGATCTACTTCAAAATACTTAATGTGCCCAATTAAGTCAGCAATATTGATTTCAATAAAATCTACTTTTCAGTTAAATTGCTGAGGATTACAGCTTTGGAAGAAAAGATCTGATACCATTATTATATCACCTTTTAGACTGAGAAGCATAACATTTGACAGTTAAAATCCATTACAATTGGAAGCATATTGTGCTATTTTATAAATCTTCAACAATGATGATGCAACCTACATCTATTTCTAGACTGCTGAAAAAATGGGATGTCTTCTGTCTTTAATAAACAAACAACTTTCATTTCAGGACCACAGCTGAATATAATGCATGTGTCAATGGAAATTAACATTTTATCCAGAGGAGGTGGGGAAATTCCTGTAGTACTTCAGACTAGTGATGTTGATTATTGGCAAGTGTGGGTAGGACAAAAATTCCAACATTCTTAATATAAAAACCCACATTTTCAAAAGAATCACTGACCCTGGAAAATATACCAATGAATAATCTTAATATCAGAGCTCAAGATTCATGTGGATGAGAAAGGGTTTAAACAGGAGTATTTTTTTTAACTCGCCTCATTAATCATCTCATTATTGGATGCAGAAATTCTTGGCATTTTGGATCTCCTATTTATTGCCTTTTCTCTTTTTTTTTTTCCTTTTTGGCAAGGTACATTGTAGCACTTCAACATTTGCTGTCAAATAAAATGTAAAGTTTTACTTTATCGGGAAAAAAGTTTATATGAAACACAGCGAGTTATTAATCAAATGTAACTCACTGCTTTCTCTATAATAAACTTTGTGTTTACACAAGGCAGAAGAGTGATCTGTCTCTTTAAAAGGATTTGTTTTCACAAACTCAGCCAAGTTTAAAGAAAGCTATTCTGTGGCTACTAACAAGAAGAGAAAGTTGGACCCAGATCAACAACTTTAGATGCCTGGTATTTAGAAAACTGTGATAACTTGTAGTTCTTTAAAACTTACACCACCATACATCCAACCACAGTTAGAAGGCAAATGCTGGCCTTTTTTGGTAAGTCTTTCCCACTGCTGAGTTGAAATATTATTCAATATTATTTCATAACTCTGATATTTCCTGTCCCCGCTGGGGATCCTTATTTTGCCTTTTGTTTCAAGTAATTATGGTCACTGATCCTTGTAGATAATGACATATTAATATGATTTTATACATGTCAACAAATTAAAACTTAGATCATATTTCATTCTTATTAAAACAATACATTTTTAAGCAATCCAAAGAAAAAGTAATTAAACTACTCAAAACTATTTAAAATGTATGATGAAAAACAGACCCATATGTAAACAATACTGTCATAGAATATCATATGAGATCATAGCAGAAAATTATCTCTCAATTAATAATGGCTAATTATTAAGGACCCAGATTGTTGGGGGCAATATGCTGACTCTGTAAATCGCTTAGAGAGGGCTGTAAAGCACTATGAAGAGATATATAAATCTAAGTGCTATTACTATTGCTAATTGGAATTGCTAGATATTCTCACTGAAATCAATAGAGACTCAAAAGATCTCACACAGAGAAAAAACAATTATGGATAGTTATCAGTTCTACTCACTCTAGCTTCCATAGGAGATTTTATTTATTTAATAAATTAATATTTAATAAATAAATAATAATAGCTGCCTATTTTACCTAAGGCGACTCTGGGTGATACACAACAATAGATAAATAATAAAGATATATAAACAAATATAAATATAAGAAGTCATCATAATATCTTAAAAACAAAAATACAAACCATAGTTAAAGGGAGAATATAAAAGTTTATTAAAAGTTTACAGTTTGGACTGGATTTGTTTTTGCTAATTTTAGCTGTTTTCCCAACGGTTGTCTGAAGCTCAGTGTCTATACATGCTATGTGTAACATGAATACCATTCAGTTATGCATGACTTTATAGCATCCCAAAACTATAATTCTTTTTCTGGGAGCTCTGAAAATCTACAGACAGGACTCCTCTGATTATTTACCATGGAAAATAATGTTACAGTATCTATTATTTTGCTTGCAGCACATCTGAATAGGATGATACCCTACATGATCTTGAATGTCTTTTATCCATGATGGTTTTCAGTATGTGGTATTGTGACTTGCAAGTGATTCTTGACTTGCAAAAGGGATGCTGTGGAACATTGGTCAATGTTATTTATTTCTTGAGCTATTGCTATATTATTAGTCAAATTACTCCTTGAGCATAAGATCATGATTAAGTTATACTGGTGTTAGCTCCATTATGTGGCTACTAAGAATATTGGAACTTTAGGACAATCCTTTGGAAAAGTTACATCCAACTAGAAACTATACCATGCAACCAGATTCACAGTTGCAGTTTAGATATTTCAAACTTAAGTCCCATTAGGAACCTGTGAAACTAAGGTAACCTGGCACATAGTTATTTCTGAAACGTCTAAATCAGTGGTTCTCAACCTGTTGGTCGGGACCCCATTTGGGGTCGAACAACCATTTGACGGGGGTCGCCAAACAATGCAGTCCGCCATTTTTTCCCCCTTTTCCTTAGCTGTGCTACTCCCTTTTATTCTATTGGCTTTTGAAAGCCAATAGAATAGACTCTCTTGAATAGAGTCTAATTCTATTGGCTTTCAAAAGCCAATAGAAATTGTCCAGGCTGTCTCTGCCCTGCTGAGCCCGCCAAAAGTCCCATTCTACAAACGGTGCTGCACCAGTTGAGTAGTCCTTGACTTACGACCGGTTGAGTAGTCCTCGACTTACGACCGGTTGGGGGTCGTGGCATTAAAAAGGTTGAGAACCACTGGTCTAAATGAAGTGCCAGAGAAATAATCTTGCAGCGTTTGCCAACACAGAAATTAAGTTTTATGATCACATGCTGCAATAGTGGTCACTACTCTCTTCCTTGGAATCACATGTATGGAAAATAAATTTAGTCCTAAATTCTGTGTATTAGCAAAGTAAGGACTGTCATTTAGTGTCATGTTATAAACCAGTGGTTCTCAACCTGTGGGTCGGGACCCCATTTGGGGTCGAATGACCATTTCACGGGGGTCATCAAACCATGCTGTCCGCCATTTTTTTCCCTTTTCCCTAGCTGTCCTGCTCCCTCTTATTGGTGGCCACACCCACTTGGGGGTCACCACAACATGGGGAACTGTATTATGGGGTCACGGCATTAGAAAGGTTGAGAATCACTGTTATAAACAGATGTTTGGCTAGATTGATAAGAGAATACTAGTTATATACTAATATGGAAAAGCATTCAATAATTTGCAACAGTTCAAAAAGCTATTTACGCTTAAAAGTACCCCTGAAAAAAAATCAGTAGCTCAAAAAACAATAGTGGAAGAAAGGATAAGGATTGTCAGTACTCCTTCAAAAAAAAAAAAAAAAAGCAAGAATATATTGGCTAAAACTTTCTTTAAGTTTTATAATACTAGACTTGGATCAAAATTCTGTGCTGTGCCAGCCATCCTTCTGGCTGTCAAATCCACCAGCATAGTGGAGAATCTTTGCCATGAATGCAAAGAAGCCAACCCCCCATCCCAGAACTGTAGTGAAGTGTCCAACAAAAGATACTCTCCCCCAAAGTTTAATAGCAACTATCAAAACAGCCCAATAGAGCACCAACAGATCCTTATCAGGCTATGCCCTGTATCATCACATACTATTTGTACAATATGCAAACATTAGTTAATGATGGCAATCACTAATTGTAAAGTTCAGAATTGTTAAACTCTACATGCATTCAAGATGAGTTTTTAAGATGCACTATATCTCATGTTGGGTTGCAGTCTCATGGTCAAGAGATAACTTCCTGTCCTATGCCTGTAAATCTCTTCACATATTCTAAAATGGATGGATGTATTGTACAGTTGCTTTCATGCTTTATTAGTTGTGCTTGTGCAACTAAATTGCACTTGCAATTCATACAAGAGAGTGAGTAGCGTGGTCTTTTGTCCTCAGAATTAACTGTCTAGGGGAAATTCTGGTAAGTGTTCTGTGCCCTTTTAAGCAACTAAGCTATATAACTTTTCCAATTCCAAAAACAATGGATATTGAATGATTAAACTTGCAGCACTTTTTCCATTCAATTGTACTATCCCTTATATCACTTGCATGTGTGGGTGAGGAAATATGTGAATTCTTGTTGACTCATGTTTGCTTTATGTTGTCATAGCACGTAGATTTACTTTTTTGTATACTTAACATGCTCAAGTTTTCTCCAGAACCCCTAAGCATCTATCAACATGTCTGAGCAATGATAGCTTCCTAACTATTTTCTGTTTTGGGGTTTTGACATTCTGTCAATATATATTTTGAACAGATCTGCAGACTGACTATTTTAGTGTAGCTATTTATCAAATATTTTCTTACCAAACTGTAGCTCAATTAAATATCACTCAAACATGATATTTGGTAATCATCTTGATATAAACTATATCATACATTTCAAATGTCTATGCTAAACAATTTGCTATCTTTATGATTAAACTTTTATAGACAATCAGCTGCCCTTCAGATTTTTGGATTACAACTCCCAGAATCTCTGAATATCGAGAGTGTTCCCTGAAGCTCATAAAAACTGTTATTTTAAAAAACCTACCGACTTTTTGATTTTAAATTAATGTATAACTATGACTTTCTCTTTTTTAAAAAATAAAATCTCTAATGCTACTTAAAATTCTTACTACCTATGAACAGGTATAGAAATCATTTTTGGGAGGAAATATTACAAAGTTGTTGTGATCTTAAACTTTTAAAAAGCCTTTTAGCTATTCTGATTGTGATGTAAAAAAAAAAACAAAAAACCAAAGAGTGAATTAACATGTGCATTTTTTTCTAGAATACTTAAGAACAAATGTTATCTTTTTTAAACATGTCTTCTGGATTGAGTTTTCCTTCCTCTCCACCCACGTCCCTAACATGAGTAAGCTTCACAATCATACGCATCAAACGGTTTCTGCATTATACATATGCATTATACATATACATACTTCTGCACTAGATTCCTTGCTAATGTCCAGTGCTTCTTTCAAAGCATCCAGGACTGTACAGTATGTCCTGACTGAACAGAGCTGATAATAATTATTCAGCTGTCTCTGGTGGAAGGTCAGGATACAATCAGAATGGATAAGGGCTCAGCTATTAAAATAAACTAGGAAGCAATATCAAAGGGGCATTTGTGGCATATCAGTTTTGTAATATAATGGGTTCGTTCTTAGTTCTTGCCACATATTTTATTGACAAAGTACACTGAGGCTTGCATTTTTAAAATGAGTTTGGTTCTCATTTATCTAGAAGCCTTTAGTAGATAGGAAGGTACTGTCAATATCCCAAGAGAAACAATTTCTTAGCTAAAAAGTATAACAAAATTCAGGAAAGAGAACCTGGATAAGCTGCTAATGAGTACACATCTTTGTAGTTTGAATCAACATACTAGTATTGAAGTTGTTATTTAATTTTGCCATAACCAGCAGGTTTCCAACCTTGATGCTCTCTGCCAGAGGTATTGGATCCCAACTACCATCATTCCCAGTTAGAAGGCCTGTACTGTCTAATGGTGACCAGCAAGTACTCTCCTGGTTATGTCAGGGAAGGCTAGGGTAAGTAGAAACTTAACAGGTAAAGCTTTCTTCCCTGATCTCATCCTTATTGAACTTCAATCCAGAAAAGCGCTCAAACATCCCCTTCTAAATCAAAGGGGTTCCTCGCCTTCCCTCACCGGGGCTCGCCGGCGCCCATCGGTTCCCTGCCGTCTTGCCTTGCGGGGGCTGACAAGAGAAGGAGGGACGGCGGCGGCCAAGGGTCGCGTCCCTTTACCTGAAAAGTCAGCCAGCCCGGCACTCTCTTTGGTCCAAACCAGGAGCAGGCAGAAGAGGCGACGGAGCAGCAGCCCCCCGGCCGCTACCTGGCGCCGGCTCGCGCTCTGCCCAGCCCCCACTTCACTCATGGTGCGGCGCCGATCCAAGCAGCCCAATCGGGTCACATGACGGCTCCAGCCAAGAGAGTCCCTGTCCTTCCCAGGACCGGAGCGGCCGAGGGAGACCAACCCCGCGAGGGAGAGGGAGGCGAAGGAAAGGGGCAGGAACCGGCGGGCACAGCAACGCGGCGCGGAACCTTCGCCCAGCTTCCACGCACTTTCCCCGAAGAGGAAATCCCAGCCAGATGCAGCCCGCGGCGCGCTTGGAACAGCGAAGGGCGCGGCGCGGCTGTTTGCGCGTTGGCTGAGAGCAGCGGGGAAGCCAGGAAACCCTTCCCAAAGCCGGCGGGACGGCGGGCGCTTAGTGCGGAGGAGCCGGCGCAGCCTTGACCGGCCGGCTAGTTAGCTCAGTGTTGATTGCCACGCAGTGGCTCTCCGCTTCTGCTTCCCGTTAGGCTCCCTTCATCCCTTTCTGGCCAGTCTCCTTCGAAGACTGTCTTTGTCACCTTGACCACCACCGCCTCCTCCTCCTCTTCTTCTTCTCCTCCTCCTCCTCCTCCCCCTCCCCCTCCTCCTCCTCCTCCTCCTAGATGCTGCTCCGGGCTGGTTTTTGGCCATGCCCCAGCTAACGCACCCCACCGAGAGCCCACCCCATCCCACTTCACGCGCTGCCTGGTTATTGCTGGTGCTGCCGCCGCATGTAAGTGCTGAGGTGGGGATAGAGATTACAGGGCTGCCGTCCTGTAGGGCATCGACGGGGCTAAAGCGTCTGAATAGACGTGGATATGATTACTCTGAAAGTGAACATAGGAAACAATAAAAAAAAAAGACCGTCTCTCCCTTCTCTCAACCCTTATTTTCGATCACGATGAATGGCGTGCAGTTCAAATTCTCTGCACCCTTTAAGTAGTGGAGAGTTAATAGCGATGTTAGCCTCTTACAGCAAAATTTTAAGGAATGTGAAGTGAACACAATCCTTTCAAAGCTGTCATTGCCAGTCTCTTCTTCCATCTGTTGCCTTCCAAAAATGATGAACATTTCCCACTGACCTCAATTATGATAGTTATGTTTTCTGAGGAGACACTTGTAGCCAAATGCATTTGGATGCGTCTACTGTTAATATTTAAGAATTAGTTAAAAATGCATTTCTTGGACAGATTGCAAAGGCATTCACCATTCAGAAACCACCTTGGCAAGAAAGCTTTTGGGCCAGTCTCTCTCAGCCCAACTCACCTTACACAGGGTGGTTGTTATTATGGAGAAAATAGGAAGAGGAAGAAGTATTAGGTATGTTTATCACTTGAGTTATTTATAAAAATAATAAAGGCAGGATACGAGGAAGAAAATAAAAAGATAATTTTTTTCTTGAGAAGAAATATAAATTTCAGTACACTTGCCTTCTGTCCTGAAATACTTAAATGAATATACTTTATGGGATCTAACATGTCAGGAAGCTCAGAAATCAAAATGAAATAGTGGATACTATTACTACTTCTTATGTAGTAATTCCAATAATTTCTATCT
This sequence comes from Crotalus tigris, assembly GCF_016545835.1. Classification (NCBI taxonomy): domain Eukaryota; kingdom Metazoa; phylum Chordata; class Lepidosauria; order Squamata; family Viperidae; genus Crotalus; species Crotalus tigris. The sequence continues at coordinate 6,700,924 of NW_024096505.1, forward strand.
ACATTAATAATACAGATTTTGGAAGAGATTATAAAATGGGTGGAGGAAGGTCAATGGAATTTATGATAGATTTTTTTTGCCAAATCCAATAAAAAGTAGTAGCTTTTGTCCATAATTTTATACATTTTTGTGTTATGTTAATAGTTTGTCTTTATAATACTCTTTTTATTTCAGCCTTCATGTTTTAATATTTGAAGGAGCTTCAAATAGTTGTGGGTAATGCAGAATGCCCGTCTCAATCCCCAATATGTACCAAGTTCACATATCAAGGAAAGGCTGAATCTTAATGTTGTTTGCTTTTGACTCTGCATTTAAAAGTTCTATTATATCAAAGTAATATATGCACATCACTATGGCAATATGACAATCTCAAAATTAGTGATGAAGTTGAATTTAATAGCCTAATTCAAACACTGACAAAGAACACATAGCAGTAATCTATTCTTGCATATTGGGGTAGCTTTCTCCTTTCGGTGCTGTGTCATAATTTCTGTTAGCCAGATGATAGTTCCACAGTTTTTGCTAGATTTCTCATATTGGGGAGCATTAAAAGGAACTCATTCATCTTTAATATACAGCAATCTATCCAGAATCAAATTAATCCTCTTGATTTCAGCACCAAATGTGGCAGTAGTAAGGCAAATCCACACCATGCGAGTTAATATTTTATTTCTTGAATTGCATCTTGAACAGCAAGCTGATTTGGACCTTATGTCAAGCTAGGAGGATTGCTTGCACTAGGACAGCCATGCCGCTTCTAGCTTGTGAACAGTTCCAAGGGGGAAGGAGAATGTATGGAATGTGGAGGTGGTTTCTATCCCTATGGGAAGCAAGGTCGCAGAAGATATGTTACGGCAAGCAGAGGCTTTCTTTTCATAACAATGGCCTGAAGATTAATTGGACAATGTGACTTGAGCTATCAGAGAGGGAAGAGAAAGTTTTACTTTTTAAACTATCTTTCTGGCGCCATATTGCCAGAATTGGTTTTCCATTCATTAGTGCTGGTTATGCTGTGCTCAATAAAGTTTTGCATTAGAGATCGTAATATCTCAGATGTGCTTACTTCATTGGGATCATCAGCTGGAACTTTGACACCTTATTTAATAAAAGTTGACTGCAATCTAAAAATCTCTACCTTGAGGTTTGAAAGCTCATTAAGGCTGTCATTGTGTGAACCCAGCCAAATTGAGTAGGTTAGTTTTTTTTAGTTGTTTGCCATGTTGTACAAACTCGGCCTGCATTGTGTGAATTTTTAAAAATACGTAAATTCAAAATTAAATTAAGTTTGCTGTATGAATACAGCCTTAGACGACCTGCAAACCTGAACTCTGGGAAATCAATTTATACGTGTACATATAAGATATGGCCAACAGGAGATGACATGGTTCCATGTCCATGTGATTAATACAGGAAGAAAACCTGTGGTCCCAACATTTTTTCTTTCAATAGCTGTTTATTCTATTTTGTGTACTTGTGGCCATTAAGAAACAAACTGCTTAAATGGCAGTTCAAGTACTTTTTAGGTTTGTGTCATCCAGTCAGTTTTATAATTGTGTCTTTTCACTGATAATATCTTCTAAAAGCATTCACATGCTACATTTGTAGAATTTTTTTAAGCAACTTTGTTTTCAGCTTTCCCAACCCAACCGGTGACAAAGCCAGATTTAAAAGGAAATCTAGGATCATCTATCTCAGTTGCACTCTAAAAGGGACATGATATTGGAGTCTTGTCAAGAATCCAGAATGCTTCATTTGTATGCAATCATTCTTTTTCTGAAAGAACAGAAACAAAAGTTCAATATACTAGCTATGCCAATAGCAGTCTAAAGAACTGATGATTTTTTTTTAATTTCCTATATCTTTTTACCAGGAGCAATTTTTAAAATTTCTGCTTCTTTACTTTGTTAAAACATGGTGTTATTATTTTTATTAATGATTAACATTGCTTTATTTTTCATATTGAATCATCTTGAGACTTTTTATTTAAAAATAAAAACAGCATTTATTTTCCTATACAAAAAGTTTATAACTGGGCATATAAATCATGGCAATAGTAATACAGTGCTTTAAATTGCAGCGGTTCCTGACTCTAAGACCGCCAATAAGCTACCAAGTTTCTAAACATCTCTGCTGCCTCTTTCACAGATATATTTGTTGGTCTATATCTTCTTAAAGAAAGAAAAAAGTTGTTCTTAGCACATTTTAAGGCACTTTATTTTCTGAACTCAGACATTAAAGGAAATCTCCCAGAGGTATTAACTCTAGAAATAAATGTTGGGCTAACTGAAGTAAAGCATACAATTTAAATTAATCACTACATGGTCCTTATTTAAAATCCTACATTTGCACAGTATTTTGATGGAAATGATAATGAACATGACATTCCAATAATTTTTTTTGTATACTGCATTTCAATCAAACACTTTTTTAAATACATGAGCCCTCCCTCTGCTTTTTCAAAGCCGGCTTATTCCTTCAGTTTAGTTTTTTCTCTCGACCACTTTCTCTGAGCCAAAAATAAGATGGGTGATATCTTTGACTTTTCCTCAACCTGGTATCTTCTGGGCGGGTTGGATTTCAACCCACCCAGAAGCTTTGCTGGCTGGGGAATTCTGAGGGTTGTAGTCCACACATCTTTAACTTGCCAAGGTTGAGAAACAATGATATCAGACACATTAATTCATACATACATACATACATACATACACACATACATACATTCTGCTGCAATCATTATAACTTTTGGCAGTGTACAAATAACAATAAAACCAGCAAACTAAAACTCCAAATCAAAGAATGTATGGCATTCCCAGAGCATTGTCTAAGCCCCCTGGAACAGTTTTGCTTTATCCTGCTTCTGGAAGGTGAACAGAATTGACAGTTCTGGAGATATTAGCACCAAGGGGGTACCTTGCTCAATAGTAGTAACTGTGAGAGGGATCTCTGAGTTCTAGTGGACAATCACTTAAATATGAGCCAGCAGTGTGTTGCAGCTGCCAAAAAAGACAACACGGTGCTGAGCTGCATTAATAGAGGGACAGAATCAAGATAATGTGAAGTATTAATACCACTTTACAATGCCTTGGTAAGGCCACACTTGGAATACTGCATCCAGTTTTGGTCACCACGATGTAAAAAAGATGTTGAGACTCTAGAAAGAGTACAGTGAAGAGCAACAAAGATGATTAGGGGACTGGAGGCTAAAACATATAAGGAACAGTTGCTGGAATTGGGTATGTCTAGTTCAGGGGTAGGCAACCTCGGCTCTTTTATGACTCGTGGACTTCAACTCCCAGAATTCCTGCGCCAGCCATGCTGAGGGGACAGGGAGAGGTTTCCAAGCTGAGCCATGCTGGCTCAGGAATTCTGGGAGTTGAAGTCCACGAGTCATAAAAGAGCCGAGGTTGCCTACCCTTGGTCTAGTTTAACGAAGAGAAGGACAAGGGGGGGACATGATAGCAGTGTTCCAATATCTCAGGGGCTGCCACAAAGAAGAGAGAGTCAAGCTATTTTCCAAAGCGCCTGAAGGCAGGACAAGGAGCAATGGGTGGAAACTAACCAAAGAGAGAAACAACCTAGAACTAAGGAGAAACTTCCTGACAGTTAGAACAATTAACCAGTGGAACAACCAGCCTCCAGAAGCGGTGAATGCGCTAACACTGGAAGTTTTTAAGAAGAAACTGGACAACCATTTGTCTGAAATGGTATAGAGTTTCCTGCCTGAGCAGTGGGTTGGACTAGATGACCTCCAAGGTCCCTTCCAACTTTATCATTATTATTATTATTATTATTATTAGAGACAAACTGTTTCTTCCATTATATAATTTTTTCTAAGTTTCAGGATTTCCATGGAAATCATGCTGGCTTGGGTTATTGAAAGCTTAAATTAAATGTAATTAAATATATGATTTTATAATACATTACCGAGTAGATATCTATTATAAAACAAAATGAAGAAAAAATAGAAATACTATATTAAAATACCTAAACAAAATAGAAAATTGTACACTAAACTGAAAAATAAAGATGACAAACATCCAAATATTTATCTCTATATATTCACACACCCACACCCACATACATTTAAAGATAAACGCCTATATATGTGTAGATAAATAGCTATCAATCTACTAAGAATATCTGCCTTTCTTCAATTCTTTTTGTAGTTGTGCTACAATTTTTATAAACAATAAATTGATTCTAGACCATACAATATCATATTGTCCTGTCTTGCTTCTCTATCAATACAAAACTAATTCAAAGTTTGAGAGTTGACACATTTAATTAAGCCATCATTTCAAATCAGGAATACGGACTTTCTTCCATGAATATACACTCAAATTTTTGCTAGAGCCAAGCATGATATAGCTAAAGTTCTTCATAGATTGAAAGATTCTAGATTTTGGAGATATAATTGACATATTATATAATTGACATATTTAATCCTTAACTGAAGGATCTAATTTACCATAATATAATATCTAACCAATATGGAATTACAAGTAGACAAGTCCATATGTGCCATAATTACTCAAATTTATTACTTTTGCAGCATAAAAATGCGAGCCAACCTTTTTAATACTGTATATTCTCTGAACAGTACAATAACTGATTGATAATGATTCCATTATGAGCCCATGTTTTTCAGAAAATTGTTACCAGCTATTTTCAAATAAGAATTAAGAACATCATTTTCCGTGAAAATAAAAATCAAATTTAAATTTTCCACCCAATACAATAAGGCAATGGTTCTCAACCTGTGGGTCGGGACCCCATTTGGGGTCAAACGACCATTTCACGGGGGTCGCCAAACCATGCTGTCCGCCATTTTTTCCCTTTTCCCTAGCTGTCCTACTCTCTCTTATTGGTGGCCACACCCACTTGGGGGTCACCACAACATGGGGAACTGTATTATGGGGTCACGGCATTAGAAAGGTTGAGAACCACTGCAATAAGGCTAGATATCTCAACTGCTTTTGGTGTTTGATCAGTAAACAAGTTCTTGTAGAAGTATCATTTTAAGGAATTGGTTTTTTGCTAAGTCATAATTGAATAGAATATGATTAGGTTCCCACTAACCTATAACAATGGTTTGCAAACAATGTCTACAGTTCCTCGACTTACAACAGTTCATTTAGTGACTGTTTAAAATTATAATGGCACTAAAATGACTTTTTTTTAAAAAAATATTGCTTTATCATAGAAAATAAAATACAAAACAGTAAAACAAACAAAACAAAAGAAAAGCATACATTCAACCCTAACAACAAAAAAGAAAAAATAGTGTACAAAAAAAAACAGGAAAAAGTGGTCAATTAAACATGTAGGATCCCTCTGTTAAGCATCTGTTATTATATTTAGTACATAGAAAGTCCACAAATGGTTTCCAGTCTTATAAAGCTGTCTATTCCATTATCTGTAATCAAAGCAGTTAATTTTGCCATCTCTGCCAATTCAGTCAATTTCAAAATCCATTCAACAGTCGGAATTTCTTTTTCTTTCTAGTGTTTGGCAGTACAATCCTCACAGCTGTCACCATGTGAAGGAATAGCATCCCAAATTGTTTTTCAATTGTCCATAATACCTAAAAGCTTCAATTTTCATTAATATTTATATCTTAAATATTTTTTGCATTGTTACTGTTGTTTATCCAGTATGTTTTCACATATTTGCAATGCCACCACATATGATAAAATGAACCTGCTCCCATATTTTACCGTAATTATTTTTGTAAAGCTTAGGATTTTCCTCAGTAAGAGTCACTGCCAAGTACTGTACCTTTTTCACAATTTTAAAAACAATTTTAAATTCCAATTTCTTCTGATCTTCCAACTTTATATTCTTAGTATTATTGTCTTTATTTATTCTTAAACCTGCCATTTCTCCAAACATTTTAATCTTCCTCATAACATGTTCAATGTTCTCTAGCGGTTCTTGCACAATCAATACCAAATTGTCAGCAAATGCATGTAATTTTTTAATTATGTGCTTTAATGTGGTCCTTTTGCCCTGCTATTATGTCTAATATCTCTATTTAACAGTTCCAACACTAGAATAAATAATAGACTATAAAGGACACCCGTCTTGTTTCCTTCTGGAAATCACATGGTTTTGTAAAGTCTCCATTCACCATGATTTGAGCTTTATGTAGTGTATAGATCACGGGTGTAAAACTCGCCGTGTCACGTGACATGACATGTTGCGACTCTTTTTGCATTGATGACAATGGGGTGGGCACAGCTTCGGTATGATGAAACCGGCCCGCGGGCCAGCAGTTTAACACCCGTGGTATACAGACCCTGTATAAAGTCCAATCCAAAACCCATCTTTTCTACTACTTTAAACATAACGACCCAGTTCAAATTGTCAAAAGCTTTTTTTGCATCCAGAAAGCTTAATGCAGGGGTGTCAAACTGCCGGCCCATGGGCCAGACTTGTCATGCGGAAGCCGCGTCCACCCCATTGCCAGCAATAGCAAAATGGTCCCAATACATTGCGCAATGTCAGATGATGTCGCGAGTTTGACATGTCTGGATTAATGCAACCAGTTTGTTGCTATGTTGTTGTAAAAATTCAATTATATTCCAAATTACTCTTACATTATATTTTAGTTATCTTTTAGGTAAGAAGCCACATTGGTCTTCATATATATAATCCTGTAAAAAATTTTTAAGTCTTTCAGCTAAGATAGATGTAAAGAGTTTGTAGTCCTTAATAAAGATATTGGCCTGTAGTTCTTCACAGAAGTTAAATCCAGTCCATCTTGGGTATTAAAGAAATGTAGGCATCTTTCCAAGAGTCTGGAATAGGGTTCCCCTGTAAAATAGAATTCATTAAGTCCTTCATCTTTGAAAATGTTATAGAATCCACTTGATAGGCTATCTGATCCTGGGGCTTTCCCTGTTTTAGCTCTTTTAATTGCTTCTATTATTTCAAAAGTTGTTATTGAACTGTTCAAAATTTGCTTGTAGTTTTCTGATAGTTTAGGAAGATGTTTAGTTGTTATATATTCCTCCATAGTATCTAAAGAGATTCCTTGCTCTTTAAATAAATTAGTATAATAATTCCAAAAAAGTGTTTAAATGTTTTTGTTATCCATGTAAGTCTTATTCCCCTCTTGAAGTTTGGTTTTCATCTTCTTTTCTGTCTGTTTTCTTAGTTTGTATGCCAACCATCTCCCTGTGGTCACATGATCAAATGCTTGACAACTTGCTCATATTTATGACGGTTGTAGTGTCCCAGGGTCATGTGATAATTTTTTGTGACCTTTTGCCAAGCAGTCAATAGGAAAGCCAGATTCACTTAACAACTGTGTTACTAACTTAACTGCAGTAATTCAGTTAATAATGGCAAGAAAGATCATAAAATGGGGCAAAACTTGCTTAATAACTGTCTTCCTTAGCAAAAGAAATTTTGGGCTCAATTATATTCATAAGTTGAGGATTACCTGCATTTCTCACAATATGTTGTGCCAAACAAAGAACAGTAGTGCCACTTAAATCAATGAGACATTAAACTTAAGACTGAATTATTCTAATAAAAGTGAATCTATTTACTGAGATAAATAAGCTTGGAATATTACTGATAGAAATATTTGTTACATATTGTTTCATAAAATAAATGTGATAAAAACCATTAATCTGTGCAGTAAGAGTTAACAATTAGGTTTGACCATTGCCTTATGTTAGAATGCACATCACATGAAACCTGTCAATACATGAATGTGTACTATTATACAGTATATAGTTACTTCAGTACAGTGGGGTAAGTATCTGGAACTTACTTTTTAGGTTTTCAGATAGCCATTATAAATAGATAATTCTGGACTCTGAATTTGTCTGTACTTGATTACACTTCAGCGTTATTTTCAGTTTGTCAACTTTAAGATGTGTGGACTTCAATTCCTAGAATTCCCAACCAGCCATCCCTAACCGCTGAGAATATTGTTTTAAATGAAGATATTTGATTCCCTCCCCATATAACTAGCATATAACTTGTTTGTTCATTTAAAAGTCCAACAGAACTAAAAGTAGTTTTTTCTTAGACATACAGGTTTGACTTAATGGGTGCAGAAGTAAAAAAAAAATCAGCTTGCGAACATTTAATCTTACATATAGAAACCGCAATGAATCACGTCCTCTTTTGCTCCTCTGGGCAACGAGGTGGACCCTGGCCTGCGCCACTGCCCCACAGAGCTCAGACTGGCTGACTGCTTTAGGAACCCGTCTGTTGTAATTTCGCGGATGGGGGGAGAATAAGTGAACCGGACCACTTCCGGCCGAGACGGGCAACCCCCGCCAGGGTGAGCCTGGCTTCTCTTCGTTCTGCCGGGTGTCGCGGCAAACCGCGATTGCTTCTGGATATGGCCACCAAACGCAAAAGCTCGACCTCGGCCAAGCGGCAGGACCCGCCCCCGGCCAAGCGGGTTCGCAGCACCGAGGCCGCGGAATTTACCGGCGCCCAGTTCAAATTCCTCCTCCGCGACTCCAGCACTGCGATGAAAGGTCAGCCAGCCAGCCATGCTCTCATGGGACCCGCGTGCGGGCCAGATTCAGTCGAGTGGATTTCTCCGCGGTGACAAAGAGCTGCGCGGTCGCCACAGCTGCATATTGCTAACATGCGAACAGTAGTTTAATATTTAATGCAGATTAAGTTGCCTGTAAACAAATGCGTCACGGAGAACAACGTGGTGTCCAGGAGGAAGAGGCAAACTTAAAATGGATTCTGTCGCCTTCCGTCCTGAGGAAAAGGATTAATGAATTCTTCGTATAGACAGCTGTCATTGCGAGTTACAATTGATAAAAGGGATTATAAAAGGAAGCGTGTGGGGGCGGGAAGGTTACATTTATTGGAAGGCAGGCAGTCTTCAATAGATATAGTTAATTACTCTATAGCTGTGATAGATTTTTCAGCTGCCATCATTGGTATCATGGCATGCTCCTACATTGTTTTGATACAAATTGCCAACTTTTTCTCTTTTGTTCCTACTATTACATTTATTTTGTCAACCTCTCCATTTGAGGGTCTTTTTTTCACAACTTGTTTCCTAAAAGCTATATTGGTAAAATATTGATAGCAATAAAAAAGGAAAGTAAATTCACTTTCCAGCTCTGCTATGGAAAAATGAGGCAGTTAATACATTGGGAGCTTGAAATGCAAATTGCTATTAAAATAAAATCGAAATGCCTATTAGGCATGCCAGTTAGAGTTTGTGTGAAGTAAAGAATAACATGTCCAGCGTGATTTGAAAGAAGAATCAAATGTATGTTTTGTTCCAGGTTTGGAAACGTTCATAGCCAAAGCTAAATTACTACCATCAAATGAGCAGTATGATGTAGTGGAAGGATACATAAAAGTTTCTATTGAATGTGCAGAAATTTTTAAACTTCTGGATGGTGAAAGGCGTCCTGAAAGTGAGGTCAGTGTTTCAATTGATGAGAGCTGTCACAGGCTCCTCTTAGGTATTGTCTTTATGCTATTAAGAATGAACACTTAATTCTGCTGTATGCCATTTGTGATTATTCATTTAAAAGTATCTTGGCACTCTTACACTTGCTAGGGAATAAACCCTTAGTGAATCTTATTTCTTTTTTCTTTTTATTAAAAGTTTTACAAATTTAATACAATATAACCCAAACCCCTCCCACCCCTTCCCCCCTCCCCCACTTCCCAGAGCTGATTACAGGGTAACAAATAAACAACCATTAACTAACATTACCCGACTGTACTATCAATCAAACTATAACATACTTTAACTCCTTTTTAAAACAAATATTAACAAATTGAAAACAAAGATAATATAATTAACATAACACTAAAAATAATATAAATTCAATCATATTAAACTATTAATAATAACCTAAAATCTACTCATAAGCAAGATAATACTTTTCAGTCTCATATTTCTTTTGAATATAATCAATCCATCTTCTCCAGACCGAAATGTAGTTTTCTTGTGAAGGGTCCTTCAAATAGGCGGAAATTTTCGCTATTTCTGCTAAATTAGACACCTTAAGTATCCATTCTTCCATAGTAGGCAAAGAGTTTTTCTTCCAATATTGCCCCACCAATAATCTTGCAGCTGTTATAAGATTCAGCATCAAATTAATTCCTTTGACATCAAAATACCTAACAAAAATAATTGTGGAGTAAACTTTATCTTTCTCTTAAAAATCTTTTGAATATTCCACCAGATCTTAATCCAAAAAGCTTTTATATCTCTACAAGTCCACCAAATATGAAAATAGGTTGCATCTAAGCTTCCACATCTCCAATATTTGGGCTGAAAATTAGGATACATGCGGGACAGCTTTTGGGGATCCAAGTGCCATCTATAAAACATTTTATAAAAATTTTCTCTTAAATTTTGCGCTTGGGTAAATTTTACATTTCTAACCCAAATTGTCTCCCATGTATCCAATAAAATCGGTTCTTGAATATTTTGAGCCTATTTAACCAAACAATCTTTAACTCCCTTTCGGAATCTAATTCTATTAAAACATTATAAATTCTCTTTATTTGGGCTTGAGTTTGATCTTTAATCTGTTTTTACCAAATTCACATCCTCTAAGGTAATACCAACCTTTTGATCTAGACTCCATCTTACTAACAATTGATTGTACTGAAACCAAAAGTATACAATATTTTCTTGCTTCAGCTCAGTTAAAGACTTTAGTTGCCAATCCTTCCCTACCAAACTAAGTAATTCCTTATAAGAAATCCTATCCAAATTCACTCCCCTAGATATTCCCTCTATCGCGTGTCCAGGAATTCCCCAAATTGGAATTTTATAATTTAACCTATAATAATACTTCTTCCAGACACGCAACAAAGCACTTCTCAAAATATGGGATTTAAAAACCTGATCCACTTTTTTATCATAAATTAAATAAGCATGCCATCCATATACTAAATCCCATCCCTCAAGAGAAAGGATATTTTTATTTGTTAAATTGAACCAATCACTAATTAGCGTTAAAGCCATCGCATCATAGTACAATTTTAAATTAGGCGCCTTAAGTCCTCCTCTTTCCCGTACATCTTGTATAATCTTAAACTTAACTCTTGGTTTTTTCCCTGCCCAAATAAACTTATTAATACCCTTCTGCCATTCCTCCAAATTAATATCTTTTTTCAAAATAGGTATCATTTGAAACAAGAAAAGAAACTTTGGAAGATTATTCATTTAATTGCTGAGATAGTGAATCTTATTATTGAATAAGTATAAGATTGTAGTAATTTATTCTGTGCAATCCTTTCTAAAATTCTTGGGCAATGTTGTAGAATAATGAATTTCCTAGATGTTTCCTGCGGTGCTGGGATGCTCATGCAGAGATACTTTAATTCAGAGATGGGCAATGCAGCCAAGTCTTGTTGGACTGTAATTCCCATTGGCCATGTTGGTTAGGCTTGTCCCATATTCCTGTCCCTGCAATAAAGTGTTGTAAATAGCAGTATACCTTTGGGATTAGAGATGGGATATTATACTTTTGGTACTGGACCTAAAGTATATATTGACCAAATATAAATATGTGTTCTAAATGAGGTAGCAGAGTTCTTCATGTATGGCAAAGAAGTTGCCAAGGATGAGTATTTGTCCTGTGAGTATTTGTTCTATCGGCATCCTTTTTGTAATATAAAAGATACGACTATCCTTTATGTTCTAGACCAGGAACACAAAATTTTTTTCTACTGGGTCATTTGATCCATAAGAGCAGAGGTGTCCAACTGCTGGCCCTTGGGCCGGTTGCATCATGCAGAGGCCATGCCTACTCCAGCTCCAGCAATGCGAAAAAAGTCACGATACGTCGTGATACGTCACATGACTCAGCGAGTTTAATACCTGTGCATAAGAGGGGAAAAAATAACCATAGTCCACACATAAAGTATTTAAAGGATAGTAAACAGCTTGATCTGAAGCTGAAGTGGTACAAGTGTAGAACAAGTGGTCATCCTGTCCACTGACTGGACAAACTCTTTCCATACTTTTTTCTAATGCTAAAAAACCATCTTAGAAGGATTCCCTTTAAAAATGAGGATTAGGTTGACTCTTCATCAGGCTGTCCTCAAGTTCATTTCAATTGGAGATTTTACACTATCCCTATTTGATAAGATATTTAAAGAGTTGATAGTATTAAACAAAATAGGCAGATAGGTTTCCCATATGCCTTTTAAACAAAAACATAATAGTAATTAGTAACTAAAGCTTTGACCATGCGGAAATGTTCATTAGGATCATGTTGCAATCCAAAGCCTTGTCTGGATATAATTTAATTTAGCAGCAGAGGGTTTTTGCAAGAACATTGCAAAGCTTTCTTTCCTGTTGGAATAAACTTTGTTTAGAGTGCTCAGTTCCATTTGTATTTTAAAAAGACAGTATGTTGGGATGTTTGAAATTTTGCAGATGCTGCTAATTTTTCAAGCTCTAGAAAACATTTTGCTGCGGACAGCAAGTGATCTGTCTCATTTTCGTGTTGTGGGGATGAATATAGTAAAGAAGTTAATTAACAGTTACATGAAATTAATTTATGCTGCCTTGTATTCTGAAACTCATAGGTAAGTTCCTTGTTTAAAACAAACAAGTGGAATAAAATTTTCATTGCTCAGTAGTGTGTTTATGCTCTGTCACCAGGAATAACAAAACGCTCTTTAATACTGATTTAAAACTACCTTACAGAAAAACTGTGGTTACATTCTACACTGTAATCCTGTGTTGAACCTGGAGACTAGAATAATATTTTTTAACTCCCTTGTGTCTATTACATTTTATTTGTACGTAAACTCCTTTATTTTGCTCTGTGGTATATTGATAATTGCTTTATTCTCCATAAATTAAAAAAACTAGATTAAAGAATACATTTAAATATATAGTTTCATATTTCCAATGTTCATCTAGTCTCAAATTATTTTTCCTGAAATTATAAAACCCAGATGGTGCAGCGTTTGTAGAACTGCAAATAGTGTTACTCCAAAAATCTACTGTGTTCTGCCTTGTCATTTTCATATGGTAGGGTCTGTCTTGAAATCAGAATTTAATAAGTTTTAATCAGAAAAATATTTAGACTACAATGTTCATTCATAAACCTTTACTTACTTTTTTACAATCTCTCTCTCTCACACACATACACAAATACACGCATCCACACATGCCACACACATTTGCGAGACAGCATTATATTATATTCATGAAAAAAGTAAAAAAAAAATCCGACAGGGTTGTTGAATGTGGCAATTATGGGTGCTGTTCCATAAAGTACTGGGCTTTTTCAAACCTCAGCCCTGAAGAGCTTTTATCAAATCTGATCTACTATGAAAGCTTTAGGAAAAGTTAAGATACCTTCATTCCATCCATCCATCCATCCATCCATCCATCCATCCATCCATCCATCCATCCATCCATCCTGTTAAAATATTTGGGGCATATTTTAAATATAGAAGATAAATATACAAGTTCATTTACCTAGTAAGTGAATATTAACTTCAGCAAAGTTGTTGGAGAGATATCACTCTTCTATGTTTTTATTTAATCTGGGCATATAACTGACCAATGCATTTCCATTATATACAGCATGAACTCTGTATAAGGCAATATTTTTTATTGCTTTTTGTAGTTAGTATATGCCTACATTTATACATATAAGTAACAGAGATCCAGTTTGCTGTGATTAAGCTCCCTTGAAATTTTCTTAGCCAAAAATGATGTAGAATTTTTTTTATGGCTCTACAAAATTTTGAATTGTAATGCTTATTTCAACTTATGGTCTTATTAGCAGCATGAGAAGATGAAAACTTTATTGCACAATAAATTAAAGTACGTGTTTAGATTGACTATGTGATACTAGACATCTGCTTCCTTTGCTAACTAAAATGAACAAACACTTTCATTTCAAAGGCGTCCTCACTTTTTAATTTTTCATTCATTAGTTTGTTTGCCTATACTTTGCTTAAACATTGCTCCCTGTTCTGACTGTCTCTTTTTACAGACTGTCTCGTCTGTGTCTAACTTTGCTATCAGCAATGGTGACACAGGGACCAGATGCTGCAAGAGATGTCTATAGCCACTTTGATTTCAATAATAAATTTTTACCTAATTTAGTGAAGAAGAGAGACTATAAGGTAAGAAAGCAAAAAGTCAGTCATGAGGGTTAACTGATGGCTTATGCTTTTTCCTTTTATTTTCAAAGTAAAACTGGAGTTAAAAGAAAAGCTCTTATTTTTATTGATGAGACTAATACTGTTTATTTTTTAAAAAATCATAGTAAACCATATGCAGCTCATATAAAAGGAACTTGTCCTCCTCCACGTAATTTAGTACATTCATATAGCATTTGTACAAAATAGCCTCCTTGTTTAAAAAAAATTGGCAGCTACAATTTCTTTTTTTTTTTTAATGCAGGGACCCTAATTCATATAAAAGCCTTTTAAAATAAAAAGATAACGAAGCAAAGTCGTGATGAGATTTTCACAGCAAATCAATGGACATATGTAAATTCAGTCTGTACATTCAGATTTTCAGAAAAAGTACACAACAGATTTCTGAAAAATGCAATGCTTCTCTGGAGAATCACACATTTGAAGTAAAATACTGCTGAAAAAAGCTATCACTTTTAGGAAAAAAGCTTAATTAGATCTTTGATATGCTAGTTTTCTATATGCAGGCAAAATTTTGTTCTAAATTGGGTGTCCCCAAACTTTGGCCATCTTGATTGAAGGTTATGAATATTGCAGTCTAACATATTTGAATGACAGATAACTAGAGAAGGTTGATTTAATACATGTGATTCTTGGGAGTTGTGTTATTTGAGTTTTATGCAAGCATAATAGTCAAATAAGCATAATAGGCAACCAAAATAGTAGAACCTTTTACCCATCTAAACTATTATGGCTCACTGCTAAGACCATGATTTTAGATCATACAGATGTAAGATCCTGGTAAGTACAAAACAAGAAAGTTAAGAGACTTTACTTTATAAAATGTGCAATAGATATGCTTAGGTCTGCAAACAGATATTTATGTAGGATCCATTTTTAAGCCATTGTAATCTAATGGATGTTAGGCTTCTCATATATACTGAACATCTTTTAATATTTGTTTAGGGTAAGCCTGATATCCGTACAGCATACATCCAATACGCTGTTTCCTTTTTAATTGCTGGCGACCACTCAATCCTTGTGCAGGTTCTGGAGTTAAAAGGTATTTTACAAGTATTCCTAAATTATTTGTTGTATGAATGATGTGGGGAGGATATATATAATGGGTTTCATGATGTCTAGACCAAGGTTTTGAACAATCATTGCTTGTTTCCTTGTGTTCTTGTTTTGTTTTCCAGCCAAAACAAAAACCATTTAGTTTTTGAGGCATATAATAGAAAAACCTTGGAAAGCCTCTGTTGTTATTAAAGTGATAAGCTTGAGATTCAGGGTCAAGCACTGATGCCATTTAATAAAAAAAATAATAGAATTCCTTTAACCAAAGAGTGTGCTAAGGACTAAGCAAGCACTTGCCCAAGAATCATAAATATTTCTGTAAGACACTATGGAATTATTTCACAATATTAACCTTTTTTTTTGCTGTGTTATATGCTCACTGTTTTTGAATCTTCTAAGTTTGGTTATGTTGTCAACATAATATATTCTTATATAACTGTGGAATTGATTTAATTAAAATATTTTCTGTATTTCAGCCATAATGTTATCCTTTTTAAATGTTTTTTAGATTTCATTCCAGATATTATTAGAACAGGGTTAAAAGAAGATAGAATTTCCACAATTAACCTTCTGCTTTCAACATTGGAAACTAAGGTATACTCTGCAAACAGTTTTGTTTTTTATATGTTCTTTGATTGTTGAAATATTTTCATTGTGGTTTTTCAGACAATCTCTGATTACCATTTTATTTTGCTGTACTTAAGAACTTATCAGCATTTCTGGGGTAGAGCTTTTTGCTTGGTTTTCTTATGCTTTAAAGTAGCTTATGTTTATAATTAAACAAAAAATTAAAGTTGCAAATGAATGCAACAGTGGCATCAGAATTGCTTATGATACTTTTGACAGTTTCTATAGATATAACAGCACACTTATGACCCGACTTAAGAATTTTTGAATGATTGTGTTAATATGTTGTGTTATTTGTAGGTGGTTCTCAACAAAGATATCAGTAAGACCCAGAAGGTACACTTTTTTACCTCAGAAATACTGAACCACATTGCTTCACTCTATCGCTGGAATGGAATTACTGATGTCAGCACAGAAGATGTCAAGGTATAATAATCTTCTCTCCATCTTTTTCTTATATCTAAATACTGTTCAAGATGTACAACAACATGTTGTTACATGCCACCACTCAAGGAGAAAAATGAAAGGCCATACCAAGCCCATAGTTTGCCCACTAAGGTGAAAATATTTTGCCAAATTAGGAATAGCAATTTGGGCTATTTTTGAGGAAATGGTATCCAGTTTCAACGCTCCAGCGTGAGCAGCCAGCCTTATATGCCTAGGCCGAATCTACACTAGACTGACATAGTATGGCTGCCTTCTGGTATGTTGAAAATGCACACCCAGAATTACCCTGCCAGATTGAGGAAGCATTAGAAACATGTAAGAATAGAACCTGAGATCTTCTACTTTGTGCTCTGAAAATACTGAATAAGCAAACATGGTAAGCTGACTGTTTTTCTTCCATTTGTCAATTTTATGCAGGCTTCCCAAGAGTGTGGAGAACCAGGAAAGCTTTTAGTGAGAGAACTGGTTCATAAATTTTTAATGAACCTTTGTTGTTCTCTGAAACATGGCATTAACTTTTATGATCCAAGTCTTGGCACGTCTGGCAGGTAAAGCATTCAGTTGTTCAGTGTTAAAGTCCGATTATATTTTGCAGTTTTATTTAGGCTGGAGCTAAATCGTTGAAGTATTTTCTTCAGTGTTGCCTCATCTTTTGTGAATGGTAAAGTGTTGACTATTCTATCTTGTGCTAATTTAACTGAGCAAGGAGGGAACAGAGCAAGACTTTTATTCTTGGTCTAGTTTAGTAGCAAAACTTCAACTGGTTTTGGTCATATAGTCTTCAGCAATCCACAGCTTTTAAGCATTAAATCTGGCTAGACCCTTTTTCTTTTTTCCTTTCCTGCATCTTTCTGGCAACTTCTTATTCTACAGTGGGCAGTGTCTGAAGTCTGCATATTAAACCAATAGCATTTAGTTAATTAATCTGCATGTCTTCATGTAAATTGGAACTGTCACATGATAGCATAAATAATTGAAGGTTCCATGCAGTATTAGTAAGAGATTTTATAAGGGGTATATCTCGGGTAAAAGGGCTAACAAAATTATGTTCTAAATATATTCTGTTTTCATTCCAAAGTTCATAATATTTTATGAGTATAGAGCACAGGTCGGCAACCTGCGGCTCCGGAGCCGCATGCGGCTCTTTGAGCCTTCCCATGCGGCTCCCAGCCTCCTCTGCCTTTGCAGAGAGAGACAGAGACAGAGAGAGGAATTGCGCTTCCCTGCTTCTCTCTCTCTCTCTCTCTCTCTCTCTCTCTCTCTCTCTCTCTCTCTCTGTGTGTTTGTGTGTGTGTGTGTGTGTGTGTGTGTGTTTTTAAAAGAGAGTGCACTCACAGTGTTCTCCGAGGAGCTGAAAAGCTTACTGGGCGGAGCTCTTCTCTTTGCTGCGTCTCTGCAGGAAGCAGGAAGGGCAGGAGAGAGCTAGCTAGCCCAGCTAGGCTGACTCAGGAATTCTGGGAGTTGAAGTCCATGAGTCATAAAAGAGACGAGGTTGACTACCCCTGATCTTGTTGGACAACAGCCTGAAGCTTGTCAGGTGAGCAGCAGATAGGAGAGGGGGGGGAGAGAGAGAGAGAGAGAGAAAGAGAGAGAGGGAGAGAGAGGAAAGAAAGAGAGCGGGGGAAGAGGAGTGGCAGACCAAGGGCAGATAGAGAGGGAGAGAGAGAGAGACCCTTTTGACATCTAAAATGAAGATAACACTGCATATATCCTTTTTTTACCTGTGTGTGTGTGTGTGTGTGTGTGTATGTATACATACATACATATACATATATATATATATATATATATATATATATATATATATATATATATATATATACATACATACATACATATACATATACACACACACACACACACAAACACACACACACAAACACACACACACCTATAATAAAGGTAAAAAAGAATATATGCAGTGTTATCTTCATTTTAGATATCAAAATGGTTTTGCGGCTCCCAGTGTTTTGTTTTTGGTGGGAAACGGGTCCAAGTGGCTCTTTAAGTGTTTTGGGTTGCCTACCCCTGGTATAGAGGTTTGTTGAATGCCTTTCACAGCGTTTGACAGCAGAATTTTAGTTACCAAGGGTTCCTTCTGGTTTGGCACGATTGATCATCTGCTATTATATGTAGCTGACCTGCTGAACTATTGCAAAGTTATAGTCATTTTTAAACACTGCAGGTTCATTTTTTTTTTTATTTCTTGTTAGGCAAAAGTTTGAAAAGCAGTACATGAAATGGGTGAATCTGACTCCAAAAAAACCCAAAAATAAAATATTTCATTGAATAAGTTCAGCCCCCTCTCCCTTCATATATATTTTTTATTATGTTCTCCATCTTGCCATCTTCCAAAATAGATGAGAAAGGCTAAGTTAAAATAACTCCTACCCACTGATAGCACTTGCAGCATAGATTCTGATCACTGATTGTTGGTTGCATACTATTATATTCTATCGAAGTGATGCTTCTTTCAAACTATTGTTTTGTTAGAGGAGGTAATTTGATTCTGCTGCGCTTTCTTCTGAGTCTAAAGACTGCTGTAGAAGATGAGATGGTTGCTGATCTTATGGTGAACATTTTCAAAGTATGCCCAGATTTACTGAACAGATACTTTAAGGAATCCCAGTATTCTTTTGTTCCGAGACTAAAATCTGCATGGCTAGACAACATGAAATTGCTGAGAAAGGTAAGAACTACCTGAAAAGTATGTATTTAGTACATGAAAATGACCCTTATCAACATTTCTCTTGTTATAATGACAGTTATTGAAGTGTCTCTGTGTCAACATGACTATATTTGCCCTGTTACATTTGATGGAAAGTCAGAAAGAAATTCATTTTAATTAAGGGGTTGCAGAAGGATGGATAAATGGCAAAGTAATCAGACCTGAAGGCTCTCTTGTGCTTCTCTCAAGATTTTACACACTGTGAGTAAATAACTTGAGTTGGAGTGACTAGGCCAAAATCTCCCAGCCAGCTTTAATGACCAAGGCAGGACTAGAATTCCAGTGTCCTGGTTTCTAGGCCAGCGCCTTAAACCACTAGACCAAACTGGCTCTCTATCCTGCATACATTTACATCAAATAATTGAGGGCAATGTAATTCAGAAATATCACATTACTTTGATACAGTATAATTTATTATGACAAAATCTCAACCTGTAAAATCTCCTTTTCTCACCCCTCTTCTAAATAATATCTGCAGTTTTTATCTAATCTGCAGATTTTATATGATTGCAGCTCTCACAGGTGAGAATTATAAAAAATATTGTATTATTTATGCGGACTGGGTCAGTGAGAAAGGCTACATTGAAACAAATGTACCTTAATTTGAATCACTTCAAATTAGCTTTGAATCACTCTCTTTCAGTCTAACCTCACAGGGTTGTTGTTGAGGGAAAATAGGAGGAAGAAGAAGCATTAGGTATGTTTACCACCTGGAGTTACTTATAAAAGTAATAAAGGCGGGATAAAAATCTAATAAAGAAACAGTGCAGAGGTGGATTGTAAGCTTGTATTGGTTTCAAATTTGCAAATTAATATTGTGATCACAATGCAAATGTAAAAGATCTATATTTCCTAACTTTTGGGGATTATTTATAATCTAGTTGTTGAAATTTCTGTCTGGAAAAAATGATCAGTGAATTCAGTGATGTTTCTCTTCTCCCCCGGAGTAAATTACAGTAAATCCAATAGATTGCAAACATATTTATTTAGCTTTTGTTTATTTTTGAAGAGGAAAGAAGAGGGATCTCCAACTTAGTGCCATTCATACCTCTGATCAAATCAGCATAGTCGTATCTAATGATCATGTATTCAGCCTATTAAAATATCATTTAGGCTTGGAAGTACCAATGCAATTGATATAATATAGGCTTCATGTGATTTAATAAGTGATCCCCCTCAAATATAGTACAGCATCTGCTGAGTTTTACAAATTAACTTTAAAAGCAAGTCCTTGTACAGTCTATTATAATAATCCTGCCTAGCTACCAGTAATGCATGGATAAGCCACGCTATGCCAACAGTTGCATACTTTCTTTCTGTGGTGTTTTTAAACTTTAATTGTTGAAGGAAGTGGAGACCATCACTGTTGTTTCCCATCTTGCAGATGCTTCCCTGACTGCTGAAACTTCCCAATGGAATGACTCCCTCATGATATTTTGTCTTGGGATTTAATCAAAGTATGGGAAGCGAGATACAACAGCTGGAAAGATGACATTTATAGTGACGACAAAACCCCTTTTGGCAGCCTTTTAACTTAATTACAAAAATGCCTCGTTTAATCCATGAAAAAGTCTTGCAGATTCTCTTTTCTTTGAATACGTTTCAAAAGCACACTGTTTTCATCCAACAGAATGAGAACTAAGAACACAGTCCTATAGAGAAGTTTGCATTGAAGTTCATTCATTTCAGAAGTTTGAAATGAAAAGAACCAGAACAAAAAACAGGAAGTGGGATTGTAATATGTGGGCAGCTAAATGTATTCTTGCATGTTTTCAGTGCTTAATTGCTGTAATCTGCTCACAGTCCTTTAGGTGTGCACTATTAACTTAGGAGAGATGATTAAATATAGTAGGCCAATATATGATTATCTTTCCCTGTGTTTATTGAATATTACTGTACCATATCCCCTCTATAGGTTGAATTACTGGTAAGCCTTTGAACTAAAGATTAGTTAGCTGGTATGTTATTTGGTGCTACATATCACTAGTTATATGTGGAAAATGTAGTCAGCCTGAAAGTTATTAGATCAGCCTTCCCTTGTGTATCTTACCAGCTTGGTGGATTTTGGTTGCTATAATTTTATGGGAATGTGGTTTGTGAGGGACAGACATAGGAAAGTGTGATAAAAGGTGAGGGAGGATGTTTGGGGAAAGATCATTAACAGAGGTCCCTCTTACTTCAAAAGGTGACAATGATATAACTAAAATCTTAAACATCAAGTGAGAGTACAGTTAATAGAAAAGGATTCATATCTGTAATCCCTCTCCCCTGCTCCCTTCCCCCCAATTTATTTATAGTATGGCTAAGAAGCCTTGAGGGGTTGTAGGTTATTGTTCTTTTTATCTTGTCTTTTATGCTGCTGCTCACTGCTGAAGGTGCAGTATATATGCAGTACATATATATGCAGCATATTGAGAGATTTTTTTTTTATCAAATCTCAAATTTGTATGGCCCAGACAAAATTGCCTTACGACAAAAATCACTAAAACACCACAGTAAAAGCCTTCCATAAAGGTTGGACTTAGCCTTCCATCCTTCCATCCCTGGGTAAAAGGAGGATCCAGGTTTTTGGAAGCAACATACTGACATTGTAAACTGCCCAGAGAGTGTTGTAAAGCGCTATGGGGCAGTTTATAAGCATAAACGCTATTGCTATAAACTTCCAACATACCAAGTAGCAAAGCCAGCAGTATACAGTACTGTTTTGGCATATTACAGTGGCAAGAAAACTCTTGTGCGTTCTGCAATGCTGAGGCCTATTTTTGCTGATGATTACTTTAGCTCTGGCATGTAGGCCCTAGGTTGGTTTTTAGTGCAAGGGAAGTATAGCATTTGAATTCCGTGTTTGCAGATCTTGCTGAATATTGTTTTTTCAGCAAGATCTGCAAACACGGAATTCAAATGCTATACTTGAAGCAGTGTGCTTCCCTAATTAGCTTCAAACTAGTAAGCGTTTTCCTGCTTCTGTAATGACCTCTTTTGCCAGTTTTTCCAGCTCTACATTTTTTTTCTTTTTATCTGCAATTGGGAATTTAGACCATCATGAATCCAGCTGAATTGACTACAGCCGTAATTGCATCACTTGGGTTTGTGTATCTGTATTATACATTTATTTGTATATTCGTGCTTTTTGTTTTTAATTTCAGATCTATGAGGCTCAGCCAGACATTTCCAATGCTTTTAAAACCACTGAGTTTATTCCACTTCCTAAATTGCTTTCTATGGTGAAAGTGACTACAGTACCTGCAGTGTGCAACAAGGTCATGTTCACCCAAGGCTTAAATGTAAGTATTTAGTCCACATGATGATGATGATGATGATGTTTTCCATTCAGTTGTGTTCGACTCTTGGCGATTCCATAGGCCAAGTGTATCCATATCTTCTGATCTTGCATTGCTTCTTTGAGTTGTTCTGTGCTCTGGCTGGTGTGAGCTTTGATGATGCTACACTCTTAAGTGTGATCGTTCTATTCTCTCCTACTTTCCCTTTCCTACTGTACTAACAGTATATTTTTAAAAACAAAGAAAAAAATGCATCATGAAAACCGATTCATGCAGTTCTCAGGCTGATATTCTCCCCCTTTCTCCGTCAGGGTGGTCAGAGAAGGCATATGGAGATTTTTGTCTGTTTGTTCGTTGTATATTTTTGCAAGTTTGTAAATGAGCATGAAAAGATACCACTGTTTTAATAAGTTGACTCATTAAAGCATTTCATCATTTTACATTCTTCCAGGCTTCTGAATAATTTTTGAAGCCTGCACTGTATACTGCTATATTACTGAAAAGCAGTAAGTGCTGTGTATAATAAGGGCATCCTGATTCATACAGATCTTTGGGCAGCTTGAGACCACATTGTTTGCCTAATCTACATGCAAGATAAAATGGGCTAGTGTGGTATCTGAAATTCTTGAAACAAGGTGAAAACAGACATGGTTTTTAAAAATACATTTATTGCCAGAGAATTATTGGTACATTAATCATTTCAATTTCTGTTTGTAACTAAATATATACTCTCCCCACAGCATTGTTATTTTGTAAACTTTGATTATCTTGGTATCTGTGTCCACAACATAGTATCTATTTCTTCCCAAGTCTATTTTCACTTTAACTTAAGAACATGAATGCTTTTAGGTTAGTATGAAATTTTTCATTCAGTATTTTTACTATCATGCTTTGTTTATTTGTTTTTTATTTATATCCCACCATTATTATTTTTACAAATGTATTGCATCAGGACTTTTAAAACCTGATTTATTGAATAAGCCATCTGGTTCAAATATTGCAGTAACGCCATAAACAAACTACATTATGGTATAACACAGTGTACGAATCTAGCCCATGGCTCCAGTTTCTTGCTTTGCATCTTCTGTTAATTTTAAACAGCAATTCATTGCAACATTTCATTGGATCATATTGGTGGTGGATCGTAATAACTGATTTCCCTAAGAGAGGCCCTGTGTCAAAACAGACCGAGCATGCTACTTTTAAAAGTCTTTCTATTTAAAGAGATATTTGGGTTTATATCTCTTTTTTTGATTCTAATTCATTTGATGCATCCTTTTTTTTCCTCTTTCCTCTCACCTATACTTATAGTTGACTTGCTTCCCCTTCGTTTCTGTAGGTTGTTACTAGTTAACTTTAGAGAACATTGTTAAATTGTGCAAGATGAAGGTAAAGCTAAGTAATTGTTTCATGTTTTAATTTTAGATAGCCAGTAAAACAGTGAAGCATACTATCTTTTCACTTATAACAACTATTCTGAAAAGAGCACTGAAAAATATAGACTATTGTCAAAATGAGAAGATATGGGAGAAGTCAGAAATCTATACTCCATTAATCATGAAGGAATTTGTTCAGCAGTACCGGGAAGTGCTTAGTAAGGTACAGTCTTTTAAAAAATGAAAAACAGGCTTGACCTGCAGTTTGATGAACAAGAAATGCTTTTATCTTGATTCTTTCTCCTTTTTTTCTGGCAGCTCTGGATATAAATATCTAGAGGTAACTCATTAGGTGTATATTGGCCTATATATTAATTATTGATTTGGAAGAAGCTGTAAACGTTCTTTTGTTTTAACAATATTTAAAAACTTCACAAATTTAATTCCATGTTTATATTAGAGCCGAGTTTTAAAGTATAGTTCTTCAAATAATGTAAACAAGACAAAATAACATTTTCTTAATTAGCCATCTGAAATATGGGGCAACAGACATAGTCATAGATCTACTGGAATGAGTACACATTTACAGTTTCCCCTTTTATGACTCCCTTATCCTAGTGGTATCTGCAGTACTCCTTGATGATTGCCATACTAATGACATATATATGTCCTTGTGTCCCAAATCTGTCATAAGTATGTATGATAATTGTCATACATGAATCCATTATATCCCCTGGCTACAAATGTCCAATCTTCAAGCTTTAGCTATTGTTTGGGAGCTACAGTGGAATGAATGTAAGAGCAGGCAAGTAAGAAATTAAATAGAAGAAATCAAATTTGAATAGGAGAACAATCATAACAGATTAAAGTAATTTATAGTAAAAAAATAATCTTTGTTAATATATTCAAAACAGATAATAACCTGAAAATTTTTGCATAAATGCAGATTTCTGATTTTTCTCCTCTACTTCTGCTTTGTACAACATAATCTTCTTTAAAATCTAGCTTTTACCAGATATGACTAACATAATCGCCGTCTGGCAGTCCTTTCTAAAGCAAGATAAGGCTCAGGAAGGACAGAAAAAGAGAGGAACAGAAGCTGCTTCTTATATGGAGGAAACAAATGAAACTAACAAAGAGCACGGTAAGGAAACTTTGGTCATTTTATGTACTTACAGATTTGTTCTTTTAACCCAGCAACCGAAAAAAACCTGATAATTCATGATGGCCCTTAGTTGATCTTTGACAAGCTCCATTTAATGTGAAAGTTATATTTTAATAGTATCGGATAAAATTATTAGATTTCCTTTCTGAAACCCCTGTATTACAGACTGTTAACAGATCAATCTGTGCATAATTCTGAATGAAGAGATTCTTGCAGCAAGGCAACTAAGGAAGTTTTCTATAAAAGGCAAGCAGAAGGCAATTTAATGTCCTACTTTACCCTTCACACTAATTCCTGGATAGTGTAAAGCACTATTGAATTACTATTTTATGGATTCATAGAGTTGACTATTTAATAAACCATGGCTTATAACTCCACAGGGGCTATGCTGATAAATCATGCAAAGTCAATAACTAGCAAACCATATTATTTAGTACAAAGCAAGTATCATTTGTTTTTAAGAAATATATTCCTTAACAGTTCTTCATTTTGCATATTCCGACTTGGCAGAGAAACAGTCCTGCTAGTGTTGTTTTTCTTCTCATTTAGACATAAAAGTCTTATGCATCAATACTTTTGTAATTTTCTTTTTCACCAAACACTGCTATAACTATGCTGGCAATGATTACTGATCCAGAAGAGGGAGTAGAGTTCATTCCAAACACCAAAAGAGCCAGGATTAAACTGTTAGAATTATCATTTTAATTTCCTAGATCAGTGTTTCCCAAACTTGACAATTTTAAGGCATGAGGACTTCAACTCCCAGAATTCCACAGCCAGCAACGCTGGCTGTGGAATTCTGGGAGTTGAAGTCCACATGCCTTAAAATTGTCAAGTTTGGGAAACACTGTCCTAGATATGCTGTTAGTTGATTCTTTTTTAAATTGCATATATTGGTGGCCACTATTTTTCAGATTGTACTATGATTAGAGAAAAAAAATCACTGAAATCATAAAGTGGGATTTTATTTTATGGAATCTCTTTCTTTTTTTAAATATCTGTCAATCTGTGATTTTTCTAGGCTTGGATGATGTAGAAATCACTCTTCTGAAAGCTGTTTTACTTCAAGTTATATGCCTTTATCAACAAGTTGTTCCTCACTTAGTAGCACAGAGCAACTTTGATTTTAGCAAATTAATAAAAGGTAATATTAAGTATGTTCTGGCTAAATGGGCTAAAGAATACACTGAAAATAATATTTATAAAAGAGAGTCTTGTCTAGCACTTTATCTAGCAACCTGCAAGATGAGTATACTTACGCTACTGCATTAGATGGGCTGCTATATAAGAATGGATGGATGGATGGACGGACGGACGGACCAACGGACAGACGGACAGACAGACAGATAGTTAGATATTTTGAAAAAATAAGAATTAATCTAATGGAAATGTTTCCATTACCTGGTGAAGCATTGCATCCTGTTGCATTCCCAGCATTCTCTGCTGAAACTGATCTATATTTGGAAGCTGAGGATAAACTGGTGGTTGTAAGCCTTCACCTGGAAATCCACTAAGGTGTAAAAAAAAATTCAACAGGATTTCAATAATGCAATATTTTGTATAGCTGGTTCAAAACAACATCAATGTTCCCTTCCCATGAGAACAGTTTTCAATTGACTCCATATTCCCCGGTCCATTTTAACTATAATTTCCATTTTGCTTTTTAGCATTTGTCATTTTTTTGGTCAAAATTAAGATTTCAGTTAAAATAGTATAAAGTGTGTAAATATTCAATTGGAACTGAACAATTTTTCAACAAACTGATAATTACATACCAAAACATTATAGTATAAAGCACTAATCATAAATTCCAAAAAGTGATGCAGATCACCTATGAACTTTAGATTTCTATATTATCCCCTTGATGTTAAAATCTGTTTATGGTTGTCAAAACAAAACAAAACAAAACATACAATGTTGGTTGAGAGAGTGAAGGAGAAGGTGTGGCCTCTTCTTTTTTTGTATCTTCTACTGCTTCTGGTTCATCATCATAGTCAAAGCCATCCAACAGCTTCTGAAATATATTACATTGAGCCAATTCTATGTTCTTCTATAATAATAGAACAGTAAACTAAACATGTTACTGATGATATAAGTTTTTGTAAGTATTTTCCAAATGTATGATTAAGGAAGCAGCCGCAATCCTCAAACTATACCTTGGTTGGCCCCCCAAAACCCAGTTGTATTACAGTCTTTTCCCCTTGCCTCCTCAATCTTAGAAAATGGTCCATTAAATTAGAAGAGCAAAGCTGAAATAAATAGTTTAGTTGAAACTGGAAATCCAATTAAGTATTACTACTTGTTTAAAACCTAACCTAGCCATTAAACCTGCCAGAACTAGCTTTAATTCTCTCTTCTACTTTTTCCAGACATTTCAACAATTTTAAGAACAGCAATGTTATCTAGGCCAAAGGTCAGATAAAGTACTAATCAGAGCTAAATCATGGCTTGTATCATCTCAAATATTAAAGAGTCAGTATCAATTGCTTATCTGCATCATGACTGCTATATGCACACCTGAAATTAATGCAATTAATGCAATAAGACTTAACTTTTTAAAAAAAAAAATGAACCACAGGACTGTATTGTTTCAGAAAGAGCAACAATTTTACATATAGCCAGACACTCTAAAAAGTTATAAGACTCCATAGATAGCCCAACATTATGGTTTATCAAAAGACAGAAATGGAAGATGGAATTTTTGCAGGCATATGAAAGGAGGGAATGCAAGGAGATGCCTTCAGGCTTGTTCTGACAGCACTAAACTACAGTTTGACATGGATTTCTCCTGGAACAAGATATTTGGGTAATTCCTTTTCAAGTAGAAGAAAAATACTACCTTATCAAAAGATGTTTTTTGTTCTGGTATTTGGAAATCATGCTTTTGTTCTGATGGTTGTGTTGTCATGGTCTGCAGCTGAGCTGTGATAGCTTGAACCTGAGCCATTACATTATTATCTATTACTGGAGACTGAGGTTTAGGAGGTTGCTGAAAAGTCTGGAGAATCTGTTGGAGCTATCAGATTAAAATTGCAACTGTTAATATAATTTAAAGATAGGGACAGTTGAAACATGCAGATGAGCATTAAAAATGTTGATTGAATTCTTGAGTTTGGTGCCCTAAAACTTTAGAATCTTCTCCCCAGGAAATCTTAGATTTAGTGATTTCATTTTCCCAAACTTTTAAAACTTTTAAAATTCATATTCACATCAGTATTGTGATGGACAGGGGGAGATAGAATGTAAAACCCTTCAGTCATGCTTTAGGCTGAAGCACAGCACTAGGATGCCATTGATTGCATTGGGAATGCAAAGCTGGGATGAGAGAGGTATAACTATCCTGACACTCCTTGATGCCTTGGTAGCTTTCAGTATAATTGATTATGGTATCCTTCTGGACTGAGGACAGAAATTGGTAGTAGGAGACATGGAATTGTGGTGGTTCTCCTTTTTCTACAGACAGTCCCAATTGATAATTGGTAGAAGACGAGAAAAAATAAAATCCAAACCCCTACTTTATGGGGTGTCTCAGGGCTTTAAGGTTGTCCCCTCTACACATGAAGCTGCTGGGCGAGATACTCTGTTGGGGTTCAGCTGATTACAGGTTTTGTTCCACCACCTGGAGACTGCTGGGTGAGAAACAGGTTCAAATTCAACTGTAATAAGAGTGAGAGACTGGGATCTTGGAATACCATCTCCACAGCAATTTTAAACAGCTTTGAAAACCTGACTGTTCCTGCAGGTCTTGAATTAGGGTGGTTGTCAAGCTCCTTTAGGCTGGGTGTAATAGGGAAGAGTACGTGTTTATTGTTTGTCTGGGCTACTGATGTCTTTTTTAATATTGTGTTTGTGATGTCTTGTTTGTGATGTATTTTTAATACTCTCCCTGTTTAAATGTATAAGTCACCCACAATTTTTTGGGAGTCAGGCAGTCCTAGAAATTGAATACTTTATTGAATTGAACTGAATACTTTATTTGGCCAAATGTGATTAGACACACAAGGAATTTGTCTCCAGTGCAGAAGCTCTCAGGGTACATGCAAAGCAAAATAACAACAACAACAATAATAACAACAATAAAAAGAACAAAAACAATAACAATAAGGGGGAGTAAACAAGATAACAAGAAGAATAAATAGTAATACTATAGTCATACATAGGTAAATAAATGTGTGAAATAGAGGATGGATGGATGGATGGATGGATAGATAGATAGATAGATAGATAGATAGATAGATAGATAGATAGATAGATAACAGTGTTGTGATGCTAAAATATTTTATTTATTATTAAATATATATGCTGCCCATCTTGCTATCCAAATATCTTAATGTATAATGCTATTTGGTTTTTTTATTTGGTTTGGTTATTTTATCTTTGTCTTAACTTCAATCAGCAACAGTACACTTTTCAAATCATAGGTATTTTTACTGAAAAAGGAGTGCAACAGAAAATTCCTCCTGTTCTGCATTATAATATTCTCAGACTGGCTCTTGAACTGCCTGCAAATAAGTTTTCCTGGTTCAGAATACAGGTAAGAGTGATATATAAGATGTTCAGATTTATGTCTGTTTCTGTATTCATCACCAGCTGTAAGCTGTCTCCTTTGCTGTGCTGACCTTCTATGTCTCTGCCATCTCTGTAATGCTGCATAAACATCATTTTGAAAAGAGATTTGTGTGTTGTTTAAAGTTCTGTTTACACTATATAAGAGGAAGATTTGCTCCTTGGTAAAATCTAAAGCAAGCAGGAATCTCTATAGGACAGCAGTGATATTGCTATGTAGGGGGAAAAAAACCTTTGAACATGAAACATAAAAAGCATGAACATGGGAAAACATAGTAAAAGATGAAATGAACAAACTACACATTGACAACTTAGGCTTCAACAAATTGAAATGGATTGGTGAGCATTTTTCAGTCAGAACATACTATTTACTACTAAGGATATAAAACAAAAAAAGGTGTTGATTTCATTGTTGGAAGATTATTGCAAAAACAGTACTTGACTACAGTGCAATCAGTGAGTGTATAATATGAATTAAATTTTGTGAGCAACCTTTAATATGGCGATTATCCAAGTTTTCACTTTAACCACTGATGCAAGAAGGGGAGGTTGATGAGTTCAATTTGAAATCAACAACATTGAGGACATGCAAGCAAAATATGCTGCTTGTGGTTGGAGATTGGAATTGGAAGTTGGAAATAATGAGAGAATGTAGTTAGATTCTATGGCCTGTGAAACAGGAAGCAGGAGAATGACTTACCAATTTTTGCCAATCTAATGATTTCTTTGGTTTCAACAACCAAATTGATGTCTTTATATATGGACCTCACCAGATGGAAGTAAACAGGAATCAAACTTAGTGGAAGAGATCAGTTATAACAGTGAAGATACGGCCAGGGGTGTTGTAGAAAACAGATCACCAACCTAAACAGAAAAATAAAGTTGACCAGTCTACATAATTTTGAACATATACTCACCATTTTCAAGAATGTTAGAAATTCCTTTAGAGTCCTGAACATTATTGACAAGGAACCAGAATGTGAAATACAATCAAAGAAATAAGGAATAAATATGAAGAGATTGCTACAAAGATGAAGGAAGAAATTTGATGAAATTGGATGTAGAGCAAATTGCAAAAAATGCCATGGAGAGAAAAACCAACACCAAGAAAGCCAAAGATACCAGGAGGGAACTTTAACAAAGAATTTCAGAGTGCTGTTATAAGGGACAAGGGGCAATATTACAACCACATGTAAAGACGGTGAAAATGAAAACAGATAAGGAAAAGCAAAGGCTTCTGAAAGATCTCTGAACTCAGAAGGTGATTCCAACCTTGAATTGGTAAAGGGTGTCCATGAACAGATAATAATTGATTTAAAAAA
Source organism: Crotalus tigris (assembly GCF_016545835.1). Classification (NCBI taxonomy): domain Eukaryota; kingdom Metazoa; phylum Chordata; class Lepidosauria; order Squamata; family Viperidae; genus Crotalus; species Crotalus tigris. The sequence goes on from NW_024096505.1 coordinate 6,731,643, forward strand.
TTCAGTCTATATGCCAATACCAAAGAAGGGAGAAACGTGAGGAGCCTTCTCTATACTGGTGACACTATTCTAATAACTGAACATGCAAATGACCTGCAGTCTTTAGTAATGAAAGTCAAGAAGCACAGTGAAAAAATTGGACTAAGTTTAAATATGAAAAAGACCAAACTAACAGGTATGAGTAATCCTCAGTTTATAGTTTCATTTAAGGCAGAAATGCTCAGACTCAGATTATCCTAGTTTGGACACATGATGTGAAGACCTTACTGTCTTATAAATTCTATAATGTTTGAAGGATGGCAGGAAAGAGAAGAAGAGGAAGACCGCAATGTAGATGGACTTAATTACAGCAGCACTGGGTACATTGTTGGACATTATTATATTTTGTTTATTATATAGAATACATTTATATGGCTTTCCATCTTGCAAGAGGTGACTCTGGGCAGTGTACCATGTTGGGGAACTGATCATCCTGTAGGAAATATGTCTGTATGGTCACTAAAAATTGACATCAACTTGATTGCACATAGTCACGGGTTGCCAAGTCTTGCAGGCTTCATTACTGTTTTGTGACATTTTGATTGGTTTTATAAAGATAACATTTGTACATATTGTATTTTGCTGTTAGAAAATGCACAATTGCTTCTCCAATTAAAAATATGGAATATGAAAATATTGATTCATGCTATGCTTCATTATAAGAAGTCCTTAACTTACAACAGTTCATTTAGTGACCATTGAAAGCTACAACGGCACTGAAAAAAGTGACTTGTGACGATTTTTCACACTTACAACCATTGCAGCATCCCCATGGTCACCTGATCAAAATTCAGATGCTTGGCAACTGACTCATATTTATGACCGTTGCAGTGTCCCAAGGTCACGTGATCCCCTTTTGCAACCTTCTTACAAGCAAAGTCAATGGGGAAGCCAGATTCACTTAATAACCATGATACTAACTTAATAACTGCAGTGATTCACTTAACAGCTGTGGCAAGAAGAGTGATAAAATGGGGCAAAATTCACTTCACAAATGTTTCATTTAGCAACAAAAATTTTGGCTCAATTGTGGTCATAAGTCGAGTTCTACCTGTGTTTATCTGATCCTGCTATACATTTACTTTAGGTATTTATTGTGTGTATTTAATGTAAAATATTAGTTACTGGGCTTTATGTTTCTGAGATGTGACCTAGAATAATTCAACTATGACCAATGCAAATGTGTTCTTTTAGGATGCAGCTGAGAAGGTTTTTGGTGAAAGATCTGTATTTTACCTCCTGATGAAAATGTTTGTAACCAGTCCCCATTCACAGCTCAAAACAGCAACCAAGAAATTGATTTTTAAGGTGAGTTATTATTTTCCTAGTGAAAGCAGAGATCATGCCATAGAACCTGATAAGTCTTTCTTGACTAGGTACCTTCCACATACATTGGAGTGTAACTTGCATCATCTGTAGAAGTATCTGTAAAGCCCTGGGTTGTGAAATGCTGCTTTAGAAGGTTGAATTTAGAAGTTAGCAATAGAAGCAACTTTTTATTTTCTGAACAATATACCACTTGCTATTTGAATCTACTGTTCCCAGAAGATAGTCCCTTAACACTTTTAAAAATTATCTTTTTTTTCTTCTTGCTTTTGAGTCAGTCTTGGATAACAACTGGACAATTCCATATGTTTATTTTGGCAAGATTTTTGGACATGGTTCCCTACTGTCTTCTTCCTAGGGCTAAGAGAGAGTGACTAGCCCAAGGTCACCAACTTTCTTCTGCTAAGGTGGGACTAGAACTGACAGTCTCAAAATTTCTAGTCTGGTCTCTTTAACCACTGTACCAGACTGGCTTATGAGATTAAAATACAATGTTCTGCCTGTCATGTCAAACATCTCCAGGCAGAGTTCAATATTAAAATAGCTTATATATAAAAAAGTATGTACAGGTAGTCCTTGCAGTCATTAAGTGAATCACATGATCACTTAAATATGAGCCAGCAATGTGTTGCAGCTGCCAAAAAAGCCAACATAGAGGGACATTAACAGAGGGATAGAATCAAGATCACATGAAGTGTTAATACCACTTTACAATGCCTTGATAAGGCCATACTTAGAATACTGCATCCAGTTTTAGTCACCACGATGTAAAAAAGATGTTGAGATTCTAGAAAGAGTGCAGGGAAGAGCAACAAAAATGATTAAGGGACTGGAGGCTAAAGCATATAAGGAACAGCTGCTGGAATTGGGTATGTCTAGTTTAATGAGGAGAAGGACGAGGGGTGACACGATAGCAGTATTCCAATATCTCAGGGGTTGCCACAAAGAAGAGGGAATCAAGCTATTTTCCAAAGCACCTGAAGGCAGGACAAGAAGCAACGGATGGAAACTAATCAAAGAGAGAAGCAACCTAGAACTAAGGAGAAACTTCCTGATAGTTAGAACAATTAAACAGTGGAACAACTTTCTTCCAGAAGCGGTGAATGCTCTAACTGGAAATTTTTAAGAAGAGACCGGACAGCTATTTGTCAGAAATGGTACAGGGTTTCCTGCCTGAGCAGGGGGTTGGATTAGATGACCTCCAAGGTTAATTCCAACTTTATTATTATTATTAGGCAAGTCCAGTTTCCCCCCACATTGACTTTGCTTGTCAGAAGTCCCCTCGGAAGACAAGATTCATTTAATGACTGTATGGTTTGCTGAACCATAGCAAAAAAAAATCATAAAATTGGGTGCAGCTTGCCTAACATCCTATGTTGAGGACTACCAATATATTTGCCCTGACAATAATATACAAGTGGTTTGCCGCTACCTTTTTTCCAGGATTTCTTTTTCTGTTTCCAACTCTTACCCATAGAAATGGATTTTATTGATGGTCTCCCATTTCAGAATCAGCCCCTCAGTTTAGTCACAATAAGCCATGGTTTGCTAGATGCTTTTACTTATTGTGAGCTGAACTTTTATTAGAACTGAAATGACAGACCATTAACAAATAAACTGGAGTTCTAAAGAAACACTTAAAGAAACAGATAAGACATGAAAAGGTTTTTGAGGGAAACTTGTTTTAAAAAAAGTTCCCCTCAAAAACCTTTTCATATCTTACCTGTTGTAATTATTGCTGCTTTTAGTGTATCTTCTTAATAAGCTGAGTGTAAAAGCAGACTTGCTTTCTGCAAGTTCTCATCTTCTGGTCCAGAATACTGAGTACTTGTGAAACTGCTCACTAAGTTAAAAACATTTTTTATTGGAAGTTCAATTATGAAGGATGTTGTATTTTTTCTCCCTTTCTAGCCTCACAGTTGGCTTTTAAATTTCCCCCCAAAAAGAATAGTTTTTAAATGTTACCTTGATTTGTTCATTTCTCAATTTCAATAGTTTAGAAGACATTTTTAAGTAACTTTGCGGTATAGGGCTTCTTGATTATATTGAAAGAAATATGAGATAAGTTCTTAATAGAAGCTACTATTTGTTTGAATATGAAGGCTATATTTTATGTTTTTAGTGTCTTGCATGCTTATTCAGAAATAAACTTCACTTAATTAAATGGTAGCCCTTTTTAATGTATGCTTAGGATTGCAGCCTTAAGAAAGGAAATAGTAGAGCTAAAAACCATCTGAGGGAGATGGGCACTTAAAAAGTATGAAAAATAAATAAATATCACAAACATGTCAAGTCAAAGTCTTTTTTAAATTTAGCTGCGATATTGTGGCCCTGTACCCAACTAAATTCCAGTGAACTCCATGGAACTTACTAGGATATTTTGGACTGTTAACTTACTAATTAAATTGATAAATGTTTGCAATCTCAGTATAACAAAAATGACATATTGTTGGGACTGTTTAAAAGAAAAGGCTTTGCCTTTACTTTTTAAATTAAGACTTTTAATTCAACTATTTTTGGCAAAGAATTAGTTCGTTACTTTTATTGTTCCCAACCAGAGTCCATAACCGTTGGAGCAGGATATAATTACTGACTGGGTTCATATATCAGGCAAATCTATAACTTATTTTAACTGTGGTTTGCTGAATGATCAATAGTGGCTAGATGTATACCTTATACTAAATCTTATTTATCATTACAGTAGTTAGGTTCGCATGTTACAAAAAACATATAAATTAGATGATAACTTAGTTTGATATGTGAAACCAGTTATTTATGCATCTAAGCAAGTAATTTTTTTCAGAATAACTTCAACAAGGATGTCTTCAAGTTTCTTTATTTTTCATTCATCATAATCCATTTAACAAAATATTTGCTTTTATAAACTATACCTCTCTTTAGTATCTATCAGCACATGCAACCCTTACATTTACATTTTAGTGAGCATCCTCCATTTTGTAATACGCTCTCCTATCAACTGTTCTATCCATAAGAGGGACAAGTTTATTTCTTAATGGGTTTCTTTCAGCAAGTGAGTCAAAAAAAATTAAATAATGTGGGAAGCTTCCAGCCAACTTTTGTTTCCTGTACAATGCTGGCATGCCATTTTTCAGGAGCCATTGTTTGCATAGTCTGAAAGTGGCAAACTATGAATGCCTTCTTTAGCTTGCCAAGAGTTGTTTCAATTGTATAGTGGCAGTGAGACTGATTAGCAAACCTTCATTTAACATTTGCACAGCTGTTGGATCAGAGCATGGAATAATATACAGAATGTTCTGTAGGACTGAACTAAAACTGGAAGATGCATTTGTGGTGAACCTTTGGGAATTTGAGGTTTTCTTTTCAGCAGTCTCTGGATGTGGAGGGGAGATAGTAATTATTTCCCACTGTCTGCCATCTGAAAACTAGATGCTAAAAATAGTCCTTATAAACATTCAGATGACTCATTTTGCTATCTATTATAAATGAAAAGTAAACATTGCTTGCTTAACATTCAAAACAGCTGCTTTGCTATAAACAAGTAACAGTCTGCATGCTAGCACAACTCTTTTGACTATTGAACTGGGCTGAAGAAATGCTTGTGCAGAACCTGATTGCACATACAATCCTCTAATAGAGATGCATGTGTGAAAGCTATATATGTTTAAGATTGTTGGTGATTAACATTGCTTTTGCATCTATCTTAGAGATTGCAGTTGCAGTTTGCATTAATTACTGGTGCAAACATTGTAGAAACAGTTTAAAAAATTAAATTTCTGAAATGATATAGGTAATGTAAAATGGTGAAAGAAGAGAAGCAGGAAGCTTTCACACTTCTTTAATAGAATCTGTATTACAGTACAATAAACTTGTTTTTAGCAAAGCATAGCAGACTTTTATGGAAAAGGTCATGGTAAATGACTAACCTGCCATCAGCTTTTGTTAGCAGTCTGTAAAAAGTTGCTCTACAGAAATAGCAGTTAAAATGTATGTATAATACTTGTTTTCTTAATAGGTTTTGCATGACAGTGGAGTATTTGAGTACACTGGGAAGGAACTTGAATTGTGGCTCAGTCATTTGGATAATACAATTGAAGCCAAAAAGGAAATCGTGATTCAGTTTTTGGAAAGGGTAAACAATATGCTAATTAATCAGTTTAACAATGCCAAGAATATTATTAGTAAAAGCAAAATCTTTCAAAAATTTTGAATGAATTATAGGAACCTGACATTTTGTAGTCTGGGAAAATGGTACAAAGAAAGTGAGATAAACAAAGGCTTTATTAGAGATTTATATATTAAGGGACAGAAGTGTGAGAGCTCTCTTTTGCTATCCATATGATGTTGCTTTATGTGGTAAAGTTAGCAAAGGACATTGGAAAGAATGGCACATTATGTAAACCTTGCCTTCATTCTCCCAATGACATTTTTGATGTACGTATTACTTCCTCCCTCTTGTGAAAGCAGTAATTAAATTTGACATGCAGGAAACACATAATACAGCCCTGAACGATTACTTCTCAAACAGCTCACTGATTAAGAATAATAGTACTCTGACTTCTCTTCAGATCTTATACATCTTTTGCCTTTTACTAAGGAATAATAAATAATCTGCTCATTTTTTCTTCTAGACCTAATTAATGATTAATAATTAAAGATGACTAAAATAAATTGCCATCTTCAAAGATACCCCAAATATTCAAGAATAATATATGTAAAAGGAAGAGTGGGAAATAATAATAGCAGTAATAATATACACTTAGTTTTTATTGCTGTAATATATTTAATTAAGACTTAGGATTATCAGAACATGAAATGAGTTTGCATATGTAGGGCTATTACAGCTCAGTTCACAAATCACACTTAACCCCCCTTTGTTTTTACCGTGGCTTATTAAATATATTCAATATGATTTGATTTAAATTGGCTCAGTTCAGTAAAGTACAGTGTAACCAAGCTACTTACTTATAGATAGTATAATGTATGAACTTATATCTAATATAGTTTAGTAATTGCAGTGAAAAAAGAATCAAAACCTCATGAAGTGATATATGGGCATTTAGACCTTAAAATGCCAAATACAATTTGGTTTATCAGTGTTGCCTTTCTGGGTTAAATTGTGTTCTGATAATAAAAATATATTGGGCTGTAGAATCTTTCAAAAGATTTTCAGGGGATTATTTTGGTTGATATAAACTTCTGCCAAAAAAAATCTGCAGTATGCATTGCAGAATCTATTTGAAGAATAAAGTTCATATAAATATGGGTTTCTGAAAACTGACTGCTTTCCTTGTATTTTCATTCAGCTGAGTTACATGCATCAGTTGGTTTTACATCCAACACATAATACTACTGCAATATCTTTAAAAATGGGGGATTTTATTTTTTTTTGTTACAAAAAAAACATCCTATTTCTCCTTTAGAGGATTAAAGAATTTATTCTCTATAATACACTGACTTCAAATGCATTATTTTCTATTAATCCTGTGTTTAAATACTTTTAATAAATACTTGTTCCCTTTTCTAGGTCTTGGTCAAAGTGGTAACCAACCCTTATCCATATACGGATAAAGCGGCTGACTTTGTTCAAGAAGCAAGCATTCTTCAGATCAACTTATTTAAACAAGATGTTGATAATGTCAGCGTACCTATTTCTCATATTGATGGTATACCCGATTCTTTCAAAGTCATTCTACTAATCTAGCACTAATATTCTTGGAAATTTACAAAAAAGCAATATTTTAAAAAAGAGGCCACCAATTATATAATCTTGTATAAATGCCATTAACTAATATACTGCATATGTACTAGTAACTAAATATTGTTTTAGTTTCATTTTCATGCTTCTGAGCAATTACTGATCCAGATTTGTGGGATTTTCTGGATTAAAAAAAGATATTTGTGCATTAGCTAGCCTTTGGCAACATAGATCCTACACATTTATTTTTACAAGGCTTCTTCCAAACTTTGGTTAGCAACCATATTCAGGTTTCCACGTGACACTTGATGAAGAATCATAAAATGCTCTTTTTCCTGTTGCATTGTTTTTGCACCAATGGGAGCTAACATGCATTGGATTTGGCCAAAGCAAAGTAGGATAAATTAGAATAGATTTTCATTTAAATTAGTGGGCCAGATGGATCTCAGTAAACTTGATTTCAAATGTGGGTTTCCCTGAAGTTTCAATCAATCCCAACTGCTTTAATTGTTCTACAATAGAAATTGTAAAATATATATTTTTAATTGTTTTCATAAATAATAACATAAATAATATTGTATGTTACTATAAAATATGTAATTGTTAAATAAAATTTGAAATGTTAATTGTTAAATAGTCACTGCTTGCCATATTAGATTAAAATATTATAAACATAATTTATAATTTAAGTTAAAAAAATTGTAAGATAGCTATGTCGATTCCATATTCATATAGAATATTCTAATACTACATGTTATTTTCTTTCTATAAAATTAATGATTGCAATCTCGTTCCTTAGATAGTTTCCTCCTTTGCTGCTCACCTCATACAAATATATTTTTATGTAAATATTTTCCTTACTAAACTAGATGTTCTGGATATGATTGATGTCCTTGTGGAAGACGGTGAAAGTTTAAATGAAGAAATTGGATGTACTTTAAGTGAAGACATGGTTTTGAATACGTTTCCATTCAGCGCAATTGTCCCAGCTTCTTTAGAAGCAAGAAATAAGTTATTTGTTGATGAAAACGCAAGAGGTATTTTTGCTTCTTTCTGTAATTGCTATCCTGCTTTTCCCACAAAAATAGTGGTAATCAGCTTTCTCATGAAATGCAGTTTTAACATATTAAAAATTCTTTTAAAAGCATACTTAATAGGAGAACTTGTATAAGTAGGGAAAAAACCTTAATGTTCAATTTGCACAATCAAAATCAAGAAGCTGCTTGATTTTTATTGTGAAAACTAAACGTTATGCTTTTTTCTACAGATAATCATGCAATTTTTAACCTTCCTGATAGAAGTATGCTGAAAGTGCTTTCTGAATGAGGCTTTGAAGACTTCAGTTTCAGAAACCACAAGAATTTAATCTTAGTTTTGTTACAGTTGTTGTTTTGTCTTTATAGAAGAAAGCATTGTGGAATATCTCATTGCTGTGTTTACTGACCTCCTGCATTCTCAACGAGATCCTTTAGCCCTTTGCCTGATGTTTCAACACTATGATAAAGAACTTCAGTCTGTCAGTGTTCAGCTTTGTCAGTTCATCTATTACTATAATCTTTGGATACCACAACAAGCTAAGGAAGCTTTGGTAAGCAAGCCAAAATGTATACTAAACAGCGTAATTTGATGTTAGTTAACATTATAACACATAGAGGAATAATACATAGCAAAGCATGCTCTTCATTTATTTAGTTATACAATTTGAAATCCAGGCATTCTGTTAGCTTGCTCTTTTTTGATGAATCTTTTTAAATCACCAAGCAGTGGCATAGTGGAACTGCATGATGAAAAGTGGACAGATGTCTGATACATTTTTTTCAAAACATTATTATAGCTGACTTCATTTAACTCTGGCAGCAGGAAAAACAGGCTAAATCAGCCCCATTTTTTTCAGTAAACAATTCTTCCTGTCCATGGAATTGCTTTTAGATTATTTTGATTTGTTTTTTATACCTGATTTTCCTAGCAAAATAATACTCAGTCTTGTGTAGTTTAAAACAAAAATGTGAGGTACTTGGTGGTCTCTGAGCTTGGTTGTTTTCTTTCAGACATTTCATTACCAAACTAGGTAACATCATCAATGCACATCATCAAAATAATCAAGCTCAGAGAGCACCAAGCACCCCACATTTCAACCGAGTGCTACAATATTCTGCTCTATTGGTACAACAAAATGTGTTTTGTTACAGATTTTGATGTAAGAGCACATAATTCCTTTAAAAACGAATTGAAAAGCAAATATTTCTGAAAAGTTAATCCAAAACAGTCTAGCAATCAAAACTTAATTTCACATAACCTTGACCTTAATTTCAGGGCTATTTGGAGGGAGTGGAAAAAAGATGAGGCAATTTATCACCTCCATTCCTTTGGTATATGCTTTGTGATACTGCATGTGTGTACACAAGTTTTAAAGAACCAGTTTGGTATAGTGGTAAAGGCATCAAGCTAGAATTCTAGTCCCACCCAGGTAGGTGACCTTGAGCCAGTCACATTCTCTCGACCCTAGAAATGAGGCAATGGCAAACCAGTTCTGAAAAACTTTGCCAAGAAAACTGCATGGACTTGCTCTGGCAGTCTCCAAAAATTGGACATGACTGAATGGGGGGGGGGGAACCCCACACAAGTGAATTTGTATTTCAATGGCGCTTTTGTCATTTGATAAAAGCCTTCCATTTTGTGGATTTCTTTGCCTAATTTCAAAAGCCTCCTGCAGGCAGTTTAGCTCTTCCAAGCTTCTTCTGTTTAGGTAAAAGGTGTTGAAGTGCAAACTCTTTCCTTTACATATATGTAATTGTGTCTTCTTCTGTTCTTTCTCAGTTCCAGCAAGATAGGAACAAGAGTATGGATGAGGTGTGGTCATCAGATTCCTCCTTTTTTACCTTGTTAAAGAATAACTATCAAAAGGGTGCTGCTGCTTTACTGGAAGAGGATATTCAAACAAAGCTAAATGAAGCTATTTCCCAACTCCAGCCTCAGCAGTTTTCATTGGCTTTAAAACACGTTCTTCTGTACCTAAAAACTAGTGTGGAGAACTTCGGCAGTGTGAGCTATTATTTTTTTTCCTGTTTCTTTGAGAGCAACTTTAATAGTTATGTACGGTTCCTTTCATTAAAGACCATCTCAACCTTAGATGGCAGCAAGCATGCATTTTCTGAAACAGGTGTACTGTATATAGCTAAAAAATACATATAATCTTGTAAGCATTGTATAGAGGTATAAAGTACATTGCATGGATTTGCAAAACAAATAAATGAAGCCTATATATGATAATTAATATGTCCCTTTGATAAAATATACAATTGGGGTGTTTTGTTCTCAATCCCCCCCTTTTTTTCACTTAAAAATGTCTATCATTTTTCCAACAGTTGGGCAAAAATTGTGGCCTTTCCCTTGTTACTCTCTACATGGATTTGTTGAAGAACTTGTTGCGCAAAGGTGATGATACAGAGTTGTGTGGTCAGCCTGAACAGAAAAATACCCAGATTGAACCTGAACCTTTTATGGAAGCAGAAATTTTGGTTCAAGACTCTGAGAATGAAAAGGTGCTAATTTTTCTGTGTGGATACTGTGCCTTTACATGGACAAAATCCACGAGAGGGTTTTTTTTTTTTTTTTTTTTTGCTTAAAATGAGTCATGAGTACGGTAACTATATCCTGAGTACAGTGAGGAAAAAAAAAAAACCCTGCCATATAAGATCCAAGTTGATTATAATGAATTCCAGTAAGAATGAAACTGTTTATACACTGCTTATTGTTGGTCAATATATGGTGAAATACCAGAAGTAGTTTTATATAATCATAGAATGATAGGGGACATATAAGCCATTGTGTCAACACCCATCTCAGTCCAGAAATCCAGATTAAACCATCCTTGATAACTGTTTAGTTTCCATTTCAACATATACAGTGAAGAGCACCTCCCTTGGAAATTGGTTTTGTTGTAAAACATTTACTGTTTAAAAGTAGTTCTTCTTTTGTGGAACTATTTTTCCTCAGTTTTTCATTCAAAATCTTTTGAGAAATATTCTTTTTCAGTTTGATCTATATTACTCAGGTTGAATGTACTATCAGGTGTAAACTTTCAGGTCCCATTCTTAATCGTTTTAGATAAGGTTGTCGCTTTCTTTCTGAATAAGTGAATTTTCCCAGGGAACTAATTAGCAAGAGTGAAGAACAATGCTGAAGTGCATCTAATCCAGTACAGATCTTATGATTATTAGACAAAGTCTCTTACTGCAGTTGTTTCTGTTGTAGATCGTGGAAGAGATGCTTTCTTTGGTCTTCAAACACCCTATCCTGGAAAATTGGTTCCTGGCTATAGAACAACATTCCCTTCCTCCACACAGTCTTAATCCAATTAAAGTAAAACTGCTTTCAAGTCATCTAAATCGCAGCATTCTTGACTTGTTGAAAATGAGTTGCCCATTATTACAACCTAGGGATCAGCTAAATATACTTTGCAAGTATTTTGAAGCCATCACAAAAACTGTTTTGGAAGAGCTGCATGCTGGTACAAAAGAAGGATGCAGAATATCTCCCAAAAAATCTGTGCAGATAGAGGCTTTACAAGAACTGCATATTTATATGAATGTGGACCAACTGAAAGAAATCATGCTGCAACTTTGTAAGGCCAACCTAGCTACTTCAAAATCTGAAATTTTATCTGGAAAAGAAATCTGTCTGAACATTTATGGACAAACCTTGGTGCAGCTGCTCACAGATGGCTACCAAAGAGGTTCCCTGAAAGGAGACTCCTTTTTTTCAAGAGAGCACATTCAAGGGATGAGTATTCTGTTGTCTGCATCCATCACTGAAGAGTTGGAAAAGGCCTTTTTGTGTGTGATACAGAAAGAACCTATCTTTGCCCAGGCAGTTGACACTGATGTGCAGCTTTTGTGCCTTAAGCGTTCAACAGAAATTTCCCTTTCTATTGTAGCTTTATTGATTCAGCACTCTCACACTCATTTGCTACATTTTGAGCTTTGGTGTCTGAAGAGTAGTACAAGCAAATTTCTAAAAATGAATGCAGCCCTTTTTATGTCCCTTGTCAATTTGTATTTGGACTGTCAAGAGAAGCAACATTTCAAACACTTATCGAAAGGTAATCATGCCAGCTGATTTTTAACACTAACCATGTTATGAATACCTCTGGAATAACATGTTAGGCTTTTATTTTTTGTACATTTTATTCTGCATTTCTTGCTTTGAAACCATCTGCCAGGCAGATTTGTGTTTCTATAATATTGCCTAGGATAAATGATGCAAGAAGCATTTATCTAGATCAGTGGTTCTCAACCTTTTTAATGCCGCGATCCCCAACCGGTTGTAAGTCGAGGACTACTCAACTGGTGCAGCACCTTTTGCAGAATGGGATTTTGGTGGGCTCAGCAGGACAGAGACAGCCTGGACAATTCCTATTGGCTTTTGAAAGCCAATAGAATTAGACTGTATTCAAGAGAGTCTATTCTATTGGCTTCCAAAAGCCAATAGAATAAAAGGGAGTAGCACAGCTAAGGAAAGGGGGGAAAAATGGCGGACTGCATTGTTTGGCGACCCCCGTGAAATGGTTGTTCGACCCCAAATGGGGTCCTGACCCACAGGTTGAGAACCACTGATCTAGATTTTATTCTGTTAGCTTTTTTGTGTGGTAGTGTGGACCTTCTTTCCAAGCAGATAAGCATTTCTCCAGAAACAGTTCTGTCTTGGTTAGAAATCCTATTCTTCTGTTGAGTCTATATTTAAGAAGCTCTTCCTAGGATTTAAGTTTGTTACTGTGGGCCCTGGTACATACATAATCCCCTGAATTTTGGAAATGTTGACTTGTTCCTTTATACTTTGACTTTGTACATTGTTTTCAGCTGTTAAGTCTGCCTTGAGAGAAGCTTTATGGCCAGAACTGCTGAATAATCTTTTGAAAGTGGAGTCATCACAACCAACTGCTATGGAATGTCACGTTCTTTCCAAGTTATTGCCACTAGCCGATACGGAGGCCTTCACTGATCTAACTGAAAAATTAACTCTAACTCTTGAGAGACCTGGAAATCACGAACAGTAAGCTTACATTAATTTTTACTTGTGAAAGAATTATATATGTGAGCCATTTAGTATTTATTTTTATTTTAAAACAAGAGTAGACTTTCAGAGTCCTCTTTTTGTAGTCTGGTATTTTGAAGTGAAGTGTGGAGGAAAACCATAAAGTTTAATGTAGATATATAATAGTTAAAGAAACTAAGCCCCCTTTTTTCTCCTCATGTGGCCCAATCCACGTTGCAGCTTTCTACTCGTTTAGCAATGGAAATTTTGGGTTCAATTGTGGTTGTAAGTTGAGGACTACCTGTAGTTATGTTGAGCTTGTATAATGGGAGAAGATTGAGAATATGTGGAAAATTGAAATTAAGACATTGCCCCTGCTCTGCTACTCTTTTCAATCCTATCCAGGTGGATAATTGCTGATGCTGTATCAAGAGCTCTGGAGACCTCTGCAGAAAAAGTGCATTCATGGAGGAAACATCTACTACTTACCTGTATGAAGTGGTTAATCCTGTCCTTCAGTGGTAGCCAAGAGCAAGAAACACATTCAGAAGTGGAGAATACCATGCTATTGAAGCTAGAAGCCTTATTGGTGAGGACTGGGTTTTTCCACTCATTTGTACTTTAGTTGATTAAAAAATGGTGGAGTATCAGACAAAAAGATGCTGAAAGGGGCAATATATTTCAGGGTGGTTTTTTTTTTCATTAGGAAGTGTATATCCATTGATAGGTCCATAGGTATATAAATAATTGTAAATAGTTTTTCAATTTTGCTAGAATTTTGGAGAGCATGGACTTACCCTATGGTTACTCCAGACCAGGTTTCTAAATGTTACCAATTTCCTTTATAGCTGTGCATTTTATTTCAAGGAAAAAGTACTACACTTTTAGTGCTCACTAACCTTCTAACCTTTCATACATTTCTGTTAAGAAGCAACTATTCAGAAGTTTGATTTGATGATATTTTAATTATGAGAACATGAGATTGAAAAAGATAGAAATAAATAGCAAATAGAAATTTGCTATTATAGTTAACATTATTTACAAACTCCTTCATACAACATTAAAATTCTCTATAGCAGTACTTTCCATATTAAAATGTGTAATCATGGAAGGAGATTTAATTCACACGAAACTTTATTTTAAATGATAGATTGGCTTATACTTTAAAAAAGTATGGGGCCAAAATTTTTACTATTTGTCAGTTTGCTGCATTGAATTTATGAAGAAAGGATGGGACTACTCTGTACATAGAGTGAAGAGGCTTCCTTTTGAATGATCTCTTTCTAGTTCAGGCCAATTAGAAAACAAGTTCTGAAAGCTTTATTATATTGTGGTGTGTGATATATTACTATTTCTTGTCTATCCAGAATTCAGTAACTGAAGTGGTTCCAGACAATTGGAATAGTTTTGTGAAGCTCGGGCTAAAGTAAGCATATTTATGTTTATAGCAATGATGCCTTTTTTCAGATAGCCAAGCTGGAAAAATTCTGAAAGCACACTGCTTTAATGTACTAAATGCTCGCTGTTTCCACACAAATGAAGTGTTTTTGATTATGCAAGCTATTTTACTGAATTCTCTCTCCCTCTCTGTGTATTTAGAATAATTAGTGCACAGTTTATATGTAGAGCAGGAGTAGGCAACCTTTGCTCTTTTATGACTCGTGGCTCAGGAATTCTGGGAGTTGAAGTCCATGAGTCATAAAAGAGCCAAGGTTGCCTACCCCGATGTAGAGAATTCTACTGTTTCCTAATTCTTCAGCCATAGGATGAAGAACAAGATTATACTAATTCAATCAACCCGAAAAAAGTACAGGTTCCACGTCACTTCGTAGTAATGTGAATATGAGATTAAATATTTATAGAAGTGGCCATGGGGATGTATTGGTATCGATTTCTATGAAATATCATAACTGCCTGAATGCAGAACTGCTTCCTGATTATGGAATTTCTTTTAATTTAAGAAACAATACCTAATACACCACGTTATTATCCTTTAAAGCTGAAAGAGACAATCTGAATAACTGAGCCCCAGAAACCCTTGGATACAGCCTCTACAGCAGTGGTTCTCAACCTTTTTAATGCCGCAACCCCCAACCGGTCGTAAATCGAGGACTACTCAACCGGTCGTAAGTCGAGGACTACTCAACTGGTGCAGCACCGTTTGCAGAATGGGACTTTTGGTGGGCTCAGCAGGGCAGAGACAGCCTGGACAATTCCTATTGGCTTTTTGAAAGCCTATTCAAGAGAGTCTATTCTATTGGCTTTCAAAAGCCAATAGAATAAAAGGGAGTAGCACAGCTAAGGAAAAGGGGGAAATAATGGCGGACTGCGTTGTTTGGCGACCCCTGTGAAATGGTCGTTTGACCCCAAATGGGGTCCCGACCCACAGGTTGAGAACCACTGCTCTACAGATTTACAAAAAATACAACTAAATTGTAATTGTTAATGTGACAGACAAGCATAATCATGAAATGATTGAATGGATAGTCCTTGTTTAGCAACTGTGCACAGTTAAAACAGTGATGAAGAAGTCACTCTTATGACCAGTCCTTGCATTTACAACCTTCAGAAGTCTGTAAACAAAGAACAACGGTTTAAGCACAATTGCAAATTTACTTAGTGATCTTTTCACTTAACAACTGAGTGAACTCTCACAACTCTCAATTGTGATCACTAAATGACAACTTCCTATTATATGAAGCATATTTAATTTTAATTAAATGTAAAGATAGTTTAAATAGTTTTATTTTTTTCTGATCCAACCTACTAGGGAGTCCGGTATGCAACTAAAAAGCCAAATTCAGGAAAAATTGCTCACAGGAGGAGTTGAAGGCAGTTCTAATTACCGTATTTTCCGACGTATAGGATGACTCGGCATATAAGACGACCCCCCGACTTCGGCGCCGAGTTGCATGCCTAGAAAGTCGTCTTATATGTCGGAAACTACCGTAATTTCCGGCGTATAAGACGACCCCTGACTTCGGCGCTGATTTGAATGCTTTAGAAAGTCATCTTATACGCCAGAAAATAAGGTATCCATTGGTTAGCATGGGCAGGGAGATACAATCTATTCTTTCTAAAATCACAGTCATTATTTACTACAGACTCCAAAATAGTGTCAGCGTGCAGATCAACTCCTGGTACTGTATATAACTCTTTTTTTGAACAAGCTTGTTATCAAAACAGTCTGATGTTTGATGTAATGTCTTTTTAATTGTCATGCAGGTATCGTTATAAAAACCAAACTTTCCTGAAAACTCTGAATGCAGCTATAAATATATTATACCAGAAAGAAATCTCGTTTAGACAGAGATTAACCAAACCTGAAGTGCTTTACATGATGATCACGCAGCATTCCCTGTTTTTGTCTACAATTCTGAGATCACAAGAAGGCAGTGACACGAATGCTCATCTAAGAGGTCTCTCTCCAGCTTCCTTGGTGTCTACGTATAATTTATATACTTGCAAACCATTTTTCTGTATATTCTGTTCATTGCCCACTGACATATTTTGGCATCTATCAAGTACTCTCGGTTTCTTTTAAGATAATTTATAGACTCATACAGGCGGCATACAAGTTTAATAAATTATTATAATGCTCAATTTAATTTTGTCAGTGAACGTCAAAAAAAATGAATTATATATGGTTATATAGTGCCTTTTGCCCCTGTATGTGAGAAAAATGTGAGAAATACTTTTTCTTCATAAAAACAGCTGATTTCCCAGCAAATTATTTTCACCATTCTTTCAAGATCATTTTCTCAGAGGGTCCTGAATAAATTAAATTTATGCTGAGCTTTAAAAAACAAAAAGGTATGCATGTGGGATTATTGTAAATAATTATTGGTCTATAGTGTTTGTACCAACAAACACTACTCTAGTGTAGTCCTCACCCACCTGTTGCCCTTCAGATGTCTTGGGCTACAATTCCCAGGTCATCTTGCCAGCATCTAGTTGGAAACGCATCTATAGGTTTCCGGTTTAGATACTAGAAAGTTCTGTATGTAGCTTAACTTATATGAATGGGAACTCTACAGAAAATTAGTGTGGTGCTATTGTGATGATTTATTTATCCCAGAAGATCCTGGCTAGTCAGCTTATTGTGCAGCATGATTATGTTAAGAAAGTCTTGCAAAAAAGTTCAAATAGCATGGTGGGAGGGAAAGAGCAAAATATCTTTTTTTTGTTTTGTTTTCAGAGGCGTTAGTAAGCCTTCTGTTGACTCTCGTGAAACTCTGCCCTGCAATTTGTGAAAGTAACCATTTTGCTGTGCTGCTTGGAGCATATGGTGCAACACTGAGTGTTTCAGGTGAGCAAATTTTCTCTTAAGAGTGATGTTTATTAACAAAAAAAACAATATAGAAGAGAAGGGGGTATTGATTGTGCCATATTTGACTTAAACCATTTAACTGTAGTTTTTGAATCAATCAAGAAAACAGTCAGAAATTTCAAAAGATGTTGTGTCTTTAGGGGCTTGAATGAAACTTTCATTTTTTGTTCTGCATTTTTAAACTAACACTGAGCAAAAGTTTGAGAAAAGAAGGGCATTCTGTTCAAGACGTAGCAGTAGTGATGACTGGATGGGGGCTTGATGACTGGATGGGGTGGACTGAACCTGGAGGATATTGAATACACCTTGTGATAGGTGTTCAGGGACTTCAAGTGGATTCACAACTATATTAAAGCCATTTTCACTGTTACTAGATGATGGATGTTTCCATAAAATATTAGCATTCAAGATGATGATAGGATATAAAAGCTCAAAGCTGAGAATGACAATAATGAGTCAAAGATGCTAGTTTTCACTTAAGCCCTCAGTGAGATACCTGAATATATGGAGTGCCTGAAATGGAGAGAATGGGATGTGTACACATCTATCTCTAGCGATGGAGATGCGAATGTTATATGATGATATTCTTAGGAATGTTGGTTTCCTCTGGCTATATGTCATTTTTATATTGTCTTTCGTGTTTTTAGATCAGAAGATATTGTTTCTGCTTAAATTATATGAAAACAATGGTCTAAGCCTTCTTGACTTCAGGTTTGTTTATATACATCTTGGTCATTGTAATAGGTGAAAAATGTACACATCTTGTCAGCCTTATTTTGCTTAACTAGAATATTTGAATAAACCACATATTCTGGGCTCATAAAATAGATTAAGATATAAATTATTTATAGAAAATAGTTTATATAAATATAAACTATATACAAAGTACAAAGCTTGGATTTGCAATGCATAATAAGCCCAAATCAAGCAAGCAACATGATATATAGCCTAAAACTATAGGCCACACGAGGCCCTCAAAAAAATTGTGTTTCTCAGAAGCCTACAAAACATTGTTATCAAACAGTAATTTTAGTGTGGCAAAATAGGAAAATTGTTTAAATATGTAATGAGTCTGATCTTAATTCAGTAATTTTAATTAATGTCTAGCTCCACCTGTTAGTTTTTGGAATGAAACCTTCCCTACACTATTCAAAAATCAAGAAATGTTGGAATAGTGTGACACCAGAGTGGAGTCCCTATGTCTACAATCTCCCCTTAAATTATTTACTACTGCCATAACTGCCTGTGGCCATTAACTCAGAGTACAATAAGTAGTATGAATTATCTAACTGCTGCCATCTTCTTATAACTAGAAGCAGCAGAAATGCAGAATGGGCCTTCCCTTACCTACCATATATATGCAAGGACAGATAAGATAATATAATAAGTTGTTTTATCTGTTAGGAAAGTGGCAGTTTGCTTTTTCTTTGCTTTGCAGGCCTTCAGATACTGGTACTTGGCTATGGGTTTCAGTATAAACTTAGTGAACTGGTAAATTCCGGGACCGTCCTTTCTTCTGATCATTCTCCCATTTACTTCAGTGATCAAGAAACACTGTTATGAAATATTCTTCCCACAAGGGATAGAGTTCTAGGACAGATGCTTGTCATCTCTCCTTCCTGCAAAGTGGTCAAGAATATAATGGTAGCACTTAAATATCTGGATCATCTTGCACCTGGACAAGCAATATTAGTGATAGCTAGAAATACCACTGGAATATCTCACCTGTCTTGGACATATTTTTCTGAATCATTGAAGAAGCACATCTTGAAGGCAACAGTTTGGGTTCCATTGTAAAGCTTTTATTTGATTAATAAAAAAACATCATGGCTATGAAAAGAAGCCTTCTGCTTTGACACACTTTGTTGAAGTCAATACTTTATAAAAATGATTCACTATGACCATCTCTGCAATTTACCAAAACAAACAGAACGGAGTTAAATGTCGTTTCATAATCATTTAATTTTGTTTGAAATGGCTTAGGAAGGGAAAGGAAACATATTCTTATAAGACGCGAAGGCAACGGCTAATCTTATTTTACTGTTAATAAGTCAGATTAATTTTTTGATTGCTATCTTCTCTTCAAGTACAACATAAAAATACATGCTTTTCTCCTGGCATAATTCTAGAATATTGCTTTGGGGTCCGGCTGCTGTGGAGCATCATAAAACGTGCAAAAGTTTGGGGAAGTCACTGTGGCAACAACCAAGCATGCAAGAAATTATGTGCCTGCTGGATCGAGAAGTAATGATGAGGACCATACTCCACTTCCCCCAGCATCGACATCTTCTTTCCCCTGAGGTGCCTTGAGCTTAACTGCAGATTACTGTTATTTTATTATTTTGTTTTGAGTTGATTATTGAGGAAACAGTTAAAACATTTTTGCAAAAAGAAAAATCAGTCAAACCAACATGTAGCAGTAATTTCTAAGTTTACAGATAGTCCTCAATTGATCATTTAACAACCATTCCTTGAAATGGGTGCTCTGACCCGTAAAGCACTTCTACCGTTGTAAAACATTGTGTAGGGCTCCCCCTCAATCACATGACTACATTTCAGGCACTTAGCAACCTGTTCTCATTTACAACTAGTTGCCAAGTGCCCTGTGATCATGTGATCACAATTTGCCCTCTTCTCTCCCAGCTTCCCCAGAAAGTTAATGGGGAAGCCAGCAAGGAAGGTTGCAGGTGGGAGGGGAGACATTGGATTCCCTATGAGCACCGAGGAGCTCCCCCTCCCTTCTGTGCAGGGAGAGAAATGGACCTCAAATATGGCAAAAAGGCCAGCGTTCTGTGCGTTTCACAATGCTTTCCTTCTCCAGAGAGGAGAGTCCTTGGTGCGCTGGAGAAACGGACTTCAAATCTAGTGAAAAAGTTAGCAAATGCCATCATTCTCATCATTATTCTCCCTGGTAGGGCAGGCAGAGGGTCCTAGCCTCCTGGGTGTGGTGGGAGACCCAAGCCCTTTCCCTGCCCCACCCTGTCCAGGAGGCCCGAGGCCTCTCCCTGGCACTCTGCATAATGACCCACATGGTTGCCTGACAACTTGAACTGGGAGACCCAGAATTGCAGTTGTTGAGTGAACATAGCATAGTATCTCTGTTGACAATCGCTTTGCTCAGCAACTGAGACTTTGGGGTTTTGTTTTTTTTCGCTGTTTGCATGATACGTTCTGAGAAAAAACAGCCAAGAAGCAACTTGAAATACAGGCATGCATTCTTTTATGTTTTTCATTTTAGAAAGAACATATATTCCAGAGCCAAAGGAAAAGTGATTTGGGTTTTGAAGATCTCTATGATCCTTGTTTTCTTCTCCAGCTGTTCAGTGAATTATTAAAACCAGGTATATGAAGTGATTGTCTTGCATTGTCTGGAAGCATTTGATTCAATCCGAACCTTTGGACCTGTCTTCTTTCCCAGTCTGGGCCAGCAACTGTCTGACTGGCTGTTCCAAGAGTTGAGAGAGCTTTATGTTGGGGAAGATACTACAAACGCTGTTTTCACGCACAAAAAATCAGTTCTAAACGTGTGAGGTCCTAAGGCAGGGGATCTTTCACAAGATCTTAGGGGCATCTACCAGAAAACCTGCTGAATTAAACGACCCTCTTCTTGGTCAGCGTGAATTTGATTTTGTAGTTTGATTCGGACTCTTTCAGATTTATTTTCTAAGGGGGGTCATGTTTCTTAATGCTTTAAGAAAAATGGCACTTTTGTGTTTTCAACAATATTTTTTAAATAATATAACGCAGAATGTATGGAGCTACCTTAACTTTTTTTTTTTTTTAAAAAAAGGCATATCCGTTCAGAGCCACTAGCTGATTTTCAGCAGAGAGCAAGTGGGGCAGAAGGGGACAGTGATATGGGTCCTGAACCTTATTTCATCCCCAAAGCCCTAAAAGGACAGTCAATCGTTTTGTGATCATAGAAAAGAGATAAAGAAAAGAGATAAGAAATTAAAAATTCAAATATAATTCCATTTTCCTTTCAGTTTTATCTTTTTGTTGTTCCAGTCCCAAGTTGCCTTTTGGAGAATAATTCTATGTGTATCTGAAGGATAGCTCTCAATCTCAAAAAAAAGTTCATTAGATGTATGGAGAAATACACACGAGGCTACATTTTCCTTAAATAGAATGATATTTTGTTTTCTTTGGTGACTTGCTATTTCCTTATTTACATTCTCTATTTTCCTTTTTTGCTTCTTTTGCCTGTGCTGTTCAAACTGAAGATTCTATCATCCTACATGCCTTAATACCTCCTTTTATCCTGCAGATACATGTGGGCTAAAGGACCTATGTTTCTTTTTGCGTGGGGTTATAATAGCACTGTGAGGCAAATGTTTAATAATTCTCACTATTTTAACCCATATTATTTAAAAAAGAAAAAGACATGGCAGTTTCTAGTGCTGATTATTGTATCAGTAATTATTTACTTAGCAGCCATCTTTCCAAGGTTTAGTAAATAAGCTCTGTGTCCAACATAAATTAAAGCTACATTAGCAACTGAGTCTAGTTGGCAAGGTCAGGGGTTTTGTACATGTTTCTTTGTATGTCCTAGACCTATTTTCAGATTAATCTTCAGAAAATTCATGTTGGCCTTGCGCATAAAAAGCAAGGCCTTTTATCTTTGATAAAATTTGACTTTTTATAAAATGAAACTGGATGGGGGGATTAACTAAAACCATTTTTCATTCTGCCTGTGTCCTCACCATTGTAGTGTTTTCATTGGACTCACTGCTCCACAAACATATATGAACTGATCGAATAAAAATACAAACCCTTTCCCCAAAAATGCTAATTATCACAGGATACACAGAAAAATGTAGTAAGAGATAACTAGTCTGTTTTTAGTGGCCATGAATATGCATCTTGATAAAAGTGAGTCGAGGAAAAGGGAGAAAAAAAATGGTATATATACCAGAATATAGAATCCATTAGAAAGGGTGCAATAGGGATTCTTTTGTGTGAAGAAAACATTAAGCCAGTTCAGTGGGTTCAACTTTACACAGGAGAGGGCAACAGAGAAGACTGTTTTTCTAATGAGACTGTTATTAATTCTGCTGGTGATTGCTGTGATTTTAATGTGAGCATTCAGATTTTATTTTCTTGAATTATTTTAAAAGACCTTCTCATTAAAAATGCAATTTCTTTTCTCCTTGCTGTGTAGAGTGTGTTGTGGCATGTCATAAGTTTGTTGAAATCAATGCATTGGGCTTGACAGTCGCTGCCCTTAGCAGCTATGACAGTAACATGCGTGCAGCTGCCTACCATGTCCTGAGTTCCTTTCGCACTCACCTGGAAGCAGCTCGGTTTCGAGAACAGAAACAGGTAGAGATGAGTTGACTTTTGTATCACTTAACAACAGTAAAACAAATTTTCTGGATTGAAATGAAATCCAGTCTATTCCAGTAATTTATATGAGGTCAATAGAATACCTGAATTGTTATTTTTTTTAATTAAATCAAATCTCGAACCATGACGTAGAATGCTTATTTTTTCCTCTGTCAAATATGTAAATGTTTTAGAGTGCTTTGTACTTTATCTGTCGTCTTGAAATTTGAGGTTCTGTATGAATCAACAGATAACTGAATCCAAATTTGGATTAATATTCTTTATGCAATTTTTAAATAAGTTTTTTTATAATAGTAATTTCTATTTTATTATGCATCCATATCGATCTTCAGATGCTCTGATTTCAATGAGTATGTTAGGGATTATGATGAATACCAATTTTTTTCCAGCAGCTCTAAAGGAAAATAAATATTCTGTGAAAAAGTTTTGTGAGTGCAATTAAATGTTCCTAAATGGAATTTTTAAATATCTTTTTCCAGTTGTTTTTCTTTTTTCTCTTTTTTGTAGTTGCTGTATCTTATGGACGTTGTGCAAAATGGAATAAAACAACCAAACCTCAGATTTACTTTCCCTTTAACACTCTATATATCTAGAGTTGCCCAGCAAATACTGAAGCCAGGTATGATAGTTTTTGTCTATTGTTTTCCCACTTCATAGAAATAACGGAAATGTTTAAAATTCACAGACAAATGTGGAACAAATGGCCATTCTCTATTTGAGATATCTGTGTGATAATGATTGAGTTGGAAAAAGGATAATAGTGGAAGGGAAAATACAAGGAAGTTAATTCTATGTAAAGTATATATACATCAAATCAAATTAAGAAAATGAAAATTACAGTTGATATCTGATGTTTCAGATTTTTTTATGCATGAAGAAATTTTTATTGTTCAGATAAAAATACAACATAAAATTCTATAATGTGCTTTGTAATTAATATGAAAATAGGCAGTTTTTTCATGCTGTAATGTTCAATTTTGTGTTGCTTTTACAGAGGAACATATGTACACAAAGTTGAACAGATTTCTTCTATCCCACCAGTATTTGGAGTTGAGAAAAGTGCCAGGATTTTTTCACCTTTTCTATAGTTTTGATTTAGAGGTAAAGAAACTCATGTGGAGACGACTAGCTATCTTGTTTTCATCTTCTTCTGTTACATTGCTTAGATGTTATCATTCAACTACTTTCCTGCTGTTCTATTGCCATTTTAAAACATGTTCTTCAGAAAGTCTCATCCTGAAAACATTTGCAACTTGTGCATGTTTATTTGAGATAAGAAAAATGTGTAATATTGTTTTATATCCACATGCAACCAAAGAAAGTTTTCACCATAGAGGCAGAATTTTTATGAAAGTCTTTGGGCATTATGGATTGCTAATATTTATTTAGTTGAATGTGCTGATTCAAAGAAAGAGTTAAAATTGGATAAAATCACTAAATTGTAAGTGAAAAAATACCTGCTACCATGTTTTCCCGAAAATAAGATCTGGTCTTATTTTTTTTTTGCCTCTGAAAGAGGCATTAGGTCTTATTTTCAGGGGATATCTTATTTTTCCACGGTCTTGTCTCGCAGCACCAACAGCCCTGTCCAGCCGGCACCCATGTGGCCATCGCCAGCCCATTTCTTCTGTGGCCGCTCGCTGCCTCTTCTATCAAAATGGAGGCCAGGGTGGTGACACAGGAGTCAACCTGGGGCTCCATTCTGGGCTACAGAGCCCTTTCCTGAAGGCCTCTGCTGGCGAAACGGAGACTGGGGGTGTTACGCACGTCAACCCAGGGTTCTGTTCTGGGCTGCAGAGCCCTTTCCTGAAGGCCTCTGCTGGCGAAACGGAGACTGGGGGTGTTACGCACGTCAACCCAGGGTTCTGTTCTGGGCTGCAGAACCCTTTCCTGAAGGCCTCTACCGGCGAAACGAAGGCCGGGGGGGGGACATGCGTGTCCGCCTGGGGTTCCATTCTGGGCTACAGAGCCATTTCCTGAAGGCCTCTGCTGGCAAAACAGAGTCTGGGGGCAACATGCGCGAACGGCAGCAAGCAGCCGCAGAAGAAGTGGGCCAGCAGTAGCCATGCAGGTTCCTGCTAGATGCGCTGTTAGTGCCACTGCTGCGAGGTGAGGCAGGTGTTGGGGCATGGGAGACCTGGCTACGGGGGCCCTGAGGTAAGCGGGTGCAGGGCGTGGGGGGCAGCTCCACCCCCCCCCCCACCTAACCTCATGGTGATGGCACCATGAACAACCAGATGGAATGGGTGGGTAGCCAACTGCAGAGAGACTTAACCAGGGCTTATTTGGGGGGGGGTAAGGCTTATATTAGGCGCAGATGTAAAATCAAGCTAGGGCTTATTTTCGGGATAGGTCTTATTTTCGAGGAAACACGGTAGTATATCTGGAATTTAGGTTATATGGTTTAAGGATTTCTATTTCTTTTAGTCTTCTTTTTGAAGCACGCCTGTTATCTGGACTTAGCATTCTCTCTACATGAAAAAGAATGATAATGTAATTTTGCTTGATTGCTTTATGTGTTTTCTTTGTTTTCTAGCACAAAATGGAACGTGAATGGGTTCTAACTATTATTGGAGAAGGTCTCAGAGATAAAAACTGCTATCAGCTGTATCATTATCAAAGAATTTTCCATGTCATTCTGTCCTTCTTCCATAGCCCATTGTGTGATGAAGCAACACAGGTAAAACTCTTCTAAAAATAAAATGGATTTCATTTCATTAGAGCAGGAATACCATTTACACTTCTATCCCAAGATGTCAATCTGAGTCTGTCACTGTAAATTGGAAGCTTGCCTATACATTCTATAATAAATGTAACATTTGAAGCAAAAAAATATAGAGGCTTACCAGATGTTGTTGCAGTTAGTTAGATTTTTTTCAGTCTAGTAGAGATTTTAAACTCTGCTGCAGACGGTTGCCATTTCCGTGAAATGCTATGGAAGATAGTAAAGAGAAGCCAGCAGGAGAAAAAAGCAAATTTGGAAGGTTACCTCCTTTCCACTCCTGTTTGGAGGAGGCCCCTTTGGAGCAAAAACCTGCCTTAAGCAGAAGTATATAATTGAATGAAACTTCAAATTAGTTTGGATGAAAATGTAGAGTCTACATGCTGACCTTTATTTATTGCCCTTTGCATTTTTTGATATATGATGTGCAAACTGTGTATTCAGATATAGAATCTGCATAACACAAAAATAGTCCAGGAAACAGAAAAATTTTCAGAAAGCCTAATCTGACATGGATTTACCAATATGTTTGGGTACATGTGTGTGTGTACACATACACACACACGCACACATTCTTCAATTGTAGTCTGCCTGAGCATTCATTATCCCAGACTCTTAGATATCTATCTAGTTGCTCTATATTGGCTTCTCTCTTAGTTGGTATGGTTGCTTCCGTAAGTGAAGTTCAACATAGATAATTTAATGAACACTGTGACAACTGCAGCAACATCACTTTATTTTCCTTTTCCCTAGGAAGTTTGATAGTATATGAACACAGATATTAGTATATGAACACAGATAATATGATAATTAGTATTTCTCCAAATACTCCAACCCTTATAACTAGGGTTGAATTCTAGTCACTACGGTATTATTAAAGCATTAGATGCTATTCTGATCTATAACATGGTGCTAGAAAACTCCCTTTTATCATATTCTTTTATTAATAGTGTTTTTTTGTTTTGTTTTGCCTTTCAGTATCAGATTCTGGAAATACTTCAAAATGCTGCATACATCAGTAAAGCTGCTTATGAACTAATAAAGGACCATAGCCTTTTAACCTGGCTGTTATCTGTTGTTGAGAAAAGGTACACAGAAATTTCTTTACGTCTCTGTGCTAAGCAGGGATGTGATTATGCAATTAATTTATACAATTGTTCAAGTTATATTTCCTTTCAGAGATGCATGTTTTCTTCTTCATGTTTTTTATATAACTGAATAATGGTCAGAAAAATGACTTGGTAAATTTATTGAAAGCTTAAGAAGTACTTCAGGGTCAAATAAAACCTTAGTTGAAAATATGTCACCTCTTTTAAAAATATCAAACGTCACTTAAAGCAAGTGATGTATTCAAAATTTTATTTGCTAAGAGATTTTGAAGAATGTAATATTGTATAATTTAAATTAGTATAAAAGTAACTATCCTGAATGCTACTAGGCCTGCAAGTATTTTTTTTAACCCAAATTGTAAGAGTTAATTTTAAATTTATATAAAAATTGAATTCAGATGTTCTAACTACTTTGTCAGTTCCTAAAAATGCAAGTTTTTAAAATATAAAAAACATATAGCAATAAATATTTTCTGAAATGCTTGGTTTTTTTTATTTCTAGGTTTCTAGAAAACAAGTTGCTAATACGTGTAATCTCCTTAATCCAAACTCTCTGGAAAACTAATTTAGGAAATAAGCAAACTTCACTCAATTCATCTAGCCAATTGGAATTAAAAGAGAATCAGAAATTCCTTCCCATACAGCTTATTAATGAATTTCTCCATGTTCTGCTCATACTTCTTAACCACATCCGGTAATTATTATCTATTTTTAAGGTATTGTATACTGCTTTGGCATATGCTTTTCCATTACAAAAAGAATTACTTTTTCATTGTAAACAAGAGTAATATTTGTCATCATAATCTACCCCAATCTAGCCATTAATATTTTCTGCTGAAGTCAGGCCTGTCTTCCATAATTCATGCTTTATATCATTTGGAATTTCTGTCTCAAATTGCTAAAACATTTTTTTCTGGGCAGCGACTACTGATTTAGGAGGCTTTTCTGAAGGTTGTTTCACATTAGTTTTGATCCTGTTAGCAAAATTGAGTATGTACAGCTGTCTTTTGGGCTTTTGTTTTAGATGGGCTTTTGACTTATCTTGACCCCCTACAGATATTCGTATCTAAGTGAGATATTACATCTAATTTTACTTATTGAACAATAAAATGTATCTTTTATGATTCCCCCCCCATGTGTACACATTCCTAGGAAAAAAAATAGAAGTTGAGATTATCAGTTTAGTAATAGTTAAGCCACAAGGTGCCTAGGACATGAAGGGCTTCCTGATTCAGGAAAGGATGCAACTGCTGCACCAATTGGAGTTGCACAAATGCCTTTACGACCACAGCTGCCACCTGCTTACAGAGCATGAGCCCTAAATTGCATTGGTTAAAGATTGAACGTTCCCGGATGCAGTGGGCCTTAATAATCCATGTCTTGGTCTTGGTAGGATTGAGTCAAAGTTGGTCCCTCCCCATCCAGGGAACAAGAGATTCAGAACCCATAAAAATTGATAAGTCATTGGCTCCAAGTCACATATTAATACTAATCTTCTATAAGATGAATATATAGATACAATGTTTATGCCATGTTGGTAATGTTTTCCAATAATGTATAAATTATCCATCAGTTTCTTGTTTTGCTTCATTTGGGAATGAGATTAACTACTTGGTGTCTAATAAAATCAACAGTGAGTTCAGTCATTATTTGTTGAAGTCATATAAATATTGTCCTAATTTTGTCTCCTGTCTTCTGCTAAATAGAACCAACTTGGATCCTGTTGAGTTTATTCGGTTTTTCAATGTATTAAGTTCTGTATTGGAATACCGTACTCTGGTTCTTGAAGCCTTCAGAGAAATGGGCAGATTCATTATAAATGAACATATCCTTTCAAACAATGATGTTTTGCTACTTTTGTACAAGTGGAGTATAATTAGTAAAGATATGGAACTTCAGAATGACCTGCATGTTATTGCACAACAATACCAAATCAAAGAATTGCTTAGTAAGTATTCTCAAAGTACTTCAGAGAATTGCTGTTATATCAATGTCTAGATTCAGCAAATGCTACAAAAACAGCCACTTATTCTGAGATTAAAATAGATTCCTGCATTTGTAATAACTCTCACAAATCAATATGTTGCTTGCCAGATGAGTTACTCTACAACATTGAATTCAGCAGGCATATATTTGGAAGAAAAATCTCCTTGATTCATGATGGCAAATTAATTTGAATAGTTTCATGTTCAGCCCACTGAAAGTCAGCGTCAAAAGCTTTTTATATAACATGAAGGCATTGGAAATAGGGACATCATCAGTGTTTTGGTTTGTCAAGATTAATTTAGGAAATGAAGTATCTATGTAAGCACATTCTCTGATGAGGGAGAAATGATTGAGGAAGAACTGTAAGGGAGTTAAAATACTCTGAGAATATGTAGGGATATTGTATATAAACAATCTCATATTGTATAATGTGAACATGCATCTTGATTCTGTTTAGCTAAATTTAAAAAAAATGTTAATTTTAAAGACGAAGAGTATAAACCTTTGATGCATTTGATACAAATATTTTTGCTGCACAAAATAGGTGCTGTTCCAGAGATCTTGTTAGATATTAACATTTGCTTTTTTAATAATTGAGGTGAAATAGTTAACTTGCTGGTATTTATTTAATATTAAATCTGCTACTTTTTGAGGTAATTAGCATACTCACTAGAAAGTTAATCTGCATGACAATATCTGTCGATTCATCTCTGCCTTAGTACTCATAATCAATTACTCATTGATTACCCTTATTTCATTGTTTATAAAAGGGTTTTTGCTTTTATTTAATTCAGAAAATACAGACAGGAACAAACCACGGTTACACTCGCAAGCATCAATCAGACTAGCTCAGAGAAAGAGCAAAACTGAAATAGAGGCAACTGCAATCTCTGTATGGAAAGAAATCTATTTAAATGAATGCAAAACTCTTCTGAGATCTGTTTTTATCCACTGGGAACCCATTTTACTGGAAATATCAACAAAATCTCCAACAGAACAGAAAGGATATAGTAATCCAGAGCTTACATGCAAGATTGCTTATTTAGTATTTAGATGGCTTGTGACATCCCTTCTTGATGGCAACTTGAACCTTCAGAATGTACTCCTGACTTTCTGGTGGTTTAAAAAATATGCTTTTGAAAACAACTTTACATTGGATTATGTTCTTAAAGATGGATCACTGAAAAGGGCTATATTTAAGCTTTATAGTAGCATCTGTAATGCCTCTGAAGTTGTGAAACTGAGTGATCTCTCTGTGCTTAATGGAATCATGCTCCATCTACTAGAATCTCAGGGCCTGACAGAAAATAATTTTCACGGGACAGTGAAAAAATTCTGCCTCACTGAAGTGACTGAAGTGAACAAAGGTAATTTGTTTGTTTTTTCCCACAAAAATACTCTGTCTTTTCCCTACATGTTGCCTTTGACATATGCTAAACTTCATGTCTGTTAACTTATAGCTATGATGAGAAATCATCAAATTGAAAAAAGGCTGTTCTGCTTATGAAACCTTGGAATTTGTTATATATCATAATACAGATTAAAATTTCCAGAAGATGAGTTACAGTCAAGGGCAAATAACAGTTCAGAACATTGGGTTTTAGCATAAATTATCTTTAATATCCCAAAGGTACTTTTTCAAAAGGCAACTGGACTTTGTTTTTCCTTGAAGACATTTCGCTTCTCATCCAAGAACTTCAGAAATAAAGAAGCTTGGACGAGAAGTGAAACATCTTCAAGAAAAAACAAGAAAGTCCAGTTGTCCTTTAAAAAACCATCTTTGGGACAACTGCGACCTGGATGACTAAGAATCTCCATAGATATCTTTAATATCTTTAAAACTACAGTGTACAGTAATATTTAACAGTTTGAGTCTTCAAGTATTAGTTTTTCTGCTACTTTTAAGTCAAGGCAATACAACATTTCTAGTAGCTATTCAAATATTGGGGGGGTTGAGGTTATAATGAGTGGGTTGGAAGATGAGATATTCAGTGGCAGAATTTTTGCAGACCAAATTAAATCTATAAATCAGATGCTCAAATACTAATAACTAGGAATATCTAAATTAGGCATGTCCAACTTGCCAGATGCAGAGCACATGTAGCCTTGGACAGCTAGTAATGCAGGCCCACAAGACCATAAACTTTATGTGATTTATACACATTAACTATATTGTATATTTTATATGTGGCCCAAGACTATTCCTCCTCACACAGTGTGGCCCAGGTAAGCCAAAATGTTAGATATCCAGGATCTAAATCATTCT
Organism: Crotalus tigris; assembly: GCF_016545835.1. NCBI lineage: Eukaryota > Metazoa > Chordata > Lepidosauria > Squamata > Viperidae > Crotalus > Crotalus tigris. The sequence goes on from NW_024096505.1 coordinate 6,762,477, forward strand.
CCATGCAGGTCATTCTCAGTACAAAATAAAAAGGGTCAATTTTAATCAGGGCAGAAGTATGCTGGGAGAAGCACATGAAAAGTTAAGACATCAGTAGCTGAGGGGAGGGAAGCTGATGGGGACAATTCGTGAATGGCATGGTGGCACCTGTCATACTGGGACATCAACAGAGGCTGAGAAGGGAAGGTATTGAGAAAATTGAGGAGCAGACCAGAGAGGTATGCTGTTGGGATTTGCTAAGAAGTGAAAGGACAGGGGATAGCATATATAAGCCTTGTCTCACTCATCTAAATTTTGCTTTGTAGGAAACTTGGAAGAATCAAAGTGTTATGGGTTTTGGCCTGACATACCATGACAGAATCTCTGCAATAGGATAGGTTCTTTCATGTTCGAAACAAAGTTGTTTCCCCACGTTATGCATATTCCTTTTGTAACTATCATTTTCTTTTTCCTAGCTGCAAGCATTTTCCTTACTTCAATTTATATTGGAGACATTTGGCTAGGAGCAAGACAACCAGACATGTTTATGAGACACATTAAATTAATATGTGGAGCAACTGATACTGAACGAAATGACAAAAAAAGGTTGGAATTTGAAGACTCGATGGTTTCTCTCTGCAAAAACATATACTCATTTTTAAATCTTCATCCTCACTTTCAGTCTTCAACTCAAACATTTGTCAACTTTCCTATCTTGAAATTAAAAAAATGAATAAAGAACCATTGTGTGAAATCCTACAGAAATTGTTTTAAAAACAACGTCTATTTTCCTACTAATAGTACAGTTGTATGTTATAATAGGCATGATTTCCAATAAACTAATATTTTTTCAGAATTTTGCAAAATTTGGTATTAGATGCTATTTTTGTACGTTTTACATTGCTGGAAAAATAATGAACAAAAACATTGAAGTAATAATTTTGCAGTAAATAAACATAGAGTAATGTTTACTGTTGTGTGAAATAAAGATGTCCATTAGAATTGCATATGCTTTGAAAATGGTTTTAGAAATGGTATTTTATTAAATGCAAGAATAAAGAAACAACCCCATTTTAAAGCAACTGCATTTTTTTTCAAGGTTCTGTTTTAATAAATCACATTAAAAGCTGACAGTGCTTTAATGGGGTGATCTTTTAAGAGCACTATGTATCAAGTTCATCATGTAGAATTCTGAGAAAAAACAAGGATATTTTTCTGAATTATTTTTGAAGCATATACAGCCCTAGTATATGTACTTCCATGCTCCAAATGAGTTTTTCCTTCCGTGAAGCTTCTAAAATGTCCATAACAGTAACCAATGTTGAAATAGTTTTCTTTAATCATTTCACTGCATAATAATTTCATGTGTAAATACTGTAACTACTATTGAGTATTCATTTCTTGTTAGAAATCTGTCCTGTTTTAAAAAGCTTATAACTATATCCAACCTTAAAATAATAGAGGTTTTACAGAAATTGCTTCAGCTAAATATGATTTCTCAGCTGCACTAACAGAAGCCATTCCTTTAATTCGAAGATACACAATGCACAAGCTTCATACAATCCCATATCTGGGTCCAGAAAAAACTGAAAGAAGACAAAATCATAGTAGTGTCAAGATTATACTTTGTTTTATGTTGGCTTTGTCATGTTACCAGGCTTGTCTGTCATATCTATTTACAAGAAATTATCTGCCACATCATTTTAAAAAAGTGCTTAGCTATTTTCCATAAGGGTGTAATGAAGTCTGACTTATGTTATGAATTAATTTGTTATATTTATTAATATATATTAAGATTTTTGAGAAAAAAACAAATAGAAAAGGGGGGAAAGGGAAAAAATGAAGTGAATCATAAGGAATTTACAAGCAAATCAAATTGGCTAAAATTAAATTTATTAAAACATTTTCAATATTAGTTTTATATAATTGAGTATCCTACATGATTATATTTAAAATCCAAGTAATATATAAACAGTAAAATGAGCATATTATAAATCAGAAAGTAATATAATGAATGATAGTAATTTCTGTTGAAACAGATCACTGAAATTTGGAATATTATCACTTTATGCTAAAAGAATTGAAATTTTAGATGTAGTACACACTCATATATGGTATTATGATCCTTAAATGGTTTCCAAGTTGAAGTACATTCTGCGTCAGATTTACTTTAGAAATATGGAAGTTATTTTGGACATAGAGGTATACTCCTACAGCTTAATTAGCCATTATTCTAGGAAGGAATTCTGTGTACTTTTCTATCAGAAGTGTAAAGAGTCCTTGCAGCAATTAACATGTACAAAGCTGCTCCAGTGTACTTTGTGGGGATATAAACTTTGATATATTTAATTAAATTGGTTGGAAAGGAAACTAACCTTTTATAAATTGTTTCAATCCATTAGAGATTGTTTTTCAGTGTTGTTGAGTTTTGCAGCATTGCTACCAAAAATGGAAAAAATGATCCAACCTGATTATTACATTTCCAGTAATTCTTAGAAAATGAACTATATTGTCATTGGAAAATTTTGCCCAACACTATTGTGTACATTGCATTACAGAAACAGAAAAAAATGTTTTTAAATTTTTATAATAATGCTGCTTCTAATAGATATATTCTAGGCAGATAAAAGGACGTGCAACTTTAATGTTGCATATACATACATAACAAATATTTGTATTTTAGAAAGTGAATAATTTATAATATAAAACCACTATATTTTGTTTCACTGAATCTCAAACATAACTACATTTTAATTAGTCTTAAATATTGTTCAATCACAATTTATTTTCAATTAGGACAAAAGTCAATCTGCAGATTCAGCCAGTTTTTTTTACAACAATTGTATATCATGTAAAAATACAAGTAATGTAATATTTCCAGTAGTAATTCAGTAGAGTAGAGCATCTGATTTTGGTTTTGTTCAATTTCCTAAATGATTTGAAGCATGATTTTGAGGCACTAAACTGTATATGTAAAGTTAACAACATTTTGTCTAATCTATGTATAAATCATTTGATATTTTTTTAGAAATTAAATTGTGGATTTCATATTTATTTTCTGTTAAATCTACCCTTTTGTATTAGATACTACAATGATTATTATATAACAAAAAAGCCAAAGTATTTTTTTAAAAAGAATGATTAAATGTTTTTTACAAAGGTATTCCTCCTAGCACATTGTACTATTTTAATATGTAGCAGGCTTCATATTTCACTTGTGAGAAGATTTTACACTGAATTATCCATATGGTAACATGGTAACCTATTATTTGAACATAGCCCTTCAATTTCTTCTCCTTGGTTATCTATAGATGTTCGTACAGTGTCATTATTAACAAGATTTTGATGAATAGTTTCTGAATAATTCCATGGAAACTTCTTGGATCCTCCAGTCCTGGGAACAAAATTGCTAAATTAAATTTGACTATCTTTAAAGTATTGTCAGGTCATATGAGGAACAATAATAACCGATAATCAAATTTCATGTAATTTATTGGCTCAAATCACAGTGAACTTTATAACAGTAAGGATTTCAACTGCATGTTTCAGTGCTAAATAAGTTTGTAATAACAATGTCTCTGTAATGTTTAGTCCCAGTAATATTTCTTTGGTCAATGCCCAGCAATACAATATTTATCTGTATGGAACTATTGCTTCATTTTCTGAGAGGTTGTCTATGTAAAATAGGTTATAAGATCAATGTATTCTGTAAATTATAAAACACTACATCAAAGATGTATAAATTAAAAGTACATATGCAGACATTCTTCCCACAAAAAATGATGTAAAAACTAATTTGTAGAAGTTTTGTAAAACATTGTAATCTTTAAAATAAAACAGCACTAAATTTGGCAGATTAGATCCAAATTTATTTCAATTTACTTTAGTTAAAACTAATCTTCTAACTAAAGTAAACTGACATGAATAAATTTGGATCTAACCTGCCAATTTTGTAGAAGGGAGTGAGGAAGTTTATAGGAATTTGATAGGTCTGCAGTATTCAATAGATACCATTCAATATCTTTTCTTGAGGTTCAAACAAATTTCTTTGGTTATTGGGCACATTTCCAATACTAAATGCATGTGATAAATATACAAATTGCTTGGGTTTATTTATTTGTATCTTGAAATACTCTTAAGCATCACAAGGACTTTACCATCGTTAAGAAGTGCTGAAAAAGTATTTTCAGAAAAACTGATTTGAAAATAATTAGGAACTCTCCTAACTATGTTTAATTTACTGTTATATTTTAAATCCAGTGGTGGGATTCAAATATGTGAACAACCGGATTTCTGTGCGGATGTGCTTCTGGAAGTCCATTCTGGGCTTTGGCAACAAAAGATTAGCTACCGGTTCTGCCAAACTGGTGCAAACTGGCTGAATCCCACCACTGTTTAAATCCAGTGGTTTATTAAATTATATGTAAGTTGGGGAGACATGATAGCAGTATTTCAGTATTTGAGGGGCTGCTACCAAAAAGAGGGGGTCATACTATTCACCAAAGCTCCAGAGGGCAGGACAACAAACAATGGTTGGAAACTGATCAAAGAGAAGCAACCTGGATGGAATTAAGGAGAAATTTCCTGACAGTAAGGACAATTAACCAGTGGAACAGCTTGCCTCCAGAAATCACTGGAGATTTTTAAGAAGAGGCTAGACAGTCATTTGTCTGAGATGGTATAGGTCGTCCTGCTTGAACGGGGCTGGACTAGGAGCACGTCCAAAGTCCCTTCCAGCTTCTATTTTCAGTATACCAATTTTTCTAGAGCTGTACAAACTTTATAACTACAAAACCATTTGTAGAATAAAAGATATTTCACTCACTTCATGGATGTTCTACCAGATCGAGACATGTAGAACAAAATGAAGAAGAGAAATGCCACAAAAGAAACAAGTCCAATCCAAAAGCCTATGACAATTGAATCTGTTGAAAAATAAATTAGAACTCTTCAAATAAATATAAATATCAGCATATTTATATACATATAATATACATGGCCTTTATTGTTTAATTATTCAAGAGGTTGTCTTCAGTGCTATATTTAAAATGTATGCAACATTTCCACTACAAATGGAAGCTATCATCCTCAGTTTGGCTGAGACTTACTGAGATCAATACGTATTAAGGTACAGTAGTAGTGAAAGTTAAATGTTGATTTTGACAGTCTTAAACATAACTAAAGTTGCAGGTGTGTGCCTAGTTACTTTCAAGAGATATTTTTCTAGTTCAACCCATTAAAATTAAATACATTTTTGTTTAAATAAAACATGCTTAGGATCTATTTCCTTTGTATTCCAGGTGTAACACTGCCATCAAAAACCTGCCCCTATGAAGGCAGGGAAGATTACACGTATCTCCACCCCTAGAATTCAAGGTTTCCCTGAGCTAGATTTCTCCTACCCTAAGATATTTATAACTGAATGACTTACCCTTTCATTTAAGGGGGGATAAAATATTTATTCCTACATAGTGGAAAGAACAGCAGTACTTACATCTGTTGGCTTTCAAATTACTTGCATCAACTGGAGGTAGATCAAAGTAATCCAGGTAATATTCATAGGGCACAGTATAATTTGTTGCATTAGTCATTTCAGTAATACAACCAAGGTAGCTTGGTACTCTAATAGATCCAGCACAAAACTACAGTGTTTCCATAATGACACGCTGTAATTGTGTGAATAATTTCTGATTTGACATCCTTAATTACCTTGACATAGCAGAACTATTCAGGCTGACCTTCATTTCTGCTGTAACAGCTGCCAAATGCTAAAATGACACTGAATGTCTCTTGTATGAGCCATGGCCCCCTCTGTTATTGTTTGTTTGTGCTAGAATCTAATGCCAACGGTACAAAATATTTTAAATTCAGATTGTTAAACAACTGTTTAAATTCATTTTAGAATATCAGATGCTGCTTGTCAAGTCTCTTGATAGAAATTTGACAAGAGTTACATAATAGATTTAATTAAAAACTTCATTTTGGGGTAGGGTTTGGGTGATTCAGCTATCTGAATCCCAAGAAGTATAAACGTTTGAGAGGCCCAGCAGGGTCCCCACGACTACCTGTAACACACGTTTAGGCTTTATCACAAATTTCTTTTGTTTTTTTATACATTTACGCGGTTTTTTTTAAAAAATAGTACAGTAGTGCATTAGAGAATAGTACAATCTAAATGCAAGCCACGATTCAGAACTAAATGAAACTGGCGTCCATATTTCTCGTTCTTCAGGCGAAACGCGCTCGCAAACCATCAAGCTCAGCTCTAAGCTGTTCGCGTTCAAACAGCTTCCACCGCGAATCCATCAACGCAGGCCTTTGCAGGTGGCGGGAGAGCGTGAGTTAGTGCGCATGCGCACAAATTCTCCCTCCTTTCTCCTGCCCCGCGACTGCTTCTGCCTCCTCTCCTTGGGAAAGAAAACGAAACAACCTTGTAGAGAGGGGCCGCCCATTATTTCCGGTACTGAGGCAAGAGAGGAGGCGGAGTTCGGCGCGGGTGGCTTGGAAAAAAAATGGCGGCGTTTCCATTTGAAGAAAGCTCTCTGCCGATGGAAACATTTTCTGACAAACTAGGGCCCGATAACCAGGAAGGGCCGGGTGCAGAGGACCTGCCTATGGTGTTCCTCTGCGCCGGATGCAAACGGCCTGTAGGAGACACGCTCAGCTGGGAGACTAACGACGAGGACACCAATTGCATCCTGCTTAAGAGTCAGTGGGGGGGGGGGGAAACGCGCGCGGCTACCTAGCAACGCTGCGCGCGGTTGGTCGAAATTCTTTTCCCACGCGTGCGCGAGCACTCCGTTCCATTCCTCGAGGCGCGTACGGCCTGCTTGTGGTTTAGGCAGTGGCCAAAGACTTTCTGTCATTCATGTCTTTCTCTGGTTGCGGTTCTCTGTTAACAAGTAACGTAGTACAGGTAGTCGTCGACTTACAACAGTTCATTGAGTGACCGTTCTCAAAAAAAGTGACTTACGTCCATTATCACCTTTACAACCTTTGTAGCCTCCCCATGATCCGTGTGATCAAAATTCAGATGCTTCGCAACTGGTTCGTACTTACGGTTGCTGTTTCCGAAGGTCACGTGGTTGCCTTTTGCAACCTTTGGACAAGCAAAATCAAGGGGGAAGCCAGATTTCCTTAACAGCCATGTTACCAACTTATCAACTGCAGTGATAAGTTGGCAAGATAACTGGCAAGAAAGGGCGTAAAATGGGGCGAAATTCACTTAGCAAATGTCTCACTTAACAACAAGTTGTGAGCTCAATTGTGGTTGTAAGTTGAGGACTACCTGTAGTCGGCAACAGTCTCTTCTAGGCTAAACTTTTCTCCCATTCTCAGATTATTTAGATTTCTTTTTTTCTAAGAACTCAATAATGTTTGTTGATTGTTGAACTTCAGTTGCGGAATCCCAAACCCAAGTTAAGTTGCAGTTTGAATTTGTGATCTGCAACAAATTTCATGTTCAACAAAGCTGGTTTATCTGTTGCTTAGGTTGCATATGCTGTTTCACTGCATTGTATTGTTTTTTTTTAACTCACTTTTAGTTTTCTATGTTACATATTCATTTGAATGGCGGTTTTTATGCCCCCCCCCTTGGAATGGAATATAAATGCTTTAATTGTTAAACCAAAAGCTTTGTTATCTTTCTTGGCCCGAAGACTATCATACAATCTTGACATTGCTTTCTGTATTCTTTGGTTTGTTAAAGTGGCCTGCCTTTTTAAGAGAACATTTTGTTTCTGCTGCTTTGATGTGTACCTTTCACATTTCAGGTGTTACACTCAATGTCTCAGTACACAAAGAGCAAAAACTTTCAAGCCAGGCAGGTGAAACTGGCTGGTAAGTTATGATTAGAACTTCAGAATGAAAGTTATAATTGACCTATAGCAGAACTTCACGTTGGTGTAGCTGATTATTTTTGATCAAAGTGGGGTTTTTTTGTTTGACATGCCCATGTAGTTTAATAGTAACCATATTTAGATGCCCTACTGTTTAATTTATCTGAATCCAGCAAACTAATAGTAATATTTGTGTTAGACCAATTCATTATCACAACATAGTACATTTTTTTCATTTTTTTGAAATCAAGAGGCAAGAGGAAGGAAAATGGGAGATCAAACCCTGAATGTGAGGATAAAATCTGTAAGAGATTATGTCTGTTTCTCCAGGAACTTTCAGTATTATTTGCTTCATTTGCAGGAAATCTAAATTAGAGCATATTATTAAAAATCTGATGTTTTGCTTTACAGTATTCTTGAAACCTTGTTTTGCTCTGGCTGCAACCTGAACCTTGGAAACATTTATAGATGTACCCCAAGACATCTTGACTATAAACGAGATTTGTTTTGCTTAAACATAGACTCTCTAGAAAGGTAAGTGAACTTACAATGGAACTTGCTAATCACATTTTCCTTATAATCTCTTAAGTCAGTGGTTCTCAACCTGTGGGTCGGGACCCCATTTGGGGTCGAACGACCATTTCACAGGAGTCGCCAAACAACGCAGTCCGCCATTTCCCCCCCCCCTTTCCTTAGCTGTGCTACTCCCTTTTATTCTATTGGCTTTTGAAAGCCAATAGAATAGACTCTCTTGAATAGAGTCTAATTCTATTGGCTTTCAAAAGCCAATAGGAATTGTCCAGGCTGTCTCTGCCCTGCTGAGCCCGCCAAAAGTCCCATTCTGCAAACGGTGCTGCACCAGTTGAGTAGTCCTCGACTTACGGCCGGTTGAGTAGTCCTCGACTTACGACCGGTTGGGGGTCGTGGCATTAAAAAGGTTGAGAACCACTGTCTTAAGTAGAATTGGTTACTTCAGAGATTTAACTTCTTCAATTACAGATTTTTATTTTGCTGCAAAGGCAAATGGAATGTTTCAAGTCTAATGGAATAATATTTATTACCTATTGCTTTAAATTTATGAAGCATCATTTTTTGTGCTACTGTTTTGTGGAAGAAGAAAAATACATCAGAAATGGCAGCCCTCGTTTTTGTTTGATTTCAAGCACTGAGATTCTTTCATTTCTTCTTTCTCCCTCAAATATTATATCCATCTCTTTATGAAAAAATAAGTCTATATAAGTTCCAGAGATAAGGAGTTATAATCACATATCTATAGTAGTACTTTAACACTGTTGACATTGTGTATATATTGTTTACTTAGAATTTTGGTGTTTGCATAATTCTAATCACAATGGTTTTTCTTTTTTAAAATTTTTGGTTCTAAATCTCAATGTGGGAATAAAATAGAGCCATCTGTAAATGAAAAAAAATAATAATTTAATAGCACATTTTTCAATTAACTAATGTCATTAAAACACAGCTCACAGAATCTTATGCCTTTTAATAAAAATGTAATAAATGTTAATCAAAATATGTTGGAAAGATGCTACTACATTCTTTGTGATTTTTTGCTACCATAGATTAACACAGCTGTCCTGCAAATCTCCATACTTGGGTGGGAATCAGTCCTCTTTATTTTCAGAAACACTTGACCAATAAAAATCAAATATTCTTAGTGAACAAGTGAAAACAGAAAGTTACAAGGGTCTTCTGGACATTCTTTTTAAAATGACATTGAATTGGTTGATCATTTACTTAGGTTTTGAATTCATAAGACTCATTAGTAATATTAGTGTTAATCATTACTACTACAGAAAAATGAGAATTGTTTTCTTTTCCTTAATCACTGCCATTGACGGATTCTATTGCAGTAAGTTCTATAGTTATGATTGTTCCCATAAATGATTGTTATGCTACTTATAACTATAAATGTCTAAGTTATACCTTAGGGTCATCAGAACAAAAAGCTGACATTGATGAGGAACCTCTCACACTTGAAAGTCGAGCTAATTTAGAAGAATCATTAGGAAGGGTAAGATAATTATTCTGTATTTATATTTTGCCTTTCATCCTTATTTATTTAGATGTATTATGATGGATTCTTAAAATCTTTTATTCATACATAAGTAAAATTCTGCCAATAGCAGCTAAGGGAAAATTTGGGTGGAAAAGAAATACATTTCTTTATTCTTTCCTTTGTACTTTTGTATGAAAATATAATTGTTTTTCTGATTAAACATATATTAGCACTAGTTTTATATGTTCATGCAACTGCTTAAGCTTTTTGCACAATGCTGATTTGAGATCAATGTATCATGCAATTCCAAATCCCTATTATATCAGTTATAAGATAGGGGAATGAAAGGTAGTATCCGCTCTGACTGTCCTCAGATTGTACTGATGAAGTAGGAGAAAAATGGTATATTAAATTGATTTTTTAAAAATTGTATTTAACAGGCAGAAACAATACTGAAAGCACTAGAACAACGGTTATCTGCAGTGGAATCAAGTTTTGCAATGCTTCACAATATTGGCTGAAAAATATGACTATTGCTGTAAAATTGTTGGATTACTGCAAGAGTCTAGTCACAAATTATAAAACTCTACTCAGTCTTCTAATTAAGACTACAGACACTTGAGAAACAAAAACAAAATCTCTAAAGTTGAATAAATTTCTAGGAAATCTTGTAAATATGCCCACGTTGGTCCTTTTACAATATTTTTAATCTCAAACATTCTAAATAATTGAAATTCCAATAATCTTGTCTGTGTTTTTGTCCTTTCTGTTTTGTATACTGCATACAGTTTCTTACTTTGATTGGCAGCTTAGATTGGAATGTACATCATCCACTTTTTGTGGAAAAGATGATTGCTTTGGATACCTTATGGTTTTCAGAGCATTACAGTTGAATCTTTTATGTATTGTAGCAGCCATGTAATTGTCTACTAGTTTAAGATATTGATATATTATGTGTAATATACTGGCAGAGGCTATATCCATACATATTTCTTAGCTTGTATTGTTCCAATGTTTTTTTTTTACTGTACTTTGAAATATTCAAGAATAAAAAACTCTTCCAGAAAATACAAACTAACATGGCAAGAAATTCTTAACTAAAAAGAAAACCTAGAAATAAATTGACTGTACTAGATACTTTACAAAATAAAGTGGCAAAAGTTACATAATTTAAAGGTTTGCCATTGTATTTTAGAAGAATTGTTTTTTAAATATCAGGAATGTTCTTTAAAAATCAAAATACTTGAATGCAATGATGTAAATGTTTCAGTAAAAATAAAAAATATATAGTTGAACTGGAATTTAAAATTCAGTTAAGTTTTATTGTAAGTCTTTGTGCTTATTTATTACTTTATTCTGTAATGAAGAATAGAATAGAAGCTACATGTAATTTGCCACACTGAAATGCCTTTTATGTTCCAAATAAATCTAGGTGGGATTAGTCATCACAGATTTCTCATTATGTTGTAGCACATTTTGTTCATCTAAATAGAACACATCATGCTGGTTTGTCTTTATTTTTTTCTTCTTTAGAAATGGAAAAAACAGCTACTATTCATCAAGCTATAATTTGATACATAACGTATGTACATATGCTTGTATATTATGTATGGATAGAATGGGGTATGTTGAATAAAACAAAATCTGTATTGACATGATGTTTTACACCGCTTTGCTGCTTCAATACAAAGAAATGGCTAACCATTGCCAATTAGGTTAGAATATCATACAGTAATAACTAACCATTTAATACTTCAAGAACAGGTAAATTTACATAAATTCTATTTCCAAAATCTATAGAAAAGCTAAGATTTAATTGCTCTTTGAAATATTGGCAGAGATGCAGCTCTTTGTACAAGCATTTTCTTTCAGATCTGAATCAGTTACAAAAATGCATTATGCTGGTGTCTTCATTTAGAAACATGAAATTTATAACTAGACTAACATTCCCGATCTTTTTTGTTATTAGAGACTAACAGCGTCTCTGGGAATAATGCAAAGAGATATCCTATAAAACCAATTACTCTTTGTTTAAAGGCAGCAAAAGCTTGGTACCTTATAAGCCTGTTACTAGCAGGAGTTTGAAATTTTAAGCATGCTTCCCATTGTTACTCTTCTACCTGTTAAATTAGAAGTGCAGTCTTACTGTTCCATTGGAATGATCCTGATTGCACTGAGTAAGTTCTAATAATTAGCATGTACTGAATCATAAATCTAATGATTGGAATATATCAGTTCAGCTTAAAAATAGATAATAGAGACACATACATTTTTAAATATGTTAATATAAATTCCAAGGTGTGTGTGGGCAGAAATTGTCAAGGGTAACCATGCATGAATTTTAATTGTTTTCATGGATTAATAGTGTAGACTTTTAAAGGGTGGTTCGTGTTAATTTTTGTTCCCCCTTTTCATCCCAGAGATTAACTGTAAATCTGTGCCAAATGTTAGGATATACTTGCACTGACTGTTGAAAGCTTTTTAAAATTTACACAGGAGTGATAATATTTTTGTTTTTTATCCCTAATGTGAGATAATAACAGCCATGTTAGTTTTGAAAGATCGTAAATGGTTTGCTATTTGTTCCCACCATAAACAGCAATCATTGTAAAAGGTTTCTTAGGAAGACATAAGAGTGCATTCAGATGTCCTGCACAGATAAATAACAAAATAGCTGCAGCATTTGTTCTGATATAATTGGATTGACATTTTATTAGGAAGTCCATTTTGCTGCATGCTTTTCTTAATATCCAAACAGAATAGCATGCTCAAACTTTGGTCTCTTTAAAGTTACTAGTTTTTAACTAAGAACTAGATCTTTCCTCAAGGTCATCTCTCTGAAGCTATCCCAGCCGAAAGAGGGGAAAGGCAAGGCGGTATACTGTCCCCCTTTTCAATTTCTACATTAATCCAATAATACAGCTGCTCATGGTCCCTGCTCATCATCTTCCTGTTTTGATAGAACTAGTGATTTTTGGCACTTTTATATGCAGATTATATGATTCCCATGTATGTTTCTCAGGTAGGAATGAGAAGGGCACTAGTTTTTTCTGCCTAGAAGATTATTAATGAACAAAAAACAAAGAGTTCTAGCATTTGCTTGACACCACCATAAAATGGCACAAATGACAATTAATGGGATTCCAATTGAGCACCACTAGCTTGGAGTGCTGTTGCACAGCAATCTATCTTGGAATACACATCTTTTCTACTAGGCTAATGGTGTTAAGGCTAGCTCCAGAGCTATTCAATGTTTTTAGCTGTCTTTATTTTTATCCTTATTTTGTATGCTGCCCAGTGCCCACTGGAGTTGGATGACCAATATAAGGTATTAGTGGCCAAGACTATGCTTCAGCTTCTGTACCATACTTAGGCATTAAAAATACCAGATCCGCTCAGTGCTTCAGGCCTTCCCTCTGTTTGCAAAGCTTTTTCCTGCAGGTCTCGTCCAGGCCTCCCTTTGCAGAGAACAGAGGCCTAAAGTACCATGAGATCAGGCAAGATCGGTAGCAATAGGCAGGGCAAATTTTGCAGAGTCTCTGCGGTCATTTGTAAGTGCGAATGACTGCTGTGGTGCTGCAACATTCGTAATTTTGGGACTTGGGGGGGTTAAGTCATAACTTCAAACGGTCACTAAATGAACTATCGTAACGTGGATTACCTATACTTCTAATTAAACACTAGTTAGAGAAAAACTGATTAAAAAGAAAAATAGAATTAGACAAAGAATGAGATGAAAACAAGACTGTAAGAGAACTATTCCTAAAACTACTAATATTTAGCTATCACAAAATATCATACAAAAATCAAGGAAATATATACTAAGGAGATGTCCAGTCATTACTTGGTTCAAAGGTATAGCTAATGTGAATTTGCAATAGGAAATGTTGGTTCAGGAGCAGAATAATACCTTACATTGAATACTACAGGATGACTGGCCAATATCAAGGCAGATCTAGGGAGAGAGGGGAACTGTACTGGATGCAGGTATCCTGTTAGATGCTTTGCTACCCAATCTTGTGTTCAAAGGAAGCTCTATACACTAAAGATTTTATTCCTAAATATGGATGCATAAGATTTCAATGTAGACTTCATTTCAGCGATGCTATCTCAAAACTAACCAATAAGCTACAGTAATAATACACAAATGTAATGCCTGAAAGCAATATTGTTTCTACAAATTTAGGTTCCCCTACATGAATTATAGTATGAAATGAACTTTACCATCCCCATATGGTAAAGAACACATTGGCTGTCAAATCCAATTTATGGATTTTCAGAATGTAGTTAGCCCGTATGTACTGTATGTATTATTTTTTAGTCAGTATTGTCCATGTCCTTAAAATGTCTTCAAGGTACATGCTAATGGGATTATGGCCCAAATATGGTAACATAATTAAAGTCTCTCTCTGTACACATAGATTTATGCAGGATATAATTCTAACATATCTAAAGACACCCAGGCTGGAGAAGACTTCTCCATGTCTGAGCTTCTAGAAACAAAAATATTGAGAGAATAGAATAGAATAGAATAGAATAGAATAGAATAGAATAGAATCTGGAAGGGACCTTGAAAATCTTCTAGTCCAGCCCCCTGCTCAAGCAGGAGAACCTATACCATCTCAGACAAGTGACTGTCTGGCCTCTTTTTAAACATCTCCAGTGATGGAGCACCCACGATTTCTGGGGGCAAGCTATTCCACTGGTTAATTGTCTTCATTGTCAGGAGGACATATAGATTCATATTCTGGAACAGGAAAGAAGGTAATGATTTTAGTGTGACTGATTAGGCACATATTAGATTTATCTTCCTTGATATGGTCACTAAAACAGCAATTTCATATTTGTCTATTGTGTATTCTATTCTACCACAAGATGGCATGTTTGCCCTCTAGCTGTTCTTTTTGGCCTTTTAATTTTGTTATTGCTTCATTATTTCAGGTCTGATACATGGTCCATTAATTTATCATTAGTTCCTCAAATTTACAAATCAAAATAGGAAGCATTAGGTCTTTCTAACAACCCATTACTTAACTGGAAATGTTGTGCGAGTCATTTCTGTTCAATTCAGTTGTATTCATTTTTTTTTCATTCAATAAAAATGGGTTTTTACTAGTCAATTTATTTTCTATATTCCCCTTTTTAGATTTTAATGGTATTATGCCAGTTTATTTGGGGAAGAATGCTGGTTAATATATTGCTGGTTACTAAAGACACTTAGTGCAAACACTACTAACCAAGATTGTGGGCTAGTTCTTAAAAACAGCAGCTGAAGCAGTAAATCTGCACATTCTCAACTTCAGTTTACAACTGGAAGATCATGTTGATTCTTACAAGAAATCCACCCTCATGTGACACATGTCTGACTTGAAAGCCCCTATATTAAAATGATCAGAAATTGTACAGCTTGATAAAGTATTCCATTTAGCTTAACCAAGTCCATCAAACTGCCGGTCCATGGGCTGAATGTGTCATGCCAAAACTGTGCCCACCCCATTGCTGGCAATTGAAAAAAAGTTGCAATATGGCGTAACACGTCACCTGACGTTGCGAGTTTGACACCCTTGATCTAATGCAAACTAGTGCTCTGTAGATATGTTGAATTCCTGACCAGCAAAGCTGCTGACAAAGTGGGCTGCAACTATCACTCAGTGCCTCCAGATGATACCAAGTTACAAAATATAACCCTAATGTAATATTCATTCATTCATTCATTCATTCATTCATCTTTATTAAATTTGTTGCCCACCCATCTTACTACAAGATAACTAATGTTACAGAAGAAGTATATATTTGCCTTAGAAAAATATTCTCAGTTTGTATCTTATGTAAAAATAACTGAATAAATTTTTGAAGCTTTGTATCTACTTCTGCTTACCACTCCCAACGTAGAGAGCAATGTAACAAGTTGATTATAACCATTGTTCTTATGACCTCTATCTTCAGTTCAGATGCAAAACTACTTATAAGTGTGAATAATATATATGTATTTATGGCTGTAGATTACAGTAATCCTCCCAAACTAACCATTCTTTTCAATATCTATTTTTTATTTTGAAATTTTGTAAACTTTCCATAGGTTCTAAATCAAAGTGTAAATAACTTTTCTGCAAGCAGAAATTAACCACACACATTTGTTAAAATGTATGTTTAAAACAATTATATCTTGTATTATGTCACTTTTTAAAGATGCTACATTATAAAGAGGAGTGGTAGCAAGCCCTGGCATATATAGACAATTTTGGACTTCTGCCTCGGCACATTCCTTTTAATAATAAAGATGCTACATTTGATGGCGTTGGTATACATTTTAAAAGTATCCTGCTGAATTCTAATTAGTTTCACTATTCAACTGTTCTTTATCTATCCAGATAATGGCTGGGTACCCCAAATGACTGCTAAAGTAAGAACTTCAGTCAACATTCCAGACAAATCATTGTGATCTTGACTTCAAAGTTAGGAAAGAAACCAATCTTCTTTCAAAAGACTTAGATATAGGCCACATTTATTTCAGAACCACCAGATGCTCTGATTGAGAAAAAAAATGACCCATTATTTCTAAGAGCAAACCTCTGTTATCAGTTATTGGATAATCCAATGTGTTGCAAGCTTTCCAGCTTAATCTATCACAGAATGAATTTTCCAGTTTTTTAAAAACAAGAAAAGTTACAATTTAATTTTGTCCTGTTAAATGAGAGTTAGCTTTCATATATGTATCTGCCTAGTGGTTAGTAGCTCAGAAAACTGTTTTCTGGTGCCCAGTAAAAGAAACATATTTACTTTGTTTTCAGAAGCTTATGAAAAGTGGCATTATACTTTTTTATTGTTCAAAGGTGGAATCTAGATTCAAAAACAAAATATAGGATTCAGCCTTCCATCCTTCCAAGGTCGGTAAAATGAGGACCCAGATTGTTGGGGCCAATATGCTGACTCAGTAAACCACTTAAAGAGGGCTGTAGAGCACTGTGAAGTGATATATAAGTCTAAGTGCTATTGCTAGTAGTAGTGAACAGTGATAGAAAGGAATTCCTGACCTAAATATTTCAAATCTATTGTTTATAGAAACAATTGAAAAGCTTAGGTGAAGGAATAAATAAATTATTAATACCAAATACAAATCAAATAGATATAAGGAACGTGGGTGTCAATTTAAATTTAAATGTGATAATTTAGGAAAGATCCTGGCAAAGAGGAAGATTTGGTTCGTAAATAGAATATTCAGAATAGCAAATTATAAAAGAAAACCTACAGGGGTAGGCTCAAACTACATAACATAAGAGATATCCAACTCCTGAGAGTACTGTACATTACTAATTGAAAGAGGAGGCTTTGACCTTTTTTTTTCCTTACATCATTTCTCCAACGCAAACTTCCAAAGTTACATTTGCTCTGCTTTAAAAACACATGTAAGAATCAAAATAATGTCCTATCATAAATCTCTCAACTGTCTTTTACCCTGTGGAGATGCAGTTCTGTCTCTTTTGAGCATGGGAACCCTTCACTCTGGTGTATTTTATAATCATAACCATCTCTGAAGGCATTATCTCTCTCATTAGACTGTATTTAAGTGTCCTGATCAATATGGTAACATTTGCCCTGTGATTTACTATAATTTTTTCTACTGTGTGATTTGGGTTATTACTTGAGTAATCTAAAGTTATTTCTGAATCGGTTTCCATCACAGACTCCTCCTCTTGAAGCCTGCTGGATGGTATCCAGGTTGATCTGTGTTGAGCTGATAAAGACCATCCATTGCTTGGTCTGGTTTTTTTTTTTTTTTTTTAGTAAGGGCTGCCTCTATCTCTATGCATTATCTATGCATACAATTGGAATTCTTATGCAATTTTTTAAAAAATTATAAATGTGAAGTTCTTTGGGAAGATATATTCTTCCAAAATTGTTACAAAGCATGGTCAGCCATCAATATAGTATATCATTTGCACTTCTTTCTACAAATTTTATATTTTTCCCAAAGAAATATGACTAGTGAAGCAATAATAGCCTATCTGTTATTTCCCCCCCACAATAGGTAATAATTCCATGTTTAAACCAACATCCTACAGAAATCCCTTCTAAGAATAACTCACTTTTATTTCCTTCTCAGATGCACATTTCTGTGGGTTTGCAGCTTAATGTATGCTAGCCCATTCAATAAAGAGTGTTTTGTTTCCTGCAAAGTGGAGAGAACCTTCTTCTCCATCCTGACTTTAAAGGTCCATATATATAAACTGAAGCAGCTGGGTGAATCAATACGCTAAATAAACAGTACTCATATGGAAAAACTTAGAAATCCCTGCCAAGCCGAGAGAGATGAAGGAATATGCATTTGGTGATGATTGTTAAACCAAATGATTTGTGGAGGGCTGGGCTGATGAAAGGTCAGTTTGTTGAGTTTGGATAGTGACTCCTGTTTTCTCATAGTGTCAAAATGCTGAAAATAAAGTATGCTTTTATTTGTTTGTATCTCATATCACAGGACACACCTCCCAGTTTTTACTTACATATTTGATACAACAATGAAACTTTGCTAATCTTAGTCCCCATTAGAAATGAAAGAATATGACCATTGTGGCTTTTCTGTTTTTCACGAATCTATCAAATTGGGGAGGGGAGGGAGGTTTCCTTCCGTTTCTCTTTTTTGAGAAGTCTGCTTAATGAGAATGTTTAGTCAGTTGTGTATAGTTTGAAGCACAGTTCTCTAAAAATGAGTTTTGGGTGAAGTTTGTCTAATATACATGATTTTTGCAAATATTTCTCTTATATAGTGCTTCTTTTGTGTGATGTCATTTTTGACCAGGATGATCACTTTGCAAACTGAGATCATTTTTAATGTGTATGATTGTATATAGAAAAACATATTTTTATGTTAGGCAAGTAGGACAATGTGAATGTATATTTTTATTCTTATCCTAATTAACAATGTATAAATGTCTCTCTCTATAAATTGGAATGAAAGCATATAAATCAGGATGAAAGCTACATAGAACTGGAATATATTTTATAGAAGTATGGATGTCTGTGTCTTGGCAAGTTGGGAGACCTTAACAAATCTTGCCTTAGCTCTTAACTACAGAGGGTCAAGACCTGATTAGAACTTGATGGGAATCTTCAGCAAATGTCAATGCTGTAGGATAAACTGGGATTTTAGAAGAAGAAGAAGAAGAAGAAGAAGAAGGAGAAGGAGAAGGAGAAGGAGAAGGAGAAGAAGAAGAAGAAGAAGAAGAAGAAGAAGAAGAAGAAGAAGAAGAAGAAAGCAATGGCAATCATTTCTATACTTTTGCTAAGAGAGCTACATCCGTCTTTCCATGAGGTTTTCATGAGTTGAAATAGAATAGAAATGAATAGAAAGAAATTCTATTTTATGAGTACCGTATCTGTAAATATAAGTAGTATAAGTAGCCTTGCTGCAAAGAAAACAAAATTCCAGTTTTCATCTTTGTATCTGCTACTGTGAATGGACAACTGTATAGATTTCAGTGAACATTTTTGTAAGAGATGAAAATTCAGATGCTTGGAATTCGCAAGTATCTCAATGCTCCAATTGATTAAAAGTGGCTTGGTAATTGATAATATGACTTGCATGCTATTTAGAGAGTATGTGAGCAATATAATGCTGTAAAATGTTTTGGTATAAGATTATTTAAGGACATTCCCGTGCTATTTTCTGTATCTCATTCATGCCATATATTGTGCAAAACTGAGCAACTGACCTGAGCTAAGATGAGAATTTGACAGGTGGTAAATTCCTCTTAATAAAAGGCTTGCAAACCATTCTATGAATTTTAGTGATCCCATTTCTCCCATTCTAAGTCATTGCTGGTGGTTGGTATGAATATCATGCATAGCTAACAATATGCTTCCTCTTATTAATAGTATGGCATTAAATTGTTCCATGCAGCTGTTATTAGATAAAATTAAAATCTCTTTCTAAACAAATGATGCATTACAAGAAACATTGCAATGCTATGCAGTAACATTATGCATTTTTTTTCACATTTTCTGTTCTGTAGCTTAGTTAAAAACGATACAATTCTAAGAATAAAAAAGCATCAGGAAACACACATGAAAGACAGCACATACTAAAGCAGGGGGCTATGAAGAGACCTAAGATGTCACATGTGTAATGAGAGCCAAGTTAGCAGAATATATTATGGGGGGGGGGAATTATATGAAACCAAAATGTTATAAAAGCAGTTACTTGAAAGGAAATGTTACCTAAAAGGAAATGTTCCCCATATTCACCCTCTGACATCCTGGGTATTAGCCTACTCACGTCTATTAATACAATTTCAGACGGTCATATCATGTATTGGCTAAGTATAATCTGCTTTTGACTATCCTATAGCAAACAAGGCACACAAAAGTAATTGGCCTTTGGCAGTCAGAGAATGTAATAGTTTTATTCCGAAATCACAGTTGCGATTTATGAGAATGGCTATATGTAGGTTGCAGCCTTCTGAATGTTCCCCATCCCTTGTTTTTTTCTTCAGATGCGTGACTCATATTTCAGGTTTGGGGGGGGGGTTGAATAAAACACAGCTCTGCAAGAACAAACATGTTAGTCTTAGGAGAGAGAGAGAGAGAGAGAAAGAGAGAGGTGGCTTGCTCTGTCCTCTTTCATTTGTAAGGAAAATGAAAAGAGGATTGAAATGGCAGATTTTGAGAGTCATTTTTGTAATGGGGAAAATGCATCACTGTTTACTGTGCACCCTGGGCTGCAGTTTAACTAAGCTGTTTTGCTAGTAGACAAAAGTTTAATAAGATTGCCATTTTTAGTCACTTAAATTTTCCATGCTTTTATTATAAATGGTTGGACCACTCCTACAAGTAACATTTCAAGCTAAATAGAACTTAGAATTCGTGAGATGAAGTTTTAAAGAAGAACATTGAAATCCAGCTTAGTGATGAAAGCTTTGTCAAAAACCTATAGAATAGTAATTGATGGTGAACAAACAATCAGCTTATTTAATCCTACTCTTTTGAAAATATTTTAAAATTGTATTTAATTCACTGCACTCATTACAAATAAAAGGCAGTGTTCTTTCAAGCTTAAAATAACTCTTGTACAATCATGATGCATTACTGGAAGAGGTGGAAAAAATGAAAGAAGAAAAACATTTCCCTTTAAGATCTGAAATCCCATATGCTACAATAGAGAGATGGTACAGAAGATTCTGTATTTTGAACCATAGCAGGTTGTCCATACACCTAATGATAAAGTGGATATTTTTCCATTAAAATGATGAATAAATGTTTAGAGCTCCTTAAGGATTTTGATAAATTAATATATTGTTTACCTCTGTAAATGTATTAAACTGATTTCTCCAAAGGGTTCCATATATTTTTCTGACTTAATTTTGCATAAGAATTACTCGTAGAAAGATCCATAAAATATTCCTTAAAATAATAAGCAATTTAGTAAAAAAAAAACCCTACTGTTACGGTTATAAGAATATTTTAGTGCCTTTACCATTTTTCTAAAAGACATTAAGGGTAGAGTCTCCTTTGACCTTGGGGATCAGCTGCGCCAGAGGAAGAGAGTTGCTAATCTCCAGCTCCTAACCCTGAATGTCCCTCTGGATGGGCACCTGGCGCTTTCTTTCCCAGCTAGACTGTGTATAGTAAACAGATCTCCCTGAAGATGATCTTGAAAGCGACAAGGCCTCAAATTATAAAGTGATATGTGATCACAATCACCTTGAACTGGGTTTGGAAGCCTACTGGCAAGCAATGCATCTCTTGTAGAATAGATGTTACTCTGCTGAACTACCTCATGCTGGTCAGCAAGCAGGCTCCCATATTCTGTATCAGCTTCCAAGTCAACTTGAAGGGCAGCACCATATAAAGTGAATTACAGTGATATAACTGATAAATTGAAAGGTCCACCATTTATGCCCTGGACCAAGAAAAGCGTAATGAAGCTCTTCTGGCTGTGCTCCTACCTGCTATTCCAGCAATGGATGAAAGTCAAGGAAAGTCCCCTGACTGAACAATAGTGCCTTCAGAAGAAATGCTACCTCATCAAGAGCTCTCGATATAACTCCAGCTTGCTGGGATTCAGCAATATAGGCAGTTCTCAACTTGTGATCACAATTGAGCCCAAAATTTATGTGGCTAAGTGAGACAACTGTAAAGTGAATTTTGCCGCATTTTACAACCTTCCTTGTCATAGTTTTTAAGTGAATCACTGCAGTTCTTAAATTAGCAACACAGTTGTTAAGTCAACCTGGCTTCCCCATTGACTTTGCTTGTCAGAAGGTCACATGACCCCATGACACTGCAAATGTCATAAATATGAGTCAATTATAAAGTGTCTGAATTTTGATCATGTCACCATGGGGATGCTGCAATGGTTGTAAGTGTGGAAAATGGTCATAAGTCATTTTTTTCAATGCCGTTGTTACTTCAATCACTAAATGAACAATTGTAAGTTGAGGACTACCTATATACTATTTCACTCTATCTTAGTCCCTCACAGTCTCCAGTCTGTGTGACTAGCTTGGAGTTATTTATTTTTATTGCTTTATTTACAAGGGTTATAAGCCATTCTAATTCAAACTGACTATAAGTGGATTGTGATTTAAAGCTGGATACCATTAGCATATTGTTTGAACTGTACATATAGAAAACAATGAAACCATTGTAGGAACCTGCATCATCCAATTCTCTCTCAAAAGGATACCATAATTAATGGAGGCAGCTAAAAGTTCTATTGAGATAAGACATGTGCTAGCTCTATTGTGTCCCACTATGTCATCCACCTGAGTGACCAGCATATTCCCCATCCCACGTCCAGGCTGAAAAGGAACCAGATAATTTGCCTCATGCAGTATCTTCTCTAGTTAAGTTTACACATTACAACTTGAGGTACCTATACTAACGCCTCTTTGCCCTTAATGTGTACCAGCAAGTCCTGGAATCTTAAGATATTCCAGTCTAAAATGAATGCGGGAGTCCAAAGAATAAGAAAACTTTAAAATTTATTTTTCTCTACAAAAGTAGAAGTTACAATGTATTATGATGTTATATTTCTATTAATGCACTGTCTTTTCCTGAGAAATTACTTCCTATATATCGTAAAAATGCATTATGACTCACAGGTAGAATCTGGCCAAAATAGAATCTTTTAAAACGTTCTAGAAATCAAAGTCGCAAACATGTTTACAAAATTATTTGGCAACAAAACTGTTTTCAGAGTTATTTCTTAAAGCCAAAATAAAGAATATATATTGGTTATGAGTGTTTCATACATTTATTTATTAAAATTCTGCTTCCAATTTAATGTTCTTGAACTGAGCCTTCTACTGGTTAGCAAACAAAGTGATGTAAAATATTAAACTAATGAGCAAATAACATGTGAAATGTTTTATTTTAGAAGACAGTGCGATTTTCTTAAGAATTCCAGTTTTAAAAATCAAGAGGAGCTTTCTGGTATCTTACTGGGAACAGAGGAGCAGTGGAAAAGGAATTTCCTGAACTAATATTCACCTTTGGGAAGGAGTGAGTCATTGGACAATTGCTAGGAAAAGTCTTTTCTTCCATTATCCGGTATGGAATTATTTAGAATGAGAAATATTATCAGTGACATAAAATACAGCAATAACAGCATCTGCTAATAAAATCAAGCCAAATAATATAATGGCTATTAAAATATGTATTATATGCTGCAATAGGTGGGATTTTTTTTTTATAAAAAGTTCTCATACTAAAAAGACTTGGTGTGCAGGTCTGACATGCTAAATTGTAAAATCCACAACCAAAGGAATAAAGCTTCTCTTTGGATTTCCTACCCACTAGCAAATATTGGTGGGAATTTTTAGTAGTAAAACTGTGTCCATACGAAATAAAGCTAATCCCTGAATAAAGACAAGTATGATCAAAGAGAACTGAGACTTTTTTCATAGTTTTAATTCTCTTTGGCTAATGATCAATCTGATCTTCCCAAATCTGGCAATCTGGATATAATTAGAAGATAGTTGTGTATGACCTTGTCATCTCCTGATTGGATTACAATACAGCAATTTGCTCTATATGGAATCACCCTTGAAAACCACCTGAAAGCTTCAGCTGATCCAGAATGCTGCAGCCTGCATACTCACTGGCCAGTCTCAGTACTGTCATATTACATCACTCCTGCTGGAGCTTCACAGGTTGGAAATATATTTCTGGGTGCAATTCAAGTTGATGGCCTCTACTTTTAAAGCCCTATATGATCCAGAACCTGGAGATCTAAGAGACTTCTTGCCCAGTTGGCCAGACACCTACATCTACTAAGGGTCCCTAACTATCAGGAGCTGTGGCAGGAGGAGGCTCAACCTCAAATGTTCTTGATGGTTCTTTCAATTCATTTTATTAGTATGAGGAACCATAAAGTCCTGTGGCATTTTTTGACTGCACCTTCGCTCATAGCTTCTGCATCTCTGTCCAAAAAAGCTCTATGACAAAAATGCATTCATGATTTTTCCTTGCATATGAATGGAAGCAGTGACTGCACAATGAAGGATAAGATGTATATTCCTCACCTACTTCATAACCAAGATGAAAGAAGCAGCCCTCACAGACCATTTATAAGAATGTCACTGAAAAATAAGCACAGACATTAATGACTGAAAAGAAAAAGTTTATGGCTTCTTATTTTTTTCTGCCATCTCCTCCCTCCTCCCCCCAAAGTTGGATTTTCCTTCCAACACTCACAGGACTATAGTCTCTAACTTGTTTATATGTCCTTAGCATTTGTCAGGGAAGAAATACAATAATTATGTGTTTGGTTTAGAAACTTCTTTGAGAAGACGTTTCTGTTGAGTCCGTGGCGGGAAACAGACACGAGAAGCAGTTGAAGTTCTCAGTTTTCTTTATTCTGCGTTCAGCTTACAAGTAGATGGCTTCTGCAGCTCCCAAAACCTCCCAACTTCTTATATAGACATTTCCCGGGTAAATACGATACTTTTCCCGCGCCAGCACCCGCGCATGCGCACGGCGCTGGCGACAGCCTGTCTGGTCCCGGGCAGCTTTGTACCTGCCCGGGACTGCCTGCAAACGCCCGAGCCGTTTGCAAGGCTCGGGACATAACAGTTTCCATCTTAAAAGGTGAAACATAGTAATTGCAGCACATGCAAGCATACATAAAGGCTAATAAAAGAGAATATTTGTAACTCAGGGTTGACATGAAGGGTCCTTCGTGCTCTCTGAACTTGCTTGTTTTTTTGCAGACATTTCATTACCCAAACTAGGTAACATCATCAGTGCTAGTAAGGAATGCAGTTTGCTGTCAGTTTATATTCTAGTGCAGTATTTCCCAAACTTGACAATTTTAAGGCATGAGGACTTCAACTCCCAGAATTCCACAGCCAGCAACGCTGGCTGTGGAATTCTGGGAGTTGAAGTCCTCATGCCTTAAAATTGTCAAGTTTGGGAAACACTGTTCTAGTGGCTTGCCCTGTCAGTGTTGGTGGGGGCAGTCTTAGAGATTCTTTGGTTGGGCTGTTTGCTGTTAGTTTCTTTGGCAGAAGGCATCCACGAATACCAATTAACAGTCAGAAGACATGATGAAAATTCTTTAATTTCACAACATATAGGCAGATTTAACCATGGTTTCAATTGGGAAAACCCAAGTCCAAGAACGCCAGGGAATTTCTAGAAGCCTGGCACTCTGATAAATCAGCCATCAACAGATACATAGGCATTAACAACATCTATAGACTATGCCAAAGGAACGCTCACCCAGCCCAAAAAGGAACAAAAAGGCCCAAGCACCTCTCCACCATCAATCTGCACCCAGATCAGCACAGATTAGGTTAGCATCAGACCAACAATCAAGTAAACTATACCCCAATCAAGAAACTGCTAAAGAGGCCAACAGCAAACAGTCCAATCAAACAGTCTTTAAGATATTAATTAAAGTGTGAGAAATGGTTATAAGTCACTTTACACATGACCTTTGCACTTTTGGTCACAAAACTAATGGTTCTAGGGTGAGGATTATCTGTATTGATTTGTAACTCAAGGACTAAAAGGACCAAGGACTCTGAGCTAGTCTGAAAACAACTCAGATCTCCATTCTGGTAGTATCACTGTATTTGCAACCATAATAAATCAGATTCTTTTAAAATGGTCTGGATTTCCTCTCCCACTAGCCTCCCTGATTCCTGAGGCTTGAGGAAAAGATAGCATATTATCTTTCCCCTAGGAAGAGTTCTGTTTTTGTTTTTTGTTTTGCATACAACCAGACACATGAAACATGAAGTAAAAGGCAAGATGATAAAGATTTCTTTTATTTCCCTTTTGTAGGGAACAGAGGTGAATTGGTTACTGTATGACCTGTAGCAGTTTGGGGTGGGGCCTTGCTCTCAGCACTGTAAGGTCAGTGTTATGTCCCGAGCCTTGCAAACGGCTCGGGCGTTTGCAGGCAGTCCCGGGCAGGTGCAAAGCTGCCCGGGACCAGACAGGCTGTCGCCAGCGCCGTGCGCATGCGCGGGTGCTGGCGCGGGAAAGTAACCCATTTACCCGGGAGTTGCCTATATAAGAGGCTGTGAGGCGTTTGGGCTGAGCTGAAGCCATCTTCCTGTAAGCTGAACGCTGAATAAAAGAACCTGAGAACTCCAGCTGCTTCTCGTGTCTGTTTTCCCGCCAACGGACGCAACACTGGCGACGAAGGTGGGATGCCTTGCACTACTGGAAAAGGAAAAAGTGTAAGCTTACCCAAGGATCGAGCGGCGGGGAAGAGGAACGGTGTTGACTTCAGCAGCTGCCCGCCAATCCAGTGCGCATTCGGGGGTAGGTGGCTGATAGACCGTCTCCTGAAGATCAGAAAGATGGCGAAAATCAGTGAAGGGCTGCGGAATTCGACGTCTCACATCCAGAGCGGTGGGAGTCCTACGTATCCAGAATGGAGAACTACTTCAAGGCAAACCAAGTGAGGGAAGATAGCTTGAAGGCTTCCACCCTGCTTTGCGCTTGCGGCCAAGACGCCTTCGAAATCGCAGAAAACCTTGCAGCACCTGTTCCAGTAGAGTCTGTAAGCTACGCAGACCTGAAGAAGCTGCTGAAGGACCACTTTCACCCCAAGGTGTCCGGTATCTCATGGCGCCACACCTTCGAGCAGAGGGATCAACGGTCCGGTGAGTCCGTCAAGGAATACATCGCCGCGTTACGGAAGGCCGCCCAGCCCTGTCGGTTCAAGGGGACCCTCGAGGGAATCCAAAAGAAAAAAACAAGAAACGACTGAGGGAACCGATTCGTGTGGGGTGAGGCTCGAGAGCTACCAACAGAGGACTTTCGCTAGGAAGAATTAAGAATTACCCTTCCAGATGCTTTAAGGGAAGCCACAGCGGAAGAAGCAGCAAGCGTCGCCGTTCAAAACATGCGGGCCGATCAGAAGCAGTGCAGAGGGTTGCGTCCGTGCCAAGAAGACGTCCGACGAACTCGATGGAAGGATCGGAGAAGAAGTCGACCGTCTACACCCCGAAATGGAGAAAATCAGAAGGAAGCTTTTCACAGCCCCCGCTTCAAGTGCATCGGGCCGTGGAGGCGCCACAGGAGAACCGACTGCAAGTTCCGCTCCGCTACCTGCCGGGCATGCGGCAAACAAGGGCACATTGCAGCTGTGTGTCTGGGCCGACGAAAGGAACAACCTCAAGAAGAACGCCTGAAGGGTACCAGAGTCCCCAGCCAGAATAGGGTAGGTTTTTGCGCTTCGCGTAGAAACATCTGTAGGACAGGCACACACAAGCCCATGAAGAACAAGCTGTCACTCAACGTGAAGCTACAAGGGGTTCCATTATCTATGGAACTAGACACAGGGTCTGCCCTTTCCATCATTCATTGCATACATTTAGGAAGATTTGTTCCAGTAGATGGGACTAAGGCAAGTTAAGGCCTTCTGATATTGTATTAACTGATTCTCAGAACGCAAGAGTGGTGTTAAGGGGGAGTCCACCCTTAAACGTGCAATACAAGAGTTTTGAAGGTCCACTAGACTTATTAGTAGTAGGGGGTGAACGAACGAGTCTCATAGGACTCGATTGGTTTGAGGCCCTGGGGATACACGTCACAGGACTCAATAGCTTACAAACACTCGACCTACAGGAAGTCTGCACAGAATTTGCAGATGTTTTCAGCCCCCAGCTGGGCACATTCAAAGGACCCCCTGTGTCCTTAAAGCTAGACACCACTGTCACTCCCATTAGAATTAAAGCAAGAAGGGTCCCTTTTGCTTTAAAGAGTAAAATTGACACTGAGTTAGACAAACTGATTCAACAGGGAATCCTAGAACCTGTTGATTCCAGTCCTTGGGAGACCCCCATTGTCACGCCTCTAAAGGCAAATGGGGACATTCGCATTGGTGCTGACTACAAATGCACTCTGAATAAGGCATTGCAGCAACATGCCTATCCTGTTCCTGTGGTCAGTCATATTCTGGCCTCCCTCAAGGGGGGGCGCGTTTTTGCAAAGCTTGACCTAGCTCAAGCGTATCAACAGCTGCCTGTTGATAATGATGCTGCCATAGCTCAGACCATTGTGACCCACAGGGGAGCCTTTAAAGTAAAAAGGCTACAGTTTGGAGTAAATGTCGCTCCTGGGATTTTCCAAAGCGTAATGGAAAACACACTACGTGGTATACCAGGGGTCTGCCCCTACTTTGACGAGGTCTTGATTGCAGGAGACTCCACACACATTCTAGCTGAAAGACTTAGGGCTGTCCTGTTAAGATTCAGGGAATCAGGCCTCAAGCTCAGAAAAGACAAATGCAAGATTGGGGGGCCTTCTACTGAATTTCTGGGATTCAAAATTGATGCTGCTGGGATTCATCCTGCTGAATCCAAACTAACTGCTATTTTAGAAGCACCCAGGCCAAAGTCCAAGGCCGAACTTCAGGCCTTCTTAGGCCTCCTGAATGTCTACAATTCTTTTCTTCCACATAAGGCTAGTGTAGCTGAGCCTCTTCACAGGCTACTAGACAAACATGCTGTGTGGCTGTGGTCACAAGCACATGAGGCTTGCTTTAAAGAAGTCAAGGCCTTGATCACTTCTAACAGTGTTCTTGCACATTTCAACGAGTCTCTTCCGTGTTGCCTCGCTTTGATGCATCCCCCTACGGGGTTGGAGCTGTCCTGAGTACCCAGGTTATGATGGAACTCAGGTTCCTATTGCATCCAATCAGAACATTGTCTTCGCCGAGCGGAAACTACGCTCAGATAGAAAGGGAGGCTCTGGCTGTGTTGCTTGGAATTTAAAAATTCACGATTTTTACTGGAAGGCATTTCAGGTTCTTCACTGACATAAGCCTCTGTGGATGTTACACACGTAAGCAGACTCCCCACTCATTTCCCCTAGAATGCTTAGGTGGTCATTTTTTTGTTCTGGAATATGATTTTCCCATTACTCCACAAGCCTGGGAAAGAAAGCCATGCTGATGGCCTCAGTAGGTTGCCTCTGCCAGTAGTAGAAGCTGACCCCGCGCCAGCTGTCAACATTCTAGCAATCCAAGCCTTGCCCGAGCTTCCTCTTAGTGCCAGGGATGTTACCGCTGAAACAGGTACAGATCACACACTTTCACGTGTCCGCTCCTGGGTCCTGTCCGGGTGGCCTGAGCACTGCCCTAGTCCTGAGTTTCAGAGTTTCTGGTCAAAAAGGAACGAATTGTCCCTTTCTCAGGGTTGTTTGCTTTGGGGAAACAGAGTTGTCATTCCCACCTCAATGAGGACTAGGGTCTTAGAATCCCTCCACGAGGGTCATCCTGGCATTGTTCGTATGAAGGCTCTTGCACGCAGCCACTTGTGGTGGCCTGCTTTAGATAAAGATATTGAGGATAAGGTACACGCATGCCACCTGTGCCAACGATCTCGCCCAGAGATGCCCCAAGCTCCTGTGCATAGATGGGAGGAAAAACAGTCCCCATGGTCTAGGGTGCACATTGACTACGCTGGGCCCTTTCAGGGCCAGTTCTTCTTGGTCCTTGTTGACAGCCATTCAAAATGGCTTGAGGTTGTGCCTGTCTCGTCCACCACCACTGCAAAGACTATTCAGGTACTGAGGGGGATTTTTGCTGCACACGGGCTGCCAGATGTCCTTGTGTCTGACAACGGCCCTCAATTCACCTCCTCCGAATTCCAAGCTGTCTTACAGGCAAACCTGATTCGTCATGCCACATCTGCGCCTTTTCACCCATCCACCAACGGTATGGCTGAACGCATGGTGCGCATCGCAAAGGACGCCTTGAAGAGACTCACCTACGGGGACTGGCATCACAGGTTGGCTGACTTTCTCCTTTCTTATCGCACCACACCGTCCACTTCTACAGGGAGAAGTCCAGATGAACTTCGTTGGGGGCGCCAACTTACTACGAGACTTGACCGGTTGCATCCGGACAGACTGCCTTCATCTACCTCACATCCTAGGGCACCTAGACAACTACTTGTGGGTGCCCCGGTTTGGGCTCGCAATTAAGGGCCTGGTCATCATACATGGGTCCCCGCTTCTGTGTCCAGGATCATAGGTCCTCTCTCCTACGAGGTTGCCCTGGACAACGGTCGTGTCCTGCGTCGGCACATCGACCAACTCCGCTCTAGGCGGGACTTTTCTGCTGAAACTCCTGGGTCTTTTCCCGGGGGGGAGGGGGACCCTTTGGAGCAAAGGGAAGGGCAAGAGTTACTGCCCATCTCTACTGAGGGAGCCACAGACGGCCCGTCCCAAGATTCTGCAATTGCTCCGAAAAGGAAGTCATGGAGCTTACCCACACAACAGGCATCCACGCCTACTCCAGCCAGGGAGTCACCCCGGGGGCATACTCACTTTCCACACATATCACACAGCACTCCAGTCACGGAGGATACCCGGGGGCATCCCAACAAATCATTCCCCGCAAGAGAGCTGGCACACAATCCCCAAAGTTGGCCTGACCTTACCCCAAATCCTACAGAGGGTCAAACATACACAGAGCTAGTCGAGGAACCAGTCCCGACTACAACACCCCTAGCACAAATCAGGGGACACCTGAGTTTTGGGAGAGTACAGAAACCCACATGAGCCCAAACACAGAATGGGGTTCAGGGAATGGACAGCCTCCTGACAGGTCTTGGACTGACCTAGGAGGTCCTACAGAGACGCCCAGCAGCGGCTATCACTTCAAGGGGCCTGAGGGTCTACAGCTAGGCAGGTCAACCAGGTCACAAAGCAACAGAAGCCCTGGCCTGACGAGCCCGGTGGGCAAGCAAGCAGGCCAGGCATCGGGGCACAGTCCTTGGAAGACACCAGGGCACAATAGAGAGAATAGGCTCACGCCTCCCTCCAGTCAGGGGACTTATGCCAGTAACCCACAGCTAAGAAGGTCACAGAGAGCAAAGAAATCTCCCAAGTACCTAGAAGACTACATAACATTGCTGGCAAGGCAAAGGCCAGTAAACAGTGGGAGCACTGGGGAGCAAAATGTTATATAAAATAAATGCTGTATGTTGGTAGTAGTTTTAGCCCGGGGGAAAGGGGTGTTATGTCCCGAGCCTTTGCAAACGGCTCGGGCGTTTGCAGGCAGTCCCGGGCAGGTGCAAAGCTGCCCGGGACCAGACAGGCTGTCGCCAGCGCCGTGCGCATGCGCGGGTGCTGGCGCGGGAAAAGTAACCCATTTACCCGGGAGTTGCCTATATAAGGGGCTGCGAGGCGTTTGGGCTGAGCTGAAGCCATCTTCCTGTAAGCTGAACGCTGAATAAAAGAACCTGAGGACTCCAGCTGCTTCTCGTGTCTGTTTTCCCGCCAAGGACGCAACAGGCCTCTCTTCTAAAGGAGCCAAAATAGCTGACAAGCACTTGCAGGTAACACTGAAATTGCCTATTTGAAACTGCTGCTGATGATATTGAACAAATTGACTGGGAGTTGAAAATAAATTGACTAGGTGACTGTCCTTAGTGCTTCGCTGAAAATAATCTCATTTGTTTGAAAGCATCTGAAGGCTTGCCGGATATAATAATAAAACCTTCATTTCAGAATAAGCTAAATTCCAGGGAATAAAAACCATGCCTTCCTATTGTTTCCATTTTTTAAGACTGAAAATGATGGAAGCCCCAATTTGGATCACTTGAAAGTTTCTTGTCACCATGGTGATGACCAGAAGGCAGCTTTACTGAGTGTGTGCCTAGTTAAGGATGTGTCTTTCAAGAGGCTTCCTAGGACAACACTATGCAACGGTAGCATTTTCTCTGGAAAATTAATATGCCCCTCCCCTCTGCACCAGTTTGAGAGACAGAGGCTGACAGCACAGCACAAAGAATCTTCTAGTTACTGTTGAATTGCTCCATACCCTTTATGAATAGCGAAGGAGTGTAAGAAGAAGAAATGTGTGGAAGTAATTTTCACTTTCTACATGGGGAGTCAAAATATCTAAGAGCACCTCTCTCTCTCTCTCTCTCTCTCTCTCTCTCTCTCTCTCTCTCTCTCTCTCTCTCTCTCTCTCTGTGTGTGTGTGTGTGTGTGTGTAAGATCAGGAAGATGTGTTTTAAACTTGAACAAAGCATTCCTCTTAACCATTTCTAAAAGCGTGAACTGATAT
The DNA here is from genome assembly GCF_016545835.1 of Crotalus tigris. NCBI lineage: Eukaryota > Metazoa > Chordata > Lepidosauria > Squamata > Viperidae > Crotalus > Crotalus tigris. The sequence continues at coordinate 6,794,848 of NW_024096505.1, forward strand.
ATATGATAATTCTTACTGTGAAGAATCTCCTGCCATTTTGGTCAATCTACTGTATCCCATTTCCTTGTTCTTTAAATAAATACAGTATATCCACATAGCTTCCTTGGCAAGATGCCTGCAGGGAGTTCCTACAGTCCTCTTGAGCCAAGCTTTACAATTCACTTTGTGAAGAAGGAGCCCATGGTGGACATTAAGTAGTTGTCAGTCCATTTGGCCCAGGGTTGGAAAGTAGAGTCTGGTTGTGGGAATGCTGATCGTATTGTTAAAGAAGAATGGAGCCATCACCTGAGCAACAAAGGCTGATGGTGGTCTCTGTCACTTAAGGTGCCCCTGCTGAGGAAGCCATTTCGAATCAACAATTAAGCTGTGACTCAGACAGTGTAATGCTGGGGACCAGCCATTGGTAAAGATTTCATATGGCCCCAGGCATCTTTGACAAAACTGCTTCAAAACGGGGGAATGGAAACCAAATTCTAATCTAAATCCTCATTGCAGCCTTTATATAGCAATTGCTCTTGATATCTTAGCAAAGAAGTGGAACATTTCTCTGTCCCTGATGTGATCAAGGTCTCTGCCCAAGACCTGTCATACAAAATGGCAAGGAAGCCACCACATGGAGTTTGCAAAGTTACAGGTATGTCTTTAGAGGATAATTTTTTTGTTTCTTATTTCAAAAGAAGGTCAGCATACTGCAAAGCAAAACACCAGCCCCTAACAAAATCTTGCTTTCCAAGAAAGCCTCTGGGACCCAGGTAGGCTCCAGAGCTATAAGAAAATAAAAATGATGGATAGCTGCAACCAGCGCTTTATTCGGAAGAATGTGTACCTATACTGAAAAAGAAAAGGTAATTTGTTGGGTGACAGAAAAAGTCCTGGAAGGTTAGAAGGATTGGAGGCGAGCAATGTCACCAGTTCATTTTTTGATAAATGGAAATTTTGTGACTGCTTTATCAAGAGCCACTAATCTTTTTGGATTGTGGAGGTATTGGGAGTTTTGAAAACTAGCTTTGGGCAATTTCACACATTTGTACTATGGTGTGTGTTACCATTTTTTTCTGGACCAGTCAGTCCTGGAGTATAATCATCCACTACCGGTAATTTATTTTCTGTACTTGCACCAAGTCTTTTGGGAAGCCCAAAAACATATTGGGAAATTTATTATACAGGGAAGTTCTGTTTTGCTTTGCAGGATACTACCTTCCCATTCATTTCTTTTTAAATGAAAATATTTGTAAAATATAGTGGGCGGTTAGCCTGATGATCGCCCATGGGTGTCATCATTGATGCTGAAGAATTATGCTTACCATGGCAACCATTTCACAATGTATCTATAACTTACTGCCAAAATTCCAAATATGTCTCCTTATAAAAAATTGTGGTCCTCAGTTGTATCATTAATACTGCCCACGATTCTACCCAATTTTAGCTGATCTACAGGGACAACTGACTTGTTCCACCAGCCTTGTTTCTTTTCATGGCAGTGACATATGTTGCATGCTATGATAAGTCTCAGATTAATGGGAGGAAGGAAATCTGAATTGTCTGTTAAACCTAAATTTATGTGATTGACATTAGATGTGCGTATTTTGGTTAAGTTTATTACCGTCATAGAACAACATTATACAATTGTTATTTTTGCTTTGTTTCCAACAATTTTGGTAAGTCGCATAAATGTGCCATTACCTAATTATTTTTATATAACTTTTTACTGAAAGTTTTTATATACACAAAAGATAAGTATAAAGAAGAAATAAAAGGAAAAAAGATGAAAGAAAAAGGATGTGGGGAGGAAAACAGGAAAAGAAAGAAGAGGAACTAATTAAAGCAGCAAGAATCAGAAAAAGAAAGTGACCTCTGACTTTTTCAACATGTTAGCAAACTCTTTATTATTCCCACCCCTGTTAACTCTACAAAAGATCCTTTCAACTCTTTATTTAACCCTTTTTTCAATTATCAAATCCATCAAGCATCAGTTTTTGTTTCGTTTTCAGCAAAAAGTCCCTAAAACGTTTTCAATATTTTATAAAAGTATTTGTTTTATTCCTAACCAAATAGGTCAGTGCCATTTCCCATTATTAATACATAATTATATACACATGTCATTTGTCCAGTCCATTGGAGAAACAAGATACCTCCTACTTTGAGATGGGGGAACGGATGGAACTAAATTTTGGATCACTGTATACCAAATCTGCTGAATGGAGATCCGTGGACCAGGTTCTAGTTTGTTTATGTATTTATTCAATTTCTATAGCCACCCAACTCAACCAAGTGACTCTGGGTGGCTTATAATTCTAAAATTCTTATTACCATTGTGGGGGGAACATTGTGGCTGCATTTTCCAGCTGCCTGGCCAATGGATTTTCAGCACCTTTGCCTTATGCCCTCTCTTCAATGTATCCATTACCTACAGGCTTTTAAAGCTTCCCATGAATTCCCCAGGACTGAGCTTGCATCTCTCTTTCCTGCTGCTCAAACCTGAAGAGCTGTCTCAGCTGACAAGTCATATTTGCAGATGTTACAGATCCTTCATCCTGAATCCTTGCAGCATATGTAGCAGAGGTAATAAACTCATGTTATTAGCTACCACCAGCCTAATGTTATATGACTGGAAGTCCATTAGTCTCAGTAGGGATTAGTTAAGTGTAAGATTGCACATTGTGACAATTTCTGCTGCTAGCCCACTTATTGCACAATTAGCCTTGAAAATGGTTATTACTTTTTCGCTTGCAGCACAAATGTGTTTATCGTAACTGCAGTTGATTCAACATTTACACAGTACGTTCAGAGGAGATAAGAACTTGGCCCTGTCATCTCTTTGAGCAAAATGGAGTAATGCAATTCAATCCTAAGAAATTGCATGGCCAAAGGAGGATTTCAAATATTTCCTTCCTGTTGCTAAGATTGATGTCCCCCTTCAAGCACGCTGCATGCCACACAAATAGCATAGAATGTATTTTATATGTTTTCATTCTTGTTTAAATTATTAGTCCATCAAACTCACAGCTACTCTGGGGCTGCTATTAGTTTTATAATGCTGTCATGCCAACAATTGTTTTAAACAGATAATAGGATGTTAAAAAAATGTAAGAGAGGTAGGAAGCTTTCCATAAAAGTAAGCATTCTTTAATGAAATGATCGACGTGGGATCCCAGTCTTCCTAACTCAATTGTATTAACAGCCAAGGTGTATTTAAGAGCTGTGCAAAAACTGTCCAATCCACTTCATAGCCATTGAATCTGGAAGTAACATCAGTCCGTGGAATTGCCTGTCTCAGTAGATTCTCGATTCTTCAGCATGAATTGGAAAAAACAGAAGTTCATCACGATCTAGACTGGGAATACCCTTATTATTGAATGACCCCCCCCCTGATTCTTCTCTCCTTACTCCACAGCTTTTGTAAGAGCCTTATAAAAACACAAGCAGAACTGTGCTAACTTAGTTGAAAGATGTCTATCCTATTCTCTGCCCAACTTCAAGTGAGAAGCCACAAATAGCAATAACAATAGCACTTAGACTTATAAACTACTTCACAGTGCTTTACAGCAGTCTCTAAGGGGTTTACATAGTCAGCATATTGCCCTCAACAATCTGGGTCCTCATTTTACTGACCTTGAAAGGATGGAAGGCTGAGTCAACCTCAAACTGGTGAGAATCGAACTCCTGGCAGTCCACAGAGTTAGCCTGCAATACTGCATTCTATCCACTGTGCCACCATGGCTCTTAAAGTACATCCCACAGGCACATGGCAAGATTATTAAGGCAGCCATTATTCAAGCCTAACAAATGGCTTTGCCTTTAGTAGTTGCATGGCAGAGAGAAATTTAGCCAGTGGAGTTGGACAGTGGGAAAGGCATTGAGCTTCTGTAGAGGAGACAGGAGGAATTACCCTGAGGTGACCTTCAGTTAGCCATTTTTATTTGGTTAGCCTGCATAAAAAGTGTTTTATGGCCAGAAGCATCTTAAATCAATAGTTCTGATTAGAGCTTAGCAGAGAACTTCCTATTTCAGCAAGTAATGCAGAAGCATCTCCCTTTTTCTGGATCAAATGGAGGTTTTTCTAGTCTTCCCCATCTCCTGTAATATCCAGTGGGTTGAAGCTCTTGATAACCAACATGAGGAAGAAGATCTGACTAATGCAGGGGTGACAAACTGCCAGCCCACAGGTCGGATGCGTCATGCCGAAACCGCGGCCATCCCATTGCTGGCAATGGAAAAAAAGTTGTGATAGGTCGCCACACGTCACGTGTCATTGCGAGTTTGACACCCCTGGACTAATGGTTTTGATGGTTGTAGAGAGTAGCAAAGAGGGAAGGAAAGTAACACTTGTATGTGGTATATATTACACCAGGGGTCTTCAAACGTGGCCCTTTCATGACTTGTGGACTTCAACACCCAGAATTCTTTAGCCAGGCGCTGCCTGGCTGAAGAATTCTGAGAGTTGAAGTCCACACCTTACACCTTACACCTTACATTTAGGGATGATAGTTTGTTGGACCAGTCTTTTCTAAGTTATGTTCACATGATCCTGGGAAAAGAAGTATCTGTTTCAAAGCATTGCCCAGAGAGGTTACACTGGTGCTCCCATGTCTCCAAAGAACCTTTTTAAATCAAATCCAAAGTACAAAGAACATCTTTAGGACCACCATAATGTTAACCTCCTAATGCTACCACAGAAGGTAAAGTTATTCCTCATCTGCCTTCACAGGCATCAGGCAAAACTGCAATTGATTTGTTCAATTGATAAACTCTGTTTGATTTGAACATTATGATAGTTTAGCATCATGGATGAACCACAAGTCTGGCTTGTTGAGCTATCAGTGGTTAAAGCAAATGATTGATTAGTAGAAGGCATGAATTCAGTTCTTCTGAAGAGGGAAAATGAACTCTGAACTTGTTTAGATGTGTATTTCTTAAATATTGTTCCTGCTCCCAAGTTGTATTATAAAGATTTATGGCTTAAACCAGTTTAAACTCAGAGACAGTTTTATGAGCAAAATGGTATCATGGGAATGTTCTCCTTACCAATAATTAAAGAAGGAAAATGCAAACAGTGTGATTCACCATCTAAACGCAAAGCTTAATATTCCTGTATTAAGCTTTAAATTTAATGCACATCCTTTTTAAAGGAAAAAAAGGCAAACAAAACATTTACCTTCAGGCAAGATTGAAAAGGCACCAAACCACCTGTTTAAGTGCAGCACACCAGGTGTGTGCTGAAAGTTTAAATAATCACTGTTGTCACCATCTTCTCAAAACACCAGCTGGTAGCCTGCAATTAAAATGTCAATTTATATGTTACAGGCATTAAAGAACAATTCTCAGCTTGAACCCACCAGTGTTAATGTTTCCACAATTGCAGTTTCCAGCTACTGAAAAGTAAAATTGCACTGTGTAAAAATAACACAGTCCAACCTACTATCTAAGTAACCATCTACTTGTGCACCTGCTTGTCTGATCTGGGTGTATACCAAGGGAAAGAATGTTTATGGCTTGGAAGACATATCCTTCAGCCAGGGGTGGACAGATCTGGAATTTGTCAGAATAATGTTTGCTTGTTTTTGTTTCTTAGTAGAACATTAAGATCCATCAACCAGAGCCAGATCAACAGACAAATATTTACAATAAATAATGTTGTGCCTTTGAGCACATTTGACACCTCTTTTATGGTGCCTTTCAGTGACTTTTGTCACCCACAGAGCCAATACCAGAGGTACAGTTCTAAGAATGAATAAGTTAGTAACTGATTCTATATTAAATTGCAATTGAAGGCTGCAGGGCAAACTGGGATGCTACCACATTTCTTCTATATGACAAATCTCCAGCAAAGCCCATTCTGGATATCAACTGCCACTACAAATCTCTAAAATTAGTTTATTAAAGGTAACATTTGTGACTCCCATTTATTGTTTAGCCCTCGAAGTAAGAGGTATAAATTCTTTTATTTTTTATTTTTTGTCCCTCACACGCCCAAATGCATCATGGCGAAAACAAACCACAGTAGCCAAAGGCATTCAACAACCATTGTTGGGAACCTGACAATGTCAGCACTGGTGAAACACATAATAATAAGAGGAAGAAATCTTCATGTTAACAAATAACCTTGCAGGATTTATTTACTTTCTTTTGGATTCCTTATCAGACTAAAAATGCCTCTAGTTCTTTCTTTACTGAAAGTTAGCTTTTACTGTGTAAGTTAGCTTTTTAACATTATTTTTCTTCTGTTTGTTTCTATAAGAATGCAAACTAGTGTCAGAGATCAATAGTAATTTCTCTACTCTGCAGTAGAGGATGAAAGAAGGAAAAGAGAAAAATTTCTCTTTCAAAACCACACTTTAAATTCCAAAAGCAACAGTGTAATGCCACCTAACAACAATTCATAAATACTACTGTACAGTCATTACACTATATTGTACTTAAACTAGTATCTTCAGATGGGAGAGTGGCATAAATACCCCCACCAGCAAAACAGGGGAAATCATCATCACCATCTGTAAAATGACCCACATTTTTAATCCTATATTTGTTTTCTAATCTAACTTTCCTATCATGAAAAGAAACCATGCATGTTCATCCTTAATTGATCCTAGTTTTCCTAATCCTTATTCTTGCTCGCTGTTAGTATCTTTGCGCCACGTGACTACTGAGGTCGCTTTGAGAGAAGTAGAGGTTAGATAGAAATCCCCGTCTTTTCAGAGTAGTCATATTTGACATTGCGAGGTCTGGCATGGGCATCTGGACAAAAGGGATGCTATGGGCGAGGATTTGCCATTCACAAAATGCGGCTACCCATTTACCAGAAGACAAACTAGAGAGGTGATCCTCTTTTTCCCTCTCTAATTCTCAGGATCAACATCAGTCTATAGCTATCTTTTTTTTTTTCATCAGCAAGTAGCCACATTTATAAATGAAGCACTGACCTGAAGTCATGTACAGTTTTTTATTTTCAAACAGCCAATGGAAACTATACAGAACCTCAGGGTGTCCTAGAAAATAAAAGATTATTCTGGAGGTTAATATTTTGTATTGTACCCTGCCAACTTTATATATATATATATATATATATATATATATATATATATATATATATATATATATTAAAGTGGAAACAATATTTTAAAAGTTAAAAAGTTTGTGAGGCAAAAGCCTTGGTGGTGCCAAGCATCACACCTGTAGGCATATAGTTCTCACATGGGGATCCCAAACTTAATCAATGGATTGCTCAATTAAGATGAATTTGCCATTCATGGTATGCATTAGATTTATTAATTTTTTTAAAAAAATTATGACAGCTACATAAATGCAGGGGAAGACAGAGTTTAAATTCTGTACAATGAAAATTTGCTTCAATCAGTGATGGAGAAGACAGGATTCCACATTCAATGAAGGGGCACTACCACCTTTCCAGGGAACTTTGAGGATTTTTCCCACAACCATTTAAATGGAATCTGCCTCCCTTTAACATAAGACTATCTATCTATCTATCTATCTATCTATCTATCTATCTATCTATCTATCTATCTATCTATCTATCTATCCAGTGCTTTTTTCGTAAAAAAAAAAAAAAGTGTTGGAACTCACACACATCATACAATCCGCCTTGCCTACCCTACAAGGTTCCATCCAAAAAAGGTTCCGGAACTCCGTTCTGGGCATTCTATGACAAAAAAAAGCCCTGTATCATCTATCTATCTATCTATCTATCTATCTATCTATCTATCTATCTATCTATCTATCTATCTATCTATCCAGTGCTTTTTTCGTAAAAAAAAAAAAAAAGTGTTGGAACTCACACACATCATACAACCCGCCTTGCCTACCCTACAAGGTTCCATCCAAAAAAGGTTCCGGAACTCCGTTCTGGGCATTCTATGACAAAAAAAAGCCCTGTATCATCTATCTATCTATCTATCTATCTATCTATCTATCTATCTATCTATCTATCTATCTATCTATCTATCTATCTATCTATTTTTGACTACCCGTGTTCTTCACAGAGGAACTCTGGGCAGTGTACAAGTGACAAATACTAAAACATAAAATTTACAATTTAAATGGATTAAAAATTAATATTAAAAGTTAATTAAAAAGTGGGGGAGGGCTTTCTTGGTAGTGTGCTCTTCTGTGAGCTCCAAGCAAAGCCACAGAGTCACTTTGCCACCTCACCTCTCAGGGAAAAATATTCCATAGGGTGGGGGAAATGGCAAAGAAGGCTCTCTTCCTGGATCCCCAGTTATAATTCCGAAGCTGACAGTCTTCTCCATTCTGTGATAATAGAGAATTCATCACACTCTCTTTTCGAATGATACCCCTTCCAGTATCTGCAGAGTCCCAGGTGTAGCCTGTATCTTGTAGCATCCTTCTGGACAGCCGATTCCACTTTAAGGTCTTTCAAGGAAGTTCATGACTGAACAGGTATGTGAACTGGGTCCAGAGCCATCTCTCTCCTATCCCACTGCTTTGTCTTTCAAAGCCCACTCCCTCCATAAAACTATCAAAGCCTGACGTTTTTAAAGGAATGGAGAGCTATTTTGCAATCCTGCAATATGCAAACCTAGAAGGGACATTCCCACAGGACAAAGCATTAAAGCAGCACAATAAAAGTAGCCCTCCAAGTCATTTCTCATATAACATAGCCACAAATGAGTATTTGAAAGAAGAATCACAACCAGTTCTGGCTCTTTGAAGACTGTTCCTGTAACAACAGTTGCTGCATTCACACATTACATTTTTAGCTACCCATTTAAAAATAGAAACATTGAACAAACTCCCCCAAACATGTCTGTGCAAGCTGCCAACTCAAAACGACAATGCCCCCAAAATCCCTGTGAACGCTTTGCATGTAGTAAATTATGCATTCTACACAGTTAATTAATTCCTTCTCTCAAGTACAATTATTTCAGAGTAACGAAAATAAAATTATTATTACATATGTCTGAGGTTTTTTAAAGTGTTCCTGTTTTCTTAGCCAAAAAGTCATTATTTTGTTCCTTGCCAGTTCTTTCTGTTTCACCAGTCTTTTAGCTCTCCCAGATTATGTACTGATTCTTAAAAAAAAACCCTAATGATATTTTTCTCAAATGAAATATCAAATTAAGCATACTGTACAAATCAGTGCGTAGGTTGGTGAAGCAAAATCTTTTGCAGTATACTCAAGTTTCTTTCTTGCAATACAGTAGAGACTGTTTGTTCCAAACAAAAGAAATGGTTTGTTGTTCATTTAAAATGCCTTTGAAACAAAGTAAAGACTGTCTTTCAAAAAGCTGTGTTTTCTCTAACCCCCCCCCCTTCTCTTTCTCTCTCTCCTTGTAAAATAAATGCAATAGATATTCTCAAAAGGACATATCATATAGAGGGTTTCTGCTCCTCATTAGCATATACAGAAAAAGCAAACAAATGGACGGAAGGAGAATTAAACAGAAAGTAACTACATTGTCATCCTTTTGATAATCACTGAACCAAAATATGCGTTTTTGATGGTGGGTTTGTCTTCTTCAAATATGATTCAGATTGATCCCTTAAAAAATGGCAGGAGGGGGGTGTTATGTAAACTAGAATGCTTGATAATAAAGCAAACTAAGGTTGCATCAGCCTTGGGCTCTAAAGAAGCAGATTTTAATGAACTCAGAAGAAAGATAAGTAGGATTCCAGGGCAGGAGAATCTTGTGGGAAAAAGAGTTCAAAGCAGGTGAGAATTCATAAAACAGACACTAAATGCACGTTTCCAATAAGTATGTGTGTGGGGGAAGAGAGACAGCAGAGCTTACCAAAGTGGTTGCACAAAAAAAGTTAGTGAAAGGCTGAAAATCACAAAGGACTGTGTAGGACATGGAAAGGGGAGTCATGTCACTAAGAAAGAACACATCCAACTAGCTTCACATTGTAGGAAAACTGCATCATAGAACAACCTAAGGTTAATGAAAGATGGCAAGAACAAAAACCAAAGATAACTTTTCTCTAGATATGTCCCAAAATAAAATATTCAAAGTAAGAGAAAAGAAACAGGTTACTAGCTGTTGAGTGAAGATGACAAAAGGGTGACAGAAAATATAGGACTGCACAGTTCCTATTTTGGTCTGGTCTTTCCAGAGAACAGGCCAAGTAATTTCTAATGGGTAGTTGTGAAGAGAAGCTTGAAGGAGCAGACTTACAGCCAGGCATCTCTCAACTTGGAATTCAAATTGTCAGTGGTCAGACAGAATCTATTCTAGCATACTGAAAGAAATGTCTCACGATCTTTCTGAAAAAGATCATGATCTGAAAAATCCAGAAGATTGGGTGTCTAGGTAAATGATGAAAGGAGGGCATATGCTGCCCCTACTTTGATAAAGGACGACCCAAGGAACTGTAGATCCATTCTAATCTTGATGTAGCATTCAAGGGGGTCTTTGGTCTTTGCACCTTTTGCCCCTAGGATGTTAAGGAATAGAGGCACTTAGCAAAGGACTCTACCTTCCTCCCTCCCTTGGTGTCTCTTTGGCTTTCCCCTGATTAGACACTCTTAGCTTTCCCATTCAATCTGCTGCCCTAAATAAAAGAGAGGAGGCTCCTACAATCCTTTTGAAACAGCTGCTTCCCAATGGCTTTGCAGAACTAAAACCCCTCTCTCTGGAACCTTCAAGCAACTTCTCCTTGGCATAGTTCAAAGAGCTACTCTAAAAAGAGTCTCCCCACCACCCACCCCGACTTCCCAGGTGTGTTCACAGACAGCCTCTTCAATTTGCTGGTGGCCCCAGCAGAAGTGTTGTCTAGATATCTGTAGTGAAACAAGGGAAGGCGGCTTTATTAGCTGCTTTGCAACATTGCAAATTGTTCAATGCTTCATTTCTGAAGGCCACCGTGCTCTTACAGCCTAACTTACCTCTCTGGTTAGTTGGAAAGCTAAATTATCGGTAGCAGGAGGAAAAGGGGAAAACCATGAATCCCACCTGAACTATCCAAAGAAGAGACTAGTTACCTTGACAACAAGTACAGCTTTATTTACATGTAGAGATTTGATCCTCCTGGTGTCAATGCTGCTAACACCGAATGTTTTTGCTTTGACAACATATGGAGATGCAACCATTTTCCTTCTTATGTTTTCAAAGCAAAAACATCTGATGTTAGCAGCGTTGACACCTGACCCTTATATAAATCAAAGAAAATTATTCTATGTTGTCTCTGATGGTTGCAGATAAGAAAAGACAGGGAGCTCTGTGGATTCCTTAATGGAAACATGACTAGTGGGTCATACAGAAATAAGTACTGAAGATAATCCATAAATTTTAATACCAACTTTGAGCTTTTAATAATGAGTGTTTGAATCTTAATTCCAGTTTATGGAATTTATGGAACCGGCTGACATCAGCCTTGGAATTTTACTGATTGTTGGTGTCTTCTATTGTACCTATGAAACAAACAGATGTACAAAGAAGTGGTTAGGACTGGAGATGAGAGGATAAAACCTCCTGTGCACAGGAAACCAGATCTTTCTTCTCTTTGGCAAAGTTCCCTAATTACAGCTTGCCAGAGACCCTTTTAGATTGTCACAACTTTAGGGTGAAAAGCTATTGTTAACTTTCAGCTTACCCTGCTTTGGGTCTGTCCTATCAATACAGTTCTTCCTTTGTCTCTTCCCTGGTTTTTCTCCAGCCTCCTGACTGAGGTTTCTGGGTCAAGCATTACCAAATGAAAGAGAGAGTTTGATTCAGAAGTGCAATATATCTCAGTGGCAGTGGTGGGATTCAGCCAGTCCGCACCACTTCAGCAGAACCGGTAGCTAATTTTTTGTTGCCCAAGCCCAGAATGGACTTCTGGAAGCGGCATCCACACAGAGAACCGATTGTTCACATATTTGAATCTCACCACTGCTCAGTGGTCTACATAAAATGAGAGTGCCATCCAGGTTCTTGTTTTCTCTATTCCGAGAATCAAAATGGACATTTGAAATTAGGCAAGCATGCAACTAAAGCCCAAGGAAATTCAGGCATGGCCATCACTGGAGCTGATGGCTGGGAGCTGATGATGACTTATGAGTAGAAAATCTCAAATTCAGATTTTGTTTCGGGCAATAAATTTGGCAAAGTATTACTTTTCTCTAGTTGAGCTCTTCCCTAACATTTGCAAATTACAAATAATAAGTCCATCCTACCCATAAAAATGCAGAATTGGGTGTAAGAATGTTCAATATGATGGGAAACTTATCAAGGTCACCAGTATTCCTTCTGTCAAATGTGCAAATTTAAATTGCAGCAGGATTACAAATCTCTGTGATCTTGTACTTCATTTTCACCAAGAAACATAGTTTTGTATACACTTTTCCTCATATTACCTGAGTAGCCTGTAAAATATATATTTTACCTTGTCTCTTATGGGAATATATCTTTTTAAAATATACCAGATATACACTTGATATGTCATTTTTCCCCCAAATGGACACTTTTTTGACTAAAATTATAGTATAGAGATGATGAAACACTGCTGACGCTCTGCATTATGTTTCTGTGCTGCAAAATAATGTAAATGAGATTTATGCGACAACTGTGACATAAGGAAAGTGTGCTTCCATGGCTTAGAATCAAGCCTCTGTGTGGTCATTGCCAGAGGAAGAAGAATTTATTCCTTTATATATTTAAATACTTATTGTATGTTGTCCCTGTTTGCTTTTGCCCTGCCATTTCCTCCTATCCCATTTGGATACAGGCCTCATATCAAAAAGTTTGCTCAGCTTTGGAAAAAACCTTATCAACCAAATGTACAGGTATAGTATAGGGGGTACCTTGCTCAATAGTAGTAACTGTGAGAGGGACCTCGGAGTCCTAGTGGACAATCACCTAAATATGAGCCAGCGGTGTGCTGCAGCTGCCAAAAAGGCCAACACAGTGCTGGGCTGCATTAACAGAGGGATAGAATCAAGATCACATGAAGTGTTAATACCACTTTACAATGCCTTGGTAAGGCCACACTTGATCTGATAAGGTATGATAACTAATTGGATATCTGAAGTTTGAGTAATGAATTGAAAGGAACTAAGGTTTAACATTGGTTTTTTTTTTAAGTTAGTTACTACTGGAAGAAGAAATGATTGAGATTGGTGATAAGAAGAGGGCTGAGAGAGATTAAAAACTTTAATATACATTGTAGAGATACTTGAAGTGATAATTTGTTGATGTAAAACAATATTTGATTATGGTAATTTTAAATTGATAAAGTTTTAAAACTGGTGGAGTAGTAACAGAAATTTAAGCTAGAAATGGAATATATTAAATCTATTATGTTATTTGTGAGAAATAGAGAGATGATAGTGAATGTATTAAGTTGAGCTGTTTATGTATGTTTTTCACCTTGAATTGTTGGTTTACCCAAACACCACGGTGTGTCTAAAGTACTCTTTGTTAAAATTTAAAAAACCCAATAAAATATTTGTTTTTTTAAAAAAAATATGATTAGGGGACTGGAGGCTAAAGCATATAAGGAACGGCTACTGGAATTGGGTATGTCTAGTTTAATGAAGAGAAGGACGAGGGGGGACATAATAGCAGTGTTCCAATATCTCAAGGGCTGCCACAAAGAAGAGAGAGTCAAGCTATTTTCCAAGGCACCTGAAAGCAGGACAAGAAGCAATGGATGGAAACTAATCAAGGAGAGAAGCAACCTAGAACTAAGGAGAAACTTCCTGACAGAACAATTAACCAGTGGAACAACCTGCCTCCAGAAGCGGTGAATGCTCCAACACTGGAAGTTTTTAAGAAGAGACTGGACAGCCATTTGTCTGAAATGGTATAGGGTTTCCTGCCTGAGCAGGGGGTTGGACTAGATGACCTCCAAGGTCCCTTCCAACTTTACTATTATTACAATTATTATTAATTTACTTAACAAAATAAGGAATAGAAAATGGCTATTTATCATTTATATCTGATTTTATTTTTTTCCTTTCAAAATAATATGATTTATCTAAAAAAAAGCATTCGGTATTTTCTATGTTTATTTTTTAGCTTATGTGCATACTTAGGTTGGATTTTGGCTTAATGGGAGGTGAGATTATTTATTTTATATTTTGTATCTATAGGCCACCAAATGTATAATGATTCGAGACAGCATACAGATAAAACCAGCATTCAGTTCAATAAAAAGCCAAATAGAGATGAAAACCTAGGAACTGAAATACTAAAGCATTGATTACATTTCCTGCCTCCCCTCCCCCCAGTGCACACACTACCTACTCCAGTGCCTAAGGAAAGGGCTTGCCCTGCAAGAAGGACAGCAAAGTAAGGGCAACGTAAACCATTAACACAGGACTTCTCAATTTCAGCAACTTTCAGCTGTGTGGCCTTCAACTCCCAAAATCTCCCAGCCAATACTGCTGCCTGGGGGATTCTGGAAGTTGACATTGTTGTTCAAGGGGCCTGCTGTTTCAGAGGCCAGGTGATGTGACAGAGAAAGCATGTTGCCTGGGTCTCATCAGAAGACAATGTTTTGTAGAGGGGACCTGGAACATGCCCTGGTCTGTCAGATCTTATTGGATGGGCAGGAACATTTTGAGGAAAACAATTTCTTAGATATTCTGAGATTTCCAGTCCAGAAAAGAATGTAATTGGTACACCAGACAAATTGGCACCCCCAGCTGTAGATACCATCTTCTTTTTGAGCGGACTTCCAAGTTGCACATCCATACTGTCCTGGGGAAGTGCTACCTTGTTCAGAACAAAAGGTGAAAGATTCATGGGACTTGGAAGACCACAAACATGTGGCCACTCAGTTTTAATCCCTTATAATCAATAATTACCTGAATACCTTGCCACCTATGGACCCAAGACGTATGTGGCAAGGTATTCAGGTAATTACTGATTATAAGGCAGCTTTCCTGACATGTAAGAGTAACACAAACTCTCTAAACAAGCTAAATATGTTTTTTGGATGGTTTGAGGCCACAAACTAGGTTCCAGCAAGGAAGGCTGTTCCCCTTCCTGATGAGTAGGTGCTCAGGTTTGATACAACTGCTATTCAGAAGGTCTTGTGGAAAGTCAACACTCGGAAAGCTGCGGGTCCTGATAATATCCCTGGACGAGTACTTAAGGAGTGTACTGACCAACTGGCCACTGTTCTCATGGACATCTTCAATCTCTTGTTGCATCAGGTCATAGTTCCATCATGTTTTAAGACTGCAAACATTGTACCAGTACCCAAAAAAACTAAAATCACATGCCTTAATGTTTACCGTTCAGTTGCATTCACTTCCATTATGATGAAGTGTTTTGAGAGACTGGTAAAGGACTACATGGTTTAATGCTTTCCCCCTACTTTTGAATCACTACAGTTTGCCTATCGGAAGAACTGCTCTGTAGAACATGTGATTTCCTGTGTGCTTCATCTTGGCTTGGTGCACCTGGAGGGAAAGATTACTCATGTGCGAATGCTGTTTGTGGATTTTAGTTCAGCATCCTGCACAATCATCCCATAGCATCTGGTGAACAAACTGGGCCTATTAGGTTTTAATACTCCTTTATGTAATTGGATACTTGATTTCCTTATTAATAGGCCTCAGGTTGTGTGAGTTGTACTCCATGAGTACAGGTTCTCCACAGGGCTGTGTCCTGAGTCAGCTACTGTTCATCTTGATGATCCACGACTGCTGTGCCAAATCTGCTGTGAATCATATTGTGAAGTATGCAGACAACACGGCAGTGGTGGGTCTTATCCGGGATGACAATGAAGATGCTTATAGGGATGAGTTGAAGGCTCTGGTGGACTGGTGCAATAAAAGTAACCTGGTTCTAGGGGCTTCTGGTTCTGCGCAGTTTAGCGCAACGGCTGAAGGATCGCGGCTCTGCGCCCTACAGCTGATTTCTTTCTGTTTGGGGATCCTAAATGGGCCAAATGCCATTCCGGAGAGGTGGCAAGGAAGGAGGGAAGCCTCGTCGATCCTGGGCAGACGGCGGGCGATCCGGACATCTGGGGAAAGCTCTCCAAAAACCGACAGAAGAAAGGCTAGTGTCATTCATGAATCTAGCCCAAGCTACATGCAGCCGAAGCCAAAAAGCACTAAACTAAGCATGATTGTAAACAGCGTGACTGAACTGGGTAAGAATATTGATTTTCTCTCTTCTACCCGACTGATTTCCTGAGAAAAAAAGAAAAACCCAGAAGTAAAAATCCTCCGAAAGTGAGGGTGGCGAATTAAGTTTGGGGGAGGGAATTGAAAGGTGGACTGGTGCTGACATCTAGTGGTGGATGAAAATACTGCCCTAAATATACAGTCCAGAAAGAAAAGCCTGTTGTCATGACCTTCAAGGTGTTATTAAACAAAGAACAGCTGGACTATCTATAAAGTGAGAACTACAAAACTTAGAAAAAAATTGACCTTCCTGGATTATAAATATTTTTTAAATTGTGACTTTAAAATGATTGGCAGAGAAAGGACTTTTGATCATTATGGAGCATCAGAGATCTGCAGAAAGAACATATCAAGAGGAAATGTTTGTTCTGTTACAACAAATGCAAATGATATTAACTTCAAACCATGAGGAAATTAAAAATGAATTTGAAAATTTAAATGAAAGCGTTCTCAATTTAACGTCACAACAATCAAGTGATCAGAAAACAAAAAATGAGAGAGATCATGTAAAGCAGACAACTGAACATAAGCTAGTGGAGATTCAAGTGGAGAAGGACTTACAAGAATCATTGAACATTGAAAAGATAACTCTAAGATCACAAAGTAAATTTGAAGATAAGGAAAAAGATTTGACAAAATGGATTGCTGAGCCGTTGGGAGTACCACAGGAAATGGGGGGGGGGGCAAGGGATGATGAGAGAAATCTTCAATGAATATGAAGGGGCAAAATCTTTTTACAAAGACATGATGTTTGATTTGTCTACTATCCACAACAACATTTACAAGATTATGGAAAGAATCTTTGATGCAATGGAATATATTGATTGGGAGAGATGCTTGGCAAAAAAAAAAGAAGGCTAAAGTGAGAATTGAGGAATTAAATGATAGGGTATATCAGAGGGAATATTTAAAAATTAAACACTTGTTTGAATATGGCTGAATAAATTGAAAGATTTTAATTTAAGAGGGATGAACTCTCTAAGAGATAGTATGTTTTTTTCTTTTGTTTTTCAGTATGTTTTTCAATATGAGAACTATAAAAATGTTTGGGATGATTAATGTAAAGAAAATGTTTTAGATATTTAAATGTAATTGATTTTAAGAAAATTCCAATGGATAACTAAAAATGGGGAAAATGTTTTGAATAGAGTTAAAAGATTAGATGATTGGATTTATTAAATGGAACATTTAAAGATTAAACATAGGTTTAGTTATGGGTAAAAAGAACAGAAAGAATTTGGAACTAAGTGTATACTAATTCAAGAGGGATACGTATTTTAAGTAGTATATTATTTTCTTTTTCTTCTTTTTTCCTCTTTTTCTCTCTCTCACGTCTTTTCTTTTTCTATGTCTTTCTTTTGTGTCTTTTTCTTACTTATTTTTTAAGATATGAAAACAGATTTAAATACTTTAAGGTAATTGATTCTGGGAAAATTTTAACCAGTAAAAATGTTTTGAACATTGTAGGGAAAATCAATTTAAATAAGAATTATAAATAGGATTTGTGACGAGGCAGCCAAGATGACCAGATAGAAAAGAAGCATGATATTGATGAGATTATTCTTGGTAGGAATTTTTAGAAAAAACCTTTATATTTAATTGTTACTTATCAAGTTAATAAGAATTATATTAATTTAGGTTGCAAAGAGAATATTAATGGAAGAAGAGAAAATCAAGCAAAGCTATAATGTGGATTTTGGAATATAGAAATTAATTGATAGTGATTACTTTGTAAATATAAACCCAGACAACACGCTGTTTACCAAATATCAAGATGTTTATATTAAAAAATCAATAAAATATATTTTTTTTAAAAAGTAACCTGGTTCTAAATATTGATAAAACAAAGGAGATCACTGTAGATTTCAGAAAGAGCAGGCATAGTCATACTCCACCCAGTATCAAGGATGCAGCTGTACAGGTGGTCAACGGTATTAAGTATCTGGGGGTGCATATAATCAACAATCTGAATTGGTCTCTCCACACGTCATCCTTAGTGAAGCATGCAAACCAGCATCTGATTTCCTATGTCGGATGAGGAGAGCACATCTTTCTCCTGTCCTGGCCACTTTTTATAGAGGCACAGTTGAAAGCATTTTAACAAACTGCATCCCTGTCTGATTTGATGGCATCAGTGCCTCAGATAGAAAGTCCACACAGAGAATGGTAAGGACAGCCGAGAAGATCATAGGAAGCTCACTCCCTGATATTCAGGATGCTGCTTATAAGCACTATGTACTTAGAGCTCAAAGCATTGTTAGAGACCCCACACATCCACTTTACGATCTGTTTCTATTGCTCCCCTCTGGGAGAAGGTTTCAAAGTATTTCTAGCAGGACTACCCAATTCTGTAATAGCTTTGTTCGTTTTTCTTGCCATGCATATGTATACATAACCCGAACTAGACTGTTGTTTCTCTGTATCATATAATATATGGGATATATGCATACTTCTGTATTTATTTATTTATTTTTGTCATATTTATGTAGCGTATATCAGAGGTGGTGACCCTTTGAGAGCTGAACGCAATGAAATTTCATTTTAATGTATGCCGATTAGTGTACATTCAAAGTGATAATAAAGTTATTATTCTATTCTAGTTTTGTCAAGGTTAAGCCTGAGCTTTTTCCTCTACAACTAGACCTCTACAGCCTTTAGGAACTGGAATAAGACCTCAACAGCATCGATTGGCCAGGCCAGGATGAGATGTACAATTCAGCATCATACTTAACCTCTGTTGATGGAGGATCTCACTGAGTGGTTTCATGTAAGATGTTAAACAGAAAGGCTAAGAGTGTCAAACCCCGTGGTGCCCCATAAGACAGGGGTTTCTAGATTAGAAACTGAATGAAAATTATCTAGTAGCATTAGATCCAGTAATGTCAATGTCTGAGGGGAGGCACCCTCTTACCACCTACAAGAAATGTAAAACCATTCCTTCAAGGATGCATTCACCACTGTATGGACCCAATCACATGTTACTCCTTAGCAATCTTAACTAACCATGAAGCATATGGGTTTAAAGGAAAGGTGGCCATGTTAATGGTCCAAAAATCCAGACAGTACCTTGGAATTTACAGAGTCAACCATCCACCAGATATAGGACAAAACAACACCTCAATTAACATGCACAGAAGCAACCAGCCAGAGAGTCTCTGAGCAGATTTGAGTGACTTCATCTGACAAGTGCTTAGAATATTGCTCACCGTAGCTTTGAAGATGTTCCTATGATTTTGCCTTCCCAGAGAGTATGTCACCTTAAAAAAGGTTGCTGGTTAGCTAGCTGCAGACACAATAATAGCTAAAAAATAAGTGTTTTCCTGCCCATATGAGCTTGAGGTTATCTGCAATGTGTGTTGTTACAATCACTCTTCATCTTCTTCCACGGCATTCTAAGTGTCTCTTATATCATTTAATGCCCTGGACTCCTCAGAAAATCAGGAAATCCTGGAGTCTAACAAACACGAAGCACGAAGCTGAAAACACCAGCCTGAAGATGACGAATGGGACTTTGTCGAAACGTCGCCAAGACACTTCCAATTTTACGCGGGAGAAAACCCGAACAACCAAAGACCTACATATATATATATATATATATATATATATAGGTCTTTGGTTGTTCGGGTTTTCTCCCGCGTAAAATTGGAAGTGTCTAGGCAATTTTACGCGGGAGAAAACCTGAACAACCAAAGACTTACATACAAATACCCGCGAAAACCTCAGAAAACATATATATATGTATGTATGTGTGTGTGTGTGTGTGTGTGTGTGTGTGTGTATACACACACACACACACACACACACACATACATATTTATTTATTTATTGTTGGCCTCTGCTCAAGTACAGTCCGGGGGGGGGGAGTAATTCATTCACTGTTTCTGTGTTCTGTTAACTAGTTCCTTGATTTCTATAATCTAGAAAGCTCTTATCCATAATAGATCATTCTGCAGGAAGACTTTCTTTGCTTAAACCATCAGTGGTAAGTCATTGGCAAATTCTTGACCTCCAGATATCCTGTCAACGAAAGTAATAGAATTGGACAATTCTGTTATTAGCAATTCCCCATTCATGTCTAATAGAGCTAAGGAAAAGATCTGTGTCAAAATAATTCTAGTTGAGTGCAAATGGAAGGTTCATTGCTCTCCATTTACCCTTGAAGCGGCAATCCCATTCTATCTTGTTAAGGCAGCAAGACAAGTCAGACATAAATTTGCCCCGATGGGGTTCCCTATCAGGATCACCATGAACTAAAGCTAAATAAAGTGAAAGTCTTCATCATAGGGTGAACAGTTATTTCTGTTTTTTTTCCATAGAAATATGTTCTCCAACATTCTGCGTAGAAAATTGGCTGCTTTAATAAATAAAGGTTCTGAATGAAAGATTCTGAATGAAAGGTTGAATGCCAGATTCAAAACATATATTTTGAATTATTTTCAAAGTGTACATTAATGTCCAGTGCTTACAGCTCTATCGTCTATTTACACAGACAATTTAGCCTTATGTGGGCAACGTATATGAAATATTCTGAATTGTGTTTACTCTAAAGTGTGATTGTATAAATGATTAGCAGTGTGTATTCATGGTGGCACAACATGTCAACTTGTGTAGTGAATTAATTCAATTTCTGGGTTAACTCAATACAATGAGTCATAAGCTATCAAATAGCCTGAGTTCCACATAACACTCAAAGCTACAATTAAATCTTCTCACAACTGCTAGGTCTTTTAACTGATCAGATTAAGCCTGTTCAGTGAACACAGCAGTGAATGTAATATTTTGGCCTATCTTGACCAGTTCCTCCAAAGTTAGGTAGAGTACTTTGACTATTCTCCTCCTAATTATTTCATGACCTAAAACAAACTTCGCAAAATTGGAAAGAATGGGAACTATAGTTCAGCATCCTTACACCTTGCAAAGAGCTGTGGATGCTCCCATTTCTACTCTTCATTTTTAAGTATTTGAATTCTTAATTGTATCACCAAAGACATTAGAGTATTCTTGGATAGCTTGAGGTCCACCACGAGGTACAGGTGGTGTAAAAGAGATAACCTTCATATAGATCTAGTGAAACATGACATCCATTTATGATATCTTTGTGCTGCTCCCTTCATCATTTTTATCCAACAGACAGAGACTCTTTTATCTTTCTGAGAAAGCTTTGAATTCCCATTCTACTATTGATGGTCCAAGGTTAAGCTGTATGGAAACATACACAAACCAATACACTTAGAAATTAAGTCAGGTCATCATTTACATAGGTTCTTTGCCCTGCATGCCCACAAAGAAGAAAACCAAGTTATAAGAAGAAACAGCCCTGCACTTTGCCACGCTTATTCAGATACGGATCTCCTAAGTAATTCCAAGGTAATTATGCAGCCCCCTTAGAGAGGATCCAATTACAAACTCATCATTAACACAGCAGCAGGTTCTTCTACCCCTACACCTTTTTTTTTTCCTGGCCTGTACAAAGCCATCTGTTTTTCCCCTACAGAACATTTGGATAAATTGCTGTTGGCATAACGCAATCCCATACATGTCTATTTAGAGGGGAGCCCAGTGAATTCAATGAGGCTCGTTCCAAGAAATGGAGACAGTAGAAATGCAGCCTTTTAAAAGAAAACTGATAAGCTATAATGAGAAAGCAGTGTTTTCCTGTGCAATTTTATAACCATTTCTGGAAAACCTCAAACATCCCTTTATCTCTACTTCACAGCTTTCTGACCATTGGCTTATATCAGGGGTAGGCAACCTTGGCTCTTTTTTGACTCGTGTACTTCAACTCCCAGAATTCCTGAGCCAGCAGCCAGCAGCCACGAGTCATAAAAGAGCCAAGGATGCCTACCTCCGGCTTATACAGATAGTCCTCAACTTACGGCCACATTTGAGCCCAACATTTCTGTTGCTAAGCGAGACAGTTGTTAACTGAGTTTTGCCATATTTTATTACCTTTCTTGTTACTGTTGTTAAGTGAATCCCTGCAGTTAAGTTGGTCACACGGTTGTTAAGTGAATCTGGTTTCCCCATTGACTTTGCTTGTCAGACGATCGCAAGAGATGGTCACATGACCCCGGGACACTGCAATTGTCATCGATATGAGTCAGTTGCCAAGCATCTGGATCTGATCATGTGACTATGGGCATGCTGCAACTTTCACAAGTGTGAAAAATGGTCTTAACTCACTTTTTTCAATGCCGTTGTAACTTCAAACAGTCACTAAGTGAACTTTTGTAAGTTGAGGAGTAACTATTTCATTAAGCAAAATGTATTTATAATTTGTACATTTTGTTAAACATATTCATTTATTTCCCTTTTATTTATAGACTGCCTGACTTTTCAGGAATCTAAGCAGTTTACATGCTAAAGAATCAAGACTGTCTGCCAAGGGGAGGTCAAATAGGCAAGGTAATGGCTACACTGTGTGATTGAAGCCTTGCTCCCTTTTTATATATGTTGCATGTTGTGATGTACTGTGAAAAGGGATGGGGCTTTGATTGTGTGATTGTGGTTGCCATCTTAACATTTTGTGTTCCCCCTGCGTTAAATATAAAACATAACTCAGATTGCTTTTGTCCTATCTGCCAGCAGAAATATCCATTCATAAAATGGAAGTCAAAGGAGCCCTTCCAGAAGTAGCCCTATAGAACCATTACCTGGCAGGAACAGCTGGAAGTTGCTCAAACTAAATGCATTGGATCTCATTTATTTGGGACTTGGGCTATTCTAGGAACAGTTTTGCTGCCGGGCAGCCCTTGGATATTCATGGCGGACGGTAGATACAGCAGGCTGAGTGTTCATTGGAGAAGCTCCACTGTTTATTCAGAGAGTTCCTCTTTCTTGTAGCTGATTGGGCAGAAAATGGCCCATAGAATGTATCTAGGTCAGTGGTTCTCAACCTGTGGGTCGGGACCCCATTTGGGGTTGAACGACCATTTCACGGGGGTCGCCAAACAACGCAGTCCGCCATTTTTCCCCCCTTTTCCTTAGCTGTGCTACTCCCTTTTATTCTATTGGCTTTTGAAAGCCAATAGAATAGACGCTCTTGAATAGAGTCTAATTCTATTGGCTTTCAAAAGCCAATAGGAATTGTCCAGGCTGTCTCTGCCCTGCTGAGCCCGCCAAAAGTCCCATTCTGCAAACGGTGCTGCACCAGTTGAGTAGTCCTCGACTTATGACCGGTTGAGTAGTCCTCGACTTACGACTGGTTGGGGGGTCGCGGCTTTAAAAAGGTTGAGAACCACTGATCTAGGTCAACAAACCATGGAGTGTGTAATGGAAGGTCTCACTGCTGCCATATTTTTGAGAGAAAGTTCTTTGTCCCTGCTTTTTGCAAAACCTCTCTCCTTTCAGAACAAACCACCTGTAGGGTCCTGGAAAGTTTTGGAAGCTACAAAGAGCCAGGCAGCAAAGTGACAGCCTAGATATTCATTTGCTGGAAGAGCAATAGATGAGGGAGAGAGGCAGCCGGTGATAGATACTATCAATTACTGATTTAATTGTGTTCTCCCACCGACCTCCAGGGCCCAAAAGCTGCATTTAGTGGCCAGAGTAATCATGTGTTGGCTGGAAAATAGTCACATATTGGTTACAATTATCCAATATCAACCTATCAAGCTGCAGAAGACTGAAGAGGATATATTTTGAGTAAATATAGTCAAGGAGAGCCTACAGCTGTTTTATTAGGGCTCATTTCTAATATTTTCAGCACTTTCTGGCCATGATCCCATAGCTGCACCTCAGGAATCCACAAAAGCAATTTGACCAGCTGGATGCTTTGTGGGAAGAAAGTCATTTGCCATCTTAGTTATTTAAACAAAGCAAGGAAGCAAGGAAAACATGAGGGAGGTTCTCTTTTAAACAAACACCAGAAGGATAGCAATTGCAGAAGTACTAGGAAGGAAAAAAAAAGTGATGCTTTAATGCTCTCCCACCACAAGATCTAGGTGAATGCTGATATAGAACTGCTGGGGAGTTTTCAGCCTAGAAAGTATTTTTTTAAAAAATGAAGAAATTTACAATGCTTTAAAAATAGTGCTCAGATGTGCGTAGATATGATTACACCCATTTGTACTTTAGTTCCTTTAGTGAGATTGTATTAGGGATTCAATGCTCTACTGGGATTTCAAGAGAATGGCATGTCTACCCCAACTTTCTGAAGGGTAGCCCAGTAAACAAGAAGAGAGAACCAAGGCCTTCAAAGCACATTTTGTATTAACAGAAGCCATGAAGAATGAAGTAGGGCTATCGTGGAAGTTCAGTCTTCTTTGTATGACTGGCAGCATACTGGGAAATCTCTCTTGATCTCATATCAAGACTGGTGGAAAACTCCAGTTCTTTCCATCAAAGATATCAAAGTCAATAGCCAGTATTTGCCCAATCATATTATACGTCCCAGATCAAGGACAACATCTTTTTTTTTTATAACAAGTTTTTATTGGTTTTCCAATTTTACATTTGAATATTTGGAAAGTAGCGTGGTGATTGGGTAGTCAATAGTACTATAACAAAATCTTTAGTACATATCTCAGATTACATCATCAAAAACTCCTTCTCTTTTTCCCTTAACATTTGCTATATCATATTTGAGCTAGTAAATTTCTAATTATAACAAGCTCAGTTGAAACATTTATCAATATATTTTTGCTTATACATATCCATGTCCTGCTTTTAAATTTTACCTAATTTTTAATTACAATATTCCAATTTAACCTTTAACATCCATAGTATTTAAATTTCAGGTAACCCAAATTTCCTTTATTTCACTACCTAAAAGTTATAGTATCTAAAATACACATATTACTTACTTAAATATATTCTTATTTTATTTCATAAACATTTTCTATTTCTCATCCTAGTACATCACCACTTAGTAATGGAGTATATTTTATTGTCTCAAATCCATCATCTGTATTCTCTGGGCTAAACAATAATTCAAAGCTATTTCCTAACAGTTAATTTTCATTTCCCTTATAAATCTAAATCCGAAATATTAGACCAATTAATCCCTTATTTTTTTTATCATTTTCCAACAATAGTTAAATCTAATAATCATATTTCCCTTCATCTTAAAAATCTCCCTTTAGCCCATTAGTTGAGACTTTAGGATCCTCTCTAATAAATCAAAAGACCCCATTTTTTAAATCTAACTCTAGCTTTCTTTTTATGCCAACCAGGCTTCCATACCAATGCCTCTAAATCATGAGATAGATCTCCCTTCATTCTTGTGCATGTTACTTGAATCAAAGGAGACCATCTAGTTATCAATTTTCCAGAGGAATTGGCCCATTTATGGTCGTTAAGTTGTCGCCCTGGTGGCTCAGATCCCCATATTTGCTCTAGTATATTTATCTTAAATTCGATCTGGTCTTCTTCCTCAGGTTTCTTCTGGTTTAAGTAGACGGTTATGTCCAATTTTATGGTTATTGTTTGGCTGTCTAGGTTTTCAGTAAGCTGTACTTGTTGATCTTTAGCACCCTCCATTTTGGTATTACTTTCTTTCGCTTCTGTTGTTTTTTGAAT
Organism: Crotalus tigris; assembly: GCF_016545835.1. Lineage (NCBI taxonomy): Eukaryota > Metazoa > Chordata > Lepidosauria > Squamata > Viperidae > Crotalus > Crotalus tigris. Next base: position 6,820,460 of record NW_024096505.1, read on the forward strand.
TGTAAGTTCTTTGGTTGCAATCAGGGTTTCGCTTTGTAAGCTGGTGCCTTTGTCTTTCAGTCTAGATTTAATTATCTCAGTAGCTTCAAGAATTTTTTCAAATATAAGTTTATAATTAGCCAAAATTTGTTGCTGATCCTCCTCCATTTCTGATATGGTTATAGATGGTCCTTTAGTGGAAACTATTTTTTTAAACAAAAGTCGGTAAGTGTTCACCTCCACAGTTTCTAAAAACCAATTCATCACCCAGCTGTTCTCTCAGCCTTTTATCTCTTTTAGATAATATCAAGGACAGATCTGGGCTGTGAGCAGGTCTCTTTAACAAGCTTGCTGTACCAAGCTTCATCATAAAATGTCCCTGATAGCATTTAAAGTCTTTTTCAAGACGGGCTAGGTTTTTATCCAATTTAAGTTCTTTTTCATCTTTTTTATAAGTAGATAAGTTAACAGGTCCCCGTGAGAGTAGGAACTTTTTGGGTCCCCAAATATCAAGAAGATGCAAATCCAATTATTTAGTTGTTCTTTTCAAGGCTTTATTTCCCCTAGGTAGTCAGATGCCGCCATTTTAGAGGGTGGGAGAAAGACGTTCCCTTCCCTCTCTCCTCACAGGGGGAAGAGATTTCAAGAAGCTTTTGGCAGGAAAATATTTGGGGTACAAAGAAGGTAAGATCTCACCCAATTCCTCCATGGTGCTTTCAAAGTGCTTGTTAGTAATTTTGGCCTCGGCTGGTAGCGGCATTAGTGATGGGCCATGTTAATGGCCGATCTTTTCCTCATCAGTTCAAAGAGCTGCCCCGGATCAAATGGGAGGGCTGCCGCCCTTCTGCGATCACTTGGGGGTCCTCTTCACACTCATCTCCCTCCAGGGTGACCTCTGACCCTTTTCAGGGTCCCCTGGCGGGAGAAAACCAGACAGCAGAGAGAGCAATCACTCCGCATGTCTGCTGGCATCGCAATCACAAACCGGAAGCCAAGGACAACATTTTCCAAGAGGTATTTGGACAAATTTTAACCAGCAACAGGTTTCCCCCTTCAGCAAAGCTCAATTTTTTTGTTGGAGATCAACCTTATTTTGAAATTGTAGTTCATGCTACAAAATAATGATTACTGTATGGACAAAAAAAAAATAGATACCTGCAGGAAACTAATCACCAGCTTTCAGTTCTATAACTGAGTTTAAGTCATAATTTGTTGCATCTTCAAATCATTTCAAGTAATGAAGTTCAAGGAAGGAACTTCATCAAGGGCTCAAGAATAATTTTATCCACTAAGCCTCAAACCCAGGAATTCATTGTCTTCAAGGTGTCTTGTGTGTCTTGAAACCTTCTGGACTAGGTTGAAATTGCCATGCAACCTTTAGCGGAAAAAAAATTCTATTTGTCATTCTCAGTCAGAGAAACAGTAAGGGTTAAAAAAAAATCTAAATATTTATCAGGAATGAATAATTGTAACTGATTTGCTTATGGGGATTCCTGGAGTGGGAAAAAAGACTGAATTCATCCGATGTATAGTTCATCAATACTCTTGCTGCATGTGCTTTCCCCCCTGCCTCTTTCTCCTGTTTTTATTCATGATGCTGTGCCCAGGCATGGAGTGAACAACTGGAGAAATAGTTAGGAATACTAAACCAGTTTTAGGATCAAAAATACTAGAAGACTAGTTGGCACTTTGGACTTAATTTATCCATTCTCAGCCTCTGTATTGTTTATGGGCTGAGCCCATAGCAGAAAAAACACTTTTTGCAGGTATTTTTTCCAATTAAAAATTGCTCCTTTTTCAATTTTTTTTATGATGAGGTCAAGAATGGTGACATTCACCTGTTTTGATTGAAGCAAGGAAGCATTGTTAATCTTCTGAATTAATTTTGCAATAACATGTAATCAAATCTGAACAAAGTCAGTATTTTGTTATGATTTGGTTTTTTAAGTGAAAAAAAAATTCATTGGGAAAGGACAGTTCCTTTCCAAAAGTGCTGTTTTCTCACTGAAAATATTCACATAGTGAAGCCTTGGCTATACAGTTTGGCAAAAGTCACTCTGTTCCACTATGTGTCTGTGTTGTCTTATTCTGAGATCAAGGTAGATTCAGTATGGCATTAGAACATTGATTTACTGATAGATTTCCATTTAACGTGTGTCTACTGCTCTCCAAATATGTCCAGAATATTGGCAATGTTTAAGGATTCCTGGAGAGGTCTCTGTAGAAACAAGAGTGGAGCATCTGCCTTCTGAGGATTCACACTTACACATTTGTTGTGCTGCTTGTTTATGTACCCTCTCCATGGCAAACACCTGCCCTGTTTCACAACCCTTTCTTGCAGTGCTCACAGTTTATATATTTCCTTATGTTTTGTGCATGAATTAAAAATGTAAACAACCTGCCACCAGGCAGTTCCCTGGTTCCTGTGAAATGCTTCTCAGCATAATCAACCTGTAACATAAGTGTCAAAGGAATACCAAGAACTTCTTTTAATCCCCAGGTGGGTATCACACCAGCAATTACTAAGGGGTTAGGGTTAGAGTTAGGGTTAGGGTTAGGGGTTTTTTTTGAGGCGGCGGCGGAGGAGGAGATCCTTGACTCTGATAGAACTAAGTTCTAGGTTCTCCAGATCACTGATTATTAAGTATTCTCAAATGCACTCAACTCTAGAAAGGCGGTGGGCAAATTTTATTCTCAGTCTTAGAAATCCGTGTCAGAAGCGAAACCAGATTCACAATTGAATTGAATTCAAACTGTTGGCAGAGATCATTTTTTCAATATTAGGATTACCAGATGTAAGTTCAAAAATCCACAATCATCATTAGATGGCAGGAAAAAACCACTCTTTGTTGACCTCCAATGGTTGTCTAAGTTAATAGCTTCAATGTGGTAATTCTATTCAGTGGGGCCATAGTTTATATCTAATTATAGAACAAATTTTACCAAGTAAGGGCAAAACTGAGCTGGTCAGATGAAGCCCTCAGATAAGACCCAATGTGATCTCTTGCCATAATTTGTTATTTATCTTGAATAACAACTGAACTAATAGATGCAGTTCAGCCATCTTAAGTTAGGCTGCCAGATCAGCACCGAAATTCTGGACAGCCATTAGATGTAACACAGAGGTTCCAAACTCTCTGCTTCTATCTAATAGTTTTCCGGGTGTAGCCCAGATCCAGGAGCTGTACCTAACTGCCTAATACTACCAGCCTACCTCAGTGTGCATCAGCCATGTCTCCAAGCAACCTCCCTGTCTGAGCTGTCACAACAGTTCCACAATAACCAACAGCTCCAGCAGGAGAGCAGCTCCATTGCTGATAAATAATACTGGGATGACAAAACTCCTGGAGCTACAACTAAGGTTGTTAAGATCCCAGTAATTATCCCCTATTTCAGCACATCATTTAGCCAAAACAAGCCCACCAGTTGTCAGTTTGTTCCTTGTAACTACAACTTAATCAGGTTAACTGTCTTGATCTCTCTCTGGCAAAGGCCTTCGAGAAAGCATTGAAAGGTGGGAAGAATATGAAGTTGCCTACTACTTACTAAAGTTATTGGATGACTAAGATAAAATTTAATATGGAATGGATTTCCTCTCTGTGAAGGAGGAATCCTTTAATCACTTCTTTGGGAATTTTATTTACAGAATGTTCTACAGGCACAAAAGATGCAGCTTGTGCAATGTAAAACAGCTGGTTTCATACTTTCCTTTGAAAAAGAAAAAAAAATACCAAGAAAATATTAGGTAAATATTTCAAAAGATCAGAGTAAAATAATCTGATTTTATATATTTATGCCTTCCACCCACCACCCACCCTTTATTTTGCTTTGGTTGAGATCAACTCAAATGATATTGCCTTGAGATCCCAAGAACAGGGAAGTTACTTGTTTTGCAGGACAAATTGCTGTTTCTCTATTTGAATTATTCAGCCTGATAAAATAGAAGTCCCGTAGGTGCTGTCACAGTCCCACTGATGTCAGCAAAACAAATACTCAAGACATTTATGGAGCATGGTACATATTCAGATGAAAAGTCAGCTTTACCAACTGTCCAATCTCCAACAGACTTAGAAGCTAGCCCCACTTAGTTCTAGAGAACATTTTCTAACAAGAATCTTTATTCTTGTTATTATAATTATAAACTATAGATTTATATTTCTGAGCAGTTTTTCTGCTAAACGTTCCCCAAAGAAGCAAAGTGAGGCAGCTTTTATATTATTCTTTCCCAGCCATTAATTTCTGTAATACTTTCATGAACTGTTGTTTTCATCTTGTAATATTTTTGATACTTGTTGTAAACTGTTTGGAATTTATTTTTACTTATTTACTTGCTCACCAGCATTTGGATGCTGCTTACTTGTTTGATTCTAGGCAACATTTAATATATACAACTAAGAGCATCCATAAAAGCATCTATAAAACAAACTATAAGAAGTAAAGCATGTTTTTTTTTTAAAAAAAGTTCTTGTTATCATTAGGTCAAGTCTTTCTGACAAAATGCCCCCAAGAAGGGGACTATCCACTATTTTTCTAGAGGACAGATGGGTGGAGTCCACCAAATGTCAGGTGCCATGTTGTTTGAAAGAAAAAGATCTGCTTCGGAAATACTTTTCTGAGCCCCCAACCTCCCCTGATCTGGGGGTAGGAACCCCAGAGTATTCTCTCCCCACTAGCAGGCAGACAAGAAGGATCCAAGCCAAATAGGGTTTTTATTGTTAACCACTGGCATTTTCAATTGGGACTCCAAGCCCACTGACAACCAATGTCGCTCTCCCAAGTCAGTATTATTTTGCTTAGTCCTTTAGAATTGGACAGCAGCCAACCAGCTGTGCCAGATGCAGCTCCCAAGTTAACTTCAAGGGTAACTATACATAACATGAGCTGCAGTAGTGTAAAGGAAATGGCATGAGCATAAGTTAGCGCCTCTTCATCCAGGAAAGGTGAAGACCCATTGAAGTTGGCCAAACATCCCATTTTAACTATGGCTTCCACTGCCATAGCAGGAGTATGACTCCAGGAGAAATCTCCAGCTGCACACAAGCTTGTTCAAGGAAGTGCCATCCTGTTAACTGTATAAGTGTGTGTGTATGTCTATTTCTATCTATGTATTAGACAACAGGCAAGATCATCCCTAGAGTCAGAGTATTTCTGTGCTAAAGGTAACTTCATCTTATTGGGATGCAACTATAATCTGTTTTATAATTGAATCTAACTCAGCCCATTATCTTACTCCTCCAGGCATTCCATTGCATCTCCTGCTTGGCTTGGGATAGAAATATAAGCTAGATATCCTCAATGTATTGACAGTACCTAATCCTAGGTGGATAATTTCCCCTAGTGCCTTCCTCTAGATTAGTAAAGAAAGTGGGGGAAAAACCTAGTCCCAAGATCACTCTACAGTGAAATGTCCATAGACTAAACCTCTCTATCCCCAACTGTAGTAAATTGGAATAAAACCACTATCAAAAAATAAAAAATCCCAAACCCCAAACCCCAACTCTTGCAGACAGCCCAAAATAATGTCATGATTGATACTACTGAAAGTTACTGAAAAATCTAACAAAATCAAGAGATTGTATCACGCCTATCCACATCCCATCATAAGTTATCCTTAACAGTGTTCAGCATAGTCCCCATATCGTGGCAATGCCTGAAACCAACTGGAAGGGATTCAGATCATTCATCTAACCATCATTTAAGCCTCTGGAGCTTAAACCCAACAACCTTCTCAATGACCTTACCAAGAAATGATAGGTTGGAGACTGACCCATAGTTATCTAAGATCAAGATATTGGTTTTTAAGGCAGGGGTACCATTTTTGCTTAATAATAATGATTAGATCACCCAGCACTTATAAGAGCCCTAGATGTTTTTTAAAACTGGCTTTAGAAAAGGCTGAGAAACATAAGACATTACTGCTGATGCATGCTGGGTAATTGAGAAAGCCAAAGAATATCCAAAAGAAGTCAGTATGTTTGTCATTGATTACAGAATTGCAATCAATTGTGTTAATCATATCAAATGGAATGTGTTTAGAAAAATGAACATCCCAGTATATCTCATTGTCCTTATGAGAAACCTATATATGGATCAGGAAGCCACAATACAGACAAAACGTGAAACAGACTGCCTCTGGTTTTGGTAAAAGAGTGAGACAAATTGTATTCCCCCTAATCATTTATTCAACCTATGTGCTGAATATATATTAAGAGAAGCTGGGTTGGAATTAGATGACCATGATTTTAACACTGGCGAAAGAAACATCAATAACCTGTGCTATACTGAGGACAATGCACTAATAGTCAAAAGATGCAAAAGATCTGCAGGGTCTATTAATAAAAGTCAAGGAGCAGAGTGAAAACATGGGACTAAAATGAAATATAAAAGAAGCCAAAATAATGACAACAGGGAGAACAATCAGCCTTAGAATTTGCAGTAATATTTGAAGATATCAAAATGGTGGGTAACTTCTACCTTTTAGGATCAACCATCGATGGTAAAGGGACACTCTTGTCAAGAAATATTCCGCAGAATACACTGTGGAAGAGCCATGTGGAGCCTTGGAAAAAATATTCAGATGCCATGAGGCATCTATACCTACAAAGATCAAATAGTGCAAGCCCTGATATTCCTTGTGACACTCTGTGGAAATGAAAGTTGGACTTTGAAGAAGCAGAATGGAAAGAGTGTCAAAAACATAAAAGAATCCTAGACCTTCTCAAGAGGCGGGATCTCATGAGATTCTGCCTTTCTAGCATACAGCGCAGTGAGCATGAGGGAGCATTCCTCAAAATACTTGGCAAACTGCTCACAAAGGCCCGCAAAGGGATTTTCTGGTCAAAACTGAAGAGAGAATATATAACTCTAAATATTGCTACTGGTCTGCTTTCCATAGAGACAATAAGTAAGAAGAAGTAATAATAGTTTTCCTGCTCTTATGGGCACACTGTAGGCTCAAATGTGGACTTTCAGCCATTCCTCATTTTCTGCCATCGTTGCTCCAGCCATCTTCTTTGGCACATCATCTCCCAGAGGTCCTTACTAAAGTAACAACACCCACCCATACACTCCAGGGCAGCTGCTCTAGGAGAAGTCATTTGGGCACAATCCCATTGAGAGCCCCGGCTGCTTCTATGTTCCTGAGTTCAACCAAGTAACCCATAGATCTACCTGCTAAAAGCAGTATTCAAATAATTATGAATAAATAATAAAATAAAATCACTTTAGCGTGATCAAGTTTAATTTGCAAATATTGTTCCTTTTACAATGAGGATTTTGAGAGGAAGTTATATTTAACCTTCCTCTTCTTAGATTTAAGCTCTAAAGAAAATTTATCCAGGGCAAATCTATGGCAAGTCTTTGTTCTGCAAATATCAAGGTCACTGTATCAGCAAAGAGAAATCAAGTGATTGCAGCTGACATGTCACAATAATCATAAAGCTGATATGTGACAAGCACAATTACTTCGCAAGACTCACTCACCACCAGTGCTTTTTGGAAGTAAGATGTTGCAGATAATTCTGTTTCACTGTCAGTGACTCTGTAGACCTCAATCTGCACTTTACATGACATAAAAAGCCTAGCGGCGTCTTGGGATAAAGTACTAAACTACCAATTGCTTCACCTATAGAGCATATTGTTTCTTGCATAAAAGGGAACCAAGTAGGACATTTTATTCAGTGTAGTTTGCCCACAGGGAAAACTCCACTACACAGCATCCAAGAGAAAAGATGCTCATGAGATGACAGATTGCTGAGGGGGGGGGGAAGGGACCTGGACCACAGGTGGTAGCTTCCACTTCTGGATGCGCCAATGTGTCTGTGCACACTTTAAAAATGATAAAACCCCTGGAAAATTAGCACACTTGGCTAATTTTACCTTAATCGAGGGATTGTGGTAAATTGGAGTTTGTTTTTGTTTGTTTTTCAGCAAAACATAATAGCAATAATAGCACCCCCACACAAAAGGACACTCTTCATGTTAGTACTGCAGGGAGCATGCTAGGATCTCATTCCACACATGTGCAAACAAGCCTAATTGTTGAAAAGGAGTTAAGAAGTAGTTTCTAAATATGAGGCCCAGCTAACTTTAGGTCCACGTAGGCCACATTATGGGCTGTGACTTTGGTTGGACTCTATTGATTCCCAGCTGCTTGTCCCAACCACAAAAATCTTAGTTCCTTTTTTTCTGGAGAGATTTTGTTGGCCAGAATTCACCCTCTGGCCACTTACCTTCGTCACCATATCATCCCTGTTCTTTCAGGACATCCAGTTTGCCATGTAAGCCTGATTGGCAATGATTTATAGAGAGGCTACATAAAAAGTCAAGGAGAGGAAATGACTCCCAAAAGTAGAATCCTTATATGTCTGCTTCACCTGTTCACAAAAGTTCATTAAATAAACTTTTAAGTGTGAAACCATGGAAACATATGCATTTAAAGCTTCTTAGTGCAGCACCTTCATGTTCTTTGGCCAGATCATTCTAGGTGCTGGCTACTTTACTTTTAGCTTTTGGCTTGAATAAAAGACTGCTTGTACATTTTGCATTGTATTTCTGTAGTTTTATTGCTTTATTTGTTAGATTTCCACTGCACCTTTGCTTAAGGAGCTCAAAATAGTGATATCCAAAATAAGCCTTATTTATGGCAGGATAGGGACTCGTGTCATCACATACATACTATAATTATATATTGCATCTTTATCTGACACAAGTATGTGAGTTAGGGCAAGGGTCCCCAAACTGTGGGCTGTGGCCCACTACTGGGCCACAACCTATTGACCACTGGGCTGCGTAAGGGGCTGGTCGGTACGCGTAAGGTCGGTACGTGTAAGGGGCTGGTCGGTACGCCCCACCCATGTGAGCGTTATCCCAAGCATTGCGGACATTCATGGCCCAACTTGTGAGAGCATTGTTGCAAGTGTTTGCGGCCCCACTAGTGTGAGTGTTCACAGCCTTACTCGTGAAAGGAGTGGGTGTTCATGCATGCACACACATTCATTCACCCACACCCCAAAACCATCCTTTTCCCACCCTCCCTCCCTGCTTCGGGCCACCAACCCGAAAAGTTGGGGAACTCTGAATTACAGTATTTGTATGATGAGATCACCTTGCATATGTCATCATTTGTTCCCCTTATATTGCCTCCCCTCCCCATATCCATGGTTGAAAATCTAGAGATTTATGGCCGCAGCAGATGTGCCAATAAAGTTTCTTTTGAATTACATAAAGAACAGATTTAGGAAAAAAATAGTTTTTACCTGGATCACAACAAGCAGAAAGAGAAATAATAAATCTTTCTTCCTTCATTACTAACACTCTGACTCTTTACTTTTTAAAAAACACATGTTAATTACATTCTCAAAATTAACTTTTCATCTGAAGTAAACCTTATTTTCATTTATAAAATGAAAACTGTGTTGTTATTGTTTAAAAAAACAAAGTTTCTTGGAATATATCTGTGAGGGAAAAATGTATACCCACACGCACACAAACATACACAGCGCCCCAATGACTACACTGATAGGAAAGGAAATTTCTTAGTGCAACGAAATACATAAATGACTCAGAATAAGCCTGGTTGAAGGGCCATTTCAGATTTTCAAGAACTTGTTCCTTTTAATAGTAGCTCCATTCTGTAAATTATTTAAAAAGCTGCATATAAAAAACCCCACACATTAATTTTTCTACTCATTTTTCTACATCTCAGGTCACAACTTTCCTAATATAGACATTTTCAAATACTCATTTCCCTAACGTGCCCTTTCTGTACACAAATTGTGCAGCCAATGACTGCATTGCGAAGTCTATATTGCAATCCTCATCGTAGTTTGAAGACTATAAATTTGACTGGTTGATTTAAAATAAAACAGAATTCTTCTTTGTCCCTAAAACATGGGTGCAGTTTTTAAACTGAGGAATCACTTGCATTTTTAAACAGAAGCCTATTGAATTGCCTTTCTTCAGTTGAGGCCTTTAGCATGCATTTTGCTCATACCCCAGTCCTATAATGGCACATACTCACTATTTCTCACATATTTCCACCATGGTGATTACTATAAACTATCCTGAGGCTGTCATGGAGCAAGATGGAATGAGATATAAATAGACTAGAGCTAGCTTCCTTGAATTAAATATTTCATTAGCAACCCCTGACCTTTCTCTTGTTAATAGCATGTGGGTGCAATAAGGCATAGGCTGGCAATCATGCAGAATTGTTGGTCTCTTGCATTTCATAAATATGGTTGAGCATGATGTTTAAGGAGCAGAGGTTGAACCAAACAAGCTCACACAGCTATATATATATATATATATATATATATATATATATATATATATATATATATATATATATATATATATATATAGTGGCTTGCAGCCATGCATGCTCAGGCCTGTGGGGGCTCTGAGGAGGTTGAGAGACATAATAATTGAACGTGAAGATTATTTATACCCTTGCTGCAGGCTGATCTAGTATTAATCAGACCCTGATTAGTTTCATAGCAGTGATGTTCAGTAATAGAATAAATGGCAAATAATAGAGAGTGCATTTTGCTAATATAGAGCTACTGTCACCTGCTTTTGACATTCTGGAGAGTATAATAATCTAACCTATCAATAAACCAGCTTTGTTATCAATGTCAGTGTCAAGATGGAGCCAATCTAGCACTGAAATGCCAGGATTATTATTGCAGCTCAAGATATTAATCAACAAAAGAAAGTGAGAAATGTAAGGACCATTCCATTTCTTAAGGTAAGAACCAAAGCCTTAAGACAGCAGAGAAATCTGCAAGTCTCCGTGAACCCCAGTGAAAGTGTTTTATTAAATTATGTATCCAGCTAAATTATGAAAAGATGTTGAGACCAAGGGATTGTCTTTAGATGGAATGATTAAACAACATTAATCTGTGTATTTAATGCACACATAACTAACTTTTTATGCATGGAATTTAAGGCATGCAATGGAAGCCAAGATATGTTTCATACTGATGTTGCATTTGTTGTTTCATTTGGGAAGCATTTCAGTGCCAAAAAACAACCTCTAGAAAACATGACCACTTCTTTCCCATTTGATCCAGATAACTGAGTTCAGTAGGTGCATCCATACCATTCCAAATAAAATGAAAATAATTATGCAGTTCTAAAAATCATACAAAGATTGAAAACATAACATTTTCAAAAAGGAACTCTCCTCCTAATTAAGAGTTCTCCTTTGAGACAACGATCTCTAATTCAACATTCTCTGCCCCCTTGAAAAGATTTGTAGCTTTCCTCCTTCTGACCTTAGTATGTTGATATTGAAAGAGATTAAATGGAGGTGGATCGTTGGCATAACAGGGCTAGATCCTGAAAAACCCTCTAGATCTGTCATGTAAAATTCTCCTCAATGGGAATAGTGGCCTCAGTGGGGGAGCAGAATTTGAACCAGCCTAAAAGTTGATTTGAAAAATGTCCCTCAGGTTGTGAAGGCTTTGTTTCAAAAATTACAGAAGTAAAATCGCTTCTCCCTTATCCTTGCCCAAATGGCTTAACACTACTAGAGCTCTGGAAATTGTGGAGTCTCCAATACTAGAACCCTGTATATAAGATTGCTTTGCTATAGTCTTTTGCTATCCAGAGGTTCTAAAGAGAATCTTCCATCACTGTACAAAAGTTACAGAAAAATAATCATTTGCCCTAATCCAATCGTTGAAAGAACTTCATTCCTGTTTGATTTTATCTTCACTGGCTTCTAGCTTGCTTCAAGTTGCATTCAAAGTCCTGATTGTAGATATCCTAATTTGTTTAGAACTGCCTTTCTACTTTATGAATCTGACTTATGTGACTACATGGGAGGAGGGGACCTGGAATGGAGCTGTTGAAAGAAAAATCTTCATCAGGGTCCATTCCAAGCTGGGAATAAACAAAATGGAGGCTGTTTGGAAAGAAGGTTCTTTATTGAGTTGCAGAACCAGGCAGAAATGTGGCTCTGGGGCACCACTATGGGAGTGGTGGGTTTTTATAGCTTCTTGGGCTTTTGTGTTTGGAGTTGTTCCTGTTCCTGTGGCATGAACTTTGACCTGAGCTTTTGAGTGTGCCCTTTTGGTATTCTGATGGTGGTGGGTTAATTCTATTATGTCCTAAAGGTCATGTCCTGCTTCTCTGGGGCTGTGGCTGATGGCTATGTCCTGTGTTGGATTTTTGGGTGAGGGGTTGCTGATTCTAATCCTATCTGAATGGGATTATCAAATCTGCATTTCTACAGAACTGGCCTCTGCCTGAGGCTATTAAGAAAAACCGGGCCTGCTTTTCTGCCTTTAAGATCCTTTGAGAAATATAATATTCTGCCTTTTTAATATTCCCCAAAATATTTCTTTTTTGGGGGTGGGGAGTGCTGTCTTCCTACAGAGCCATTGCTACTGCTCCAAACTGCTTGCCCAATTGTGTCTTGAAGCCTCAGAGAAATTTTCAAGGATTTCTCTCTCCACAGTCTGAATTGGATTTTTTTTAAATCTCATATTTCTTTTGCCAGCACACGAAATCTTGTCCCCTTCTGTTAAGTTTGCTGATGGACAGAGGCCTGAATCTCTTTACATAATTTCTTCTAAGATTCTGGAAAGGATAAAAATAGGAAGACAAACTCAGAAAAATCAAGATCTGCAAAGCTACCATAAGAGAAGCCCTTTATAAAGGTGAACCTCCTTATTTTTATAGATCAGCTGGATTTCCAACTATGCTGTTCCTCTCTTATTTAGATGCGCCAATGCTGCTTGTTCATTCATTCCCCCAACTTAATTTAATGTCTGAAGGATTTTTAATGGTTTTATGAATGGACACACAATGGCTGGGAGAAAGCAATATGTACAAGGCTGCAGGTCTACAGAAGGTGAAATCTATACTTCAGCATGAGTATAAGCCGCACTTTCCACATTTTTTTAACCAGGTTTTCTCTTGCTTCTCCCTCCTCACCCAGTGCAGGAAAAAAGCAGATCATTCTTGCCAATGGTCCAAACAATATGTATCCACAGGGTTTCTGTAATTAGGACAAGACATCTCAGTGGCAGGAAGCTGAGAAGAATTTAGGTGCCCTAAATTCTTCTTGGATATATATTTTAAAGGATCTGTGCTGTAGAGCTACAATGAGCATGATCCAGGAGAAATGAACTGTATTACTTATTTGAAATGGCAGAACAGACTGAAGAATAGTTTGCCATATTTCACACCTCAGATTTGACCACAATTCTATTCCAATTAGAAAGATCTTGCCATTATTCATTGACTGAAGCCTAATTTAAAGCAACATGACTACATTCTCTAAATCAACATTAGTGTATCTTCCAGATATTTTGCATTACTGTCATCCCCAAAACCACAGACTGCATTGGAAAGGAATTCTGGAAGTGATCAGTCAAAACAGTGAGAAGGCACTGGGTTGATCATTTGGTCTAAATATTTATTTCATATCCTTGATGGAGTCTGTTCTTTTAAGTATTCCAGAATCTATGATCATTATAGAAAAAATAATAAAATAAGCATTAAACTATATTTCTCTCTGTGGTTTATAGCCTATAATGAGCAAAGCAGGCAAAAAAAAAAAAAAAACCAACCCAGGTGGTAATTTTGCTTTTGGGTTTTGTTTACCAAAAGTGTAATAACTGTTAAAGGGTAATGCAAATAAGAAACCAACAACAGATTGTTCCATCAGTGTAATATAGAAGTGTGTTTTATTTCTTTGACCATAAATCACAACAAATATAATATGCTATCTTTTCCAGGGTAGAACGTATGTATATAGATATATCAGAACTATACAAACTGTAACAAGAATTATGAATAAATAAGTTGGATATCAAACTATCAACTTCCATACAAGCACATTCTTATCAAAACATCGAGCAATGTCAAATTGACAAGTGGAAATATTCTGTTCAAGTGTTCTAAATTTCAATCTGAGAAAGGCACCTTTCTAAATGTACTGAAAGTTGCACCACACAACAAAAACGGCACTCCACACAAACCCCTACCTAAGCCATTTTCTTTCGCTCATATTTTCTGCTCCTACAGCCCTTTGTTGCTAGTTGATAGTCTTCTGGCTATCTGATCACTGGGCACTAGACCAAGGAAAAGAACTGTAATTTTTAACATTTTGATTCCAATAATTAGAGCTGAGATTTGAATACTGTATTGACATTTTCATCCCGGGATTCCAAATAATCACTCTCTGACATTCCTTCATCTTGTAAATTTGGATTCCAGAATGAAAGTTGTTAATCAGATAGCAAATGCCAATTAAAGAGTTGCTTTTGAGCTGATGCCCTAATTTCCATACTTCACCAAGGACACACTTCTTTTTTTTATGCCTTATTTGTAATACTGGAGTTATTATACAGCTTTTTTTTTTCCTACCAGGATAATTAGACAGCTTCTCCCAATTTATTTTTATGTTATGGATAGGATCCCAGTAGCAGGAGTTTTCCATATCAAGCTGGAAATTGAAATGGAAATAGAACTAAACATGAAATCTAGAAGACCTGAACGGGTGCCTGGAAGCTGTAAAGATCTGGATGGAGAAAAACAAGCTCAGATTTTAAATCCTATCAGCATGAACTTGCTATTTGTCATTGGTAGTAACTCTGGAAGGAATGGATTTCCCCCCTCAAAAGAACATGGTTCATGACTTGGAGGTCTTCTTGGATGCTCAGCTACTGTTCAGATAACAAGTAGAAATCAGGTAGCTGAGCTTCACCTAGTATGCCAGTTTGGGCCATAGCTGGATCAGATTAGACTCCAGCTGGGACTGTCCATGTAGTTGGTACAGACATAACAACCAGACTGTTGATAGACCACTTTACTTGTGCAGAATGACTCTAATTTTAAAACAATTGCCATAAATATGAGCAGGCTTCTATGTCCAATTCGAAGTCTTGATTATTGCCTATACAGATGTATCAGGCAACATCTTGCCAAAATTGATTATGCCAATCCAGTCTGAAAATGTCTAAGAGATCAGTTGAGAAGACACACAACCCCACATCATGTTTCCCCTCCACAGATACCTCTTCTTGCATTATACAAGCAGGTAAAAATGATACTGTTCCAAACTGTCTTCAGCCCTAGATGATTTGGAATGACTCTTACACAGACTCTTTAAAAAAAATAATTTGTTTTACTGCTATTGAGATTCCTTTTGTACTATGTTGTTTGCCATTCAGGATTTTTTAGGACTGTGGGAAGGGGCGACAAATATTGTTACATAAATTAATTTGTGCACATTGATCTATTACAAGTGGTTTGCTCATTGAACAGTAAATGTAAATTGATACTGACTTGAATTTTAAATTTTCAATGATCATTTAAAAAGGGAGCGTTGTTGATTCTTTATTAGGTTAACTAAAAGTTAACGCAATTTGTATAAGAACTCTTCCTCAAGCACAACATCAACATTAAGAAGAAGGGAAGGTTAGAACAAGATATACCAGATAAAAACATCTTGGTTTTTCTTCTTCTCTCTTCATAAACAAAAGTTTCAACATTATATCATGATGTTTCAAATTTCTCTGTCCTAGTTCCCTTTTGTTGGCTGCCTCTCCATTGTTCAGAAAAATTCAGAGTGCATTTGCATCATTTCATACAATTTTTAAGACTTATGGAAAAATAAAATATAGCCCTGTACTATATAATAATAATAATAATAATAACAACAATAACAATAATAACAATAATAATAATAAAGTTGGAAGGGACCTTGGAGGTCATCTAGTCCAACCCCCTGCTCAGACAGGAAACCCTATACTATTTCAGACAAATGTCTGCCCAGTCTCTTCTTAAAGACTTCCAACCTGCTTCTGGAGGCAGGTTGTTCCACTGATTAATTGTTCTAACTGTCAGGAAATTTCTCCTTAGTTCTAGGTTGCTTCTCTCTTTGGTTATTTTCCATCCGTTGCTTCTTGTCCTGCCCTCAGGTGCTTTGGAGAATACCTTGACTCCCTCTTCTTTATGGTGGCCCCTGAGATATTGGAACACTGCTATTGTGTCCCCCCTTGTCCTTCTCTTCATTAAACTAGACATACCCAATTCCAGCAACCGTTCCTTGTAAGTTTTATCCTCCAGTCCCCTAATCATCCAGTCCCCATACATCCATAGCAATATCTAACTACACAAGAAAACAACAACAATCTGAATAGATTAAGTCCTTGATTTCATCAGTTACTGACCAAGCTATTAACTTACTTGTATAGCATTCCATACTTAGCAAATTTGTTACACAGACACACAGACACATACACTAGTTTGAGCACTCCCTTTGTTGCGAGAGACTTGGATTTGAATACCAAATGGTTCCTACCTTACCAATAGAGGTCCTTGGGCCCTAACATTTCACATGCCTATTTCAAATATGAGAGTGACATGGAGTGTTGTGCCAGCTCAGACCTTGCCTGGATTGACAATCTGATTAGCATCAGCTATTGGTGAACCAAGACAATATGATGATATCTGGGCTATTGAAACAATCCAAACATGGATGAGACAAGAGAACCTAGAAATGATGGGATGCTACTGCAACAGTAGATCTAATGAGAGGGGATATATGAAACATAGGATGGAACTATGGATGGACAAAAGACCTGCATCCACACAAGTGAGAAACAGCTACTTACCCAATATTTCAACGTAATGAAGAGGATGCTGCTCTCATAACTTGTGACACACCAACTACACATTATATTCCGAACTCAAGAAGAAAAACTGGATGGGCAGCCAACACCTGAAGCTGAAACATCATTGCCACCCATTACAGACCACACCTGATAATATGAGGCATAAGATCATGAATAAAATAGCTATGGTTAACCCTCAACACACTCACACAAATAATGTAAATGTCTGATTACAACAGAAATTATGCTACAGTACGTACTCTTGAAAGGCAAGGTCTGAGAGAAAACACACACATACACGCACACACACACACACACAAACACACACACACAAAACATGCTTCAAACTTTTCCCAGCTAGCCCAAACATTTATGCCAATGTCAGAAAAATAAAGGAAAAGAAAGCAAAAACAAACTAAGACTTTTTCAGGGAAGTGAAAAAGCATTTTAAAAGATAAAACTCAATCCAGAAGCAAATAATCCTTGACACATACTGTAGAAGATCCCTGATTAAATTATTACATGTTAATTTTAAAAGGATCAGACAATTGATGGTGATGCAGCTTGAGTAGACAAGATTGGATTGGGTAGAAAAGTAATAGGGACTACCAGAATAAGGCTGCAAAAATCCAAATGGCAGCCATGAGTTCTCTTAATGGACTTCTCATGGTCCTCTGGATTTCTACTGCCTAGATCAGATAGATCGGTGTTTCTCTACCTTGACAATTTTAAGGCATGTGGACTTCAACTCCCAGAATTCCACAGCCAGCAATGCTGGCTGTAGAATTCTGGGAGTTGAAGTCCACATGCCTTAAAATTGTCAAGGTTGAGAAACACTGAGATAGATAGACCTTCCAAGCAATTTGGTAATTTTCAGCTGTTTGAGTTTCCACTCAATCTTTTGAACAAAGCAGAATATTGAGATATAGAAAAACCAGGGCTTTTTTGTCACAGAACGCCCAGAACGGAGTTCTGGCACCTTTTTGGGATGGAACTTTGCATGGTAGGCAAGGCGGGTTATATGACATGTGTGAGTTCCGGCAACTTTTTTTTTTTTTTTTTTACAAAAAAAGTACTGAGAATAACAACATTGTTTCTGCTGATACTCATGATTCTTTCATTTTATTTGAAATCTCCTATCACGTCTTCACCTTCCTCCAAGGAACATTTCAAATTTTCTCTCTGAATACATGGAATTATCTCACTTTATGATTATATAACCATACAAGAAAGTTGGAACCAAGATCCACACACTGTTCTTTATGGCTGAATAGGACATGATCAGAATTGCTCGATCAAGGGCTTTACCCAGGATAGTATCGGTCTCTGCCTTTGTATGCAGATATTCTACCTGTTGCTGCTTTCCCTTTCACTATTACCTATTCTGGTTTAATGCAATTTTGCTAAGATATTTAATTTTATGTCATTACTTGACATCAGGCGTTAATTTTTCAGATGTTTCAGGTGCAGATGGGAAGAAGTTATTCAGTTGATCTTTGAAACTGAATGGAGCATATTTAATCTTGCACTTTCCAACCAATATATGAACAGAAATTCAATTATCCTGTGAAAGTCAGTTTTCTCCAAGTGATATAACTTTCAAGTTCAAAATTAAATGCAAAATGGATGTAGTGGGGGGAAATATGTCAAAAGAGATATACCACTTAAAAACAACATACAGAGATTAATTTTTATCAAAGATAAACGCTTGAAAACCATTTGTACCCAAATTGCTAGGAAAGTTAACATATAAAAGAAATGCACCAAAATGTATACTCTCAGATGTGGAAATAGGATGAACGTAAAATAGAAATGGATAAATTCTTCAAGCTTTTTTAATATTCTGGGTTGACATCTCTGTACAATGGGAAAATCTGAAATTCAACATTTAAATTAGGCTGAATTAAATTCTTTAAATTCCACTTAATTTCCATGCATATTTGAAATTTTATGTGTGCATATGTGTACTTATGCACATACCAGTTCAAGCTTCTGCCTTTTGGAGAAAATAGAGTTGCACGAATTTCTGTGTTGCCCATTTCAACAGCCGGCATAGATATTTAATAATATTTGGTGGAGGAAAATATCCTCCTTTGACTTGTTTCATCTCCAGAAATTTCTACAAGGATTGCAACACTCTGTTATATAGCTATTGTTTTCCTCCTTCTCTGTAAGATTATTTTTTATTGTGCCGTCTGTTTTTTTTAATTGACTCTTTTCATTATATGTAATATGTAACTGCCAGCTGATAATTGACCATAAACTGTATACACCCATCCACATATACCATCAGCTCAGAAAATGCAAAACCCTTTATCGTAAAATAAATCACAGACGAGTAATGATTTTATTAAGTGTGGTAAAATATATTTCCATTTGCATATCATTCATGGATCTTTGGAGGTATTTGAAATTGATTCCAAGTATTTCAGAGTGCAAACAATATGATATAACACTTAGAAATGCCCCCTTACAAAAGCTCACATACTAATTTCCCACAGGCAACTAATGTTGTTTTGACCCCAACTCAATCAGCCAATTCTGCACCTACATGGTCCTTCTAGAATTATTTTCTTACCAAAATCATGACATCAACGAATTAAATATTACTATTTAAAGGAAAGAGCCTCTGTTTGGATGAAGGCCAGAACAGAGTCCTAGACTTTGTTTGGGCAATATTCATAAAGCCAAACTGCGTATCTTGTGCAAAATTCTCACAGCTGCTTCTTCTAAAGAGAAAAAGAGTGGGCGGGGAGTGCTATCCTTCCCTGCCTGTCAGTTTCCTACTGCAACTTCACTCCTACTAGGATGCCTAAAACATATGGTGTCCAAAGCATGTTGGAGCTTCACCAAATGTTGATGTATCTAGAACACCCCTCCGAGGAAAAGTGGAGCCAAGAGGCTTTGACAGGGGAGGGTTAAGTGTATCTTCCCAAGCTTCTTCCCTCCTATAATTTGCACTTGTTTCAGATCTCCTGTACTAAGCAAAAGCGGTTTTATGCATTTTATTACCTACATTGTAATGGGTCGTGTTATCTGGCCCACATAAAGAGAATTAGTTAGCTCCGAGGTTGAAACCAATGCTTTAACTTCTCAATTTTTTTTCCCCTCCAAGACCCACAGGTCAAACTTTTGGATGCTGATGCAGAACAGAGTATTTAGCTCAGCAATATATTTTTTGATAAAAACTAGCTCTGAACAATCCATATCAACAAAATGTCTAAGAAGAGAAAATGTTACCAGTCATTTGGAAACTTCAGCAGACTGTTTTTAGAAATACCTTCAGCCTTGGCTGTTTTAATGTACTGCTTTTGTCAGTGCTCCTCTTTCTTGTCTTTCTATTTCTTGTTGTTGTTTTAAATTCATTCACAGTGTTTGGTAGTGGCAAAAGTCCTATTTGATTAGATCAAAGGTCCATTTAATGTAGCATTTGGCTTCACATCATACTGAAGCTAACCACATGGATTGGCCAGCTACCGCTATCCCCCTCATTACTGCTAAGGCAGTGTTTCTCAACCTTGACAATTTTAAGGCATGTGGACTTCAACTCCCAGAATTCCACAGCCAGCAATGCTGGCTGTGGAATTCTGGGAGTTGAAGTCCACATGCCTTAAAATTGTCAAGGTTGAGAAACACTGTGCTAAGGAATGTTTTTCTGTTTTATTACTCCATTATTCGGGGAGACATGCAGCCATTACTTCTGGACAAAACTAAGAGCAAAGAGGTCCATTAATTTATATAAGGGCTTAGTTACCTTGTACTGTCCTCTGTGTCTTTCATAATCTACCATTTTGAATACTTGGCTTCTTTTGGAGGATGCTACATGCACAAATGAATAATAAGGTTTTACTTTGCAAGTATTAGAATCATATTATTTCTCACTAGATTCCAAATACAGGTAGTCCTCAGCTTACAACCATTTATTTAGTGACAGTTTGAAATTACAATGGCACGAAAAGAGTGATTTGTGGCTGGTTTTCACACTGACTATTGCAACCTCCTCATGGCCATGTGATCAAAATCTGGGCACTTGGCAACCGGCATATATTTATGACCGTTGCACTGTCCTGGGGTCATGTGATATTCCCAGTCAGTTTCCAACAAGCAAAGTCAAGGGGGAAAGCCAGATTTTGCTTAACGATTTAACACTTAACAACCACAATGATTTACTTCACAACTGTGGCCATAAAATGGAGCAAAACTTACTTAACAACTGCCTTGTTTAACAACAGAAATGTTGGGCTCATTTGTGGTATGTAAGTCAAGTAAATGAACTGAACTGAAGCAACAGTTACTTTCATTGGGTTGGCTCCAGAATTAAGTTGAGAAGAACTACACATTACTCTCTTTTGATTGTAAAAAAAGAATAGAGATTATTTTCATATTTTCCCATTAATTTCCCCTGTATACCCTTTGGCTACAGATAACCTGTTTTGAAGGATTTGGTGACATAATCTTCCTCAGTGGATGTGGAGTTGGAATTATTGGACTTCAAAAATGGAGACCAAAGTCAACCTTCAGTCATGGGAACTCACTGGGTGACTGAATCAATCGCCATCCCTCAGACCTGTCCATCTGGTGGATATATTCTTGTAACAAAAATTGGAGGAGTAATATATATCACTTTGACCTTCTGGGGGAAAGGCAAGATATCAATCTAAACCAAAAAAGTAAGACAATTCAATTATTTATTAAATATTGTTCCACCACCTTTTGTGATATTCCGCATCATATCTATGACTTTATCCCATTTTATCTTCAGTATCCTCTTTCCAGTGTAGATTAGACTATGAAGCAAATATTTGTCTTATTTTTTTTTCCTCAAGTGAGTTTTATACTTAAAATTGGAGTTGAAATGAAGTCTTGTCTATGAGTACTGTACATTAGGGATCATATGCAAATAAACATTTGCATATGTGTTTAACTTTATAGGAATATAATAATTCACTTGATGATGCCATCCTCTTAAGGCCAAGAGGAGCTTTCCCTTTGCTTTCTTGGACAAATAGCACTGCCAAACCATCTGTCATAAATGCCATAGTTAGGCTTCTTTGCACATCAGAGTAAAAACCACATGCAAATGCTATACCACTTCAGCCTGCAATTCTGCTTTGTACTGTTCAGCAGGTCTTTGAAGAATTATACGCATCCTAAAATGCACCAAGATTTGCTCAGGTCAGAATCAAGCTACCCATGTTCCTTATTTAATTAACACCATCAGTCACTTCACTTCACCCCCTACAAAAGGATATTCTGGGAGGGCAGGTTTCTGAGTGGGGGATGATCTGACAGTGGCACCTGATGGATGGCAGTCCAGGGTGATTTTAAATCCAGCAATTCATTCAGAAGGCTTTTTAGAGAAGATGGCTGGTCAAACAAAACATTTGAAAGACACCAGTGGGAAAATCGGCATGCTGAGTTGACTTTCTCATCTTTTTCTTTGTGTCATGTTGGGAGATGAGCAGAGGAATAATAAACATCTATTCACATTTGTAAGCAGGACAAACCTTTTGCAAAATCATTTACCCACTGAATGATAAACAAGGTTCTCTAATATATGTTATAATGTGAGCATCCTCTTGTGATTTTCTTGTGACTTTCTCTCCCCTCAGAGTTTGTTAAATGCTCTAGCACTCTCTTCTCTAGATTATAAAGCATATCCCTGCTGGGAACCTATATGAACAGGGAGGGAGGGAGAATATCCTCGTTCCATAATGTATTTTTTTTTCTAGTTGAATTCTTATAACCTTTAAAAAAATGATTGCGGATAAAGAAAAAAGTGAATAAAAATAGAGAAAGCAGTCAGCAGACAATTTTCTGTTCTGTAGATAGTATTGTTTTAATACTTTTACTAACAACTCCCATTACAAAACTTTTTCTCAAATTGGATCATGGATCAAGCTCCTATCATGAACTCTGAAATGGGCCGATATGACTCCCAAATTAAACTTTGAAAGGCAATCAGTTACCAGAAATGACATTGGATGGCTGACAAAGAGCCTATCTCCAGTCCAATTGTCTAAATTTTGGGGGAATAATAGAATGTGATGGCAAGGATATCTGTAGGGTTGGAAAACCATGGAGAGTTTACTTCATCCTTCCTCATTCTATTGCAGTGAATGGGATGAAAGGAGGAGAGACTGGAAAGAGAAATATCAGTTGGATGGCATGAAATAAGAGCAAAGAAAAACTCACACGACATGCTTCTGCTCCTTCAAAAAGCACCACACACATCACAATGTATATAAAAATATCTGAAGAGTTAGTCAGGCTTCTAATTCTACTCATGATCAATGTAACTGAATAACAACGCTTACCGTAAGAGACACCTGTTAGGTGAAGGGTGAGCAGCTCACTCGTCAGCTTCTTTCTTTCCAGGTGGCTTTCGAGGTTTGCCGGGGCAAGCCAAACCAAACCAACTATTTTTCTCTTCCTCCCTGCCCCTCAAGGATCAGATGCCTGCTTCATGCTGTAAAGATGCCGCCTCTGTCAAATGCTGGGGGTGCCAGGCGTCCTCTGGATCTTTTCCTCTTACATAAGTAGCTGCCCACAGCTCGGGTGCTGAAAGCTCTTGATTTGCTTAGCGTGCAGGCAGGTCCCTCGCTCGCTGCGATGCTCGCCTATTTGATACACATTTGAAACTCTGACGACGACGCGGATGTCAAAGCAGCTTGCCACGCATTTATTACCTCTGCGGGGAGCTGTCCGGAACCAGGGTGCTGCAATCAAATTCCCCACGCAGGGTGCTGGAGCACAAAAATTTTATCCCGCGGGAGCTGTCCAACAACGTGGTGCTGAAACCCAGCTCCCATAACAAGCGGTCTTCAGTAGAGAAGAGTGCTACATACAGTGTGTACGCAGTCTCTTGAAACAGTTTTTCTTGCCTGGGATACTGTAGCGATAGTACATCTATATCATCTTCCATGCGACTTTTTCTCTGTGCTGGGAGTCAGGATCAGATTAATTCTTAGAAACAACTAGGGGAGGATCAATGTGCCTGCTTAGTGATTCTGAAGATGGATCACAATATAGATATTAAACTAAAGGTTTATTTTCTAGACTGATTCACGGAGTAGCACATGGTTAGACTAAAACACCTCTTTCACAGACCTCAGACAAATGGGTGTTGTTAATCTAAAGCTGTGAATGCAAATCTGCACGTGCATTTGCTTTCATGGCCATACATTTTAGAACATATAAAGTAAACAAGAGAGAAATATAGAAAACATTGGAGATGACACGGGAGAAAAAACCCTATCCAACTAAAAGCCGGTATCTTGTGGCAATCTTCCTGTGCAGCAAATGTGAACCTAACAAATTCAGGTTCCACTTAATTATTCAGAGATAACTTTCTTTTTTACATTTCTTTATGGTGTGAATATTGCTGCCACTTAATTTCATGACCTCCTTCAGGCCTTCTGCATGTATGTCTTCTTTTCTTGTTTAGCCTCCCAGGTAATATGCTGAAATTTAGATTTCAGATAAGAAATCCACACAATGAACTTGCCTTTACTTTAGACACGTGATAAAGCATGGACAGAAATTTTATAAAGAAGACTAACAGCACTCCTTAATTTATGCTGGGAGACCTTGAGTTACCCCAAATTAATGGCAGGGGGGAGGGGAATGGAATAATTTACTTAATATAATTACATCCCACTTGGGGATAAGAGTATGATTTAGAACGAATTTAACTCATTAATTGACAGATCAGGCTGGTAATGTGGAAAAACCAGTGATTCTGTTGACTTGCTCTCATTCTAGGGATAGTTTGTGTTCAGGTTTGACATGTTTTCTCCCTTTCCTTATGTTAACAACCACTTTAATCAGCCAGTAATTATGTGCTATGGAGAAACAATTCATTCAGCAAAATATCTTTCTGTTTCCAATTTTTTAAATTGAATAACTTTAAATCCGCAATTGCCAGATGCATTAGAGTTCAGCTCCCATCATTATATCACAATATATTTTGCAACTAATGCTGCTGTTCCTACCTCAACCTCTTTCATACTGTTTTTTCCCCCTCATAAACTGAAGATGTTGCTAGCAGAGACCAGCTTTGACAGAGCTGATTTTGTCTGTAAGATTATCTGCTATCGAGAGTTACATGAACTGAACTCTGTGAAGACTTCTAAAAAAAAATACATCAGAAAAGTAAACTTTTAAGTTTAAGGTAAACTAATTATGGACTTTATTAAACAATGCTTTCTTTTGTTTTCCCCAAATCTGACAATAAATTTCAATGGATGACCATATAATCTCATGTCATAAAAAGGACAAAATCCTTTGTATATCCACTTTTGCCATACCCAACCATAATTTGATAAACCATTGGAATATTTTTCTTATCGTTTCTGCCTTTTTGTGTGTGTGGAAAAATGTTTTAGGTCCCCCAAATCAATTTTATTACCTTTTTGAGAGGCACTTCCTTGGATTGGTTCATTCTTTTGATGAGAAAGTATCTCAGTGATAGAGTGTTAGTTTTGTTTTTAGAAGATTGAGTACTCTACTCAATGGTAGAGTATTTGTTTGCGTGTAGATGATTATATTTCAGATTTCTAATCAGGGCTGTGAAGGACTCCTGTCTGAATCTCTAGAGCATCACTCACCACAAACTAGAGAATTGTGATGTAGATGGACTAAACAATCTGGCAGGTTTTTCTTCTGAGAAGAAGTAACCAGAACTTTATTCATAATATCCCAATGTGATGTGCCAATGGTGTCTACAAAGGCATTGCAATATTTCCAGGTTCATTTTCCACCCTTTTCTATAAGATACTGCACCAAATTTGCTTCCCCCACAGACTTATACTAAACCGATTATGATGCCAAGATATTTTTGTAGAGATTCATAGGCATTTTAAATGCCATCAACAGGAAATTGAAGGAAGGAAGAATGTTGTACTGGGCACTGTATATTTATCCTGAACATTAATGTCATTTGCTTTTATTTACTTGGCTATGAGCCGTCCTTTCATAACGTATTGTAATTTGTCTGGATTTTGTCCTACCCCAAAAATTAGTGTACCTGCAAATCTGGATACTTCACTGCCATCCTATACTCTAATTTCACACAGAGAGAAGGATAAAATGGAATTATTTCTGGGAGATCACAGATGGCTGTGAATTTTTCTCTGCTCCTGTAAATTCATTATGTCTCTAAGACATTTTTAAGACGTCTGAACAAATTGCTAAATGCAATAGTTTCCAATCGGACCTCTGCCTTTAGAAAACTTCCTTAGGAACATAACACTTTTGGTCTTATTAATATGCATCTCCTGCAGCATCCAAAATCCTTCCACTTTACCCATATACGAGTATAGAATGTGCCTTGTTATTGGAAGAGATCCTGAATAAGGCAAAGCTATACTCAACCATCCTGTATACTTTTTGGGAGCATCCAGATTGTTGAATGATACTTCTCAGACGGTTTTACCATTCTTAACTATGTTAGGTTACAGCTGGTGAGAGCCAGAATCTTACAAAAACTGGAAAGATATATATTTAAGAGAGCCAGTTTGATATAGTGGTTAAAGGCAATGGGGTGGAAATAGACTATAAATTCTATTCCTGTCTTAAGCAGGAAGCCAGCTAGTTGAGTTTGTATCATTCATTCTCCCTCTCTCAGCTCCAGGATGAATGCAATGGCAGACTACTTCAAAAGAAAATTACATGGACTTGTGCAGGAGTTGCCAGGAGTGATTAATATAGAATATACATTGAGTAGCAAGACATTAAGTAGTTGTGGTTGCTTCATCCTAGGAATTCAAGGTTGCTTACTCGGGTTATCCCTATTTATGCTAATATCAACATCCCTATCAAAGTAGGTTGGATTAAGAGACATTCATTGGCACAAAGTCACCCTGAATTTCCGTGTTTGGAAGCTTATAGGCTCAATCTCTTTGATCTCTTAACATTCCTCCTTGGCTCATTAATCACTGCTGAGTGAAACCTTTTACAAGCACATATCACCATCTTATCCAAAAGGCTTGAATCATTCACCATCTTACACTTTTTCATAGCAATATTTCTATGATTGAGTACTAAATTAGTAGTAGTTTGAAACAAAAAGCGAATCCAGGATATTCACTTTCAAACTTTTTCTTCTGTATTTCTTCCTGCAACCAACCATATTTAAACTAGATGGAAGCCAGGTATGATCTACTGAGCAATGCAGCTGGAGAAGGAAATACAAGGGATGGAAAAAAGAGGAATTGGGCAGTGTGAATTGTGGCTAATACGTTGGTTTGTGATCAAAGGCAGGGTGGCTGGGAGCAATATGGTTCAAACTAGAATCCTACCATCCCCTCAACTACTGGGGGTGGGGGCATCAGTCTTCTCTTTTTCAGGACGGCTGTGCAAACACTGAAGTTATACAGTTCTCTTTTATTTTTAACACATGTAGGAAGTTATTAATGTTATATAGGCAGAAGATTTTGATGCTATGCTGATATTTAGAGCGATACGATATGGGCTTTTTTTTCATTAGCAATATGTGATAGAGAAAACCAGTTTACAAAGAAATAAAAAGACAGAACCATTATTAACAAACCACTCGGCTCTGTAATCTGTTCATGTTGCATGTAAGTGATCATTTCCCAGCTAGAACTATCTCTCTTGTCAGTTCACAATACTTGCCTGCATGAGTTAAATTGTGGACATTTTGCTTGGTTTCCTGGAGTGCTGTACTGTGCAAAAAGATCGGTAATTGGCAATCAAATTATTAAGGTTCTCTGCATCCAGATCTGTATTTTTAGTTCATTTAACAGGCCCATTAATATCTATATTGTTGCAAATCTATATTAATAAAATAGACTGGTACCGCATTAGCAAAGAATTGTTACCAATTTATTATAGGAGTCCGAGGGATTTTGAGACTAGCCAAGGCTAAAAAAAAAAAAAAAAAATCTTGAACATTCCCCAGTAAAAAGAAAAGAAAAGACTACAATAGATTGTCAATAGCCAAGCTAAATCTTCTGGCACACCTTAGGCTGTCCAGCAGGGGACCTCTTAGCCCTTCCATCAAGTGTTTCTCTCTTCAGCCCAGCCTTGGGAAAACATAAAAGAAAGGTGCCTTAAATCTTCCTGCTCAAAGCCAGAAATATACAATTTAACTACTTTTTGTACTGGGATTGCTGTGGAACTGTGCAATGTTGCCCAAGGGGAAGGTCTTATTGAAAAATACCATTATTAAATCAAAAAAAGCCAATTCTTTAGATATTAGAAAGGAGTTTATTGGAAAAAAACTGAAATATAGGAAAAACAATGGAAAGCAACATTCATATATACAAAATTCAGATAGAATCAACCAATGCTGTCCAATTAGTGACTGACTACGTGCTTGCCAGAGATGTTGCTTTTAGTGCATGTTCAGAGGACATTACAAAGAAGACATTTAGAGAGAAAAAAACAACATGGCCTTCTGTTTAGATGTTAATAAGCAGCAGATCCTTGCTCTTCTGCCATCTTTCACTTGGAATGCTCAGAACAGGGTAAAGAGACTGTTGCTTTGGCCAATCAAGGAAAATATTAAATTTATGATTATCTGGATAAGCATAATACTCAGAAATTATTTCATGTATAAGTACGTTTTTCTATTGATCCTGGGTGAAGTCATAAGCTGCAGTCTAGGTTTTTTTTTTAATACTTGTACCATTGTATAAATGAAATAACACAACAGAGCATTTTTTTTTTTTTTTTTTTGAGAAAGAAAAGGTGACTCAGATCTCAGATCTCAGTCACCTTCACAAATATGTTAGGGGGCACTAATGTTCCACGGGTGCAATGGCTTAGTGGTTAAAGCCGCTAAACTTGTCAGCTGGAAAGGCTGACAGCCTGGATTTGAGACCCAAGTGCTACGCAACGGGGTGAGCTCCTGTTACTTGCCCCAGATCCTGCCAACCTAGCAGTTTGAAAGCATGCAAATGCGAATAGATAAATATGTACCACTTTGGTAGGAAGTAAGAGAGTTCTATGCACCTTGGCATATAGTCATGCTGGCCACACAACCAACCCCTTCGGACAACATTGGCTCCCTCGGCTAAGAAACAGAAATGAGCACTGCCCCCTACCGCTGGACATGACTGGACAGGAGAAATCTTTACTGTTCCATATCAAGTAGGAAGGATTCTATACCAGGGTTGGGGAAGAATATCCAATGCGTACAAGGATACAATAATTACTCTTTTCATATCTCTTTGCTTCTGCTTGCAGACAGGAGTCCCAACTGAATAGCCCATGGATGATTTCCATCTTTCTTTCCTTATACCTTTGGGTCTTTGGCCTCTCTGTTCAGTGACAATCCAGAGAATTTTGACAGCTACTGAGGAAATATCAGATCATACTTCTCTTATCCTTTCATTACTTCTTCAGTCGTTTTTTATCCTAACCTCTGCAACAGGAGAGCTGCTGAGACAGAAACTCATATGAATCACTACTATAAAAAGCAAACAAGCAATATGTATAATTAAATTGTATTATCCTTGTTAAATTAAAAAGGGGCCCTTATGTGTGAGATGTGCTGCTACTCGTTTGAACCCACTGCAGGCGTCTCCTATCTCAGCATTTCTGCGATAGATTCCTATTTCTCTATCCACCCACTCAGCTAAGCATGAAAATCCTTCCATCAAGCTTTGTTCAGAATACATTAAATGCAGACTCGCAAGCCATGCTTGGGTGGAAATGAGCTGGTGTTTCCATTTAGGAAAGGAGAGCTGAACATTAGCTTCCATAATGAAGGTACAGGTTCAAAGGATCCCTCAGCATGATTTTACCTACAATATCTGGGTGAAGCATCCAGTGCGGTGCAGAACTAAATGATTGGAAAATGAAATTGCTCTCAGGACTGTCCTCAAGGGAATCTGAGGAATATAGTTTGATACAATCCTGTAAGCAATCTTATAGAACTGTTCTGAGATGTTGTAGATGTTTTTTTTTTCTAACTCTGTTGAGTAGTATTCCTCTGCAATAGTCAGATAAATGATTGGAACCAGAGGGATAAGCATTTAATTTTTAGTTTCTCTTTTGGAGTTAAATAATGCGACCTTGGATTCAACCAAATATTCCTTCACTGAAATTTGGAGATATATTTTCCTTGTTTTGGATGTCTGATTGTATTATACTTTGTATCTGTATTTTGCAAACACTAGGGAATGGTTGACTTTAGCTATACAGTACCAAAATAATAACCTTGAAAACTGGATAGAAATATACAAGGGTTGAATGAAAAGTAATGGCTTTTATTTATAAGTTACCAATTCATAGCAGTAGTGATGTGCTAGAAGCTCTGACATACTTTTAGCATCTGTTCTTTCACTTCAATTTGTGGGAAGTTGCTATACAAGAAGGAAGTTGCTGTAAAAAGGTTGTGTTGCTGTCATTGGTAGAGTACTCACTGATGACTTTTAAGAAATGCAACACAGAGACACACAAACATGCACACACACACACACACACACACAGAGAGAGGAAACCTTCTAATTGAAATTCAGCACTGCAGTTATTTATGGTAAGGACTGTTTTGACATGAATTCTGGGCATCACTGGCCAAGAAAATGTGACAACGCTGAACCAGGAATAGCTGATTTGTTTCCCAGAACAATATGGACAATCTGTGGCAGCAGCCAATGAGTTCCATGTGAGAAAGATTAATTAACTGATTAAAGGTAATTGGCAAATCACAGAAAGGAAAACTGTTGTCAAACTCAGCATTTCACAGGAACGTTATTTACCTTCTTCAGTATTGGAAGGTTTGTGCAAGATGGATTTTTTGCATGCTGATAGCATAGAATCATGATTTGCCAGCAACTGTATGTGCTCATTTGTGACCAGTTTGCTGCAACATTTGATGTTAGAAATTTAATGCTATGTGGACTCCATATTTGGAGATTATTTCTATCCTTTTTTTCCTCCCCACACAATTGTCTTTTAAAAACTGTTGGGAATTCTCTGATTATGGACAAAGCACATCCTGGTGGGCAGAGAAAGAAATTGTGTGGTTATTCTATAATTCTCTCAAAGTCACTGGGAGTCATGTACATTTAATAAACTATTAAATTGTTGTTATTACATATTTCCTCTTAGAAGTGTGCTGATCATAAGAAGAAAGGTTCTAGCTTCACCAAGTTGGGATATTTGATAAGTTGAGCCAGTAGATCAATTCAATACATTAAATAAATGTCACTTCACCAATCATGGAAATACTTCATGTGTTCATGAACTATTTCCTGGTATGATATATTTGCTGTCTCATTCAAGACCTGTTCAACAAAGACAAATTTTAGATCTCAATAAGGCAGTCCTTGTGTTAGGAATTATGAAGGCACAATATATCCCGCCTAAGGGAATTGTCCTCTTCTACTGAGTGCAGAACTTATGAAGAACTGCACAAATGTGGATTCAAAATTCAGCATTCAGCTTTTCCTTGTCATTTCGTGGAGATATACAAAACATGAAACTCATCTCTGATTAGGAAAGCCTGACAAGAGTTTGAACTATACTAGAAAACATTTATTATGAAAGATTAGTAGCCAAGGACTAAAAGAGTTCATGCTTATTAATGGTATAAGAGGCAGAGCCAATCTCTACAATTATATACTTGGGCTGCTAAAAAGATGAACAGCAGTAATGAGTTGATGTTCCTCAACCTCTTTACTGATCTCTCTCAATTGGATTTCCAAATTCTTAACACACAACCTAAATATTTTCTCATAACTGTCTTCAGCTACACAGCTAGTGGTGCCACGAGTGTCTAGACAACAAAATAACACCTTACGTTTTCACCATGGGTAACCATCTGAGAACCAAGTGTGCTAAATTGCCCAGCAGTACTAAGAAGATAGAGGCAAACAAGATATAAAATCTCCTACAAGTCAAGCTGGATTCTTGGTGACGTTCTGACCATATTTATGTCATTTTCTTGACAATCATATAAATATAAATCTCCACTATCTTCTTCTGTCTGTATTTTTCAGTTTGCCTACAGATGTAGGATTCCCTCCCCCCTAATATACACCCACCCCGTTTAACATCTGAGTCTAGACAAGGTTAGTCATATTATTCCTGAGGCTGGCATGAGAAACTGAAGAAGTACATATTGGCATTAAGAGGAGTGGCAAAGAACTCCTGAGACCCTTAACAGAAATCCAAGGAAAAACAGCCAGTCTGTTTAGTCTGTAAAGAGGGGTCTGTTTAACTTTGCCTCTGAAACCAGCATCAGCCAGCACTACATTAATTATTATGTTCAAGGCTGCCACGACATAGACCAGAGGGAGGATGTGGAAATGGTCCAGAATAAATACATTTAAAAAAAACAGATTACAAATGTCCTTTAAAGTATCTAAAAAAAAAAAGTCTATTTAGCTATAGTCAATTTCTTTGACAAATTCTGTTGGTCTACTAATGTGCCATAGTTCATGGACTGCTCGGTCAATCATCAGACTGATGATTTCTCCAAATGCAAAACACAGATGGCATTTCACTGCTCTATTACGGGGTCTAAGTTTCATCTATGGTTTACCACACTATAAGAAGGGCTGTGGTGCCGCCAGGTGAGCAGTAACTTAATAACCTAGGCAGTGGATCAGTAGTAGCCTGATATGTCTTAGGGGAGCCTTTGTATTTACAGGCTTTATGTTTTCCAAGAAAAGAGAATGCTGACAAATGAATGGGGTTGTTTTTTTTAAAAAAAAAAACATGGCCAGTCACACCATGTAACTCCTCTGTTAATACACTCAGGCTGCTGTGTCATGGAGAAAACCAGGCCAATAGGTAGCTTTGGTACCAAGGGAACCACTATACTGTGGCTATTTTTATCTCTATTGTTATTTCTAAACGCCATAGAGCTTATGTTTTGTTACATGTTGGAAGTAGCTCTGGTCATTTCATTTGGATCTACTCGTTCTGTGTTATCTTATAAACATGTTGTCATATAAATGTTGCTTTGGAGCATTTTTGGGGTCTAATTAAAATTGGTTGATGTAGTTTTAAAAATTATGAGAGATGTGGAGGTAAAGAGTTGGAGCAGGATCTGAAGGAAAAACCCAGGTTTAAGTTTATCTTCAGCCATGGAACATGAGTGGCGTTGGGATACTCTATCAGCCCGATTTACCCCACAGGAAAAGAAATGAAGGAGAGAGGGCTACATCCTAGGACTGAAACAGTGTTTTGGTATTATCTAGAGTAGGAATCACCAAAGTCTGGGCCATGGACCATTACCGGGCTGCGGCATGCCAGAAACCAGGCCACACAAACAAGCAAAGCCCCATCCATGGGATGCAGGCAGCACACGAAACCATGGCCCTTCCAGTCCATGGAAAAACCTCTCTCCATAGAATGGAGAGGTTGGGGGCTGGTGCCCAAAAGGTTGGGGGCTGCTGATGTAGAGAGAGGTACTTCAGAACAGGAACACAGACATAGTGGCTGCTTAATGAGTTGCAAACTAGTGTTGCACTTTTAAGTGCACTTTTAAAATTACAGTAGTGGCCAAAATTGTGGAAACCTTTTGGGAATAGTGTACTTTTGAGGTTTGATAGCTAATAACACCATTTCTTGGGGGGGAGTAGTACCATAAAATTATATATCATTGGAAAGATAATTTAATCAAGAATGTAATGCAACATAGTTTGTTCAATTATCTGTACTGTATTCTATGAAAAGTTATAGCCAAATAACCAGAAAAAGGAAGCACAACTTCCTTAGGTTGATATCAGATAGCTTTCCTTCATCTGATTGTAGCCAATGAGCACGAGTGTTTAGAGAGCCAATCAGGTGTCATCTTGTTTTGGCAATGAGCTAATCGGATCACAGTAGGATTCAGTTATTGATGTCATGTATTGAAGCTGAGAAGAGGACATTTGTCAGTGTGTTATGTGATCACTATCAAGTTGATTGGGTTTTTTTCCCCCTTTCATTTAGTGAGATTGTAAAATGTAATAAAATTAAAATAATGGTGCAAAGAATTGACTGGTTGCCCAGAAAGCGATGTAAAATAGTATTATGAAGTGAACAAGGCTACAGTTATAAAGAAATTAGAAGAAAAATTGGTGGAAACTTAACCAAAGGTGGTATTTCTACTATACACTTTTCCCAAAAGGTTTCCACAATTTTGTCCACTTCTGTAATATTAATTTTCTTTAATATAATCTCACACATTGCATAGCCCCATTGTTTCTGCAGCCTCAGCCCTGGGGGAAAAAAAGAAATAGAATATAATAAATAGATAATAAATAAATAGGTAACTAAACCCAGCACATTCCAGCATTCTGCTTATTAGGTATCTACATTCTAATGTAATGATGTTGCAATGTACTCCACTTAATACAGCCTTGGTTTAGTAATAAATGCTGCAGAAGATCGTCCACTTGGTTACTCTGTGCCTCAGAGTGGGATGACCTCTCTGGGGCCCTCGTGCACATACCATTGCACAAATTATCTTGTCCTGCATATGTCAGGCTTAGCGTTTATACACTTAATTGCTGATGATTGGCACTGATGGTATCTCTGAAAAGGAAAACACTGGCCTGATCAATCCTTGGAAAATCTGAAAGGAAGGTGTTTCCTAAGTTAGAGCGTTTCAACTGGTGGTACGCATACCACAAGTGGTATTTTAGCACCTGGCTGGTGGTATGCGAGCCCTAGCCAAGTGTAGCGGGGGAGGGAACCAACTAAAGTGCCGCCGCACAGACCTTGAGGAGATCAGCTGGAGCTGCAGAGCTTGGCAGAATCCCCAAAATCGGTGCATGTGGCGACATGGTAATTGGAGCTTCCGGCGCACCCGGAAGAGAAAAAGAGGAGGAGAGGAGAGATAAGAGAAGAGAAGGTATAAAAGGGACAGAGCGAGAAGAGAAGAAGTTTGTCTTACCAAAGCAGTGGGGAGAGACAGAGCAAGCGGCCTGTTTTCGAAGGAACAGCAAGCGAGCAGCCTGTTTTCAGAGGAAGAGTGAGTGAGCGAGAGGTGTGTTTTCAGGGGAAGGGCAAGCGACTAGCGTGTTTAGCAAGCGGCGTGTTTTCAGGCAAAGGATGAGTTAGCGAGCAGCCTGTTTAGCAAGCGGCATGTTTTTGGGGGAAGGGCATGTGAGGGAGCGGCATGTTTTGCGAGCGGTATGTTTTTAGGCGAAGGGTGAGTTGGCAAGCAGCCTGTTTGGTGAGTTGCCTGTTTTCGGGGGAAGGGCGTGTGAGTGAGTGGCCTGTTTGGCAAGCGGCGTGTTTTGGGGCAAAGGGTGAGTTAGCGAGCAGCCTGTTTGGCGAGTGGCATGTTTTCGGGCAAAGGATGAATTAGTGAGTGGCCTGTTTGGCGAGTGGCCTGTTTTCAGGTGAAGAGCGAGTGAGTGAGCGAGGATCGGCGCACACAGCTACAGCTGATCAGTGCTTCTGCTGAGCTGCCCAGAAGTACTGATCAGCTGGAGCAGAGCATTGATCCTGGTGCTTCTGCTGAGCCCTGACAGCCCTGAAGAAGCACGAATCAGCTGCTGTCAGGGCTCAGCAGAAGCGCCAGGATCGGTGAAGGAAGGAAAGAAGGAAGGAAGGAAGGAAGGAAGGAAGGAAGGAAGGAAGGAAGGAAGGAAGGAAGGAAGGAGATGGGAAGGAGAAGGAGGGAGGCAGGGTGGGAGGGGAAAAGGAAGGAAGGAAACACCCCCCCCCCATGGTAACTACAATGCTAATGCAGGCCTCAATGAAATTGAGTTTGACACCCCTGATATAAAGGGTTGTTAAGTGAATCTGGTTTACCCATTGACTTTGCTTGTCAAAAGATTGCAAAAGGGGATCACATGACCTTGAGACACTGCAGCCATCATAAATATAAATCAGTTGCCAAGCATCCAAATATAAATCACATGGCCCTGGGAATGCTGAAACAGTCATAAGTGTGAAAAATGGTCATAAGTCACTTTTTTCAGTGCCGTTATAACTTCGAACAGTCACTAAGTGAACTGTTGTAAGTCGAGGACTACCTGTAGTTTATCACTTTTTTCCTTTTTTTGGTCATCAAGTTTTTGACACCTTGCTGGGCGACTGGTGGTACTCGGATACTGCCACATCCTAAAAGTGGTAAAATGGGTGAAAAGGTTGAAAAGCCCTGCCCTAAGTAAATGACAGGGAAAGGATACCATAGAGTGGCTTTTCACAAAGCAGAAAGTAGCATATGGAATGAGCCTCACCTCTTTCTGCTTCAGTCCTTGTCCCTTTTCTCATTATTTTGCCAGGCTCAATGCCAGTTGCCAAGGTGAAGGGAGAGGCAGCCTTTTGGCATCTCAGTCAGGTAAGAAGCCCTCTCTCCAGAGACTCAGCTGGGCATAAATTTTTCAGGCTCCTTGTTGTTGTTATTATTATTGCTGTTTTGTAATAACAAGGAACAAATAAACACATGGGGAGAGAAATATTTTCCACCCAGTTTGGAAGGTTTTAATATTTTATCAGTCAGAGCACAAAATACTTCTGAATTATCACATGTCAGTTGCTATTTGAGGATTCACCCTGACCTTTTCTAAACAGGATGCGCATCACGTTCCTAAATAAATGTGCACTGAATGTCTGCAAGTCCCTGGGGCAGAGTCACACTCACAAGCCCTCAGGCACCACCACTTTATTAATGGGAAGAAACAAAAGCAGAGATGTCTGTCACCTTGAGATGCATGGATTCAGTTCTCCTGTGATGCCTAACCCAGAAAGAGGCTCCATGGAACAATATTGCTTGCTTTCCTTGTCATGGTATTCTAACCCTTCTTTCCTGAATAATTCTTGTCTCACAGAGGCTGGTAGATAATGAAACAGCAGATGACTTTGAGGACTTCAATAATTGTACAAATAAGCTAAATATATGACTTTTCTAGGGATTGGGTGTTTTGGGATTGTTCTGTTTTTGTTTTGGGCATTATCTTCTTTGGAATGGCTCCCATAGCAAAAAGCAACCAGACTTGTCTAATGCATGGATAATTGGGTAAGAAATGCAGAATCAAAAGGGTATCCAGTCTTCAAATTAGGGGAGAAATAGTGCATGATTCCAAAGCACTTGACTTTCCCCAATTTTGCTCCTGTCTGTTCCTTTCTATAAACAATGGCTATAGAGCACGGGTGTCAAACTCGCCACGTCACGTGACGTGCTGTGACATATCGCGACTTTTTTTGCATTGCCGGAGCTGGGATGGGCGCAGCCTCCATATGATGCAACCGGCCCAGTTTGACACCCCTGCTAAGAGAAATAGGAGGAGCTAAAATGGAGAATTGGGAAGAACTGCTTGTAAGATATTATGCAGGATTGTGTTCCTTCTGTCATCTTAAGAACTACCTTACTGTAGTTTTGCGTGCTGTGCCATGCAGATCGTGGACCAAAACTGAAGGACAAGTATCCAATTTGGGGAAGATTGAGAGCTTGAAAAGGTTGAAATGGGTGCTTTAAATTACCAGTGGACTAGTCAGCTCATTAGAACAGCTGGCTCAAATTTCCTTGATTGATGGTTGCTCTATTGAATATAACATGCTTAAGAATACATGTTCTGGGGTTGAACTTCAAAGGCCTGTTTACAAGTAGACTGGAATTATCTCCCTCCTGTTGAATAGAATAGAATAGAATAGAATAGAATAGAATAGAATAGAATAGAATAGAATAGAAAGGGACCTTGGAGGTCTTCTAGTCTAGCCCCCTGCTCAAGCAAGAGAACCTATACATTTCAGACAAGTGACTGTCTAGTCCAGAGGTAGGCAACCTTGGCTCTTTTATGACTCGTGGACAACTCCCAGAATTCTTGAGCCAGCATGGCTGACTCAGGAATTTTGGGAGTTGAAGTCCACGAGTCATAAAAGAGCCAAGGTTGCCTACCCCTGGTCTAGTCTCTTCTTTAAAACCTCCAATGATGGAGACCCCACAATTTCTGAAGGCAAGCTGTTCCACTGAGTAATTGTCCTCACTGTTAGGAAGTTTCTCCTAAATTCCATGTTGCTTCTCTCAGTGATAAGCCATCTGACTCTAGGTAATGAAGATATCTCTTACATGATATCTGATGCACCCAGGTTATCCATGTGTTTGACTATACTGTAGTGTCCCACAATGAACTTTGCAGATTTTGCATAGAGATAATGTGGACTGGAACC
Source organism: Crotalus tigris (assembly GCF_016545835.1). Lineage (NCBI taxonomy): Eukaryota > Metazoa > Chordata > Lepidosauria > Squamata > Viperidae > Crotalus > Crotalus tigris. The sequence goes on from NW_024096505.1 coordinate 6,858,160, forward strand.
TTTTTCCTGCTGCTATCCCTCTAAAAGTTTTGCCTCTGAAGTCAACAGAGATGCTGCCCAGCTTGGCTTGAATTACATCATAAGGGCATTGATGTCTCTGGATTTTTAATTCTCATAAAAGTTTACTATTTTCTTCATAAAATGAAGGAAAAATTATGGGTCTTCTTTTTGGATCTTCTGAAGAGTTAAACAGAGCAAAAAAAGGTATTGAGGGAAAGTTACACAAAGGTTTAAGCCAGTAAAAGATCTTAGGAGCATAAGCAGTAAGAGAGGCAGTGACATGAAAGGATGACATTTGAAGCCAAGCACGAAGGTATAAGAAGAGCAAGAAAGACTACAAAGGGTGGCAGAATTAACGGGGACAGGAACTAGCAGAAACAATTCTTGCTGGCTGAAAGATAGGCAGTTAGGGATATATTCAGCAAAGGGCAGCTTTAGAAGGGTTTGATCATTCTCTCTTTTCATTTATTAAATAGATGGATTTGCTATGGAAGATTGAAATATAGCCATGTTCTACTTTAGTGTGTAGGGGGTTGGATCGATGGTGTTAATATCCAACTCATTCCAGGATAACCATTTTAGTTGGTAAGCAGGTATTGTGCCACAGTATAGATCACATTCTCTTTGTGTACTTTGAGTTTATTGTACCATTTAAACCAATTTTCTTTAGTTTTCATTTTAACCAGTTCTTTGGTCCAGTTGCTTTTGTTTTTGCTACAGTATGAGGGAAAGGCCTGCATGTTTTCTTCGATAATAATCATTCCTTTCGATGTGGCCACAGTCAATCCAAATCAGCTCCAAGCATTCATGTATGTGTTTGTCTCTACCTACCTACTTACCTACCTACCTAGGATACTTGTGGATAAGGCTTTTATTTTGCATCATTCGTGGAATTTGGTGGAAGGGATGAGGTGGGTTCAGGCATGATTATGTAACATTTGATATCTTTCTATGCCCCCCCCCACAAAATTTCTTTTGTAAGAGAAAAAGAAAACTCCTTGAGGAGGGAAAGCTGGAATGTGTTCACTAAGGATTTCAATTAGTGGAATGATGCACCCTCTGTGTAGAAACAGCCTGTGTCTCAGGCATCGCTTTGCTGGCAATAAGTTCAGTTTAGAAAACTGTTTTTTAAAAGCTTTCGCCATCTATTCAGCATTTTCCATCTCCTGTCTTTCAATAGATTCAGCGCCCTATGCTCTTCTCCAAGATCAAGACCCGTATATACACTCAGAGGGTAAAAAGCTGCTACAGTGCTCTTTATATGCTTGTTAATGTACACACTGTCATCAAAAGAGGGTCAAGTGAAGTAACTTTTGATGTAAGATAGACAAATAGACAGGCAGACAGGCAGAAAGACAGATCCATATATGTAGACCTTAACACAATGATTGATTTCTAACATTCTTGATCCATCATATTTACTAATCAGGCAAGCTTTTAGGAATGTTTTTAAAAAAAAGATACTTAAAACCTACATCCCAATGAGAAAGAAAAAAATCAACCCAAACCCAGAACAGTTTAGAAAACCATTGTGGACATGAAATGAACTTTTGAGTGAACTAAGAATTCATACATACTAAGGAACTAAGTATACAGTATATATATAAATGGAAGATGGGTGTAGTGAGCAAATAGCCCAAATCTGCAGAATGGAAGTCAGAAAAGCTAAAGTGCAAAAGGAGCTTAGGCTTGCAAGGAAAAGTAAAAGCAATGCTAATGGTGTTTTAGTCGTGTCATGGGTAAGAGGAAGGAAAAGGAAAGGGTGAGACTGCTGCTTGATTGCAAAATGTTGGCTGGAATTTTGCTGCTATACAGAACTAACTGAACAAGTATGTCAAACGAGTGTAATGTATATCAATGTTTTCACATCAAACTGAAAGCAGTTACCAAGTAGAGTACTGTAGGGTTCTGATCTTGAGCTATTTATTTATATTATAAATAATTTGGATTTAGAAAAGATGACTAACAAATTTACAGATGACACAAAGATAGATAAGGACAGCAAACTCTTTAGAGGTCAACATCAGGATTTAGGAAGATATTTAGAAAATACGGACAGAAACTCTCAGGAAGTTGGGCTCATTACAGCAGCCTAGGCTGGAAGTGGATAATACCAAGAACAAAGCCCCCAGAGTCCTGATCATTAAGAATTATTATTAAGGTTAAAATAACAACACAAGAATTCTGACAAGTAACCTTTTTTTCAAACAAGTAACCACTATGTAAATGAATTAGGCTGGGATGGAGTTGGTTCTTTTTCTCATATTCTGCGTCAAGGGAATGAGGCTTGTCTCTTTTATGAAGAAGGGGTAAACTGCACCTGTTGATTAGTTTAGAAATGGCTTCTAATGTCTTATCATTCTGAGAAACAGCTCTTAGACAGGCTGAATTTGCAAAGGAACAGCAGCACAATCATTCTTTCTTTTGGGTAAGAAAAACCAAAGGACTGGGTCTAGAATGAGGGAGGCCATGCAGTGCAGTTCATAAGAAAAGCTTTCAGTGTCTTGAGCCAACATTGATGCAGCTGCAATAAAAGTACAGGCATCCCTAAACTGCGTCAACCAAAGCATAGTATGGGATCGGAAGAGCCTTGTAAGCCCTTCTTAAATGTCCTGTCCAATTCTGGACATATCATCCGAGGAAGGATAAACTAGAGCAGTGATGGCGAACCTTTTAGAGACTGAGTGCCCAAAATGCAACCCAAAACCCACTTATGCATTATTGGGTGCCAGCTGGGTGTGGCCCATTGGATGGGCATGGCCCATTGGGTGGGTGTGGCTGCGGTGGTAATGGCAGACTGGGTGGGACTAAAAAATTCAATCAATCAATTCCAAATTTGCAAGACCTTTTTTTTTTCCGCAAGAAGTTGAAATTGACTAATTGAAACTTTTTTTTTTTTTTTTGCACACGGCGGCAGAGACCTAAAGCGAAAAAGTTTTATAAAATCCAGCTGAAGGCCTAGGACTGGGATAACGGCACATGTGCCCAGAGAGGGCTCTGAGTGCCGCCTCTGACACCTGTGCCATAGGTTCGCCACCACTGAACTAGAGCATATCCCAAAAGATGACAATAAAAATATTGGAAAATAAAAGAGGAACGGTTAGAGGCATTGGGGAACTTGAGTTAAGAGAAGGCTGTGTGTAATTACCTTTAGGAATTTGAAGGGTCAAAATTTCAAGGAAGCAGATTTGCACTGAACATACGAATAATTTTTTGATGATTAAGAATTATTTAGCAACAGGACAGCCTGCCTTGGGAAGTGGTACTTCTACGCTGGAGGTACTTAAAAAGAAGCTGGATGTGCATTCTTGCATTGGTCAGGGAGGCTGGATTAAACTGTCACCAGTATAACATCTTACTCTTGAACTGTATTTCCATGACTCTGTGGTTGTATATTTGTATTTCTTTGCATGACAGTGTGTATCAAAAGTGAATGGTGAAGATAATTTTTGTAAATTGGGTACTTTATTTAATGGGCAAATAGTATTACTTAGTAGTTATTAAATCAATAGGTATATTTTATCTGTGTGCTGGCCTCGCCATTTTTCATTTCTTCTTAGCAGGGATATGATGTATACATGTATTCAAATATGTCACATCCACATCTTTTATTGAGTAGGTGGGTATCTCCAGGATTAATTTCAGCAGAGGTTGGCAAGCCAAACGAGACCTTCTCCTAAAGTTTTTGTCTTTCTTTATATTTTTGCCTATTCACTCTTCCTCAGCAATGAGGGAGAATTATTTTAAATTCACGGTAGTCTTCCTTTTGGGCAAATACAATATCACGATCCCTCAGCTAAAATTAGAATGTCACAATCTCATTGTGTATTGCTCTCTCCAATTTCTCTTTACCTTTCTAAAGAGTTAGCAACAAGTTACAATTACTATTACAATGCTAGTACCAGTATGAAGCCTACTTCTGAAACTGTTACAGGAAGTGTTGCTTCCTTGCTTCGCCATCTGCTCAATCAAGCATTGCTGCTGGAAACCTCCTTATACTCCTGTGTAAAGTATAACACCTCTGCCAGCAACGCAAACTTTTTTGATTTAATTACAAGCTTCAGTACATTGAATATACATCAACACAAGAATCATTCTTAAACCTGCAAAGAAACATTGGATTAAGTGCTGCACATTAAATTGTATTACAGCTGTTTTAACCATACCATCACATGGTGGCTTTCATTGTCCTTCACTTGCAAACCTCAAATTACAATGGATAGTGAATTGCATTGTTCCCACGGAATGATGCTATACATTTTTATCAATTCCCCAAAACACATACATTTTTGTGCATAAGAATAATACACTGATCCTTTCAATTCAGTTTCAAAAGTATTTTAGCAAATAGTGTTTTCTTTCTTGCTTTTTTCTCTCTTCTTCCTTAGGAATTAGGAAGACTCTTGAATGTTCTTGCATCAAAATTGCGAGAAGCCACCATCCTCCTCTAATCCAGTCATGCTGTTTCCTCAAAATCATCTCCTTCCCGGTCCAACTTCAGGAGCCAACATCAAGAGGCAATTGTCAACCAATCTGACAATCCTTGAAGACCACCTGGAAGTGGCAATTGGTCCAGAATGCAGTGGTGCAAATATGTAACACCACTACATGGTGAGTTGCACCAGCTCCCAATTAGTTTTGAGGAGCAATTTGATATGCTGATTACCACTTATAAAGCCCTACCTGGGGCAAGGACTAGGTTATCCGTGGGAGTGCTTTTCTCCCCATTGTTTCTGCAAATCCCCCATGCTCAGAAGGTAATAGAGACATGCTTCAAACCTCTTCCTTCCAGTGATGTCACCTGTAGGAGGGCCTAAGAGGCACTCCTCTTCTTTTGCAAGGAATTTGGTTGGCCCTGATCCTATTGGCTTTTAAAAAGGTATTAAAAAATTGATTCTTCCCTTTGGCATTGGGCAAGGATGGTAAGAGAATCTCCTTGGTAAGATGTGTGAATTGAAGATTCCCAGTCATCTATACATTGCAGCTATGGGAATTTTTTTTTCTTTAAAAAAATATTTTCCTTATTGATGTATGCTATCCAGCAGCCTACCTGGGTAACTATGTACAATAAACAAAAAAAGTAAGTAAATAAATGTTTATCTTGCTTTTCCTTCAGGCATTCAAGTATGCCCTTCCCACCCATTTTTTGCCACAACAATATGGGAGGCAAACTGGGCAGAGGATGACCTGAATTTGCTCAGCAAGATTTCCTGCTGAATCTAAGCCTTCCTGGAATCAACCTTACACCTTAACCACCACATGCTCATATATTTCTTGCATTTATACTTTCCAGCCCAACCCTTAAAAAAATTGACATATTGCCTGGAAAAGACATTAATGCCAGAGAATCAAGAAGAAAATTAAATAGCAGGGAGCACTGTTGTGGACTGTTGCAGCATGACACCATTTTGCTAAGATCACAGTTTTAGAGCCATCATTCTTTGATCCCTACAGATAGTACTTTGCAATTATGAAAACCAAACTCCCACCAAAATAGGTCATAACACTTAATCTTTGTAAATCTCTTGGCATCCCAAACTATTTACTTCCAAATAAATGTGCCTAAGACTACAATTTCAATGCTTCTCTGGTTATGTAATTGTCAAGAACCACAATAAATAATTAGGTGGAGCAAGGCATTCATTTAGTCCACATGCTGTCAGATTTTCTTCATGAAGGAATGCCACAAAATTGTCCATTAGGTTCTTCAACTACATGCCTTAACTTACACAGCAAGTTAAGACTTTGGCAAATGAGTTCCTAACAAAGTAGGCAACACTAGATGTCCTAGATCAGCAGTCTCATTCAGAAGTAAGGCAGATATATGGATGAATACAGCATGTTGGGGGATGGCAACCAACGTTAGTCCCCAAACCTCATTTTGACAGCTCCAAGGCTCTTTTTCATTTTGTTTATTGAAAACTATTGCCAGTTTCTCATCATTTTCAGCACACAACAGTGGGAGTGGAAGCCATAGGATAGATTAATAAAATGTTTAATGAAGTTTTAAAAAAACTTCCACTATGCTCCTCTGACACCTCCCCTCCCCATCAACCTCACCACTGCAGAAAAACAGAAAACAGCGGTCCTAAGTATCTATGTAAGGGAGACTTATTTTAAGTCTAAAATGTATGTAATTGTTCCCTGAGATCCTCAGACTTGCGCTCTTTCAAAAAATCTCAAATCTCAAAATTAAGCTTCTGCCTATTGCTCTAGATCAGTGTTGTGCAACCTTGGAAACTTTTGAGATGTTACCTGTCTTGGGGAAGGGAATTCTTGGGCCCCACAAATCTCATAGTTGCAAAAACATAGGTCTAGATGACTGCTAGTCATCATGATGATAGTATAGCAGTTGCAAGTGAACAAGGTACTGCCGCACCCACTGGGCAATGTGCTTCCCAAAGTTTTTTTCATATCATTTGGTAACAGAATAAAACCATTCTATGTTAATCTTGAAATATGAGAAAGCTACAATTCCCCATTCTGAGTATTTTGGTTGGGTGTGTTAGCTGTAAGAATCATTTATACTTCAGGATTTACAAGCCGTAAGGCAGGTTCCACTTCATTCATTCATGAGGCTGTTACTGTTTTGCTGGTATGGAGCACGCACAAAATACGGAGGACAATGGCTTATTTTTTATGAGCCACTTTTAATTTTAACAAGGATTTACCCTCCACCCCCACACCTCCCTGTTCACCCAACACCTAGGTATTAATCAGTCTGGCACATAGATCATTTTAAGCCTTGTACATTATACCAAAATAGTGATTAAATATATAACAGAACAAAAATTTTCACTTCAGGACCAAACTAATAAGCAAACCTCTCTCACAGCTCAGCTTGTATTTTAATAAGTAACAAGCCTTAAGCTGTCATTCCTTATCGCTTTACAATGCAAGTTGCTGCCTGAAGGATAAACCTTGGGGGTTAAGAGCCAGATGCAATACCTCTTCCTCTTCACCTGTTTACATGCAAGTTCTACACTTTTGCCAGCTGCTTTCTGTTTAGGCAAATTATCAGATTTGTGGTAGTACGCTCTGCACACATCACCGTATTTGCTTTGCTTTTGGAAATTTACATAATGTAGCCAACCAACTGAGTGTTGTATTACCTCCCTTAGCAATAGGTATTTTATATGTTTTAATGGGTGGATACAGAACTCTGGGACAGCTATACGGTATAATTTTGGTGTGCCTATGAAATAATGCTTCAACAAAGAACATATATGGATGAGAAATAACAATTCAGACCCATTCTTCCTGCCAACAGTTGGTTCAACAGATATGTTGTCATGGAACTGTACCCTATCTAGATATACATGAATTAGTCCTATGTGAGATTGATAGGGATATGCGGGAGCTCTCTGCATTTTTCTGTTGAATTAAACAGTTTTCTCTAGACATCTAGGTCCAAAAACATGCTAGGATACAGAGGCACAGAAAAAAAATGGAATTTTAAAAAAGTAAAGCACAGCAGAAAATAGGAGTAACCCCAAAACTTTAAGGTGGTTATATTTGAATCAAACTTTTCAATACTCCTAATAATTTTGAGTACATGGACACTAACTAAGCCATAGGAAGAATGTGCTGCATTTTGTATTATCTAAAATCTTGTTCCATATTCATTTATGTTTAGTTTTCTGGATGCCCAGATTATTCTTACTCATCATCATAACCTTATTAATGAGAGACTTCTATAAGTATCAGCAGGCTTTTAATCAGATGCTACTGATCTTTCAGAACACAGAGATGATAATGAAAATGAGATGTCATAGTAGATGATATTTGGGCTAAAAAAAGGGGGGGGGAGAAAAGCTGCATGTTTTCACCTCTGAAATGTCTCAACAGGCAACAATAAAATTAGAATAATAGCAGGACTTCTTTATCCAGCAGCATCATTTTGTTCAAATATGCTCATTTTGAAGTACTGCATTTTATACCAGTTGTAGATTACTGAGTCTTTTTTTTTCTGCCGGTAAGAGCTAATTGTGCTTAGAGCAAGAGAGATGAAACATTAGGTTGTTTTTGAGATGCTTAGATGCATTACTCACTGTCACATTACCTCCACAAGCACAGCAAGTGTTAAACAGAGAAAGAGAAATGGAGCACAGAATAAGAAGAACATCCTAAAGCTGTCTGCCAGACAAATGCCTACAACGAACTAACTCCAGTAATGCCCCAAGCAAGCCTAGGAAACACGCAGTCATATGACATAATTCCTGAAGCAGCCTGAAATATATTACCGGATAGATCTTGTTTCTTGAACACTAAAATAATCACTCTAAAGTTTGGCTCGAGGGATGGTAACCAAGATTTTTTAATAATTCTACACTCTCACCTGAAATTCTTTGTCTACAAAACATTAGTCATTCAAGTAATGATCACTAAGCCAAACCCAGTCACTGCATGTAGCGTTCCTCCCCCCTCCCTCCCCTGGGCCAAAACAGGGAGTGCTGAGAGAAACCCAGAAAAATGTTAGTTTCAGTGTCTACCTCAAGAAACCACAACAGTATGTCAAAGCAAAACTTAAGACGGCGAACTCCAAATAAAGGTGATTATGGCTAGAAGCAGTAATTGGCTGGCTTTTCCTGCTCTTGGTTCGAGTCATGGCAAGCAAACAATGTGCCAAATTTACCCATCTGATTGATTTCGGTGTTATTATTCTCTGACAGTATTAAAGCAGCTAGGACTCTTGTGTTGTCTGTCTTGTTAAACACTGAATGAATGGGGAACTGCCTCTGCCTCTTCAGAATGAGGGTCATTTCTCAAGTCTTTGGGAGCCGCAGTAATTCATCCCCAGTTCCTCATCCCATCACAGGACACGCCCAGTGACTTTCTACCTTTCCCTCATGTTTCACAGTCAAAGTGAGTCCTCATATTGCTTGTTAACTTCCAGGGCAAGACAAAACCTTTTCCAAAGCTTCACATTACAAAAAAGAAGAGTGGGAGAGAGAAAAATCATTTATCTGTGCTACCAAAAAAAAAAAAAAAAGATATGAGAAACCTGTTTTCTTTTGGCATACGAAAACTGTCCCATGAAACATTTGCACCTGACCCTCTAAATGGCTCAGGTTAGCAAAGAGAACATTTTGATTCATTAACACAGGTTTTTTTTTTTTTTTTTTTTTTTTAGAAAATACATGAGGGATTTGCTGTCTGGAGATTTTTATTCTATTTTTTTGATCAGCCTTATTTCCTGTTACTGAGAAACTGGAAAATCAGATAAATAGTTTTCTAATTTAGAAATTCCTCTGCTATGGAAGTTGTCCAGATAACTAGTTATTTTTCTTTCCAACAGGCTAGTTTCCAAGTGTGCAAAACAGCCTCTATAATCAGAAACAAGGTTTAATTATTGTTATGTATCTGCCTTGAAGATCTTGTCTATGTCTATAAAATATTGCTAACAAATAAATAGCACATTCACCTGTGCTCAAGAAAAGAAGGTATGTTTATAGGCACGTGCAGAATGGTGAATTTATATGGCATTATCTGTAAACACATGCACACATGTCCCTCACACTTGCAGATTATAAACATGTATGAGTATGCATATTCACACATGGAAACACATATGAGAATGTGTACTGTTTATCCACAAATATGTGAGACAAACACATACACTTCACAACAAAACTAGGAATATGCAAATTGTTCCAAAGACAGGATGGTTGGAGGAATGTCCTACCCTTTCTTCAAACCACACTGATTTGGCAGCTTCAATAGTGGTCCAGCAGTTTTCCTGGAAGTAGGAAAACTTCCAGAAGTGGGAAGTGATCTTTCTGGAAGTAAATTTTCTAGAATAAGAAGTGGTCTGGGCATAGCCCTACTCTGAAGATTTACAACCAAAAAGTTGCTCAACCAGCTCTAGAATTTACACGGTCCAGAAGAGTAAAATAAGATGCTGGAGACACAATGTTTGCACATACCTAAATGAAATATTATAATCCAGTAAAATACTTTGATGCTGATATATTGCTTTCAGGAAGGAAGGAAGGGAAGAAGGGAAGAAGGAAGGAAGGAAGGAAGGAAGGAAGGAAGGAAGGAAGGAAGGAAGGAAGGAAGGAAGGAAGGAAGGAAGGAAGGAAGGAAGGAAGGAAGGTAGGTTATCATGTCAAATAAACTCTGGGAATAGACATAGCACACTAATAACTATATGCCACCTCCTCATTTCACTGTACTCCTGTAGTGTTTGATATGCAGAAAAACACAGCAATTGCAAAAATTGTAGCTAGAACTACAGACATGAACAGGCATATAGGCACTAGACATTCAAGCATGTCTGAGGAAATGGGAATGCATAGAAGCCCTGCACAGAAGAAGCTAAAATGAGACAGTTGGAAGATTTTCATTCAAATAATTCCATGTTACACTCCAAGCTTCTGATGCACAGTATTGATTTGGTTTGTTACATTAAATCAGAATTTGGAGCATATGAATTCGGAGCATCAGGAAATAAAAAGCTAAACTGGGAACTGAGACTTTAGAGGAAGGAATCAATGTGATTGCTTGGGGAGAGGGAACTAAATGGCCTTATGGACCACAAAGCTCAAAAAAGATCATTTTAACACTGCATTCCATTAACTACCCTCCCAGGCTAAGTCAATGCTCAGAGCAAGACAAGTCTGAAGGCGGCTACATTTTGAACTCCTCTACCACTGTATGGACACAAATCCATTAAGAAAGGGAGTGGGCCATCAATCTCTAATAAGAGGATGCAGGCAAGAGAACCAAGAAGTGCTGAAGAGGAGCAAACTATTTGAATACTTTATCCCTAAAACACAGATATTAATATTTTCTTCAACCTGCTGTAGAAGAGCTCTACTAGAGATTCAGGAGCAACAAATTTGGTTCAATACTTCAGAATACTATCTTTATGGAGATCTCTTTGTTCTGACCAAGTATTCAAAAATATTGCCAGTGCAAGAAGATAAACATTGTCATTTCATCCTAATGTAAGAGGTGTTTTGGAATCATGTTGGAAGAACTCAACTTCACCAAGTGATAATATATAATAACTTTCAGCTGTGGTTCACACGCTGGCTCAAATTCTCTATGGTTACTATAGTACCCGAGTCTTCTGAACAGACTGATCTTTCCCTACATTCAGATACTGCCGCATCACAGTCTTGAAAGCACAGTAGCGACGCAGGCAACTGGGTCATCTACTGGATCGTTGGCTTATTTTGCAATTTCTCATTCTCAACCGCCTCCTTCCTGAGACAGCAGAAAAAGGGCACCATTAATGCTAATAGTGATGGATTTTTCTTTCTGATGAACACTTTCACATAAGAAACTAGAGAAGGATTTTGGTTCCCAAAGATATTAAATGTAACTACCAAGAACTTGGTTTATTCATATTATGGAAACCAAAGAGAGAGAGAAATGGCACCAATAATGGAGGGAAATGGAGCAGAAACATGTGACTAACTGGGATTACATTAACCTGCATATAATCCATTACCTTTCCAAGGGCACTACTGTATTATAATAAGAATTCATGTGCTGCATTTATGATTAAAAAATCATGTAAGAAAGTCTGCACTATTCTCTTTCGATAATAAGCGCTACAATTCTTTGGTCTTAATAGATGTAGCACCAAATCAAGTGTGCATATTACAGAAAAGCAGCCAATTGGGGGGGTCAAACAAGATAGAGTGCAGGAAGAACTAAAAAGATGCTAAAACCAGGGATAGTCTATGTAAAAACTTATATTTACTGGTTCAACTAGAACTCACCACTATCACTGCATCCCATCTCACTTTCAATTTCTTATTGCAGCACACCTCTTTAAGTCTGGCTATAAAATATGATTATATTCAGTATTCTACTGAATATAATTTCCTCTCCTTTATTACTCTCCAAATATTTGTTTGCAGACAAAAAGTAGCAAGCTCTCAACATGGATCAGTAACCAATTTTTTTTGGCTGGACGGAAAAGAATCAAGAACTATTATCAGTTTCTCTTTTCAATCCCTAAAACGTAAATAAACAGATAACTTTATTCTTCATCCCTTTTTTCTTCTGGGGCAATAGGCTCCCGGGTCCACTTGACTTGGCTGGTGTCTCGGTCTTCTGCAGAACCAAGGTCACATGGCAGACCTGTCATTCCATCACTATTGCCTTCCATGTCCAGTTCTTCAAAGGAGGAACCACTGGCCCCCGATTCACTGTAGCTATGCTCACTGCGATTATCTGCCTCATCTCGACTGTGGCCAGATGCAAAAGGAGATAAGACAGAGGTAGCCACTGAAGTCTCACTGATGTCAGTTGTGGCTTCGAGGCTGACAGAACTTGTCTCACTCATGGTGTCCAGACCTTTATTTGAAATTGAAACAGAAAGTTAATACCAAACGGAGACAATAAATTCAGAAATCATCATTCAGTATCTATAGCAATCATTTACCCTTGCATTTCTCTTGAAGGTAGTTTAAATTCTCCAATCATTAAGATAAAAACCGTAGAAATCCATTACACTAAAAGGTCTTTAATGTGTCTTCAGTCTCCACTATAAGAACATGGGGAAATGTTACACTGCTGTTCCACAAGCTACATTAGTTACCAGTTTGCTTCTGTGTCCGGATAATGTATAGGTGAGCGATGGCAAACCTTTTAGAGACTGAGTGCCCAAACTGCAAACCAAAACCCACTTATGTTTCATCGGGTGCCGGGTGGGCGTGGCCCATTAGGTGGGTGTGGCCCATTGGGTGGGCGTGGCTGCAGTGGTAACGACAGACTGGGTGGGACTAAAAAGTTCAATCAATCACTTCCAACTTTGCGAGATCTTTTTTTTCCTGCGAGAAGTTGAAATTGATTGATTGAACCTTTTTTTTTTGCACACGGCTGTGGAGGCCTAAAGCTAAAAGGTTTTACAAAACCCAGCTAAAGGCCGAGAACTGGGGCGACAGCACGGGTGCCCACAGAGAGGGCTCGGCGCGCCACCTGTGACACGCGTGCCATAGGTTCGTCACCACGAGTATAGGTTATCACCTATAAAGCCATTCATGGCATGGGTCCAGGTTATCTGAGGAACCAGCTCATTCTAATGGGATGAGCTCGTCCCACCCATGCTGGCAGAAGAGGCATGCTGCGGACTCCCGTCATTTAAGAAATTCCAGCTATGTCCTATGGTTCTTTATTGATTTGACTTGGTTGCTGCCCATCTCACCCAGATTATCTTTTGAAATAGGGAGAAGAATCTTTTCTGCCATGGTGCCTGCCCTCTGGAATGTCTCCCCCCCCCCCGGCCAGGTGAGATCATTACTCTCCCTTCTGGCCTTACAAAAGGGCTTTGAAGACCTGTCCTTGCCAGCTGATCTGCAGCCTCAATAGGAGAGTGGCATCTTGATGGTGGTTAATGGATTAGTCAGACCTCATCTCCTCTCCATGTGCCCTTTGCTTTGTTCCTTTTGATCATGACTAACTGAATTTTAAATGTATGGCTCTCATTTGTTGTTTTTATTTATTTTAATTTTTTTAATTTAATTTTTTTAAATATGGCATTTTAATTGCATGACTGTAAGATACCTATAGTTGCCTCGGCAAGATGGACATTATAGAAGTGTAATAATAAATAATAAAATAAATATAACTAGCAAAACCTCAAACCTTGTCCCATCATTTTATTTAATTCTTATATAAAATGAAAACATTTCTGGGATCACTTGTTGTGAACTTACAACTCTTACACTCAGAATTCTCACTGGAGCTATAAGCACAAACCTAAAGATAATCATTCTGGGGGACCTGTAGCTATAAAAAATGATACAATTTTGAGCCAAATATGTGGATGTCAAGATGCTTGAAATTATCCCAAACTGGCAAATATATATTTACATAAAACTTTTTTAAAAATATAAAGAACAAAATACGATTTAAGCCATATATCTAGAACAGTGGTTCTCAACCTGTGGGTCGGGATCCCATTTGGGGTCGAACGACCATTTCACGGGGGTCACCAAACAAGGCTGTCCACCATTTTTTCCCCCTTTTCTTTGGCCACGCCCCTGGCACCCGGTGATGTATAAGTGGTTGGGGGTTACCACAACATGGGGAACTGTATTATGGGGTTGCGGCATTAGAAAGGTTGAGAACCACTGATCTAGAAGAAGATAGATGCAATTATCGTCTTATATATTCATACTCAAAAGGCAGACAACCACAAATTTAAGACATATCCTATAAAGCAGGGGTGTCAAACTGCCGGCCCGTGGGCCGATTGCATCATGTGGAGGCCACGCCTACCCCAGCTCCAGCAATGCAAAATAAGTTGTGACACATCATGACACGTGACGTGACATGGCGAGTTTGACATCTGTGCTATAAAGGAAGGAAAGAAGGAAGGGAGAGAGAAATGTAATACCCAGGTTCCCCATTCTGTCATATTAGGATTACTAACTTTAATTGCACCTTTCCTGGAAATCAATTTCCTACCCAGGAAGTGTGCGTGTGTGTGTGTGTGTGTGTGTGTGTGTGTGTGTGTGTGTGTGTGCCCCATATTCTTCCCCCCCGAGTCAAAATATTTTTTAATAAATATTAATTAGTAATAATAATAGAGTTGGAAGGGACCTTGGAGATCTTCTAGTCCAACCCCCTGCTCAGGCAGGAAACAATATACCATTTTAGACAAATGGTTGTCAATGCAATTAAAATGCATTGCCTACAAAAATAAACCACCTAATTACTAATTGGATTTGAGGCTATGTAGGTTTTAGGTGAATTAAGGTTAACTAAATGCTGCCATGTACTTAACATAGACAATATAAAAAGGGTTATTATTTTTTGAACAACGCAGATTTAGCAGTGTGCTGCAGTTGCCAAAAAAGCCAACACAGTGCTGGGCTGCATTAACAGAGGGACAGAATCAAAATCATGTGAAGTGTTAATATCACTTTACAATGCCTTGGTAATACTGCATCCAGTTTTGGTCACCACGATGTAAAAAGGATGTTGAGACTCTAGAAACATTACAGAGAAGAGCAACAAAGATGATTAGGGGATTGGAGGCTAAAACATATAAGGAACGATTGCTGGAATTGGGTATGTCTAGTTTAACAAAGAGAAGGACTAGGGGGGACAGGATAGCATTGTTCCAATATCTCAGGGGCTGCTACAAAGAAGAGGGAGTCAAGCTATTCTCCAAAGCACCTGAAGGTAGGACAAAAAGCAACGGATGGAAACTAATCAAGGAGAGAAGCAACCTAGAACTAAGGAGAAACTTCCTGACAGTGAGAACAATTAATCAGCGGAACAGCCTGCCTCCAGAAGCTGTAAATGCTCCAACACTGTAAGTTTTTAAGAAGAGACTGGACAGCCATTTGTCTGAAACGGTATAGGGTTTCCTGTCTGAGCAGGGGTTTGGACTAGATGATCTCCAAGGTACCTTCCAACTTTATTATTGTTATTATTATTGTTATTATTATTATTATTACTACTACTACTACTACTACCACCACCACCACTACTAGTCCAACCCAGCAAATAAGGACTATTACCAAGAGAATAAAAGACTAAAGTCAAGCGTGGTAATGAAAGAATGAAGGGAAAAAACACTGTGGCACCCACTTCCCTTAGTGCCCTAATCACATACTTATTTTGCACAATGGTTAATCTAGGGCTATCTGCTGGAAATGGAGGCTGCAAAATCTAGTTTTCCTTTAGGTATGAAAGCCAGATGGGTAGCTTCAGATCAGATGCTCTACCTCGGCTCAAGCCACCTCACAGGGTTGTTGTGGAAAAAACAGGAGATGGGAGCATTAAGTATTTAGGCTGGCTTGAGTTGATCAAAATTAAAGGCAGGTTATAAATCTTATAAATAAATACATTAAGGTTTAGGAAATTCAAGGATTTACCTAATCTCTACTGAGAAAAAAATGAGGTGTTAATTACATTTAATTCATTACATTTAATAATTAGTATAATGCTCTCATCAAAATTAATACACAATACAAACATGTCCTTTAGCATTAAACCTTCTGCTCACTGTTCCAACCTAAAGATGTTTATCCAAGACTGGCCTGATAGTAAATTCAAATTTTGATGTACTCCATGCTTGAAATGTAAAAAAATGATATTTATCAGGCTCTATATCTTGGTTATGGTATCTCCATTTGTCAATCTAACCCCAGACACCATATTTGGCTCACCCAAATTTTTCTGTTTCAGAGCAAGCGTCAATAGTGGAGTACATTTTGATTGCCCACCACTGGAAATTTTCTCAAGGAAGTCTTTTTGATTTATTCGAAGACCTAACAAAATCCTGTTAGATAGATAAAGGAATAAGACAGGGATGTCCACTGTCTCCTCTCTTGTTTATTTTGGTCCTTGAAATACTGAACAGAGATATAAGACAAAATGAGAGGACTGTGGGAGTAAAGATTTAAACAGCAAGTTATAAGTTAAGGGCTTTTGCAGATAACTTGGGGGTAGAAAATCCTTTGAACAGAATTTAAATAATAATGGGTAAATTAAAAGAATTTGGTACATTAGCAGGTTTCAAATTAATAAACAGAAGACAATATTAACAAAAATACAAGAACAGAAGCTCAAACAGAATGAATAAAATGGTTGTTAAAACAGAGAAGAAGAACATGGAATGAAGTTAGAAAAAAACATGTTAAGATAGGAGAAACTACAAACGTCACTACTGGGGAGAATTTCTGTGACAAAAACGAAAGTCTTGCTTAGAATGATGTTTTTGTTTTGGACAATACTTATTTTGACAACTGATGCATCATTTAATTAATGGCAGAAGAATATACCTAAATTTGTATGACAGAAGAAAAAACATGAGTTAAATATAAGGTTTTACATGGTACAAAGAAAAAAAGGACTGAATCTACCTGATTTGAAATTGTATTATGCAAGTTGCTATTTGGTTTGGATGACAGAACGGGTGCGGCAGAGAAATAGAAAGCTCTTGGAATCAGAAGGACACGGCCTGAGATTTGGGTGGAATGGATCTTTGTGGTACAACAAGGTCAAGGTTAATATGGATTTTAAAAATCATTATGTTAGGCATGCCATATTGAGAATATGGAATAGGCACAAACCCAAGTTGGGCCCAAATCACCTCTGTAGAAAAAGTATTTTATAAGCAAGAAATAATAAGCAAACACAAATCACTTATTGTGAAATATTAGAATTTGCAAGGAGAATGCCAGATAAAATCAAGAGAAGTGGTGGCAGAGGAACATAGTTGTCAATTATTCTCTTATTTACAGTTATTAGAAACATTTAAAGTAGATAAAAGAGTTTCTGGTTTTGAGCCTTTTAAGACTGGGTTTGAAATGGAAATATGTACAAAGGGTAAACATGTAATTGCTAAAACGTATAGACGTTTATTGAAATTTGAAATAGAAGAACAAATAAAAATTGGATTAAAATGTTGGTTATAAAATATAGCTGGAACAATGGGAATATACCATATATGCAGTGGTGGATTCAGCCAGTTTGCACCAGTTCAGCAGAACCGTAGCTAATTTTTTGTTGCCCAGGCCCAGAACGGACTTCCAGAAGCGGCACCCACACAGAGAACCGGTTGTTCACATATCTGAATCCCACTACTGCACATATGGCTGAATTATTGTATGCATAAAAATGAAAAGATTCATTATTACCCATAATGGAGGAATAGTTGGTGAAAATGATGAAACTTGCTGAACTGACTAAATTGATATTTTTCATCAGAGAAAAGACATCTACATTTATTGCTAATTGGAAACTCCTTACAGACTATTTGTGTAAAACAGCAAGAAATGAACTTATGGTTTATGGTTTTTATGATTAAAGGATAAATTATAGAAAGAAGATAGTTATGTTATAATCATAGAGTAAGATGTAAATTTATAATTGTACTTATATTTGGTGTGAAGAAGATTGGGAGCTATTTCCTTGTATCTTTTTCTTTTTACTTTTTTTACCTTTCCTGCAGTTTCTCTTTAATTTCTTACTTTTTTCTTTTTTTTAGTTTACATTAGCTTGTATTAGTTTTTAATCTTCCCTTTTAAAAACAGATGGATGGATGGATGGATAGATAGATAGATAGATAGATAGATAGATAGATAGATAGATAGATAGATAGATAGATAGATAGATAAATGGAATTCCACCCAAAATGTACAAGAGAGAAAATGGTTGGACATGCATTCTATATCTAATCTAAAAAAATTAAAAGGTTTATGTTAAACACCAAAGACCAAACAAAGTGTGAATTTCCTCCATAACAGTAACTAATATTCCCTAAAGAAACAATCTAAAACCCAAACATGACTGAAAAGAGGACATGGATGAAAAATTTTCTTTTCACATGATTAAGCAATTCCTGAATTGTAAGGTGGAAAACTTCCATTGGCAGCCATGAATGTATCTTTGATCTACGTGAAAGGAACTGTATCTACCTCATATTGGAAAAAATAAGTTACAGGCTTACCCTGCAGGGATATGAAAATATTTTCAAGATCCCTTATATACTAATATTTTAGTATCCACCTGCTCAGGTCTTCTTCAAAATAGCTCTCATCTTCTGAAAAAGAAGGACCACTTTATTTTTGTTCCTTATGGTATGTATTATAGCTCTTGGCAGATTTGACATGGGAATTCAGCAATAAATAAATAAACAGGGACAGAATACTTCATTAGAACAATTTGTTTTCTGAAAACAATGCAGTGTTTAGACACATGCTGGAGAAATATGATCTTCACAGATGAACACTCTTAGATTTAGAAACTATCCATCGTTAATATATATAAATGAACTAGACAACTTATGATCTATTGAGTCATCTTTCTTTTAATGTATAATATAGGCTACTGTCATTTCTCCTCCCCTAACAAACCACAGCAGACTCTCAGTGAAGTCTCCTCCTCTGATCCACAGAACTGTATGCTGGGGGGAGAAGGTACAAAGGGATCTGTGGATCACAAGAAAAACTGCAGCCCCACTCTCCATTCCACCATGTCTCAGAGAGAAAGAGGGCTTATCTGTCAACTGCTGCTGTCCCCCAACCAGCCCTACCTCACAGCAGGCATCCAAGTCACTCCCTCGTCCTTCCCTCGCTATCCACCACCATTAAGAGATTTCAAATTTTAGTCTCAGTTCCAAAGCAGCCAATCAATTGTGAAGCTTCACTGCCAACTGATTGGGCACAGGGGCCAGAGAGAGGTGGGAAGGAGGGTAGAATATGTCTCTCCCATCTTCCCTTGCACCACACAGCCTGTGGGTTTCTGGGAAGTATAGTGTAGAACTGAAGTGACCACAACTTGGCAAAAAGTTCAATCCCACAGGAGTAATGGGTCCTGAATTTTGAATTCATTCTGCAAGTTAACGGATTTAAATTACCTTGGTTCAAAAAGTATTGCTCTGTGATATGCTGTTTTGTGCTATTGAAGATTACAAACAGACTAGCAGACATGAGTCTTAGTAGTACATTAGTAGTACATAGATACAGTCATAGTCTTGGCCCTCCTGAACCTTCAGTTAGCTCTCCTTGACCTAGTAACCCTCTGGAACCAGTTCTTTGTCTATGTAAAAGACCCCTTTGATTAATTTATATTGGGTTTTAGTAGCTCTTCACATTTTTCATTTGAAAATAAAAAGCTCCTCAATGTTAGAAAGTAAGAAATGGCCTGGAGACCTGACTGATTTCAAATGACACCTCATTCACTCCTTGTATGTTTTGGGGACATTATATCCAGCTCTTTGCACTTCCCCAAAGGAGCCAATAAACTATCTCTTCCAGTACTTTGGTCCCTAATCATGAGTTACATATGAGGAACAAAAACTTTGTATTTTGGGAATACAGTGTGCCTAAAGCTTAGTGGTCAACAGGCCCAAATAGAAGTTTAAATGTTTGATGAAAAATTGTCTGCTCCTTTTATTTCAGAGTCTAAGTGCAAGAACTTTTGATGATGTTGTTACTCATGGAGTTAGCCCCTTGTTTGTGATTCAATTGACAGACAGCTAGCACTGTTATCTGTCTATACAAATGGTGCATAGATATATTTCCCTCCTACTAGATTAAATGAGGTCAGAGAAGGACAAATTTGGAGATCACAGTACTTTTTATAAGTGCATATAATTTATATAGTAATATCTATTAATGGTTTCTTTAGGAGAACTATCAGATACCTGATAACTCTATAACACAACATACATTCTGGATTCAGTAGTTCAAAATTCAAGCCATTACATTTTTAATTAAACCAATTTTTGGTCGTGTAATTGGGCACCCTATCTATACCTGAGACCTTTGGAGTTGATATATATTCCATCAAGCAGACTCTGACATTGATGGCCTCTATAAAGCCTCTCTCTCATCTGATGGTATGTGAAAAACAGCACCACCATCATGCTGTTTAGATATGCAATGCAGATATCCAGATAGCCATTTATTTTCCTCTGTGTTCTGACATATTTTCAAATAATTATTTACTAATTGTATGCTAATAATTATTTACTAATTTCCAGCAATTTTTGAAGAATTTACATGAGAATTCATGTGAGAATTTCATTTATAATGCCAACATTCTCTATTTGATATATGATCACTGACAGTTCTGGAATTTCAACCATGAGTTTCTTTTGCCTGGAAAGCAAGTTATGAAAGTTGCCAGAGATAGTCAGAAGGAGAAGTGTAAGCTCGTCCTGACTATAGGCACAGAACCCAAGAATCAGGAACGACGCAGGATTCAACAAAGGTTCAGGATTTATTATGTTGCTAAGTTGAAAAGAAAGTCAGCCCTGAGAAACCTCCCATTCCAGCGTATTAAATAAGCCCCGCCACTACACCTCAATTACCAATCACCGCTCCACCCTCGCCACACCCTTATGTTTGTCAGACCCAGTATCCCAGTTAACTGAAAACAGCAGATTAATTCAACTCAAGTTCCTTCAGACGCGCATCGCAGGCAGAGCGTCATTGGCTGAACGTTGGCAGCCTATTGGAATAATTAACACCATCCATCTGATTCTCGGCAGCCCAAATCAGTCCCCAGACGCGCGTCGCAGGCAGGACGTCATCAGCTGAGCGTCGGCATCTCTAGCGCCGCCCATCTGACGTGCAGCATCGCCGACACCTCTCAGCAGCGTCGCAGCCCGCTTATTCAAGGTGTTTTACGCTGGGTCTGACAAGAAGTATACAGTACAAAACAGCAAAGCTAAATATATTTGCTGAAGAATTTCCTTCTGAGAAGCAACTTTCCTCTCCCCATATTATGTACAAAAGTTCCAATCCCAGACTGGGTACTTTCTCCAAAAGGCACAAGGTGGCCTTCAATGAAAAAGCTGCAAGATCAGTGGAAGTGGAAGCTCATTCATCACAGACCTTCATGTGTTGCCTCTTTTATTCCTTGGGGAGGATAATTTTAAATGGCAAAATTAAAAAAAAAGGAGGTGAAGTAAAAGGACTTGATTTCCTCTTCTGTACTTGCAATGTGGTGTGTGAATCAAAGCTGAACACCTGAACGAGGCTGAGGAACTATGACCTTCCTTCCTTCAATTAGAGCAGGGATGTAATGCATAAGACTTGCATTTGAAAAGGTCCTTGTGGATTGCAATTCAAAATTGCAAAAGGCTCTCAGGGGTTTGGGATGACGGAACAGAAGAGCGCAATTTCAGAGGTGATGGATCCAAAAAGAAAGGAAACCCGTAGAAGCGAATGAGAGAGGTATTGCCTTTTCTTTGGCTTTCGTACACAGAATCATCTGCCTTTTATTCATGAGCACAAAACTGACATTTACTTAAATGAAATCTTCAGTATTTCTCTGTCCACATGAAGCTGGCAGGATTGTTTCCAAACAAGATTCTCACAGGTAATTTCTGCCTAACGGGATAAGTACATGCAAACTTCAGCAAAGCCTGAAGAGGAAATAAGTGGTAAGAAAAATAGAAACTGAAGCACAAGACAGACAGTGCATATTCACGTTCTCTTGAGAAGGGGGATGAGCTCAGGACTTCTTGCCTGGGGCTATCAAGTATTGAAATATTCGCCAATCAACAGCATTCTGTCAGAGCTGGGCTGACACCCTGTGAAGATCATGTAATGGTCCATGTAGCCTTGCAAGCAAAAAAAAAAAAAAGTTTCAAACATATCAGTGACTGCTCATGTCAACATCCTATGCATTACAAATACTAAATAGGTCACCCCTGCAATAAAACCATATTATTCTGAATAAACACTCAAAATGTTGTCTTTTGATGCTTTTACCAATACTATATTCCCTGCAACTAGAACATGAAAAATCAAAGGAAGAGACAGAGATGTGTTTCTTCAAAAAAGATTAGCTTTACTACTTTTAACGTCAACAGAAAAATGCACTCATATTGGAACACCTAAAGCTCAAGTAAGGCTTGAGGTTGAGAAGGGCAGAGGAAGCTTGGTGGGTGGGGGGGGAGAGGGAGGGCATAGTATGCAGGAGAAAATTATGGCACTAGAAGCAGAGGGGAGAGTCAGGTAAGGAAGAGAGATTTGAAATATGCGCCCAGTCTTTGTTTCTGGATCCAAGAGCTCTACTCAGGAACCAAGTAGCTAAATTGGTGGTTGTCTTGGGCTCAGATTTAAGTTGATAAACACCTATACTGCCTGCAATGTGTCTCTCCTCAACTATGTTTAACCATCTGGCCTGTCAAGCATGTACCACTAACACCTGGCTGAACAAAGATGGGGCAGATCCTTGGGCAGCTCTAACATGTTCCTGGCAGGAGAAAAATAGGAGTAGGGAATCCGTTATTTAAAATATGCCAAGTCAGGTTTTGAGCACTGCATCTCACTGGCAAGAGAGGGGAAGTACTGTATGGATACTTTGTCAGGAAATCTTCATGTTTTTAATAGCAATACTAGAAAACTGTGACTCTCTTCCTCAAACTCCCCTCCATCACATCTCGCCCATCGCTATGGGAGCTACAAAGTTTATTTCATATAATGTTTCAGTCTTTGCCTCAGAAGTTATATGAAATTTATTCCTTAGCAGCTCTGTATTTGTAATACTGTCACCAAAACAACAAAAAAATAATAATGTGCGTACATATGTCACATTAGAAGAAATCCAAGAACTGCTATGATGGTAAAATCTGAGATGATAAAACTGTCATTGGAAGCCAGTCATTATTTTTAGTTCTGAAGTTACCTGGAATTATGATTATGAATATAAAAGAACATTTTTAATTTTGTAGAGAATTAATATTGCACTGTAACATTACAAGTGTTTCATTGTTACACAACAGTAACAATAGACTAGACTAGACTAGACTAGACTAGACTAGAGCTGGAAGGGACCTTGCACCAGTACTTGAGAGGCTGCCACAAAGAAGAAGGGGTCAAATTATTCTCCAAAGCAATAGAGGGCAGGACAAGAAACAATGGTTGGAAACTGATCAAAGAGAGAAGCAACCTGGAATTAAGGAGAAACTTCCTGACAGTGAGGACAATTAACCAGTGGAACAGCTTGCCTCCAGAAATTATGGGCGCTCCATCACTGGAGATTTTTAAAAAGAGGCTGAGATGTTATAGGTTCTCCTGCTTAAACAGGAGGCTGGACTAGAAGGCCTCCAAGTTCCTTCCACCTCTATTCTATTTTATTTAGGATGTCAATATTATTACAGGCATAGAATTATTTGGCATTTTCATCCTAAGTTATATAATATTATATAATCTTAAAAAAGATTATATAATCTTAAAGTATGTTATATGATAATGGTTTTAAACTAATTACTTAATGTTAAAATCTCCATTGTATTATGTATGTGTGTATACACAAACTTACACAAACTTACAACACACACACACACACACACACACACAAAACCCGTCTATCTCTCTATCTTGATAAAAGGAAAAAAGATGCAAATTGAAAACTTATCTAAAAATTAAACAAAAAAGAGAAAAAAGGATAATAACTGCTAAAGAGTTGGCAGTTGTGATTTCACATTCTTATGTATATAATAACAATGGCTATTGGTTTCTGAGTCTCAGCTTCGTATACATTTGTGATTTTTGTGGACATTCAGACCCCCTTAGAAGCCACTGTAAATAGTTATATTCACTATGCTTTGTGATGTATTGTATGTATGGGAACCATTCTTGCTGAGTTTAGGGAGGGGAACACCATCTTCCTCAAGGATGGATTCACCAACTTTATCACACAGATGCAGCTGGGAGACAGGTACACTGGCAACAACCTCAACTGATCCGTAAAGACCAACTTAACAAACAGAGTGTCAATTCCAGTAAACTGCACAGCAGTATTTTGAAATACCTGCCACAGTGTCACGGATAATCATTACTATTCTATCTATTCTCCCCTGGGATCTTGGCTGTTCCACACTCAAAATTCAGGCAGCACATTTCCAAGAGGTGGGCATCTCCCTCCACACCCATCTAGGCCTACAAAGCAATACAAAGTATTGGTTATAATCTGTAAAGCCTGAACTGTTTTGGCTATCAGATACCTGCAGGGCTGTCCTTCTCAGTGAGCCTCAATCTCTCCTGTGCATCCTTTTAGGGAGAGATGCTGAGATACATTACATTAGGTAAAGGGACCAGGGGGGTCTAATGACACTCATTCTCTGTAGCTGTCCACGTACTCTAGAACACTTCATCTCTTAAAGTAGCTGTTAATGTTGAGGTTCTTAATTCAATATTTTTATGAATCAATAATTAATACATGTAGGCACCCTTATAGAGTTACTTAGTGCTTCATATTGTTTGGAGCAGGTAGAAGATTGCAGCTCCTTGGAATTGTTGCATCCCCTTTGGATGAAGGATGGAGGCTACATCCTTATGAAGGGGCAGGTAAATGCTATATTCATGCCGCCTACAGTCTCCAAATTATCTTTTCACTTCCTTCCAATCATATGTGCTACATAGCTCTATTAGTTTAAAACGGAGTTCTTCAAGAAACTCATATGAAAAGGTAATTTAAAATAATTGTCAATTCCAATCTAAAGATCTGGCTGACTGTGTAACCAGCCATAATATTGTATAATTCAAAAAGAGACACAATACAAAGATAATATATATTTACATTATGGTTAGTGGAGATCAGAACAAATAATTGTTATTGAAAAGTTTTCAAGGCCCTGAGAAATGCTTCTTTAACCAGTTTTGGTCTGTTTGCACTTTTACTTCATGTATTTACATTCTGCAGCCATGACATTTTGTCTGTATAATTGGGCGGGGGGGGGGGAGTCAGAATCTAATTGGGCACCAAATTGCACGGGACTTAGTGAACAACTTATATTGAGTGGATCTTGTGCAGCACTTGCAAGTATTGCAGATATGGATTTTTATTTGTTTGTTTATTATATTTATTTCCAACCCAATCAGGTAAACCACAGTAAAAATAACAGCAAAAACAACCAGTGGCACATAAATTATGCAAAATTATTGCCTGGTTGGTGTTCACCTGTATATATAGATACATAATGCAACTCACCAGGCAACCAACTTAAAAAGAGCCGAGGTGGCACAGCAGTTAGAGTGCAGTACTGCAGGCCACTTTAGCTGACTGTGTTCAGCAGGTCAGCGGTTCAAATCTCACCAGCTCAAGGTTGACTCAGCCTTCCATCCTTCCAGGATAGGTAAAATGAGGACCCAGATTGTTGGGGGCAATGTAAATATATAAATACATTGCTTACTGGTGTACACCGCTTAGAGAGTGCTTGCACTTAAAGCGGTATATAAGTCTCACAAATAAATAAATAAATAAATAAATAAACCAAGTGGAGCTGAATCTAATTAAGGTTTTAACAATGTTCCAAAATATGAGGGGCTCAAAGAGAAAGTCTTCTCCTATGTCTAACTTTCAAGTTCCCCACTCCTCATCATAAGGAGGAGAATTCTCAGGAAATATTGAGATGACCAGACCAGGCAGGGAGAGCTGACTTAGACCAGAAAGTGCCAATACATTCTAGTATAGCACTGTAAATTAATAAGTAATAACTAGGACTTTGCTTTGAGCCTTGAAATTGACAGAAAACCAATTTATCAACCTCAGGATTAGTATTACTATGCAATGACTGGGTTGTTCCACCAGGCTAACAGCAATATTATCGATCAATTAAAAATTCCAAGTCATTTCTGAAGGTTGCATCACATGGAATACACTGCAATATTCCAAGAACGAGGTGATCAGGTTATGAATCGCTATTGCCAGGCATTCTGGTCTAAGTAGGGCTGCCACTTTATACCAATCAAGGTTGAGCAAAGGCTCCATGGCCATTAGTTTTTCACTTGCTCTTTAAATCAGAACTGTCAGTCCAGAAGAATTGCCAAATTATGACTGATTTCTTTGGAAAAGGAGCAAACTCATACAGAGTGTCTACTAGGACTAAATGGTAGAGGAATGTCCCACTGCTTATTGACAATAAAGACTCAGCTTTGGATAGATTTGAGCTTGTTTTGTCCTGTCTTGATCCTGAAAGCCTCCAGACACTGGTACACATTGTTGATGAAATTTGGGTCCATGGTGGTGATCTATACTTGGCTATCATTTGCATATTGATGACATTTTAGCCCAAACTGGCAGATGTCCTTGCCCAGTGAGTCTGTACAAATGTTATAACATATAGGAGAAAGCACCAAATCATGGAATACTGTTAGTGGCTGGAACTGCCTGCTGAAGTAAGAAAGAACTATTGTAAAATGATGCCCCCAATTCCCAACCCTTGCAAATAAATGGTCCAACACAAAACAATGATTAATGTTACCAAATATCATCAGGAGATCTCACAGAATCGTGTACAGAACACACACACACACACACACACACACACACACACACACACACAATTAATGCATCAAAGTTTCAGTGAAGTTCATCAAGCAGAATGCCCTATGCTGTTTCTGTCTCATGACTAGGTTTTAAACTTTACTGGCATAGATTCAGATTATCAATCATATCTGGGATTGTCTATTTTGATAACCGTTCAAGAAAAATGTTGTACACTAAGCCTAAACCTAACACAATATTCTAGATAACATGGTTTTAAACTAGGGTTAGTGATAAAAGATTCCTCAAATATTTCCAGAATGTATCTTTAATATCACTGCTATAGAAACATGCCCTGGAGCCATAGCAGTTTTGCTGAGATTGGGATGACATCTAGTATACCTGATAAGGATGAAGTAGTTCATAAATTTTGAAAATGTGAACCGTGTTCAATTATATAACCTTGCCAAGTCACAACACAAAGAAAAAAATTGCCATCCACAAAGAAGGAATTGCCATATATTGGTTATACGATTACTCCATAAAGTAAACTCTTACAGAAAAGTATGGAAATGTCCATATACCCAAGGCAGGGAGGAAAAAGGCAGGAACAGCAGGAGCATATGCACTCAGTCAGGTGCTTCCCATTTAAAAATCTGTCTCAATTGTAGAAGGTTGTAGCATGGGTTAATATGCAAGTTCATCACCCAGAGTGAGACAAACATAACATTCTGATTAGTAACAATGATACTGTTCACAAACAATTCAGATTGGGTCAAATGCAGACATTCTCCAAGGACAATGTTTATTTGGGCAAATTGCCTTCAATGTGAACTACTTCCGTGTGTCCTCAGTGACATCATCACATAATCAAATCTTCTTAAATGCAGAAAATTATTTATAGATTGAGGCTGCTGCCATCTGTAGTGCCAACAGACACACAATTTCCCCGTTATCTGTGAATGCCAAATATTAGGAGACAAAGATTGCTTGAAAGTATTCTATGAATGGTTTTATGATCCTTTCAGTTCCTTCCCCCCCACCTCTACTACAATCCTCTCAAAACTCACCCCTATCATTTTGGAGAGAAGGGATGCATTACATATGCTGCCTGGTTTGACCAACTGTTAGCCTGTTAACTTGCCTTGAAACTGAGGGCAAGATAAGAACAACAGGTTGAAATGGGGGAAAAAAATAAGACTCAGGAGGAGGCAGAGGAATTTCCTGCTGTTAAGAGCTGTTAAGCAGTGTTACATTTTGAAACAGTACCAAACACCTCAGGCTGGATGTTTTCAATGGGGACTGGATGACCATCTGTTTCATGACTATCTGCCCTGAGCAGGAGTCTGGATTAGATGCCCTGGAGGTCCCTTCAAATTCATCTATTCTATGATTCTTTACAATTTTTATCACCTCTGAAATGTTCCTCTTTATAGTTCTGCAATGTTTCATGTTTTTAACAAAAAAAAGGGTATTTTAGAATATGTTGGGTGTGTGTGTGTGTGTGTGTGTAAGAACACAGCACTTGTCTAGCACACTTTAAAGCAGTTCATTATTCAAATAGCAGCAGCAGAATGAAGCCACACAATCCAGGGAAAGATGTAGCTGCTTTTAAACTTGCACACACACGTGCTACATTTATCCCCCAGGCTGCTCTATAGCATCTGTTTGGTACTGAAGCACTGCACAATTCTTATGGGAATTTTCTTCTTCTCTCATGAATTTTTTTTTTTTATTAAATTGAACCTTCTCCCTTCCTCCTCCCCCTTTCTTAGGAATTTCAGAATCAAAGAATGTATACATTCAGAGATATCTTAAAAATCATCAAGCATAACCCTCTGGGCTGTGCAGGAATCTATTCTACATCATCCCATACATAGGTGGTCATCCAGCCTCTCCCTCCAACAAGGGAGAATCCAGCATCTCCTGAGGAATTAGTGTCCATTGCAGAAGACATGTGTACAATAATAATCATGCAAATGCTTTGATTTACATAGTTGTATCAGACCTTCTGAGGTAAGTACATAATGTTGCATTTGCATGATTATGTCATTAAGGTGTGTGTGTACCTATTTTGATTTTGCTGCGGTCATCAGTATCTCAACAGCCCCACAAGAGCTGTTGGTCAGTTCTTACCATGGCAACTTCTTTCTAACATCCAACTGAAATCTGCTTGCTTGTTATTTATATCCATTGTTTTTTGTTTCATCTTCTTGTGAAGCCGTTTAGATATTTGAAGAAATATCTAAGGAATTGCAGCACCACAAGGCACATAAAAACACTCCCTCACACAGAGGATTAGTTGTCATATTCTCTTCTCTTTTTAAAAAGAGAAACTGACAATAAATGAAAATAGATTTTTTTTAAAAAAAGCATATAAACAGCTTCACTTTCCTTTGCTTGGATTGTGAAGCCTCAGATTCTAGTCCAGCTTCAGCTTTGGAAGCTTACTAGGTGACTTTGGACCAGTTATGCTCTTTTAATCCAACTTGTTGTTGCAGGAAAAGTAGATAGGAAGAATGCAGTGTATACCATTCTGAGCTCATGAAGGAAAAACAGGATATAAATCTAAAAAATAAATTAATGAAGAGAAAAAACACAGAAAGAAAATTCTGCATAGAGGGAACAGTGAGAGCTGTACCCAGAAACATGCACACCAGAAATCAAATTTCCTAGCAGAAATTCTTCTTAGTTTAAAAAGGGTTTTAATCAGAACACCATGTAAGTGAATTACCCAGTGATGCACAAAGACTACAAAAAATAATAGATGTATAACAGAAACATAGTGAGAAGTAGCCAGTCTATGGGACGACTTGCCATATGTGGAACACAAGTATGGTAGCACAATAGCATAAACCACTCAACAGAACAATATATTTTACCATTGTGATGAAAGTTCCTATGCAGACAAAGATGTTATTACTTTTGCAAAATTCCACACTCCTATACAATGGAAAGATAAATACTAGTAAATACCTCTCCTATATAACATGCAATCATTGTCATCCTGCTAAGTCTTGAGTGAGGTGAAAAGGTGAAAAGGTGAAAAGCCGAGGTGGCGCAGCAGTTAGAGTGCAGTACTGCAGGCCACTTTAGCTGACTGTGTTCAGCAGGTCAGTGGTTCAAATCTCACCGGCTCAAGGTTGACTCAGCCTTCCATCCTTCCGGGGTAGGTAAAATGAGGACCCAGATTGTTGGGGGCAATGTAAATATATATGTACATTGCTTACTGGTGTACACCGCTTAGAGAGTGCTTGCACTTAAAGCGGTATATAAGTCTCATAAATAAATAAATAAATAAATACGTACAATTATGCAAGAAAAAATACACCAGACTGAAAAACATAGCTTGTTGAAATACTTCCATCGAAAATTATTTTGAATTTGCATACTAATTTTCCCATTTATTAATTTTAGTTCTGAATTATTCTTTTAATTCTCTCCATGTCGTAATCTCTGCATCTCAGCTTACCTTTTGTGTCATATATCTGGAAACCTAAAACATTTACATGTTTTATAACTAAATCAGTCTTTCTAAATATCCTAATGTAAATGTGCTAATGTGAAGGTTCAGTTTATTTTAACTGCTAACAAAGCAACAGGAAAAATAACCATGAACCACAATTTAAGATGGTAACTATAAGGAAAGCTATTATGGAAATTAACAAGCAGTGAGAAACATGAAGTGAGAAATGAAACCAGATTTAAGGCCACAGTGGTTGAATCCATAGTAAGAACTACTGTATTTAAAATTCTAAGTTTGCAATATATGTGAAAATATTTGTCATATGAAATAATGAAGAAATGAACAAATTTAAATACTAAACTTGGAAATCTTGAAATCATGCAAGACCCAGGGGCCAAACATGCATAGAGATCATGCAATTCTCAGTCAAGGCATGCAATGTTATTCACAGCACAGACAAGAGGTAAGCAATAGTAGGTGAAGAAATTAAGGCCATGCAAGAAAATGAAACATAGTTAAGACCGATGTATATCAGCACTATTCATGATACTTTCCAACATCTTTCTGCCTTTGTTTCCACTTTGTTCATTGTATCCATACAGTTTCACTCATCACCTTTTTATTTTTCTCTCTCTCTGAGGATCAATTTAATCTATCCAAGACTTTTTTAATGTTCTCCTTCCTCTCATGTCATTCACTCTTCCATATAGTTTTTGCAACTCAGTCCTTATTTGTTCTCTCTAGAACAGGGGTGTCAAACTGGCAGCCCATGGGCTGGATGCATCATATGCACGCCATGCCCACCCTGGCTCCGCAAAGGCAAAAAACGCCATGATACGTCACAATATGTCAAGTGACGTGATCCAGTTTGACACCATGCTCTAGAAGATCAAACTTCCAACTATTTCTTGAATATTGGTTATTTACTTTTGTATTCAATTCACATTTATTCAGATCCATTCATTTTTTACCATATCTCATTTAGTTTTACCTCACACACTTAAGTACCTCATTTCCAGTACACTGAACTTATTTTTATATTTGTACTTATATTTGTACTTAATGTGGAACTTTCACTTGTAATTACAGCCATTTTCACTTCTTTGACAAAAAATTCATTCCCTGCAGAAAATCATATACTACATACTATTTTTATAACAAACTTCATTTGCACTTAACATTTTCCTATCTTTAATGAATATTCTACCAAACTATAGAAATTCATCTACTTGGTCTAGTTTTTTACCATTTATGTACAATCTGCAATCATTCAGTCCATTTTCTCTATTATACACAACCTGATACATTAGATGTGTTGTATCTTTGATATATTTTTGACATCTATTTCTTTGCATCATACAATCTAGAAAATATTTGCTGCATATTATAAAAATCCTCTTACATTCACCTATCATCACATCTGTACTATCACTACAAGCATTCCTTGCATATTTATCTATCAGTATCTTAAACAACCAAGAGGGCATCACATATCCTTGTCTTACTTCCTGCTTAATGATGATCCATTTGCTAAACATTTTACTTACTCTCATGCATCCTTTATTTCCATTATATATCACTCTTACACAGGTCTTTTTTCTCATGGAATGCCCAGAACAGAGTTCTGGCACCTTTTTTGGATGGAACCTTATAGGGTAGGCAAGGCGGGTTGTATAACGTGTGTGAGTTCCAGCACCCCCCCCTTTTTTTTTTTTTAAGAAAAAAAGCACTGCTCTTACAACACTGATAAAAGAGAATATTTGTAGCTCAGGATTAAACTGTGGGTCCTTGGTGCTCTGAGCTTAGTGGTTTTCTTGTAGGCATTTAATTACCAAACTAGATAACATCATCAGTGGTAGTATGGAGTGGGGTTTGCTCTTCAGCAAAGGTGTCTGACCAGTCAACCCAATATAGCATAGCCAACACAAGCTGTGAAAAAAATAACACTCCCATAAATCAAAACATCTCAGAAACCATCAACAGACTATTACAACCACACGGCATTACCAAAATACACAAAGCCCTGCAAAACCTCTTATATAAGCCAAAAGATCCACCAGTCCCAGAACAAAAAACAGGAATCGTCTATAACATGCAGTATAAAGACTGCAGCAGCCACTATATAGGCCAAACAGGCAGAATACTAACTAGCCATCAGAAGACATGATGAAAACTCCTTAATTTCACAACATGTGGACAGACTTAACCATAGCTTCAACTGGGAAACTTCCAGAGAATGCCTGGAAGCCTGTCACTCTGACAAATCAACCATCAACAGGCCCACAGACATAAACAATATATACATACCATTCAATAGGCCAAAAAGGGAATAAAACGACCAAAACATTTCCTCACCAGCAATCAACACCCAGGTGAGTAGATTAACACCAAGATTAACATTAGATTAGCAATCAAGAAGCGAACAATACTCCAATCAAGAAACTGCCAAACAAGCTAACAGTAAACAGCCCAAACAAAGAATGACCAAGATTGTTCCTACTCACACTGACAGGGCAAGTTACTAGAATATAAATTGAGAGAAAACCCCATTCCCCCCCCCCTAGTACTAATGATGTTATCTAGTTTGTTAATGAAATGTCTGCAAGAAAACCACTAAGCTCAGAGAGCACCAAGCACCTTACAAAATTAATTTTCAATCCACATTCACACAAAATATTTCATAATTCAAGCCTATTTACTTTGTCTTATTCTTTCTCTACATCAACAAATATACAAAATGTTTTGTTTACCTTTTTGTATGCTTTGCAGTAATATGAACAGCAAAAAATCTGATGTGCATGTGGTACACGTATGCATGATTAAATAGATAGAAAGACACAGACAGATTCATCATAGAGATACGTATTTCCTTTCTATTCTTCTGGATGGCAAAGTAATGGGAGTAGAACCTTATATGATATTCTAATAATGGTCTGACTTCATGTGGCAAAGAAAAGGAGACAGCAAATCTGTATTACTAGCACTGCAGTAGGATAAACATTTCATATGCTTAAAAGAACAAATATGAATCTATTGATTAGTCTGAATTTATGACAATGAGAACTAAATGATTCCATATACAAAAGAATACCAGATTTTACTTTTAAAGAGAATTACCAGTTCCTGGGAAGTCAAAGAGGAGCAGAAGTTAAGGCCTCCACCTAGAGTAAAGTTTAGCAATTTCTTGTTCATTTGATAACCAGAATTTCAAAATTCGTGACAGGCAATAAAATACACAATCAACTCAGAAATCACTTCCTGGAATGCATGTTTTTGAGAACTGCACTTTTTTATGAATCCTGGGATGGCTACATAAGCAGATTCTAATGTCCTTGGATGTGGTGTCTTTCATTTCAGAAGACTGGAACAGGCTAGAATGAAAGTGATGGACAGAACATTATAAGAACAATGAGCAGGATGCTGAAACTGAAGCTGTGAAAAGTAACAAATGACTTCCAAATTAAGGAGCTGGAAAAGAAGAGAAAAGAAAAAAAAATATTCACAACTTTTTATGTGAGACATATCCATTTGAAGCAATCTCTGGATGAAGTTTGTTGAGAAACAGCCTTGCAATACTCAATATTCCAATGATTAAAGACAATCTGTCATCTGTGATAAGGAAGATATTTTAATAGTATAAAAGGATACCTGAACATTCAAAGAGAAAGTCTCAGAGAGTAGTTTCATCATACCAGATGCTTTTTCAGAGAGCTGGATTTGTTATACAAGATGAGAAGACTGAAAACATATACCTGAGTATTATTCATAATCCTTATGAAGCTCTGTGCAAAACCTAATTGGAAAACTTTACACAAAGACTATGATGGAACATAAAGATCATTCTCTTCAGTGGACCAAGGAAAGAAAAATACACTGAATCTCTATAGCCCAGGATATCAATAATATTAATTCAAGCTATGGCTCAGGATCAGAAAATGTTAAAAGAATAATAAAACTATTCCCAGCTAGTGGGTTCTGTTAATCATAGTACCATTTAAGGCTTAATGACGAGGCTTGGAAAATATCAGAAAACAAATTAAGTATTAAAGGAACTCTTGCAGTATTTTTTTTAAGCATCCAAGATTCAAGTTCTACACACAATTTTACAATCACTTTCTGTATTTATAAAGAAAAGAAAATCTTACCCCCTAAATATATTGACAATATATCTATGAATATACCAAAAGCACACTAACTTCTGTCTTACTTCTTTTAATACACACATGTACAAAAATCTATGACTGAAGAAAACAGAAAAAATCTTTTGATTGATACTAATAGAGATCCTCCATCTGGAAGCAGCCATAGCCTCTAAAATATCCTTTACAGTAAACTTCTCATTAGAATACATCCTCTGGGTTTCTGAATGACAGTCGCATTGTTGTACATCACTAACTGCCATTTTGTATTGTGTGTACATTTTCACACAGCATGATTTTGAGGTTTACAAATTTAGTTGTCATGTAAATAAATGAACCAGAGATACACTCTATTTGAATAAATTAACTCATTTAATTTTATAATGAAGCCAGACATAGCAATAGGAAAGGAAAACAAGAATACACTTTTAACATTTAACTACCCTTGAGATTCAAAAATGCCCATTATATTCAGGGCAACAATAAATACATTCATATTTCCTTTTACCCAGATACTTTCAATCATGTTTGAATCA
The DNA here is from genome assembly GCF_016545835.1 of Crotalus tigris. NCBI lineage: Eukaryota > Metazoa > Chordata > Lepidosauria > Squamata > Viperidae > Crotalus > Crotalus tigris. The sequence continues at coordinate 6,893,004 of NW_024096505.1, forward strand.
CCAGTTAGTAGCTTTGGCCATTCAGGCAGACATACCCCCTGTGAGAAAAGATCTGTTCTGGATATCCCTGTGATATACCCCAAATTGACAGAAAAGACCTGGGGCAAGCCAACAAATAGCTCAACCATTCATTGTCTCAAGCACTTATCATTCTGATCCCAAAATGAGTCACTAGATAAGTTATTATCTCCCTTATGTCAAATCATGCTAAGAAACTATTGTAACGGTTCCATGATGTTCCATTCCTAACAGCATTCTCAGTTCCTAAAAGTCCAGCAAAGCAAAAGAGCCACATTACTGAAGCAGCACAGAGACTATTCAGCTATAAAGCTACGAACTAGCACATAAAGCAGGGAACTCGGCAGAATTACACTCAAAGTAGCTGGGCAGAAAGGGAAGAGTTTATAGATAGCCTCACTGGTTCATCCCTTCCTGGAGTACTGGTAGGACATTAATCTGGAGTATTGTTGAGAGCTCCTTCCCTGAGGGATTCAGAAGCAGAGACTTGAACTGCAACTTCTTATCTCTGCAGTGACTTGCATTTATAACTGGCTGCTTCTGCAGTTGAAAGGATGATTGTCAAAGATCTGTCCCATCAGGATTCCCCTGTTCTTGCAATATCCCAGGATGGTGTCTTTTCTAGAGTGGTTATTTCATGGTGTCTGCCAGGATCCACTGCTTCCCCATGTATGCATTACAAATTATGAAGTGCTGAATACATGTCTGCCTCCTTTCCCTCCTTCAGAGCCAAAGATCCTTTTATAGGTCCTGTAGATATGTAAAAGGGTATATAATTTTAAAAAACAATTAAATAAAAATGTACCAAAAGGTGCTATTAAAAAGAAGAACAGTCTTTGTTAAGTAAGCAGCCTACACATCTTGAAGACAGAAATTCTGCCTCATTGACTTCAATGCCTAATATATAATCTGAAGCCCCAATACTGTATCCAGACCATCTCTTGTTTAGTCTTGCTGTAGAACCTGATCTATTAGATGTTGTTTCTAAATAAATTTTTGAGAAAGAATAAAGAAGGATATATAAGGTCCTTGGCAGAATAGTAATTTTGATTTGTACTGCTCCTGCAGGATTTTGAAACTTCATACAGATCTCACCAAACAATTTTGCATCTGATTACTTTGACATTTCCTGCCGATACAATTGGTTAAAATGGCCTATTGGTGTAAGATGGATTATGCATCTGAGAAGACACCTGGAGTGATGCCGGTGAAAGAGAAAAAATGAACAGACGCGGGTTCAAGCCCAAGATCAGGCATATGCACTGGTGGTAAGAGTGGCAAAGTAGCAATAGATTTCTGCATTTATCACATCTACAAAGTGCTGTGTGCTTTTTAAGGTAATTTTCTCTTTTAAGTAAAATATGCATGGAAGATTGTTATGGAGAGTTTGCTAGGCATTTTGAAGGTGAAATTATTCATAATCATTCTGAATTTGACTCTAGATGGGCAGACTTTTCTGATATGATGGAGAAAATATTCTGCAAGATTATTTGAGATTCTTTTGAGCCCTGATTCCTGAGGAAGTAGGTTTCTCAGCTTGCTATAAGTTAGATTTCTGTCCCATCTGGTTATACTCCTCTTCAAGAAACCATCTCATATCCTGGCTGCCTTGATAATTTCCAACAATTTCTAACCTTGTCAATTAAGGGAATTTTTATCAATTTATACAGTATTGGGCTTAAAAACGACTTCCAGCAATTTGCATTATAAGAAGATTTAAACAAAATAAAAATATATTGTCAAGATAAATAATCAGATTAAAAATGCAGTGACAGAATAAGCACAGTGGTATCATTCATTCCCAAATACTTCCAGAGCATTTTGAGTAGCTTCCAAAAGCTACTCAATGAGAGCTAACCATGAGAGTGCTACCTCAAATTTCATGGGAAACTATTCCATTATATGGAGACTATAACTAAAAATATTGTCTGTGGACCTCCATGTTTTTTACTAGAGGACTTGGACCATTGAAAAGCTTGGTAGGATGTGTGGACTGGACAGGGCAAGGCAGGTGGGCTTCTTCTATGTGAAAAAAGCATTCCTGCAAATATATGGATGCCAAACTATACAGGACTTTACAAGTGAAATTCAGCATTTTGAATTGCCCTCCTCCATCATACTGACAATTAATACAGCAACTATAAAACAAGTATAGGATTGTGGCAGTTTTGATTTGCATATATATGGGTCATCACATTTTTATTAGCTGTAGTTTCTGGGTGATCTTCAAGCCATAAGTCCATACCTTCTTCTTTCTCATACAGTTGTGGAGAAGATGGTTGGATCCCAATGACAGAGTTCTGGATGAGATGAATTATCTGGATTCCTTCCAATTGGAATTCAGGTACGGGCTAAAACTACTATGGCTGTTCTTGTTGATGATTTCCAATAAGATCTAGACAGAAATTATGTACTCCTATGGATCCTGCGAGATCTCTCAGCAGTATTTGATATTGTGGACCATATCTTTTTGGACTCTGAGAAAACTGGGAATTGAGGATACTGTTTGCAATGGCTCTACTTCTTTCTATGTGAGGTTTCACAGACCTTGTTGGGGAGGAGAGATCAAGCACTTGGCCATTCCAACAAGGAGTGTCTCAGGACTCAGCCCTCTTTCCTATTTTATTTAATATCTATGTGAAACCACTGAGAGAAATTATTCATCAGTTTGGGATTAATATCATCAGCATGTTAGTAATATCAAACTTTATAGACCAAGGAGGAGAAGCAGTGAATACCCTAATTTGGTCAGTTTTGGTTAGGCAGGCACTTGTAAATTTCCTGGATCAGAAAAGGCTGAAGACAATAACTCATGCCTTGTCTTCTACTGGTTAGACTTCTACACTCTTTAAAATGACCTAGAGGCCACAGCTTGTTTTGAAACTGTTTGCTGTCTGGTGTCACCTGGTTTGATTAACGCTTATCAGTCACTGCTGCTAAGTTTTAGGGCACAATTCAAGATGCTGGTCATTACCTGCCTATACAATTCAACATAGATTGCCCCATGTTACCTTCAGGACCATCTTCTCCAGGTAGAATATATCTATTATGTGCAGTATAACTGAGAAGGGATGCATTGCCCTCACAATAGTACAGTTTACCTCTCCTGAGGTCAGGTTGGCCCCAACCCTTCTTTAGAAGAGTAGTTAAAACAATTTTCTTCCAGAGTATTTGGTGAAGAAAAGTTTCAACTGTGAATTATAGCATATTAGATATGGCATTTCTTTTTGTATTATATATTGTTGCTTGTTAAGATTTTATTGTTTTATTTATTTACACCCCACCCAATAAAGTCTAGTGAATCAGGAATAATTTAGTTAATTTCTTAATGATGGACTTCTGAACTTTCCCACCACTTCTTCAATTTCATATCCTGTCCATATGAGCTCAAAAATGTTTAGATGAAAATTCAAAACAAATAAATGGTAATTTAAGGACGCCACGGTTCCAGCATTCATTCACTCAGTGAATGAATGAACCAATCAATCAATTTGTACAGCCACCCACTTATCATGCAACTCTTAGCAGCATACACTATTAAAAACAAATCACAACCAAAAAGATCTTAAAATACAATAAAACATGTTGTGCCACAGAATTTCAGATAACTCAAACCTAAGTCAGAAACTGTCAAATTGGCAACAAAAGCTCCCAACCCAGGGAAAACACAGAATGTCAGAGTCTTTTGAAAGGCAGATATGGTTAGGTTTATCTGACTCCCCAGGAGATTCTATAGGATAGGTACAATGACAGAGAAGGTGTGTCTCCTGGGTCCCAACAGATGGCTTAAGTAACAGGATTCTCAGGAAGTCCCTGCTTTCAGATCTTATTGTATAGGCAACAGTAATCAGAAATAGGTGGTCCCACAGGCACTGTGCCATGAATGGCTTTATTAGGTACCCTGAATTACTCCTATGCGGCTTATAAAGCAGTTTATATGGGCATGCCAAGGTATGTGCTAGTGCATATGGTCTTGAAGGGCAATCACATATAGAATATACTGCAGTGATTCACAGCTAGCCAAGGCATGAGTATAAAGCCTTCCAAATCAGAAATGGGTGTAATCAGGCAAAGGACATCCAAACCACAGTTGCCACTTTCAAGCAGGAACTGTCAAATTGTACTTGAGACTTCTCTGGTTCAATTCCAACTGGAACAAAAGATGGAAACTTTCAGAATCCAGATGGCCCCACAATCCATAGCCACTTGGTCTTCCTAGAGTTGAGCATTCTCTGCTTTTCTCTAAGCCGATTCCCATGGAATTTAGATGATGAGAATTTGCATTCTCCCCTCCCCTACTATATCACAATAAAGAACAGAATTGGTATTCCACTTTTGGACAGACAATAGGGATTAATCTATACAACATGATATTGAAGATATCAATAAAATAAAAGTAGATTCTCTTTTATTTACTGTGTGGTTCTTCTTTCAAGCCAGTTCACATCAATGATTGTAAGAGATGCTTCCTTATCCCACTGAAGCAGTTGTTGCAAAGGACATGCTTGGTGCTAAGCTGGATCTTTTCCAATTACATGGAGACAGTTTCAAATATGTGTAGTCTATGGGGAAGTAATTTTAGCAACAAGGAAGATTCTGACTGCAAAAAATCTGCCAAACATGATTACTTAGGGTCAAAGAGTTAGCATGGAATATAGACTGTAATTATAACAATTTTGTGCTGCAATTATGCACCTTTATCAACAATACTGAATTGCTGGCCAAATTACTGTATCACTAAGCTCAAAGAATATGAATACCTGACAGTATTAGGATCTGCACCAAGGTTTTAAAAAAGGCATGATGCAAGTCAGCTTTTATTTATAAAATTCTTGTTCAGCCTGAACAATCTCAAATCTTTGGAGTAAGTTTAATATGCAGGAAATGTTTCATCCATCAACAATAAACTATCATTATCACTATGCTCTTCTGCTCCATTCTCTTGATTAAATAAATCTCTCCAGAAATAACTTTTATTAGTGTCATAAGGGAACGATCACGAATTAGGCCTATATTGGTCTTATTTATTCTTAAATGTGTTTTGTAGCTCCATATAAAAATCAATTTATTCTTCAGTTCTTGCTACTGAAATTGCCCAGCCCTTTGGCCTTAACTAAAGAATGGGTTATGTTTGCTCAGTCAAAATAACATCTAATTTCATATAAGTCATATTTATAATTTCATTGTTTGCAATAATATATGCACAAATTACAGGACATGTTGGAGCATGGAAATATTTGCTGCATCAGAAGCAGTTAATCTTTAGGGTATCTGGAGAACAGGCTTATCCGAAAAGCCAGAATCATGTGTAAAACTAGCCTGCATGGAATAGAAACTAGTTGACTTTTATAGCCAGTTTCAACCTGAGAGAGAACTTAGATGAAATGGAAGAGCATGGCATCAGTACACAATAGCTGGATGCTGGAATGAATGATTGCCTGATTCTTTCTCATTTATAGAGATGACAAGTAGGACATACAATTACAGGCCAAAAAGAAAAAAGAAATGCCCCAACCTCTTGATTTTAAAAGGCAATAAAAATAAGGGAAGTGATATATTTTTACTCTGAGAAAAGCCTACGGCATTAAGAGGGCATTAGTAAGTGTGTGAGAGAATAAATGAATGAGAGAGAAAAAGAGAAAAAAATCACCTAGAGGTGTTATGAAAGATTTTATAACTTTATCGATCATGCAAAAAAAAAAACCATTTTGTCTTCTAGCAATATTCCAATATAGAATCAGCCCACAGCAATGGATTCCATATAGACAATAAAAATACTTTTTTCATACAACACAAAATTAATTTACAATATCATTAGAGAAAAATCACAGAGATAGCATTTGACAATGCAGAGATAAGCAGACCACTGAATAACACTTGCAGTTGCAGGGGATGAGTACTGCCTCCATGCTTTGTTGGACAGCTAATACAGAAAACAAAATTCAGGAATAAATGTGCCTTTCATCTGATGCAGTAACACAATCTTCTTGAGCATATTTCATACATTTGTCTGCCATTTGAAATGGTAAAAGAGATGCCTGCTATATTATCAAGAAAGATGGCAGACTATTGATGTAGAATTCCCATCAAAAATATTCCTTTTTCACAATATCATTCAAGTATCACATGATAGACACTTCAAAGACTTACATGAAATAAAATCAAACCCACGGCAGAGTTAAGTGAGGTAAAATCAAATTATGATGAGTTGGTGGGAAACAGGATCTTTAATCAGTTTGTAAGTCATTCAGCCAGGCCAGAGAGGTGGGGCATCTGTAGCCCTTTGAGTACTCCCACAAGATTGAGCCAGCAGTGCCAATGTAACTGCATCCAATATTATCAGTGTATTGAAGGATGGGAGGAGGATACATAACATAAGGCCAAAAGATGAGCAATACACAGAACTAAACTTAGCATTTCAGGTTTGGGAAGCTTTTCAAGTAGAACAAAGAGAGTTGGATCTTTGATGAACATTGAATTTGCCTTCTCACATCACTTCACAAAGCCACTATATGCTCCAGGGGATGTAATGAATTCATATTCAGGATTCAATTTGCCTGCTGTTTTCATCAGCAAGGAAATCTCTATTTTAGAGGGTAGCTCATCTGTAAAATGGAAATGATGACATCACAAAGTACTACAAGAAAGGTCAACAAATATGGATTAGATGTAAGAAAAAAATATAAATAGCAGCATAGACTTGATATCTACTGGAAGATGTAGTTTCCAGTAAACCATGATGCTCTGAGACAGGCATTCAACTGTGAAATTTTAGAGCAAGGAAAATTAGTCTTTCTACAGCTTCTTATCTGATCTGTGGTTTATAGCATGTCTCATCCTGTACATACAGAAGAACACTCACAAAGGAACAGAATAAAGAATAAGCACCAAAAGGCAAATCTTTTTTTTTCTTTGTTAAACTTTTTTTTAAAATGAAAGAATAAAATCTGCATGGGGAAGAAAAAAAGTTTTTCAAAAATGAGTGCTGGAAAATTAAGCATACTCTCAATAAATAAGCACAGCATCTATTTATCTACCATTATTTTTCATTAGTATATAGAGTAACCAGAACCAGGATATATATTGTATACAAAAAAAAAACACCACCCCACCCCTTAATTTTTTTAAAATGTGTCTATCATGTTGTCTGATAATCAAGACCCGTAACTTAGAAAATAAGCTGAAAAGAGAGGAGAGAGAATCCCAAAGGTCACCCAGCTGTTGCTTTCCTGGAAGAAAAAATAAAAAAACAAAATGAAGTGCTGCATCAGGTCACCATTCCCAAAGCTCTCTTGAGCACAGGTTTGACCAATCTGGCAGACTCTTGCTGTGGTACAAGCGTATAACCCTTATATTTCTTCCTTGAATATTTTCCCCTTCTTTCTCCAGCCAGGCTCTGAGCTCTATCAAATATTCATCTCCTCGCTTTCTAAATAATAGATCAATGTAATAACAGACAAAGTGCAGTTAATCACAGCTTTTCAAACCCCACACAGAAGCTGCCAGGAGATGGGCAGGGATAGATAATGCTGCAGGGGTCCAGAGTCCTAAGCCTCAGCAGCCTGAAATGAAAACCAAGCAACTCCAAGCTTGGGTGCAGGGCCATCCCCCGCACAAAATGCAGCTGCAAGCTCCTTGTGGGTTGGAGCCCAGCCACAGCTTTCCTCCCAACAGTGCCAAGGTGGACAGAGATACACATTTAAGACGAAGAGCATGAGGGGGGGGGGGGGAGGAAGCAAGCTGAGAAATATTCAGATTTATAGAGCGTTTCAATCTACTGGTCTCCCTGTAACAAGGGACCAGTCTTCAATCCTTTGGTACAAGCATCCAGAATTATTGACCCGTTGCAAAGTCCTAAAACAGTTAAGTTGAAAAGGTCAAGAGAAGATTACAAAGATACTGTCAAGAAAGCTGACATCTGCTGGTGAGCAGGGCTGCCTTGGGAACAAGAACTGGTGGCAGATGCATTGTCAGAAAAAGTAGTCTGCAGAGGTAGAAAGCATATTATGCCTTTCTTGTAGCAACTGCTGTGCTTAAATTCAAACAGAGGTAGGAATTTTTGCCTTTTTTCTCTCTCTGCTATACTAGCATTTCTCTCTCCCCCTCCCCCCTCTCTTTCTCTCTCTCTCTGAAACAGAACAGGAAAATTTATCTGTGTTTCTGAAATGATGTAAGTTTATTAACTGATGCCTCAGGAAAAGACAGTCCCTTGTCACTAAAATAAGTGTAATTCTTTTCCTAACTCTATTAAGAGGCTATTTTTATTTACTTTGACTTTTGACTCATTCTCATACCAAAGCAGGAGAGATAACCCTGCTGAGAGCAAGGACATAGTAAATGGATTCAGGATTCAGAGCTTATGATTGAGAATTAAATGACAGTTAAGAACAACACAAAACTGATAGAATTTGGCTTCTATCATATCATCTATCTCATTCTAATGACATTCATTACCAATAAGGAACAAAAGGAATGATTTCCTATTGCACAGGTAAAATCAATTTGCCTCAATTTATGTCTAGAGTTTTTCCTGCTGTAATAAAAAAATAGAGATATGGGCCTACAACCTGTTTATTAATAAGATTGATGCAAAATATACCAAGCCATTTAAGCATACATTAAATGTGTATGACTTAACAGAATTATTAAGCCAAGCATATCCATCAGGTTTTATTAGGCTTCAAGAAATCATCCATTTCTGGAATGTCATTGTTATCAGATATGTGGATATGAAACTAAGAAATGCTTCTTAGCTTGTAGAGTTTGTCCTACAAGCATGAAATGTTTATAACAAGCCCTGAACATCATCTCCCTAGCCTGACTAGTTAGATGTTCTAACTAAAAAGCTTGGGCTCCAAAGCCTGTTTTTTATATCTAGGTAATCCAAGATACAACATATGAGTACTGTTGTGACCCACTAGTCAGAGAAGCAATGAAAAATGATAGAGCAGCTCTCTCCACAATGAATGGAACATAGTATTCATTCATTCATTCATTTTATATGGCTACCCATTTGCCAAGCAACTCTGGGAGGACAACCACATTAAAAATAATATACCTATATCTGTTTGCATGTATGTCTTTATTTCTACGTGTATAAAATAAAAATCCAACAAATCAGTAAAACCTGCTATGAAATCCTGAGCACTAGGCACTATAATGTACAGCATACATGTTGACATATCTTGATGGCTTCTACCACATCCTGATGCCTTGCCCAAGGGAAGAGCCAGAGCTTTTTTTTTCAGAGCTTTTTTAAAGGCCAGCAGGTTGGGGTTTTCCCCATCTTGCTAAATATGTTGTACCACAGGGCAGGTGTAGCAACAAAGAAGTCATATTTCCTGGTTTGTTCCACAAAGTGCTACTATTCAGTAGAAGGATTCCAGAGTATGCCAACCCTGTCTGATCCTGTTAGGTGGGCAGAGATAATCAGAAAAAGACAATTTCTTAAAAATCCTGGCCCTGTGTTGTGAAGGGTTTCATGCAATAGCCAACATTTGATTGAACAGTAGGCAATTCAGCACATGCAGTGATGAGTTGTATAAGCATACCTTTATTTATCAGAAACAAAGGTGGAAAAGGAATAAATACTTTGGAAGCTAAAAGGAGCTTTACTAATGAAAACAACCTGGCTGAATTTGTTTGAACAGAGAACCACAATAGCACATATACAGATGTGCTGAATGCATCATATATACAATTGCAGAGGATCAATATCTGGCACTGTCAGATTCAGGAGAAGCTTATAAATCAATATATTCTTCCAGAAACTGAACCCTATATTCAGGACAACAAAAAACTCAAGGTCACGTTAGTTGCTTTACTGCTGACAGGTATGTCCCAAACAGAGATAAAAGATTTTCCTGATGCAGAATATAGAAATCAATCAAAATCTGTCAATTCTGAAAATCTTAAAACTTTCATATCAACAGACTTTTGCCTCCCCCACCTTGAGATCAGACTGCACCTGTTGTATTTATTCATTTGATTTAAATAGCCACCCATCTCACAAGAGACTATGGGCAGCATTCAATTAAAAAGAATTAAAACAACTCGAAATAAATTTACATGGCACCAAGTAAAGCTGTTAGGCTATAGATGTTAAGATAACCAGGAAGTTGGGCCCTTAACACACATGGGGACCCAGGCATCCAACCAAGTCTTCATAGTCTTATGAAAGACCACAGGGTCGGGGTCATCCTGATGTCTGAAAGGAGACCACACCAGTGCCAGCCTTACAGGTGCCCATAAGGGCTTGTCCAGAATAATGGCAAAGGGCTAAGCACTTAACTGGTGGTATAATAAGTGAAAGAGAAAAGAGCACATGGGATCTCATGACCTCAAAAGAAAAGCAGCTTCATAATCACATGGCTTTGACAAAACTGGTGATCAGGAGACTGCCAGAACAGTTTTCTTGGGCACTCTACTTGCTTCTGCCTTAGAAGTATTCACAAGAGATTGAGCGTGCCTTGGCCATCACAAGCAGGCGCAGACAGAACGCAGTCAGGTATGTATGCTAGCTTCTACCAGCATTAAAAGATTGGGAGGAAAGGAAGCTCGAGACTAATGCTCTGCTTCATGAATAAGTTATCCTGAGTGCTGCTTCCTTCCTTGTTACCTTTTATAATAATAATAAAAATGTTCTTGCTGTTAAATATGCAGATATGAAAGGTACCATAAAATAAGACTAGTGTACCAAATTCAGCAAAGCCCTCAATACTCTCTCCTCTCCCATTCAAATTATCAACATTATCAGTAGCTTCATTTTATAATAAAAGTTGAATATGGGAATGAGGAATAGAAAAGAAGGAAGAATAGATTAGATAGCTAGATGTGGCATTATCCTTTCAACTCACAGGATTATTGCCTAATTTAAAAAATGCAAATTATTTGTTGGCAGGTCTATAGGTCACTAGCATTTGAATGACATCAGTTGCACTAGAAATCAATAGGGAAAAATGGCCGACACTTCTGCAAGGAAATTCATAAAATGAAATCATTAATTTGAACAGACCTTAAGACATTTTAATATTGTTGTTTGTATAAAGCTAAGAGGAAAGGACATTCAGAGGTTAGGATAAAAAGTATTAAAAATGAGAATGGTATTTAATTAAAAATAAAAGTAACACAAGTTTTTGATAAAAACCCTATTAAAGATTTTGCTTAAGAAGAGTGTATTTTCTTTTTCTTCTCCTCTTCCTCCATAAATGATGAGGATGATGATGATGATGATGATGATGATGATGACAGAAACTATCAAGGAGCCACTATGTGATTTTTAAGGGTTTTTAAATTTATTTATTTATATCCCATCTGTATTATATTTATAAATAATTTAAGACAGCAAACATATCTAATATTCATTCCTCCTATTTTTCCCCAAACAACAATCCTATGAGGTGGGTTGGACTGAGAGAGAGTCACTGGCCAAAGGTCACCCAGCTGGCTTTCATACCCAAGGTGAGGCTAGAACTCATGCCATGCCTTAGCCACTAGAGGGGTAGGCAACCTTGGCTCTTTTACGACTTGTGGACTTCAACTCCCAGAACTCCTGAGCCAGCGATGCTCTGCTCAGGAATTCTGGGAGTTGAAGTCCACGAGTCATAAAAGAGCCAAGGTTGCCTACCCCTGCACTAGACCAAAGTGGCTGAATGAAAGGAAGAACAGGTATAATGATTCAGCCTTCTGAATCAAAATGATTCAGCCTTCTTTAAGTTTCCCACAGTTCTTCAAGATCACGAACTGGTATACAGTCAAGGGCAGACTCAGAATTATTCAGAGTCTTTCAGAACTTAGCTTGATCATTTGGAACTTGTTTAAAAGTTCTACTCTGAAGCATAGATTCATCTATTTGCTTTTGTTTTTGCCTTGTAATTGTAATTTTGAATCCTGTTTTCTTTGCCAAATAGAAGTGTTTTGGTCCTTGATGCGCCAATTTTAAATCTATGCTTCTCATTGTAACATACAATCTAGCATTTGCTCAAATTCCTTAGGTTATCATAGATATGAAAGTGAAACAGAGAATGTACGGTAGGTTGTTTGATTTAAAGTATATAATAAAGTAAATTGGCGTGAATTAGACATAAAAGTGTATGTACTTTTCTATGCAGATAATGCTCTGCTATTGACTGAGAACTTAAATAATCTGCAGTGACCATTAGACTGTATTATGCAATTAACCAAATACCCTAACAAATTACCAAAATATTGTACAATATCCATGCCTTTTGATAGAAAAATATGTAACTGACAAGACTGTCAGCTTCCACCTTAATATATAGTTTGTCTTCAACTGCAACCCATTTGCGTAATAAAGAAAGTCAGAAGTTTCTACATTAAATAAAAATAAGAGAAAGTAAAGGACTTCATTGATGGTATGAAGAAATAATTCCATTTTTAGTAACTCCAGCTAAGGTAGAGTAGTAGAATACTACATTGTCATCCAATTAATTAAAAAGGAAGGAAAAGGAATATATCCATTTCATTCTATCTACATTTGTTTCAAACATTTATGCTGCATCATATTAAAGGCTTTTTCAATTGTTTATTTTATGTATATAGTTGTCCATCTGACATAAATAACTGGGTGCATAAAGTTAGAACAGACAAGTTTACCAAACATAACCCCCCCCCCAAATAAATTACTGACCACACCCGCAATACTGCATCCAATTTTAGTCACCCCAATATAAATAAGATGTTGAGACGCTGGAAAGAGTGCAGAGAAGAACAAAAGGACGATTAGAGGGCTGGAGGCCAAAACATATAAAGAACAGTTGCAGGAATTGGATATATCTAGCCTAGTGAAAAGAAAAACTAGAGGAGACATGATAGCAGTGTCCAATATTTGAAGGGCTACCATAAAAATGAATCAACCTATTTTCCAAAGCACCAGAAAGCAAGACAAGAAGCAATGGATAGGAACTAATCAAGGAGAAAGAACTAAGGAGAAATTTCCTAACCGTGAGAATAATTAACTAGTGGAATGCCTTGCCTTCAGAAGCTGTGGGCGCTCCATCATTATCATCATTAAAATGCTTCACCATTTTAAGAAGAGGCTAGACAGCCGCTTGTCTGAAATAGTATAGGGTCGCCTGCTCGAGCAGGGGGTTGGACTAGAAGACCTCCAAGGTCCCTTCCAACTCTGTTATGTTGAATAGTGGAGTCCAATGCCTGGGAAACAGCCAGGTGTTCAATGCCTTGTGAAAGGCTGATAGGATTGGAGCGTTCTCTTCTTTCTGCCGTTCCATAGAGCAGATGCTGCCACTGAGAAGGCATGATTTCATAATCCAGAAAAGATGGCATTGCTTAATGGAAGGAGCCTAGGCATGCCCTTTCTGATAGATTTGATGGGCAGGCAGAAAAGAGAAAGGTGTTCCTATAAGTAACCTGGCCTGGTACCATGGAGGGCATTATAGGTGTAGATAGACCATCACCTTGAATTGTACTTGGAAGCGTACTGTGAGCCAAAGCAGTATGTGAAGCAGCAATGTTACATGGGCATAACAAGAAATGTAAAAACTGTCTTCACGATAGCAGCAGCCAATAAACAGTGAATGAACCTATTGCTGATTATAATTTTTGTGAATGTATAATCACAATATCAATTGTAATCTGTTATCAGATGCTTGGCAACCTAAAACCAGATTACACAGGATGAATATCATGCATAAAATTGTCCATAATTGATGTGCTTGGGTTTCTTCAGTATTTTTACATCAATGTTTAACAAGGAAATGGGATGATAGACTGCACATCAGCAGGATATTTTCCAGTCTATAAAACTGCAATTATATTACATTCCTCAGCGAAGGTGACAAGAAAGGTTTGTATCGGTATTATTGCAGGCTTCCAATTACACTGGAGCAAAGAATGCAATGTGGATCTTACATCACTTAATGCATAACCATTTGGAGTAGAACTTTTTTGTTCTCACAAGATTTAATGGTATATATTATTTCTTGGAGCTAAACAGGCAATTATTTATGTAGTAAAATCAGTGGTGGGATTCAAATATGTGAACAACCGGTTCTCTGTGTGGATGCCACTTCTGGAAGTCCATTCTGGGCCTGGGCAACAAAAAATTAGCTACCGGTTCTGCCCAAGTGGTGCGAACCGGCTGAATCTCACCACGGAGTAAAATCATTATTTTACAGCCCTCCATTCAACTTACTTCACGTGTCATGAATAAAATGTGAATCTGTATTTTACTCCAAATAAGAGATAAAATCTAGTGCTTTCGAAGCAGTCAGTTGTTTTTCTACATGCACTAATAATATTTCTTTTTTACATATACAGTACTGTTTTTCTCGGTAATCTTGGCATACAGAATTTTTGTTGATCTCAGGCCACTAGTGTACCGGTAATTATAATACATTCTCCACTATGGTTTCAAAGGCATCTGAGATGGATAGGAAAGGATCTTGGGTTTTTTATTTTTGCAATTACTTTACATTGGTTTTGAAGGTCTCAAAAGTAGACAGAAAAAGAAAGTAAATTTGAGCTAAAATATTACTTATATTTTGATCGAAAAATTGCTCAAAGATATCCATTACATACTGTGTGTTTGTGAAGATTGTACTATAAAAAAAACCCCAAGTGTCAGATATTTATAAACTAAAGACTATCTGAAGAAATGTGAATTGCAGTGAACTAAAATGTAATTGGGCAAGAAAATATGATAATGGCAAGGCAACAGAATTCAATAAAGCAGCACTGAGGGAATAGGACAACTTGCCACAGCCAACTTGCCACTGAACAACTCACAACAGCCAACTTGCCATGGGACAACTCACTGCAGAACAATTTAACAATTCTTTTAATTATTTAAAATAAATAAAAAATGATTTTAATTTTTGTCGATCACATTTCATTTTGTCCCTCCTTTTGCATCCTTTCTTTAATGATTCTGTTCCATCATTTCTTTGTTATTAGTGTAACATCTGTCCAGCAATGAATTGTCCTGTGGCGAGTTGGCCATGGTGAGTTGACCTGCAGCAAGTTGGCCGTGGCAAGTTGGCCATGGCGAATTTTCATAGACCCCCAGCAATGAAGTGGTATCTTCGGCAATCCTCGTGTGGTCTTATTCAATCCAAAGTGAAAATAAGATCAGCACCTAATACAACAGCACAGCACATTTCAAAGCCAGTGACAGTTTATCTGTGATGATTTCATAAATGCCATAAGACGGCTAACAAACAAAACTTTGATGAAGGTTTAAGGAAGTCATTCAGCAAAACATTAAATGCAGTAATCTACAAACAAACAATAAAACATATGAAAAAGTAAACAACATTAAAAGCAGACAAAAATCCCCCCCAAAGTCTTTACTTCATACATAACAAAAACTAAAAAGAAACCTCCTGCCAAAGTCTATGGGGACACTGAACTGGGGGACACTCAAATGACAGTAAAAGAACTGATCTTTTACCCAGGTCAGGCTATCCCCTCTAAGAACTGGTGGGAGGGGGCAGGGCATGAGGAATGAAAAGGCATTGAAAAGATTGTCACATGATTTCACAACCAGAAACAATTCAACAGCAGCTGGGTTGTACTGTTTTTCATGTTCAGGAACTAACAAAAAATTGGTGGAAAAGAACATGTGATTCCTTTTTTGCTTTGCTGCAAATGGACTTCAATCCACTTGTGGACTATCTTTGGAGGAAAATCAGAAAAACTCAGTATCATCCTTGTTTTCCAAAGATTTCAGTTCAATTCAAGGATTCTGATTGTTGTTTTGATCCAAACAGAACCAGAAACACATAAAATAGCCAGCTTCAGTTTCAAGCATATATTCTCAGGCAGTGATAAGCTCTCACATCTTTTTTTATGAAAGTTGCTATACTTGCTCACCAGTGTAAGGAATATTTAGACAATGTAAATTATGTCTGTGGTAAAAAACTCTGTAGGCAGATCACTTCACTCTTTTAATTTTCAAAAAAACATTTGTCATGCAAGTTGTTTATCAGATTTTCCAAAGGAACAATTCCTGTTTCATATGAACCAATCACCAGGATTATGATTTTTTAAAAAATTAAAATATATACTGAGAACCTTTGGTTTGAATTCTCAAATTTTGATGCAAATTCTCCACTGAATTTTTTTATCTGCATAAATACAATCCTTCTAAAATTTCTATATCACAGGAAAGTGTTGCTAGAAGTTTAGCTTTGTTTTCATTTTCATTTTCTACAGATGGGGGATGGACACAGCAGTGTCTTCTGCTTTGCAGTCAGATCAACGGACTCCTCTCCCTTAATTTTCTTTGTCATCCCAGTTTCAGAACAACATGAAAAGATTCTGTTGACTTAGGTACACGTGCTATCACAATACTTGGAAAACTTTGTTAGAGAAAGCATGCGTAGAGTAAATAATACCTAAGGCAACTATGTATAAATCAATACATATCATTTCTGACAATTATTAGGGATAATTGCATTTTGCAAATAGGAATTTTATGTAATTTAGGAAACCTGATTCACATTCTTCTCATCATAATCCAATTTCCTTTTCTGTTATACTAAGACTATCCTGCATTGCACGATGCCATATTTCGAACCCCAAAACGGAAAGCATTCTAATCTGATTCTAGATTATGTACCGTGCATATACTTTGGGAAAGGTCAATACCATTATCTCAGTATAAAACATTATTAGAATAGTTATTGAGGTAAGATATATAGAAGGTCCTTTTCTTGAATCTATAATTGAGGGGTTAAAAATCATAGGAAAGACTTCTCTCCAAGAGTCTATAAATTTACCTGCAGTTAGAATCAAGATGGTAGCTTAGTAGAAACCATGTTGCTTTAAAGCAGATAGCTGCATATCTACAAAAATGAATTGTTTATGTTCTTAACATGTATATTATGTTATTAAGAACAGTAAAGGAGATTTCCTTGGCACTTCAAAGCAGTGCACACTTTATAATTCATACGTACCTGTAATATCTGTTTGATCATCATCAGTTTCTACTGCTGCTGCAGCTGCTCTGTTTTTCTTCTCCAATTCTTTCATTTCAGGCACGTAGAAGTCCCCTTGACGTGCAAGAGGGCATATAAAATAGATTTTATCTCCTTTGTAGATCTCCAATCTAGGATGGGCGCATAGTTTCCGCTCCTAAAATAGATAAGGCACATAGCATTGAAGATATATTTCTCTCTACCATTGTGTTACAATTAATAAATTCATTCCTGGGCACTATATCAAGAGTAGGAATTGCCAGGTTGTAGTTTCTTAGTATTCCAGGGTGATGTTCCCATCTTTAACATGATTGCTATGATATATTCAGCCAATCCAATGTTCTTTATCATTTTCGGACACCATGAGACCAAATTTATAAATGGTTCAGTATCTTGTGAAAATGGGAAAGGGCTTTAAGGCTCTGAAATAAAACATATAACCAATTGCAAAGCACTGAGAGTGCTTAGCAGATCAATGAACTCCTTCAAGGAGCTGATCCATATTTCATTGTGCTAAATTATATAGCCCCTGCTTTGAGCACCAATTCCAAATGGTGTGAGATTCATTTCAGAAAAACCATATGACATACAGCAGTAGTTAAAAAAAAATCTGAGAAAGTTTTCAACCTGATTCCACTTCTAAATTATCATGAGAAAGGTGTCATTAAAGTTTCCTCGTTTTCTCTTCCTGTTTATCTATAAGCTTACTCCAAGCTCAGCTGCATCTGGAAAAGGCCAAACATTAAACGGCAGAGAATTCTATTTTTCATATAAAAAGACCACCAAGTCCTGATATATTCTGGAAGGAGAAGAGGAGAGGGGAGAGAAGGGAAGGGGAGAGGAGGGGAGGGGAGGGGAGGAGATCTGAGATTCTTGAGAAAAAGTAAAAAGTAATATACAGAGCTACATGTATAAAAAGTAATATACAGGGCTACATGAGTCTTGGATGATTTCTGAGCTTGCTTGCTTGGTTGTAGACATCTCCTTATCCAACTAGGTAAGATTATCAATTCTTGCACTCTACAATCCTTGGGAGAGACAGCAAGAAGGACTGTGTTATTCTTTACTCACTACAAGTGCTAATCAAGTTTCTAAATTTGGGTAAATAAAGCATGAATTAATCCAGGTAAAAATATCTTAATTATTTTGAGTCAGTTAACCTACTAAATTACAGCACTGATTATTGGGGAGGGGGGTTATATTAATTTAAACATTTTATTTTCTATTACAGTACAATTACAACAAAGAGACTATTATCTGCGAATGGAAAATAATATCATAGGGTATACTGACTCTTCTCTGAAAAGCAGGCAGTCATTTCATTAATTTATGTGAGATCTTTCAGCAAGAGACATTTTACAATCAATCAGTTCCTTGAGCCTAATGCATTTAGCTGTATTTTCAGCACTTTCACCTCAAAGTCCTTTGGGTTCCTTCACACAACATCCCTGCCTTGTTTTACAATTCCAAAGGAAGCATTTCTAGAAGGAGAACAGCAACTCCCACCCTTTGAATGATAAATGAACTACACATAATGTTCATAGATATACAGTAGATGACAAATATGGTACTGCCATTACTGTTCAATTCTCCTCATACAGTTTTATGCCAGGTGGTATTTATTGTTCACTCCTTCTGCTCCCTGTTCACTTCCTATTTCCACCCCAAAACTATTGTTGCACTATTCTTCTTAATTTTATGTTCACATAAATGAAAAAAAAAATATCAGCCACAATAAGTACAATCTATATCAACAAAGATTGCAATTTTGCATAGGCTATGTCCAATCTTTAATCTAGTTTTTGAAATGCACATCACAGTAAACTTCCTCAACCATCCATCACCCTTAAACTGTAGGGAATAAAACTGCCCAAATTCCAAGCCAAGATGTCATTTTGGAAACACTAGAACAAAGCCAAAAGGAGGTGTTTTGGTCTTCCCCACCAGCAATCAACACCCAGATGAGCATAGATTAATGCTGAAATTAACATCAGACCAACAATTAAGAAGTAATCAAGGAACTGTCAAACCAGCTAACTAAAAACAGCCTTCCAGGACCACTCCCACAAACACTGACAGGGAAGCCACTGGAATATAAATTGAAAGCAAACTCCATTCCCTATTAGTACTGAAGATTTTACTTACTTTTGGGTAATGAAAAGTCTGCAAGAAAACAACCTGGGATAAATTTTATCGCTGGAGGAATTTGAAGAGGACGGTCGGGATTAAAGATGAATATTAAGATAGAAATATATGTTATTTTAGAGCAAGTATTGTATATAAAACTTAGATGTATATGTAGAGATGAAGAATTGATTGTAAAAAGTGGAATAATCTGATAAGAATATATATACTGGAATGTCACGCCAAATCCAATGTTTGTTTATTTTTAACTGTATTATAAATAAAATTTGTTAAAAAAGAAAAGAAAACAACCAAGCTCAGAGATCCCTCATTTCAAGCCTGAGCTACAAATTCCCCTTTATCGAAATCAAACACTGAAAATACAAGCTGTTAAAAATTATTGCTCTCAATACCACGGATCATAGTATCTTCTGAACTAGTTTAGGGGATTAGAAATAGGGGCACTGCTCTTTTGTAGTTCTCCTCCTCTCAGGGTTTGTTCATTCAGTGTTGCTAGGGAAAGAGAGAGCTAGCTTTGGGACTCTGGTTTGCAAGATGCCTCAGAGCTTGATCTTCTTTCTCAACTCCTATTTAAAATCTATATGAAGTTGTAGGGTCAAGTCATGTGCTGGCATAGGGTTGTATCTAGCAGCATGTTGATAATATCACTGATACCTGAATTACACTCATTTCCAGTAAATCTCTGAGTGTAATTCCAGGTTCTGGTTTATTACCTACATGGCACAGGGCTAAGATACTTGATGGATTGCCTGTGTCTGATGGCTTCTGCTTATTCCACCAGATCCAGCAGGCTGGGCAAGCTCCAGATGCCTTCCGTGAAAACACAGCCACTTTATAGAACCTAGAAGCAAGATTTCTCTATTGCGGCAGCTGACCCACGATGTTTGGATGGCCACATTTCTGTTGGCATTCTGGAAGGCCTTAAAAACCTGCCTTTTCCCTCAGGTTTTAGGGCTAGATCAGGGTAGGTAACCTTGGCTCTTTTATGACTCGTGGACTTCAATTCCCAGAATTCCTGAGCCAGCATGGCATGGCTGGTTCAGGAATTCTGGGAGTTGAAGTCCATGAATCATAAAAGAGCCAAGGTTACCTACCCCTGAGCTAGATGGTTTGCATTTTTAGCCTGTGCTGACTGGATTCAATTTTTTTTTTTTGGCCTGGTATCTTTTATTGTTTTTTAAAATTGTTTTTAACTGTATGTTTCTATTTTTATGCTTGCTAGCTAGACCGAGTTATTTGATTAGAATGGGCAGTCATATAAATTCATATCAAAGATTAATAAAGCACTTCCTAGGGTCAGCCTTGCTTAATGTGTTCCTTTTTACTTTTGCTTTCTTTTAATGTTGAGTTGGTTTTCAAGTAATAAGCCATCCTGAATCTTGGGGACAAAGTGAATCATATAAACACAAAGCAAAGATGGAATGTTTATACTTCCAAAGATTTTTTTTCTCTACTAGCTGGGGAACTTAAACCTTGATAATATTTTGCTCTGTGCTTCAGCTTTTAAAACATGTTCATACCAGGAATCAAGTCCTTATTTTCCTTTCTTTTTTTATTTTCTTTTCTTTTTGGCAACTGTGGAAGACAGATGTTACTCTGCAACCTATTCTTAATGCACTCAGCAGTGCTGATCCAAGGGAATGCCAGCTCGTGCTTCTAGCAGGAATTGGCCAGAGCTGAGATCCCTGCTTTCAGCCTGAAGAAACGACTCCTATGAGCTGTTTCTTGCTCAAAGCTTCTCCACATTTTTAATTCTGAAAAGACAGATAAAAGAAGTTATTTCTATGACTGGATGTAAAGACTGTGTTTGGAATTCTTCTAAGTCCTGGCTATTTTCCCAGACAAGGAGGCTGGGAGTTTAGATGAGCCCAGATGGATGGGTTGCTGGTTTCCTCAGTTGCCATAGGATAGTTGTCTTCCATTAGCATTTGGTGTACAGGTGGTCCTCGACTTACAACAGTTCGTTTAGTGACCCTTCAAAGTTACAACAGCACTGAAAAAAGTGCCTTATGACAATTTTTCACACTTGCAACCATTGCAGCTTCCCCATGGTCACGTGATCAAAAGTCAGACGTTTCATATTTATGACAGTTGCAGTGTCCCGGGGTCATGTGATCCCCTTTTGTGACCTTCCAACAAGCAAAGTCAATGGGGAAGCCAGATTCACTTAACAACCGTGTTACTAACTTAAGAACTGCAGTGATTCACCTAACTATGGCAAGGAAAGTCATAAAATGGGGGCAAAACTCACTTAAGAAATATCTTGCCCAAAAGAAATTTTGGGCTCAAGTGTGGTCGTAAGTTGAGGATTACCTATTGTTTTGGTATTTTGTTAGCCGCCCAGAGTCACATTTGCAAGATGAAAAACCATATAATTCTATTAAGTTAGGTAAATGAAAAAAAAGTGACCATAGTTTATTATTTCCTGCTTTTCCTTTATCTGTATGTTAGACAGAATTTCTTAATTTTAATAGCATTCTCAACTAACTTCAGTATGTTTGATTAGCAATGCCACTTCTAAACATTTCTGTTGTCAACTAAATAAGGAGAGTGGATTGGATGGCAAAAATGTGAATTAAAAAGAATCCTGAACCACAGAAGATCAAAGAAGGTAGTCTGCAATGAGTTGGACAAGAAATGGACTTTGTGCTGAATTAACAGCTGCCTGTATAATGAACACCCACACTCTGCCCACTAGTATCTATATGGCTCTGTATGCATTATCATTTCCACAAAATGTACATCTGAGGATGCCAGGGTGAGTTTCTTTATGAAAAAGCTAAGGGTGGGAAGGAGGATTAGTTTCTCCTAAATAAATAGCAAAGTGTGACAGACAAAGTGGTAATGTCCTCAAATAGCCTCTGTTGATCATGGCTCAACTAATATGCTATACAACAGGCTTCTAGCCAAAAACCATGGGAAGTAAGTCCTCCATTACGTCCGGGAAAGTTGTACACAGTTTTGAATTAGCAGTAGAGTTTGTGAAAATGAAAAGAAAAATAAATTAAGTTACAAGAAATTTTGACTGTGTCTCAATAGAAAAAACAAATAACTTAAATGTTTCTAAATAAACAAATGGCTCATAACCATTTGAAGCAGTCATCTTAGCCTTTTCAGTATTCATAGTGTCTTCTCTATTTGTCTCTTGCTGTCACTCTGTTTTCTGCAATAATGGCAGTACAGTGAGTTTGAGTTTCATCCATCATAAGGCTGCCATGTAACAAAAAGAACCAACTTGTAGAGAAGTCAATTTATTTCAATTTCCAGGGATAGGAACAGCATCTTTGACCTCTGCTGTCTGGAAGAATAGGACCTATCTCCTTGTAAACCACCACATAAATGCCTCCTATTGAGATTTCCGTACGCTCCTTACTATGATTAAAGAGCATCCACAGCATTTGTCTGTGGATGAATGAGGATAATATAGTTGAGTCTTACACAATCTGGTTTCTATCATATATTGCAGTGATGGCGAACCTTTTAGAGACCGAGTGCCCCAAACCCATCCCCCACCCCCACTCCGCCTCCCGCCCTCCCTGCTCCGCCTGCCCACAGGGCCACGCACCGCCTCAATGGCCTGCTGTAGCAGATTGCCCAGGCAGCCCTGCAGCGCCATGGCAGCCACGCCCTCCGCCCACACCCCACAGCATCATCTGCA
Source organism: Crotalus tigris (assembly GCF_016545835.1). Lineage (NCBI taxonomy): Eukaryota > Metazoa > Chordata > Lepidosauria > Squamata > Viperidae > Crotalus > Crotalus tigris. Next base: position 6,915,783 of record NW_024096505.1, read on the forward strand.
TGCTATGGGGCATGAGGGCGGAGTCTTGTCCCTGCTGCCTGGCTATGTCCTTGGCTGCGCTGCTCCATGCAGGCCGTGCCTGGGGTCAACTCTCCTCCAGGGGGGCTGCTGGAGAGGAGGGGACCATGGGGGGAGGCGGGACTGTGGCGACGGCACGCATGCCCACAGAGAGGGCTCTGAGTGCTGCCTCTGGCATGCATGCCATAGGTTCGCCACCACTGATATATTGCCTGTAAACCTTCCTGAAGAATTAATTAAGATTTAATTAAACTAAGACATTTGAGTGCACAAAGTTGAGAAAGTCTAGTGCAGAGACGGAGTGCCCAAAAACCGTCCCCACCCCACCCGCTCCACCCACACCCTGCCCGGAGGGCCACCCACCATCTCCACAGCCTGCCACAGATTGCCCAAACAGCCCAGCAGCACTATGTCCTCCGCCTGTGACTGCACATAATGGGGCACAAAAATGGAGTCTTGTCCCGGCTACCATGTCCTTGGCTGTGCTGCTCTGCACGGGCTGTGCTCGGGGGCAACTCTCCTCTGGGGGGACTGCAAGTGAGGAGGGAGCTGTGGGGGGAGGTGGGGCTAGGGTGATAGTGCGTGTGCCCACATAGAGGGCTCTGAGTGCCACCTCTGGCACCCGTCCCATAGGTTCGCCACTACTGGTCTATTGTAAAGGTTTGAGTCAGACATCACTCCTTCTGCTCAAGCATCTGGGAGACACTTTTGACCTGATGGCATCATATATTTTTGCATCTTTCCTTGAAGTCATTTCAGAAAATAGAGAACCCAATATTTGTTGGTTCAATAAATATTACTCTTTTAATAAAAAAAAGTATGCACATTTAATGCTAACAGGTGAATGAAGCTGCAAATCACTAGATACCAACTGACTATCAATCAAGGAACAGAGGCTCATTTAATGCTCCTTGGGGGAACTGAGAGCAGCACATGATGCAAATTGGTGAGGCCATATTACATATTTGAGCAGGTCTGAAGATTTTTTTAAAGGGGAATTGCCTTTTTTTAATCTAGTTAACTTATTTTAGAGAATGTATTATAGTTTTTATGGCAGAAAACTGTGTTGCTGATTTTACTATCCTGGACCTCTAGAGATAGCAAAAAAGAAAAAGAAAACAGGTTCAGAATTACATTTAGGTTGCTCATTCGTCCTATGATACATGGATTTCCTCAAAGTCTATTTACAATTCCTTTATCTAAGTGCAATAGCTTAAATGTCTTTATTCTCAAATACACCAAAAAAAATTACTAAAATATTTATGTAATACTAGTGGGCAATCAGCAACCCAATGCCTACGCACACTTTCTGATTATTCTATATATACCAATGAGCATTTGCCTCATTTACTGATTAATTACAGTAGTGTAGCTTGCTACTGAAATCTGATAGCAAATGTCCAAATTGTATTAAATGATGTTCAATCGAGGGTAAATATAGATAGCTCTCAACTTACAACAGTTCTTTTAGTGATCAATCAAAATTACAATGGCACTGAATAAAGTGACTTAAGACCATCTTTCATAGTTACAACCTTTGCAGTATCCCCATGATCATGTGATCAAAATTCAGAGGGTTGGCTACTAGTTCATATTTATGATGGTTGCTGTGCCTGGGGTCATGTGATCACCTTTTGCGATCTTCTGACAAGCAAAGTCAATGGGGAAGCCAGCAGTGAATGCTCCAACATTGGAAGTTTTTAAGAAGAGACTGGACAGCCATTTGTCTGAAACGGTATAGGGTTTCCTGCCTGAGCAGGGGGTTGGACTAGATGACCTCCAAGGTCCCTTCCAACTTTATTATTATTATTATTCACTTAACAACTGGGTTATTAACTTAATAACTTCACTGACTCATTTAACAACTGTGGCAAGAAATGCCGTAAAATAGGGCAAAACTCACTTAACAAACGTCTCACTTAACAACAGAAATTTTTGGCTCAATTGCGGTTGTAACTCGAGGTCTACCTGTACACTAATATTTTTACGTCTTCCCACTTGTCTAGGTTTGTCAAAGTTACTTTTACCATTACTACCCTCCTGAAAACAACCAAGCTCTGATACTTTTGTACTTCATGCAACCTTCACCTTGAATGACCCCTATTAAACCAATGACTCATCTTTACTTAAATCACAAATTTTTTAAAGAGGACCTTAACAAAGGTGACTAGTTCGTAACTACCTTTATAGCTGCATCATGTAAACAACATATTAATTACTATGAAAGCAACCACACAATATCACTTAAATGTAAACAAAATCTTTTCAAGCAGGCTAAACTAATCAATTTAAAAAAGAATTCATCATACACACTGCACACTTGTAGCACTGCACACTTGTAAAGGCAGAAGCTGATTAGGCAGAAACTAACAGGCCAGACATAAAACCACTGTCTGAACACAGATATATTTTAATCTCAAAACTGGGAAGAAAATTGCCAAAAGCACATTGATTTGAAAGGACAGAACAAAAACGCTTAAGAATTAAACTCTTCCAGAAAGGGAGGGAGAAGGAGAGAAATGTGGAATAGAAACACATTAAAAAAATCACACCAGAAGTGTAAAAAAAATGTAAATTAGAAAATACTTTAAAATAAAAGACAGCACTGTGTTTTAGTGATAAGAAGTAAATGTTTCCATTCACTATTGTTCAGATTTATACGAAGAAAATAGATAAGCTCTGCAAGGAAATCTGCCTCGGTCTAAATATTAAAACTAAGATTTCACTGATTCTTTTTTCCTCTCTTACCTTCCAATGCAAAACAGAAGAAAATCAGCATATGTGTGTTGGCCTACTTCTTACCCAAGGGGCCCCCTTTTTTAACACCCCTTTCCCAAGTATGCTTGTGCATAGTTTTCATTCAGAGAATACTTTGAGAGGAATACTAGCCAATCCTCAGAATTGCACAAAGAATCATATCAGAGTGCACTCTCTTCAATATTCAGTAGCTGCTATACTCATTTTCATTTATGGAAATAGGGTGAAAAACAGCTAATGAAATTTGATGCCCATACACACAAATTAATATTTTAAAATGCAGTGACTAAATCAAGCAAGAACAAAAGAAGGAGTAATGCTTTACTAAGGGTTGGTACAAAAGGAAAAAAGAAAATACATTAAAGCATATATACCAAAGAATCTGAAAATTCTATTATGTTGTGCCATTTGGTACAAAAATCACATTGCTTTCACTAAAATAAGAGATCGTCTAGGAGAAAAAAATGAGCAATATTTTAATAACCTCAAATGTTTATTTCTTAATTCATTTCTTTTTTTTTTTCCTCATTCTCTTCCCCACTCCCACCCTGCTTTTATGCAAGTACAATTATCCTTTTGGGCCCAAAGCTTGCCATTGCCTTCGTCTGTAAACCCAACTCTTCTCAACTTATTTATTTTAGTAATATGCACAAAATTTCTAAACAAGCATAATGTGACAATGATATCCTTACTCTGCATCAAACAGAAACCATTTGGCTGTTTTCTAGCTTCTATTTAAGTTACTGACAAAAAAAATATGTTCCTATATATGGTACCACTGTTGCACTGCTGCTTCTTGCTGTTGTTGTTACTGCTATTGTTATAAGATTTTTCTAGCAATTATTAGAAACTAGTTTCCGTTGATTCCTACGATATTAATATTTCTAATTGATTTAAGGCATTTCCATACAGATAGTCCTCGAGTTTTGATAGTAACTGGAACCAGAATTTGTATCACTAAGCAATGTCCTAAATTAATCCCTGCGAAACCCAGAAGATAATGCCCATGGAATCAAAATTTTCTCTCCCACTACTGTTAACTCCCTATTTAAGAAGGAGTGGAATCTTAATACAAGGCTGCCTCGAATTCCAAAACTCACAGAAAGAAATTATAGTCCATGATAGTCCCAAAGGTGCTTTTTCAAAAGGCAACTGGACTTTGTTTTTATTTCCTTAGGATCCAGAGAAGGACTCTTCAGAAGGGAGCGCACGAGCTTTGTGCAAGACTGTCTCCTGTACCAATAAGGTACTGAAAACTTCCTGGGCCCAGCTATTCTCTCTCTCTCTTCCCCCACCCCTCTCTCTCTCTCTCACACACACACACACATCTGCCCAAGGGAACAGGAAGAACACAGATCTAGTGAGGTTCATGCCACAAAGCTCCTTATTCACTTCCTTAGTGTCCCAGTCATCACCTCTCCAGTTGACAATACAATATATTGTCCTAGTCACTTCTGAATTTGCCCATACATAGTCAAACTTCTGGAGAACTTAAGCAAGTTCATCAGCAGAGTGTTGTGCAAATTCATCACAACAGGATGATACATGCTCCCAACAAAGACTTTAACCAAGGCCACTGGATGACAATCTACAATGAATAAAGGTGGCATAGGCTCTTAGGCGCCATCTCACTATACACTCTGGTCATCTTTCTTCAACAACACTGGACTAAATGACTAACAAAGGTGTTTGTCATATTCCTGAGAATATCTCCACAACAAAGGACTAATTTTTGGCTCCATCTTCAAAACACCAAGCAATGGCTCTGAAACAAAAAGAAATGCAATGTATCCCAATCGATCTGAACTCAAGTGCAATTACTTGGGACTGAGCAACTGTTGTCATGGACACGCTACAGTTTAAAACCTGTCAAATCATGCCATAAAGACATGAATTGAAGTCCACTAGCGTTAATAATTGGACAAAATACAATTCCAATCCAACAGCAAGATCCTGTAGCTCAGGAATAGATTCCTTCAGGCAACAGGATAGACAATAGATAAACAGGAACTGTCACTAACTCGCAATCTAACACACTGACATCTATATCCTATCAGTTTTGGAGTGGGTGCCTGTTCAGAGGTAAGCTGTCTTGGAGAATCATTACTAATCATTCAAGACTGATGCAAGACTTGAAACCCAAAATGATAGATCTCTAAATCACAGCCACTGCCAAACAATGCTTCATTCATAAAAGTCACTCTCATTTCCCACCAGGTGCTAAATGAGTGGTGTTTTATTGCAGAATAACATAGCATTTAACGGCACCAAACTCAAGAACCCTAGCAATCTGCCTTTCCAGATTCAGGAATGAAACATCAGAATAGCATTGCTGTATCAGCCTAGGCTCCCTCTAAGTCAGCGTTCCATCTAACATAGTGGCCCTACAGGTGCATCTAGGAAGCACACAAAGAAGATATCAAGACAGCCTTTTCTCCCATTGCTCCCATGAACTTTGTATGTAATGGCAGAGCGCCACCATGACTGTAGGCAGCACCCAGTCCTTAAGACTGGCAACCAGTTATAGAAATGCTATTTAGGAAGCTATCAAGATCCCTTCTGAAGTCATCAAAACTAAAAGCTAACTTAAAACACCACTTTTAGGTAGCACTTAAATTGAATGAATAAATAAATAACTTGTATTTTACGACATCTACACAACAAAATTGAATGACAAAGTAAAGCTGTCTGATGTTAAAACACTGCGAACTGACTGCCATTAATATGCATAAACTGAAATAATATGGTGAACCCCCCCTCTGAATCCATAAAAAAAATATAACAAGGACCTCTTCCTCTGTTTCATTAGACCTTATTTTTCTGTGAAATTGGCAAATCAGATGCAACATAGGGCAGAGGAAAAGAAGCAAATGGTAAAAACTCTTCATCCATCCCCAAACTATTTCCAAAACGTATTACTTATCTTATCTACATGTTCTTTATAGAACAATTAGCTGGTTTCTACCTTGGCCAACTCTACTCAAATATAACACAAAATTCATACACTGCAGCTGGTATAAACTAGCAGTTATAAGATCAAGTATGTGCCCTATTTGTAGGCACTTCCAAAAGCAATTCAACTCCTATAGTCTTGCCGCTTTGACAAATCACTCATTAATAGGCAGATGGACTAGGCAGCAACTAAAGATCAAGGAAATCTTTGGTTTAAGCACATCCCTAAGCACATCCTTCCTCACACCACTTATTAACCAGCACCCAGATCCATGGGAATCAGGAACAATTAAACAGGAGCAATCAAGGAAGAAAAAAAAATACTTGTAGGACAAACTACCATATACTGTGTAAACAGTCAACTAAGTTCACTCTGCCATACACTGATGATGTTAGCTAGTTTATTAGGTAAGCTAGTAGTGGTGCAGTGGTTAGAATGCAGTATTTCAGGCTAATTCTGCCAAATGGCAGCAGTTCGATTCTGACTAGTTCAAGGCTGACTCAGCCTTCCATCCTTCCTAGGTCAGTAAAATAAGGACCCAGGATTATTGGGAGTAATATGTAAACCACTTAGAGAGGGCTATAAAGCACTATGAAGCAGTATATAAGAATAAGTGCTATTGTTATTAATGAGACATCTGCAAGAAGAAATTCAAACTCAGAGAACATTAGCATTCAGGAATTGAACCTTGAGCTACATACATTCTCCACTATTGCAAGAGAAATCTCTTGTACTTCTAGATTTTCAAATTAAACATTCTATGTAGGATCCTATTAGGGTCCATCAAATTGTTCAGTGACCATAGATCTAAGAAAATAGGGCAGTTTTTTTTTATAACACTATGCTGGCCTGTTATTTCTGAAGACATTACTTACTAACTCATGTAACTAATAACATTTCAGAACTGCTATCTTTATGCAAACACCCATGAAGATTTAATTTTATTTCTTCATTAATTCTGATCTGTTGTAGTTATTAAAAACAAGGGAGAAAAGCATAATCTCCTGAATCACAAAACATATGCTGCAACTTCATTAAAAGTTTATCTACGAAGGGAAAGGAATATACATATTATTTCTAACAAAAGGCAGATGTCTCCAAAATGTTACAATAACAATCACACCAACAATAAAATCTCCTAGCATTTTCAGGTAACTAAGTTATCAAAATGAAATAATAATCAGGAAGAGTCTGAAAATTATATTAAATGAAAATAAACAATCCAAAGGGCAACAATCTTCCAAAAGTTTTAAGCTTAAATTGTCAAAGCTTTCTCACAAAGCTTAGCTATATATCAAATATGGCCTTTCAGGATTCATACTGGAAATGAGAGACTTTTTCATAAGTAATCCTTTATTTACATGTTCTCCTTTGGAGTCTTTGATGGTAATTTATTCATCTGGCTGTGATTTCATCCTTAATCTGCTATTGATTCACATTTTAGGCCTGGGCAATGGTTCAGCTCCCATTCCAGAATAAGAAAGGGTAGGCTCTTCACCAAAAAGGCAGGTTTTAGGAAGCTTGCATATTGTGTATTCACAAGTCTGAAGACCAGAAACAGAACTTTTTAATGATAGCCAGTAGAACAAAGAATATTGGCAAGTCCAATTTCCACTATCTGTGCCGCTTTTGGGTAAGTAAGCTTCCCGTTACCTTAACAGCCTTGTTAGTAGCTTAAAGTCCCCCCCCCCAGCAAATACTTAAAGCATTTAGTGATCAGGGATGATGTGTATTAAAATTCATGTCAGGTGGGTGACATGGGGCGGCTACCCATGGCTTAAAATAATACATTGTAAAATTTCATATATTGCTGAATTGCAACTTGCAATAATCCTTACAATTGGACATAACTTCTAGGGACACAAGGAACTGTATTTAGGAATATCCGAAATGCCACAAGTTGCTTCTGATTTAGCATTTCATGAAAGAAGATGGTGATAACTGCCTATAATCTTTGAATCTAAGTCCAGTGCTTTACCTTAGAATTTTTCTAATACCAGTAGGAACAGTGCTTTTAGAAAAGTGCAACATACATTAAAATGACAGCTTATTATTGCTGTCAGGAAACAACTACAGATAGTTTGACCTTCAGTACATGCTTCAGTTAAGAGGTGTGAGAAAGGAAAAGAATGTTGGTTGTTGGTTGTGACTTATTAAAGTATACAATAAAATTTTAAACATTCTTCTACTGCTTTTCCTGCTAAAAGTATGACTCTTTAACCTTACCCCAATTTAGATGCTTGATAGTGTGAAAAAAATAGGTGGTAATCAGACTGCAAGAGATTTTATACCCTGTTTTATTTATAGTAATGCCTAAATAATTTCCAAGAGTACAGAAAAAATCAGAATGTCTAACACACATAGATATTCACCCCACTCTAATCTATACAATAATCAATTTCTCATTCAATTTAGAATTTCAGGACAAAGTATTCTGGTTTAAGAAGTTTAAGCTTTGATTCTGGCCTTAATTTTGGGCAAAGTCCCAGGAGATTATTACTTCCCTTATGAACTGTTTCATGGAAGCCCATTCTAGTTAAAAATTTCAACATCAGTTCTGCAAGTCAGTTTCCCCAGGGTTGGGATACAAGCTTATCTATACAAATTTATTTAAAAAAATATCAAAATCTGTCAAAAATGATATTAAGGGCAACATTTATGCAAAATACAGCAATATACTGTAGTACTTACAGAGGAACAGATTGAGTTTAAAATTAGATATTCTCCAACAAATGTTTTCGTTGATTTGATAAGTATTTAAAACATACTAAAATGCAATTGCTTTTGCTTTTGTTGGCTTCATTTTGCCTTTGTCTGTATCAAAAGAGACAAGTTATTGTCCAAGCTGAGTCAGCTACATCTTGTGCATCTTGACCACAGGCTGAACAAACATAGTTGAAGATCTAGGGCAGTGGTTCTCAACCTGTGGGTCGGGACCCCATTTGGGGTCGAACAACCATTTCACGGGGGTCGCCAAACAAGCCTGTCCGCCATTTTTCCCCCTTTTCTTTGGCCACGCCCCTGGCACCCGGTGATATATAAGTGGTTGGGGGTCACCACAACATGGGGAACTGTATTATGGGGTCGCGGCATTAGAAAGGTTGAGAACCACTGATCTAGGGGCTGGATGGGAAATAAAAGTTTAAAAAAAAAAGGAATCCCTGCAGATTTTACACCACTAGTCATTGCTGACTGTAGGGGGTGGTGCTCATCTCCATTTTAAGTCCATTGAGCCCAGATCTGTCCAAAGACATTTCCAGAGTCATGCGGCTAACATGACATCATGGAGCACTGTTACCTTTCCACCAAAGCAGTATCTATTTATATACACGCATTTGCATGCTTTCTAACTGCTAGATTGGCAGGAGCTGGAGCGAGGATCGGAGCTCACCCCCTCACATAGTGCTCTGATCTCGAATCTGGGCTGCCAACTTTCCAGCCGACAAGCCCAATGTCTTAACTGCTGAGCTACAACGCCACCCTCAATGGGAAATAAGAGACTTATTTTCAATCAAGCAAGTTGGAATGGCTTTGGGTTTCATTATAATCTAAATGAGCTTCTTCTCTGAGAATTCTCTTAGAATCACAACCCCAGCTCAAAGAGCAGCTAGCAGCTATAGCCAAGAAGGCCTCTGTACAATCCCATCTTCTGCCCCAGTTAATGACTTTTCCTGGGTTACAGGTTTAAAACACAGAAATTTGGAACCGAAACAGTAAATCAGATACCAGCGCAACTATTAAAAAAGTTGGGGGAGATGATGGAAATCCGAGTATATGAAAAAAAAATGCACAGCAAAAAAAAGTATTTTATGGAGTCCTTGTTGCTCTCTGAACTTGGTTGTTTGCAGTTGAACCCTCAACTACATGTATTTTCTTCTACTGGTAAAGTGTTTTATGACTGTCCACAGGTTTTATTGCATACAATTTAAAGCCAAGACAATTAATAAGTGTGGCATTATTTAAAATACTGTATCTCATTATTATTCAAATCACAGAGATGTGAGAACCCAAGAAGTTGAAAATGTCACTGACATCAATATTAAAACTGTTTCCAACTTTATTATTATTATTACCTCGCTTAGCAACCACAACCCCAGTATTATTAGTTGCCATTGTTAAGCAAAATCACAGGTTGTTAAGAAGAAGAAGTGCCAGGTAAGAAGTAGGGGATACCTAAGGGGGTTGGGGAGGCCCTGGGAAGCACAAGTGACAAGCTGGAGGCATGCTGTGCTGTGTCATAAAGCCACTACTATCCCTGGAAGCCTCAGCCACCCTAACCCAGTCCAGCAGTGTGCTGCAAAGTTGCCACATCCTGGGAAGTTACAGCTGCCCACTCAGCCCAGCAGCACTTAACAATTGCAGGGATGCTGCAACTCTCCCCACCTGCCCATCTCCTGCTGATATGGGTCCTTTTGGCCACCCTCCACAGTGGCATTCAATGGCGGCATAGCAGGGCTGGAGCTAAAGTAAAAGCTTAGAGTTTTCCACTCTCAGGCAGCTACCACCACCAAGTCTCTACTTCAATTCTAGTTGCCACAAGCCCCACACCGCAGTCATTAATGCCAGCACCACTGCGCAAAGCCACAGCCCCTGCTGCCCTGGAGAATTCAGGAGCCTCATTCTTATATTCTTTGGAAGCCTCATTCTCCAAATCTCATGTGCCATTCCTTCTATAAACAGTACAATTTGGATGCCAGTTTGGAGAAGAAATGGGATGCCATTTGGAAAAGAAAGGAGACATCGGCTTGGCAGGATCCCCATTCTCACAGTATTTTGAAAAGCTCATTCTCCAAATCACATGTCATTCCCTCTCCAAATAATGAGATTTGGATATTGGCTTGTAGAAGGAATGGGATACCACTTGTGGAAGGGCTAAGATGCATAGTTTGGAGAGCAATGTGATGTGGTGAAGGCCAGTGGGGAGCGGCATGGCAGAACCTGCCAAATGCAGGGCAGTGGGGGCAATTGGGTCTTTGCATTATGGTGCTGGTGTGGCTGGCTATAGTGTGGGACTTGAGATGGCATTTCTCAATGACAGCAGCAGCAGCACTGGGGCTAAAGTAGAGGCCTGGGGGCAGTGGCAGCTGGCTGAGACTGAAGGCTCTGGGCCTCTACTTCAGCCTCAGCCCTGAAACTGCTGCCATTGAGAACCACTGTGCAAAGCATGCAAAAGAACAAAGATCAGTGGGGAGACAGGCAGGTGATTGGAGTTGTAACTCCCCTATGGTCATAAGTATGAGTGGGCTGTCAAGTACCCAAATTCTGATCACCTGACTATGAGAGCACTACAATGGCCATAATTTCGGGCATGGGTTCCAAGTCCATTCTTTCAGTACCAAGATAATTTCAAATGGTTGCTGAACAAATGAGCGTAAGATAAGGACCACCTGTAGAATTAGCTATTAAGGAGAGGCAGAGAAAAGGATGGGAAAGAGCAAGAGAAAAATGAAACCTAGTAGATATCAAAGATACTGGTTTTAAACACTGAATGAGTAAGGGGAACCGAGCAGAAACTTTTAAAATTATATTCTGAGGGGATAGGAGGGGAAAGGAGAGAAAGACTGGAACAAAAATGAGAGCTTAGTTAAAAGTTATGGCTAACATCTAAAGGTGATGAGGCAAATGATCATTTGGAGCTTAACTAAGTAACAGAGCTGACACAGAAAATAAGTCTCTCATTAAAAAAAAGTCAGGGTTGATGGGGAAAGCAAGCAGAGTAATAAGCAATTAATGAAATCTGCCTAGAAAGGGAAAGGGAGACACTTTACCATAATTTAGTGGTGATTCTATAATGCAGTAAATCAATAGTGCCATTAGAAAAGAGGCTGGTTTAGAGACAAATTAAGAAAGAACTTCTGATGATTGTGCAGCTAATCAATAAATGGGATGACTGGGTAGAGGCAGCACAGTTTATTAGGCGAGACTCTCAAGTCAATTAGCTGATATAATCTGTCAGCAGGGATGCTGTTTTAGTGCCCCTCTAGCAATACACAGAAAAAGACTTTAGCAGGATTTAATAACTGTAGGTGACAGCTAACATGAGATTTAAATTTCAGAGATACAACTAGAGAAAATGACAGTGCTGGTATTACGTATCTAAAGCACACCAGAGAAAAGAAAGACGATATTCAAATTTACTTAATTGTCAAAAGTATCCATTTTTAATGCTCAAAATAAATTCTACAAACAGAATAAATTATCTGCATGCTTTATTCGAACTAATATATTATTTTTGTTAGAATTTGAGTTACTTGGATTCTATAGTACCATATGAGTCATCCTATGAAATAAACAAGAAGCCTCACATATTGTCCAAAATTATCTTTCTTTTCTTGAACTCAAAAGGGGCATTGTCTTACCTGAATGCCTTTTCTCAGCACGGAGATGGATAATCCACCAATAGTTTAGACTGTGTTCCTGCCCAATCAGATCAAGTCAGCCAAAGTTGCAACGCCTGTCCTGGGCTAGAGTGTCCCAGTCTCGACGCAGGCGAAGCCATGACTGACAGCAAGACGTGTTGGCTCATAAATCTAGCCCTAGGCCTAAGTAACCTGCAAGGGCGGGAATGGATTATCCATCTCCATGATGAGAAAAGGTGTTCAGGTAAGACAACGCTCCTTCTCCAGCACTGGAGATGGATAATCCACCAATGGGACATACCAAAGCCTACTGTCCCTGAGGGAGGGGAGCAGGCCGGTCCGGCGTGGCACTTTGAGATACGACCTGTTGGAGAACCCTCCTACCAAAGGAGGCCTCCGCCGAGGTGAACCTGTCGATCTTGTAATGCCTTATAAAAGGAGATGGTGAAGACCATGTGGCCACTCTGCAAACGTCCTCAATGGACGCCTGAGTGGCCCAGGTCGTGGAAGTAGCTGTGCTACGGGTTGAGTGAGCCGTGACCCATCGTGGATGACTCAGCCTGGTACGCCCTCGCAATACAGGCCCTAATCCACCACAATACACACCCTAATCCACCTGCCAATCGTGGAGGAGGACACCTCCGACCCTTGGAAGAAGGATGGAAAGAGACAAAGAGGGCCTCAGAGTTGCGGAAGGCAGCTGTCCATGAGATGTAGTAACAGAGTGCTCTGCGGACGTCCAGAAGGTGCCATTGCCGTTCCAGGGCATGAGATGGGTGAGGACAGAAATCTGAGAGTATGATTTCTTGAGCCCTGTGGAAAAGAGAATTGACATTAGGAAGGAAGGTAGGATCCAAACAAAGGATCACTCGGTCCTGGTGAAAAAGGCATGTCATCTCTGACTGAAAGTGCCGCCAATTCGGATATTCATCGCGCAGAGGTGATTGCCACCAGGAATGCGACCTTGTGCGATACATATCGCATATCACATGTCTTGAGGGGCTCAAAGGATGGTCTGGTCAGAGCCTGAAGAACTCGCGGCACCACAGGGGGCTTGGTGTTAGTAGCACCCTTGATGAACGAGCGGATCAAGGGATGATGACCTAGGGAAACCGCTGAGTCACAGGTAAGTACAGTGGACAGAGCGGCGACTTGTCTGCGCAATGTGTTTGGAGCCAAGCCCCTCTCCAGACCTTGTAAAAGGTAATCCAATATATGTGGAATTGTCAAATCTGGGATGGTCAAGTGGTGGGACAAGCACCACGAACAGAAGTTCCTCCACGTGGCCTCATAAATACGGTTGGTAGAGGACCGACGGGAGGCCTGGATTACGGTATTGACCCCCGGCGAACAGGACTCCTGGGACAAAATCGAGCGCTCAAGTGCCAGATGGCTAACTGGAGCCATTGGGGATCTGGATGAAGAAGGGTCCCCTGGCTGAGTGAGATCCGATCTGGGGGAATCCTCCATTGGGGTGCTAGAGAGAGGTTCATGAGGTCAGCAAACCATGGTCTCCATGGCCAATACGGGGCCACTAGAAGAACCTCCGCCTGCTCCTGAAGAAGCTTGCGGACTACCGCCGGAAGAAGAGGAAGAGGAGGGAAGGTGTAAAGCAGTCCCTCCGGCCACAGGCTCCGAAGAGCATCTGCCCGTTCCGCCCTTGGAGATGGAAAGCGGGAAAAGAATTGCTGGAGATGGGCATTTGTCGGGGAGGCAAAAAGGTCTAGAACTGGCAAACCAAAATAGTGGCAGATCTCCCTGAAGATCCTCGGATGCAGGTGACATTCCGAATGATCCACCGTCGTCCGGCTCAGGAAGTCGGCCTGAGTGTTTGCCTCCCCTGAAATGTGGTCGGCCTTGATGGAGGCCAGGTTGGCTTCTGCCCAGGAGCCCAGCAGGAGTGCCTCAGTCAAGAGTGCATGAGATCAGGTGCCCCCTTGCCGGTTCACATGTGCCTTGGCAGCCACGTTGTCCGTGAGGACCAACACCTGATGTTTCACTACTGCACTGCGAAAGAGGTGGAGGGCCAAGTGTACGGCCCTGAGCTCTAGCCAGTTGATATTGTGCTGAAGGTCAGAGCAGGACCAATGGCACTGGGCCCACTATGAGCGAAGGTGCACTCCCCAGCTGAACAGGCTGGCATCGGTAGTAAGGGTGAGTCGATCGGGCTCCTTGAAGTAAGACCCCTTGAACATGGCCGATGAGAGCCACCATGTGAGGGATCGCGAGACATGAAGCTGAAGTCTCACCCTTCGATTGGAGGAACTGATGTTCAGTCTCTAGAAGGGGAGCAGGAACCACTGGAGGTTCCTGGAGTGGAGCCTGGCCCAAGATACAATCGCAATGGCTGAGATCATCTTCCCCAGTAATTATGAGAGGTTGGCCAACGTTACCGTTGGACTCCTGCGCAATTGGAGAATCGACTCCCTGATGCTGGCGTTCTTGGGATAAATAGACCTGGCATTCCACCGTATCTATGATGGCCCCTAGGTGTAATAACCTTGTTGTGGGGACCAAATGGCTCTTGGAGAAGTTTACCGAGAACCCATTGTTCTGGAGCAGCATTATCACCAGTTCGAGATCCGCCTGAGCGGCCTGGATCGGCGATGACTGGATTAGAATATCATCCAGGTAGCACTGGACTCTGACTGGCACCATTCTCAGGTGAGCTGCTAGAACCGCCAGGATCTTGGTAAAGACTCTTGGAGCCAAGGATAGGCCGAACGGGAGTGCCCTTTACTGATAATGGTGTCCCCTGTAGGTAAATCTTAGAAACCGGCGGTGGGTGAGAGAGATGGGGATGTAGAGGTACGCTTCCGTGAGGTCGATAGACGTCAGGAAGTCCCCCCTTCTTACGCTTCCCAAGATGGACTGGAGCATTTGCATCTTGAATTTGCAGTATGCAAGATGATAGTTTAATCCTTTTAGATCTAGGATGGCTCTCCATCCCCTTGGTGCTTTGGGGATGACGAAGAGGATGGAGTAAAATCCCCGACCTCTCTGATCCAATGGCACCGGTTCTATGGCCAGTATGTTTAAGAGGTGACCAATGGCTTCTCGCGTTAGTTTTTTCTTTGTTGGATTTCTTAGTTGGGGACAAGAAATAAAGCGATTCGGGGGGTTGGAGATGAACTCTAGGGACCCATGCATCCATCGTGGTGGCTTCCCACTGGCGGGCAAAGAGAGAGAGTCTGTCCCCGATGGGATGATCCACTGAGAGTCACCTGGATTGGCAGAATGGGCGACCGCTCCCGCAAAAGGGCCGTTTGCCCTGAAATTTTTGTCTGGGTCTGGAAACCTGTCTGTCAGACTGTCTGTCCTGTCTGATAGGGAAAGAACGGTTGGACTGGGAGTAGTTGGACCTGGCTCCAGCGTGAAAGGACTGCCTTCGTGAGTAGGTGTTGGGACGTTTATCTGATCTTTTACGGAGGTGATTGAGGACCTTACATTTATCCTTATTTTCAGTGAGGTAAGGATTCAGAACTTCACCAAACAATTTTCCTCCCTGATACGGGGCTGCTGACAAGCGCCATTTGGACTTGGTGTCAGCGTGCCAGTGTTTCAACCAACGCATATAGCGGCCAGTGACGTTGGAGGCCATGGCTCTGGAGGAAAATCTGGCGGCCTGGAGGGTGGCATCAGAAGCATATTCTGTAGCTGCCACCATCTTACTTAGATCCTGATGCGTGCGGATATCCTCCGCCGGTATCTTGGCCTGAAGCTGTCTAAGCCAGCGAAGAGCAGACCTGTTAAAAAAGGATGCAGAGGTAGCTGCTCTGATAGCCCACGCCATGGCTTGATGAGTTCTATGGTAAGAGAGCTCACATTTACGGTCCTCAGCCTTAAGGGCCTCAGAAACGTTGCCAGAAATGACGGTTGGAGACACAAGGGGTCCTAAAGGTTCATCTACTGCAGGCACCTCCAGAGCCACCTCCAGGTCCTGGGCCATGTTATAAAGTCTTTTCTCATTGCTACTTGGAAGGGGAAAAGAGGCAGGGGAAACCCACTGCTTTCAGACCACATTGAGGAACATGGGAGGGCAAGGAATGCGGTATTGTTTTGTTACTGGTTCGGTGAAATTCGGATCCGCCTCCGAGTCTGGAGTAACTGAAGTTGCCTGCGTGGAAGGATCAGGTCCAAGATGTGCCGTGGAAGTGGTCTTACAAAGCAGGGGGACAAAAAAGGCAGGGTTAAAGAGACCGCTAAGTGATGGTGTCTCAGGGGAGGGTTCCTCCTCCTCAGACATCGGAATCTCCAAATCAGCCTCATACTCATGAGATGATGAGTCCCCAGAGTAAGTGGATTGCGAAGGGGAAGAAGGCGCGCGCTAGGACTCAGTGGCCGGCTGGTGAGCGGGTAGAAAGGTGACCGTGGCTGACCTAGCCGCTTGCAATCTGGCCTCAAGAGCGCACTCTACTGCCTGTGCAATCATCTAGGCTAGGCGGTCCTCCATGGGAAGGGGGACCTGTTCACTTGGCCTAAGCCCGGCCGAAGTAGGGGTGAAAGTAGTTTCAGGCACCATGTGCTGAGCCCGGAAGTGGAGGGCTGAGTGATGGGATGAACCCTGTCCGTGTCCCCCGGTGCAGGAGACGGGAGAGGTTCCCCTGTTGACCATATCCCCAGTGAAGAAGCACAGGGCCCCAGGGGCAGATCAAAAGAAGGCTCTTCGTCTTGGGGGGGGTCTCCAACCTGGCTAGTTTCTGTGCTTTAGAGAATTCCTTCTCTAGGGCTTGGTGTCTCCTGGTGGCCTGCTTTTCAGATCCCTTGGAGGTCTTTGAAGAAGACCTGGCCTGGGCCGCACGAGGTCTGGCCGCAAGCTCCGATCACGAAGAAAGGCTGGAAAGGAGGTAATCGGCCTTCTGAACACGCACCAGCTACAAACGGCCGTTTTTAGCCTTCGCGCGTGTCCAGAGGCTTTCCCAGGCAATGGGGAACTGTGGAGGACTGAGGAGCAGCACTGAGTCCAGTGCTGTCCAAGAGGAGAAGGAGGGCTGTGTTACACAGGGGAAGCAAGTCCCTCAGGCTCAAGCCTTTATGGTTGGAAGTGGGGGGGGGAGGGGGAGGAATGAAAGCCTCCATTCCTAGTTAAAGGCAAACAGTTCTTCATCCAGCTGAGAGGAAAAAACACAGTGCTGAATACAGCACTGTCACAGAAGACTGAAGAGAATAGAGAATAAAGAATCCACCAATGAAAACTGTACCTGCCTGAGAGCCAATTTGCTACGTCTGTCTTGGGCAAGATCAAGTCGAGACTGGGACACTCCAGCCCAGGACAGGCATTGCAACTTTGGCTGACTTGATCTGATTGGCCAGGAACACAGTCTAAACCATTGGTTGATTATCCATCTCCAGTGCTGGAAAATATACAGTTCTGTAGGCAAAAAAAATCAACAGAAACAAAATCGAGACACCATTCTGTAGCTATATTAACAAAAAGTGATCACAATTCATACATGTTAGTTTGCTGCAGCTCCTTGTTCTTTTTTTTTCACACTACAATTCTTCCATGAAACTGGATCAATGTACACATCAGAAAGGAAGAAACTGAGAGTCATATTTGTTCTTGAACAGAAAGATAAAAAAGCATGTAGACAATTTCAAAAGGTTTCCAGATACAAACATTAAACTATCATAGATTCC
Organism: Crotalus tigris; assembly: GCF_016545835.1. NCBI lineage: Eukaryota > Metazoa > Chordata > Lepidosauria > Squamata > Viperidae > Crotalus > Crotalus tigris. Next base: position 6,933,510 of record NW_024096505.1, read on the forward strand.
ACATTAGCTGCGTCTTAGTATCAAGCTAGAAAGGAAAATGAAATCCTCTTTAATGCTTCACACAAGCCTGTATATGCTAGTGAAGGGCAGCCCAAATATACTTCTATTCCCAATTCATCCAACTAATTAGCTGTCCTATGACTCTGGAGCCTTTTGCCCAAATCTCTTTCTCCATCTGTTTTAAAGGGCAGCTAACAAAAAACACAAGCAAACAGAAGCTGGCTTTCTGCCCTGCAGCTGGTGGCCTAGAATAGTTTGGCAGAGGATAATTTTCTTTGATAAAGGGCAAATAAGTCCCAGTGGCTAACAAGCTCTGTTCCACCACCTGTTGGTATGACACTTCTTTCTCTGTAATTGCAGCCAAGAGTGTGAACATTTTTCAAGCAGTAATTCTTCATACTGTACTCTTTATTCAAGTGTGATACCCCAATTTCTGTAAAGATCTTGTCATTTTTAAAGGAGAAAATAGCACACAACTTGTTCAATATGCTAAAGAAACAGCAGTTTGAGAGTTCAGTTTTCCTTCTAGGGGACTACCATCCTGATGGGATGAGAAAGCTCAGGATTCTCAATAACAGGGGCCTTCAAACTTGGCCCTTTTATGTCTTGTGGACCTCAACTTCCAGAATTCCTCAGCCAGGCATGCTGGCTGAGGAATTCTGGGAATTGAAGTCCACAAGTCATAAAAGGGCCAGGTTTGAAGACTCCTGGTTAGTAACATGGAGTAATGTTGATGGGAACATGAGTTCCATATAGGGACACTGCAGACCTACAAGGTAGATCAGATCAAGAAAGAAATACCAAATAGGCCTAACACTACCTTCATTAGAAAGGCTGTATGAACAGAAACAGTCTGAACATAATTTCTTTCCTCCCCTTTTATCTTCTTGAGAATTAGGAAAATGTCTATCTGAGACATTTTAATAAATTTCGTATGGACTTAAACCACATTCATTACCGTGGTAATGGATCTTCCCTTTTCCCTCTCTACATGCCTGTAAGGTCAGAGAGGTAAATTTAAGGATAATTCATGGTGTGAGGACAGGTAGAGCTATGCAATCATAAGTGAAGTGAAGCCAAATCATGCAGAAGGAACTCTAAAATCAAACCCAAAACAAAATGGCGAACCAATTCTTTATTGTTTTCAAAAACGTACTGCTTGAATGATATATTATTGATCCCTGCCAGGCAGGATTCAGGCCCAATTACGGGACAAAAATAGCACTGATCATACTTGTTGATGATCTCTGGCAAGATCTCCTTGATCTCTCAACAGCCTTCGATACCATAGACCATGGTATCCTTTTGGATCAGCTGTGAGGTTTGAGGCTGGGTGGCACAGTTCTATGCTGGTTTAATTCCTTTCTCCAAGGCTGATTCTAAACAGGGATAGGGGATGACAGATTCGGCCCATGGCTCCTCCTTTGTGGCATGCCGCAGGACTTGGTACTCTTTCTACTCCATCTAACACCTACCTGAAGCCACTGGGTAAGATTATCCATCAACAAGGTTTGAAGTCTCATCAGTATGCAGATGATACTTAACTCCCTATTCCCACCCTTGATAACCTAAGTGAGGCTGTCACTGCCTTCTCGCGGTGCCTTGACACTGTGGGGGGCCTGGATGGGGAACAACAAGCTTCAGCTCAATCTTAGCAAGACTGAATGGTTCTGGGTGCATGGGGCTTCAAGATTCAGGACTTTGACAGCTTTAGTTCTGGGTGGCGGGACACTACTCCAGACAGACCCAGTGCACAACTTGGCGGTTCTCCTAGACCTGCGACTTATGCTTGAACAACAGGTGGTAGCCGTGGCTAGGAGAGCCTTTGCACAATGCCATGTTGTGCACCAGTTGTGATCTTTCTTGAATCGGGAGTCCTGCGCTCGATCATTCAAATCCTGGTCATCTTACACCTGGATTATTGCAATATGCTCTATATGGAATTACCCTTGAAGAGTATTTGGAAGCTACAACTGGTGCAGAATGCAGCCGTGCGGGTAGTTCTTAGGGCCCACAGGGTAGCCCATATTACACCACTATTCCACAAGCTTCATTGGTTGCCTGTTTGCTTCCAGATGCAATGTCAGTTAGCTCCTTTAAAGCCCTTCATGGCATGGGTCCAGTTATCTGATGAACTGTCTCATCTCAAAGAGATTGACCTGCCCCACCTATGCAGGCAGAAGGGGCATGCTGTGGACCCTGTCAGTCAAGCAATTTTGACTTGCGGGGTCCAGGAGAAGAGCCTTTTCTGTCATGGCCCCTGCTCTTTGGAATATTGTACCCTCCCCCCCTGCAAAGGTGAGATTGATCTTATTGATCTTCCATGAAGACTCAAAGATTTGGTTTTAACAACTGGCCTGGGGCCCAAATAGGAGTACACATTCTGGAGGTGGCTATTGGATTAAGAAAAGATCCCATCTCTCCCTGTGTACTTTATGCTCTCCTCCTCCCTATCTTTTAACTGTACTTATTATCGTTGTTGTTATCCATTGTTTTATCATTTTAATGTCCACTGGTTTAAATGTTTGTAAGGTCTAGACAAGATGGGTGGCACATAAAACTAATAAATAAATAAATGAGTATAATATTTAAATAAGTTTGGGTGGCAGACACTGACATTCCCCTAGTTTAGAAACACGTCTCTAGTTAATAGGGAATAGCACTGAATTTGAAAAATGTTCCTAAAATTTCAGACATTCAGGTAGCTTTCAGAACAAGTTATCATGAAAACAGGACAAAAGCAGAAAATGAAAGCTTTGAGCCACAAGAGGGACGTACAACTGAATGTAAGCCTTTAACAAAGGATAAAAATGTCAAGAAATAGAAGAAAAAAACAAGAAAAGGGGACATAGTTGTTTAAATCAGGCAAACCACCAGAAAATAGAGAGTAATCAAAGACCAGATCTAAAAGATCAACATTTCAAAAGAAGATTGAAAATTTAACAAATTCTTTACAAATGGGTTTACAAAATGAAAACATCTGTAGACAGATAATATACTGAGAAAACAATTGCAGTAGAAAGTAAGCTGTGACAGGCAATAGATCAGCTGTCCTATAAGAAACACCTAGTGCAGATGAAAAACACATGGAACTGTGTAAAAGTGCAAGAAAAGAGGCATTAAAATGCTAACAGCTCCATATGGAACAAGCCTGTGTGCAGTGGTAGGATTCAAATAATTTACAACTGATTCTCTGCCCTAATGACCGTTTTAAGTACAAAAACCCGATATATCAAAAGGTAGTTTATTATTTCATGTATTTAATACTTAAATAGGAACAATAAAAGAGGTACACAAAACTAGACTATGTTACCGGTATCTGAAGAATTGCAGGACTGGAATACAAGACAACTGTCACCGAAACTGGAGATAGAAACATTAAAAAAATGTTGCAGGAGTTCTTTATGAAAGTAAAAATGGAAAAGTTAAAAATCTGAGTTAATATTAAATATTAAAAACACAAAGATAATTTCAGACAGCATATCTTAACATAGTTGAAGATAAGAAATGAATATAATCAATAATTCTACTTTCTTGACTCAAGATAGGAAATAAAGATGGATAGTGTACAGTAGAAATAAAGATATAATCCTAGGAAAGAAAACAGTGACAAACCTATGCAAGTTCATAGGTTAAGAATATGACAACAAAGGTCAGAACAATTAAAGCTAACTTTTGTTTTCCCCAGTGGTAATGGACTAGCTGATCATATTTTAAATAGATAAATAAAGCTAATCTTAATAAAATGTTTATATTATAAATATATGACCACATGAAACAATATCTACGTACTACGCAAAAGAGGCAATCAACAAGCCAAAAGGGGGAACAAAAAGACCAAAACACTTCCCCCACCAGCAATCGGCACCGGGTGAGCATAGATTCTTCAAAATTAACACCAGACCAACAGTCAAGTAAACAATGAAGATAAATATATGTGTCCCAGAATAATGCTGCAGGACCCAATTTGAATCGGTTACCAGAACCAAAAGTTTATTCTTTAAAGCTTTTAGGCTTGTGCTGAAGCCCATCATCAAGGAACCTCTCTCTTTCCAGAGTATTTGCACTGGTTCCAGTGACTGACTCAGATTTTATGCTGCAAGTAAACAATACCCCAGTCAAGGAACTGTCCAAAAATCTAACAGTAAACAGTCTACCAAAGTACCTTTAAGATCACTCCCACCAACAAAGAGAAAACCACTAGAATATAAAGTGAGAGCAAACCCCACTCCTTACTAGCACTGATGATGCTCCCTCGTTTGGGTAATGAAACGTTTGCAGGAAAACAAAGCAAGCTCAGAGAGTACCAAGGCCCCTCGAAGTTGAACATGTTTAGAAGGTAAAAACATTTTCTACTAAGCTACAAAATATTCCTTTCTTGATTCCTAGATACACTGAGAAGTCAGTGTAACATTTGGAGGGCATCAAGTAGAGGCTGACACAGAATTATTCTGAGCCTCTGGAGTTGCTCCATACAGTATAGTTGTGGCAGTCAAAGAACATATGACTCCTCTCCTCTCAACTACTGCAAGCTACAAATCTATCATCCTATCTTTTAAACATCCATGCCATTTTCTGAGGGGGAATTCCTTACAGTAGGATGAGGAAAATAGAAGAATCAAAGTATCTCATGTATAATTTCCACTACTATAGCAAGCCACTTGGGTAACTTCAGACCAGTCACTCTTTCTCAGCCCAATTAATTAATTTAGCGTTGGCTGTCATGGGGAAAACAGAAGGAGGGTGTATTAGGTATGTTTGCTGCTTTGAGTTACTTATAAGATAAGATTAAAAAAATCTAAAATAATAATTATAAGACACAAATTAAATAACTAAAAATGGCATTGAATAAATCATACATCAATCAATTTTCATGAGATATCTTAAGGATATTGCCCAGAATTTGAAGTGGCCCAAAGAAAAAAGGAAGGATTAACAAATGATACTTTATTCAGACTCTAGAAGAACACCTTTTTTGTCCACTTCTTCAAATTCTTCATTACTGAGCTCCAATATCTCGAGTACACTGTCATATACTAGCTCTCAGGGACCAGGCTGGGATCACTTTCCATTTTTTTCAGCCACCCTGACTGAAATCCTCCCCCACAACTCCTGCTCAGCTGCTGCTCTCTCTTCCACTGAGGAGGTCTTCTTAATTGCTAGCCACAGGCACTTACTCTAATTAAAATATAATTTACAGCTTAACCTGAATTCATTAAAATATAAATTGAATCATAGACTTCTGGTGAGTGCTATGGCAAACTGATGTCCTGCCAGCAGGACAGCATTTATGAGGAAAAATCATGGCTGGATGCTGGATCTGGACTGGTAAAATCTCTCCAGAGGAAGGAGAGATAGTTGAGATAACCCATATGACTCCAGACAGCTGCTCCTCATGAGCAGATTACAGGAATTGCTTTTGGGCTTATGAGTTGAGTGGCTGGGAGTCAAGGGATACCATCTAAACTCATGCTTATAATATAACCTCTTAGCTTTTTAATCACTTCTCACATTTTCCCCCCCACTGCTTTGGAAAAATTAAGATGCTTCAGACTTCTTGGGAAAATAATTTTTTAAATGTGATTTCAAAATTCTGGCAAAATATATTTTTTCTTAAATAGCAAAAGGATACTTAGAATAAGGATTTTAGAAAGTTAATAAGGTATTAAAAGTCCAAATGGATTTGAATTATAATTTTAAACTTCCTGTAGGAAATGGCAATTGTTTGGATATTTTAAAGAGGAAACATGACAATGTAACCATGAAGGTTTGACATTAGAGGGAGCTAGAGGATAACAAATTTGCTTTGTTAGCAAAAAGCTTTGATGAATATTTTTGAATATTGGTCTTTGAAATTAGTTAATATGACAGATTGTATGTTAATAAAGTTGCAGAAGAACAACAACATACACCAGATGAGTTTGAAATTAATTTGAAAGTAGATTTAAATGTGTTAAACCAGAGGTCCCCAACCTTTTGCGTACCAGGGACTGGGCCATGTAGAAAGGTTTTTCCGCAGACCAGAGGGGGTGTGGTTTTGAATAGTGCCTGCATTCCGAGGATGGAGCTTTGCTTGTTTGTGCAGCCCGCTTGCTGGCATGCTGTGGACTGGTGCCAGTCCACGGACCAGGGATTGGGGACCCCTGTGTTAAGCAATGAGAAGGAAATGAAAATGGATGTATTGGATATTGAAATAAAATCAGTGGATGTTTCATTACTTAAGGGAGATGTACAATTACTAAGTCAGAAAACTGATTTGGATAGGTTTCTCTTATTGAATATACAAAAGAAGCTTATTAAAGTCTTGAAAAACTTTGCAAGAAGTGAATTTTAAAAAAGACAAATTTTACCTAATAGATGTACAAAAGAAGTCTGTCAAAGTTCTGAAAATTCTTGGGAACAAAAAAAGATGATCAAAATCAAGTTCTGGGATTATATCTGAAGAGCTAAAATTCAGATAGTTAAAAGTACAGGGAAAAAATACAGGGTTGGCTTATTCGCTTAAGGTTAAAATAGAAAATTAGTTATGTCTGGCTTCCCTTACTGGACTTTTGCTGATAAAGAATGATGAGGCTTTGGATTTTCTTTTTTCGTTAAAAGATGAGTTATAGGGTAAAGGATGATAACATTGTACTAGAGATGGTGATAAGCTACTTAAATTGTTTACGAAGGAATGAAGGGGATAGTTACATATAGTCCTTGACTTACAACAGTTTGTTTAGTAACCAAAGTTACAACAGCACTAAAAAAGGAACTTATGACCGGTTTTTACATTTACATCCATTGCAGTATTCCCATGTCATGTGATCAAACTTTGCATGCTTGGCAACTATTAAGTGTCCCGGGATCATGTGATCCCCTTTTGTGACCTTCTGACAAGCAAAGTCAATGGGGAAGCCAGATTCACTTAACAACTGCATTACTAACTTAACAACTGCTTAAAAATTCAAATACTACTTACATGTGTTTCATATGTCAACATTCATAGATTATTCATTCACCTTTAATTCACAGTAAAGTCTGACCTGATCTGTACCCCATCATAAACCTTTGTTTTAAAGGATTTAAGTTTTAATTCATATTTCATAGTCCAAGGGGTCAAGATCTCTGATGAACAGCCTGAAGAATGAAGCAATCCTGGAAAGGAACAAAACTAAGGCCATGTACCAATAAAATATTAAGGTCACAATGTCAAGAGTGGTTTGTAGGGAAAATGTGGATTAAATGAATGTGACAAGAAGTAAAATAATTTTGTTCATTATATTCATTTCTTAGCATCTGAAGAAAACAATTTGAACGTTGAAAGGTTTTGTCTTCAGGGAACAGATTTCACTGATTAGACTGTACTGAAATTCTGTATGTTAAGCTAAGCTTTAAGATGCTAGGATAATACATTTCTAGTGCCCAGCATTACTTTATGATGGGTTTCATTTTCACCATGCATGATGCAATGTTTTACAGTCACAAAATGCAGTGGGAAAACTGGTACAAACAAAGTGTCTTGTTGTTCCATTAATTTGCACATGCTTGATAAATCTAAGAAAGTACTGTAGTTTAAAATGTATAATCCCATGATTACCCATATTTAGGATATTTCTATGCCTGGCTTCCAAAATTTACAATAAAAAGTTTGCCCTCTAAATTCAAAGAAGAGCTGTTTCCTTGAAACTTGTGGTTGAAGCTTGTTGTTCATACATTATTTTGTCACCATGTATATTGAAATGTCAAGAAGCTGTGGATTTTTATCTCTTCACTTACAACTAAAATGTGCCATGACACTTTACATTATGCTATATACAAAATACATTATAAGTAAAGAAGAATTCCAGGATGCAATTCACACACAATCACAAGTAGGAGTTTTAATAGCCTTAGTCTGGTCCTATTTTCTTCTTGCTTAAAAAAAATAATTGATTGTGAAAACCTAATGCATTTTATTTTCCATGTTAACTCATTGATTTAATTTATGCAGGCTTAGTCTGACATTTAGTGAGTTCAGTTGGTTGTCAGTTGGACATTTCTAGTTGATTAAATAAAGCTTAATAAATACTAAAATCTAATACCTTGAGATTTTTTTCCCCTAGAAAATTATGAAAGCCATAAGATCTTACATGATGAGGGCCTTGGCAACCAACTAAGAAATTAAAGAAAGGAAAAGGAGGAATGAAGACAGTACACATGTACATCACATACACACACCATTTTCTGTTCAAAAGGCAAGCATTTTCTAGAACAAATGAGGTTTTTATACTGCTTTTAACTTGTACATGAAAGTTTAAAAATGGACAGCCATAGAAACGTAAGAGATGTGTGTATTTTTCATATATACCGTCTTATAAAAAATTATATCTGATGTAGTGTGAGAATTCTCTGGAAGATATTATCGTATGAAAATCAGGCAGTGATGATGACATCACTATTTAGGATTAAAAATTTACCTGTTAGATTAAAATTGTACCTAAGCCCCATCATTGAAATGTCAGAAATAGCTGATTCCAGAGTGACTGAAAGTAGGTTGTCAATAGCTCTGGCACAGTGGCAGCTACCATAAAAAGTCCATGCATTAATAATAATGTATTATAAATAATGTTTGTAAGCAAGCATCATCATTTTGGATCATGCAGTCTTTGTGTGATTGCCCTTCAAATTGTTATCTAAATGGAGCAGTGCAACATACCCACAGGCTTCCATCATGCCTGATCTCAACAACTCCCTCTGCAAAGAAACGGAGTTCCCCTTGCAGATTGAAAGATAAAAATTCAACAGTAAAACTAATTCTTTTCACACCTAGATAAGTGTGACCGTAGTCTTGTAATCTTGTAATCCCCTGAACTGGCTGGGAATCTTCTTCTGCAGCATAACATGTTCTATATTCTCTTTCTTTTTGGTTAAGCACACAGCTTGAGAGTAAGAGGGCCATTCAGAGCATTTTCTATGTAATTAATTATTTTCACCCATTAAATGCTGTGCTGTTTAGAGGGTTTCCTTTCCCGAGCTTGTTAAAGATACTTATTCTGCGCTAGTCATCCCTACTAGGTGCACCAGATGGGCTAAGACTATTTTTATTGAGATTGGCTATAATAACAGAACCTTGCAAGTCTAATTGTGTTGTACGTTCACAGAACAGCCCAAAAGATTCAAATATAGTTTGCAGGCAAAAATAATCAATGACATAATAAGACATGGGTTTTATTTGCTATTATTGTTCCTAGGAGATCCAGAGATGGGGGAATAAATAGTACAATCTAAGAAATATAATCCTGTATTTTATCTGGATCAAGCATGGAATTAATGTGGGTATTTCACTTTGTTGTTGCACATCTATCTCCAACTATATAAGTACTATAATGGCTTTAGCTTTCAGTTTACGAGTAGGTGTAACTCAACCAAAAAGAATGAACATAACTATCTTTTCAGAAAAGTTTAGTACGTATTTTTTAAATCCCCAGAGATTTAAAAACCTTGAAATTATCTCATCATATTCACATTTATTCATTTATTTCTACATTCAACAAGACGTGATTTCATTATAAAAGCTATTCCGTCATGTAGGTGTGTATTAGAGTGCAAGCCATAAAACAACATCACTTATCCCTAGGCATACTTTTGCACTGCAAAATGTATGTGGGGTATTAATTAAACATTTAAGATTATGCTTCTATGTTGCATAAATCCTCCAATTAGTTGCAAATATGTAAAGATCAATATTGTAAATTGAATTGCAAATCAATTCACAATGTGAATTGTGATGCCATTATCTTTAAACACAAGGTGCAATGTGACTTCAAAATCCATATTCTATATCCCTTAATCTCTGTTCCATCAGCAGTCTTGCTGCAACATTCTTTATAAGTTGCATGTATAGAGCTCATCTCCAAAGGCAGCCGAACATAAAATGTGCTATATAGTACTATAACTACAGTATGTTCAGGACATGAGTAACTGTTGCGAGGCATCCTGTTCAAGGAAGGTGAAAACTGATGCACCACAACACACCAGGTAAAGGCCCCCTGGCACAACGTCTTCCTGTTTCAGCAACAATGAGAATCCCAGAGTCAATCCTCAAATCACATACAACTCTTTTGGGGGAATATAGCACTGTGAAAAATAAGTAATCAAGCCTGTCAGAACCTGACACTTCCAACTTGGGAGAATTTAATTAGAGTAGTTTTGTCCCATTCAGATCCTTACAGCCTCCACACATCTATTTATGTCTTCCACAGAATCTCTAGGTTGGCAGTGTTGGTAACTGGGTGTAATCTGCATACTGATAACGCTTCATCAGTAAAAGGAACAGGTAACTGCAAGAAAAAGTAATTCTGCAATCCTATTCGGAGCCAGTAAAAAAAAAAAAAAGGCTCTTCCAGAACTGAGTTCCAGATCAACTTGGCTTGGGCCCTTCTTTACAAATTTTCTTCATTGATAGTCAATCTGCCAGTGATTACTTCCCAACCATATAAGAATAGAATAGAATGCTTTATTGGCCAAGTGTGATTGAACACACAAGGAATTTGTCTCTGGTGCACAAGCTCTCACTGTACATACAAGCAACAAGCTTTTTATCACTCCTGAAATTATTAGTAATAATCTGGAATTTTAGCATCCGTGTTATATAGATAATATCATAGAAATTCCAAGGCAAAGGGGCTTAGCTTTTATAGTGCTCATTTAGGGAAAAAAGGCACTTAAGACTTGCCTGCCAATTATAGACCAATGAATCTTTTAAATATAATTAATAAATTTTATACCAAATAGTTTTATAATAAATTTGATTGGATTCACAATATAGCCTTTACAGGTATACAGTTGATTATAGATTGCACTTTAAACTTACAACATCTAGCAAAAGTAAACTGCTACACTGGGTCTGCAATAGAGTAAATACTACTTTTATTGATTTTAGGATTACCTTTTATTTTTACATCTAGGATCTGATGTAAACTGAAAAAGTCTACTATAGTTAGAGGCATTATCCTGTTAATGTGAAAATGTTATGAAAGTTCCAGATTAAAAAACTGATAGGGTATATAGGACATTATACCAAAGAAATTCCTGTCCAAAGAAGAATTAAACAAGACTGGTATTTAAGGACAGTATTTGCCATTTAACTTATATGTCAATGTTATTGTGATTAGGTTAAACAACCTCACATACCATCCTTCAAAATTGGCTGATAAACATATTGTGATGTATTTTATATTAGGCTGATGAAGTATTGTCATCACATAGTCCAACCGATTTAAAACACATTTTGGGCACTTTGGCTGTGTATTGTTAAAGAGGGAGTGCTAAAGATAAGATCTTGTAGTGGGTAAGGTACTGGCCTAGAAACCAGGAGACACTGAATTCTAGTTCTGTCTTAAGCATGAAAGCTAGAATATGAGCCTTATACTTTTATTTATTAAACAGTATTTCTTTCTTACTTAATCTTCCATCTCATGGTAAGCCATCCCACTGGATGCGTTATTGCATTCTACAATGCTATTCTCTAATAAAATAAATAAAATAAAAATGATGGAGTAAATGTTTTTCTTCATAATACTGATCCTTCTGGCCACATAGGTCTCTTCTTTTGGATATGGGAAGAACATAAGTCAACTGGTTGTATTAAAATCCCATGGATTCATAGTTTATGCATGACTGGCAACATCTCAACAAGCCAGATGCTCCCACTTTGATTTCCCTCTCACTTCCAATTTAGCAGTAAATTGTACATGGCTAATACATCCAAAATCTGCAAATGATAATTTGTAAAATGTAAAATAACAATAAAAAAAAACATTGAAAACTGTGATGAAAAGAAATTACCAATTTGGTTTTAAAAGCATATTATGGTTGATAGCCTACCCATTTCAGATGTAATAGAAACGCAGGAAAGGAAATTAAAATGCAAACACGAAGGAGAGAGAACTCTTTCCCAGAATTCACCTATGGGCTGTGAGTATACATTCTAAAAGTTATTCAGTAGAAGGATACAAGAACTTGTAGGACCCCTCAAAAGTTTAATTTTGGATGAGAAGAGGGGATCAAAACTAAACATATTTTTATATAGAATGAGGACAGTATTTCGATGGAGGGTGGGCAAATATGAAAGAAAATAGTCTGTCTGCAATATTTGCAATCTTGTTATTCCAAGGGTTCGTGTCTATACAGAACCAGAAGAAATAAGATTTTCTCACTAAAATATGTTTTATTCCCAGATTAGAGAGTACTCAGGATCCCCTTTCCATCTTTGACAAGACAGAAACTCAATGTTTCCACCAATTTCTTCCTGGTATTCATATCACAATTATTATGAAGAGATCAAACATCCACGGCAGACCTTTCATGAACAAGCGAACCATAATAATCCATTCCTTATCTTTCTTATTTTTTTTCCAGCCCCCAATACAGCTTTTTCAAGATCTAAGTCTCTGGAAAAAGGGGAGATAAAAAGGCACCCTCTGTCTCCAACATTATATAAAACCTTTTTTCATGTCTTAACTTCTGCATCACTAGACACAATTTAAAATAGATAAAAGCAATTGCTGATTAAATGATATCTCTTGCCTAGAGATAATTCTCCGCCTCATTAAAACCAGTCATTACTTTTTCATTATTTGTAATAAGGCCCTGTGGAATACAAATAGAGGCCCACAACATTTGCAGAAAGATTTATTCTAATTGGTTTAAAATTCATCCCTCCTTATCTCTAACTCCCACCTTCCTAACACAGAGATGTCATTCACTCATGGCCTCAAGGTACTGGCCCTCTTGAAGAGTGAATGACTGTCCTGTGAAAGGAGGTACATTGAAATCCACCCACTACCCACCTCAGTCATCTAAGACTAGAAATTTTTAAGCTCTCTAAAAAATTAAATTAAATTAAGTCTTTGTAGAATAGTATTATAATTATTCTCCACCTCTTCTGTTTTAACATCCCATAACCTAAATCACTCTTTCCTTTTTCATTTAAAATAACCCAATCTATTACATCCTCTGCTTCCACGTAATTATGATTTACCCTCAGTAGCCAATAAATTTCTTTTGTACTTACTTTTTAAAATAGACTGGACAACCATTTGTCTGAAATGACCAAATAACTATGTACATTAGCCTATCTACATAAGAAATATGCAGTACTCTACAGGCCTCCCTGATCAAAGCTGGAGGACAGATTTATTTCCAGTGAAGCTGTGCTATAATTGAAACTGTATGCAATTTAATACTTTCTTCTGCTATAAAATGCTGAGTCGCCATTGTGGTACTTTCCCCTTTGGAGAAAACTCCTGTCTCATCTAAGCTACTGACTCCTGAGTTTTGACCATCCTCACAGTCTTTTCATAGGGAAATGAATGTCTGAAAATATAATGCAAATTTTTGGAGCAATGGTTGGCTAGCATCTTGGCTCTTTCTGCAGACTTTGGGTTAATATGGGATATGACTCCACTAGCCCATCAGGAAGTGTGGTAGTTTGGGGTTATTTTCTTCAACGTTATCACCTTTTAATATAATGCTTGGTTTTGTTGTAAAACAAAGATTTTGCTTCCTGAACATTTTTAGGTATACCTTATAGTTTTTGACTGTTAATCATGAAAATAACCTCTAATTTAACCTTATTGATTTGTTTGGTTGTTCGATTGTTTAATTCCTATGCTGCCCAGCTCACTAATACAGCGACTCTGGGTAGCTTACATTACAATACCACAACATCATGTACTGTTTTATAGAAAACTTCTGTTTTTACAAAATGGCAATGTATACCCTTTAGTGTTGGCTACTATGCTACACACATGAAAGAAACATACAGAAACATGGAACTGTTTTTGGAGCACATCCAGTACATCAGTTGATGCCAAGATCAAGGAAGGCATTTTTGTTGGTCCACATACATCATCAAGGATAAGTAGTTCTTGGGGGCCAGAGAAAATCGCCTGGAAAACATTCAAGGATGCCCTTGAACATTTTCTTGTCTACTACAGAGCGCTAAACTATATTCAGCTGGTTGACAAATGTCTTCCAGAATTGAAGATTATGAAGTGCAACATGCCATTAAAGATTAAGGTGACCAACTTTTTTACAATGAAAAGGAGGATACAAATAAATTGAAGAAAAAAAATGTAAATAAAAAAAAACATTTTATTCATTGCAACAATAATACAGACAACTTGCATGTGCAAAGTTTGCCAGCCAAGTGTTTTGGCACACTCAGCAGCAATTCCTATTGGCTTTCAAAAGCCAATAGTGGGGGTAGCACAGCTCATGCAAAAGTTGAAAAAAAAAACCCATCAAAAAAAGGTGCCAGAATGCCATTCTGAGAGCTCTATGAGGAAAAAAAAAAACCTGCAGATTAGTGTTCAAATATTGAAAAGGAGGACATGTAGGAGGACATGTCGAGGGAAGGCAGAACTTACAAAAGGAGGACTGTCCTCCCTAAAGGAGGACAGTTGGTCACCTTAATTAAATATTCATCTCTGCCTCACACTTGGACTTCTTTCCTGAAAATCTAGATGCAGTGATAAATATGGAAAAAGTTTTCACTAAGACATTACCAAAACAGGAAAAACAGTATCAGGGCAACTGGAATCTATCAGTGCTGGCTGACTACTATTGGACAAATGCTGAGAATCAACAGTGAATAAAACAGCAGTAAAACACTTTTAACACTGTTGAATTCATGCAGCGTGCCAGCAACATTATGTGATAAAATATACTATAGTCATTAAAAGTTAATTTTATATTTCTCAAAATTCCTATGGGTTAAAGTCATTTTGAAATTATATTTGTGTTCAGTTTGAAAAAAAATGTTATCCAGTATTTTCAGCCTTAGAAATCTACAGATAAATAAATATGGATTTTTCTTCTTTTTATAAAGTGGATTAAAGTATAATGTTCCAATCCAGGGGTATCAAACTGTCAGCCTTTGGGCCAGATGCACCATAGCGAAACCACGCCTACCCCATTGCCGGCAATGGCAAAAAAGTTGCAATATGTTGCGTGACGTTGCGAGTTTGACACCCCTGTTCTAATCCATCAGCCAGTGTTATCACAAATGGATTTTTTTCTTGTATCATGGAGAAGTTTTCCTGAACCTGTCAAGGATAATCTTTATCTACTCTTAATTTGATGTTGAAATCATTTACCTGTTTACAAGATAACTGAAGGATGTTCTGGGCATAAAGATGTCTCAGATTTTACACAAACTGTTGTTATATGGTAATTAGGCATGTTTTACATCAATATTTAAATATATAGTGCAACAATTATACAAATTATCAGGTTTCTCAAGTAGCTGGAGTAACTTTCATATATTTCCTATAGGCTTTATGGTATTTGTGCAAACTTGTAAAAACTAAGATTAACTTGGTGCTTTATGTTTCATTAAAAATTTGAAAATAATTATCTTAGGGAAAAAATCTGTTAACTAGATGTAAATATTTTAAACTGTTCATCTCAGATTGATTTTAATATAAATAGTTTAAAATCCCAGTAAATTTACGGGAAAGTTAAATATTATAAAAAAATATTACATCAAAATTGATATATACTCAAAGGGATTACCACGTTAATAACTTTAATGTATTTCAAGCAGAGTGGTATGTCATTAAGGTTTATATGGAATGACAAAATTTGTGTTGAGGAGGATTTTAATCTTATAGATTTTCAGTTGTATCATGGGTTAATTTTCCATTTCTCTATGAAAGTCAAGTGATCAGATCCCAAATCCATTGTAAAAAATTGTTAACATTATTCCCCTGACCTAGCAGGGGCTAGGTTCCTTTTGCATTCAAGATTCTATTGTATTTCCAATTTTAAATCCTGAAAAATGTATTTAAAATATCTTTTTATAAAAGTATAAAATTTATCTTTATTTAGAAATACAATTTTGATCTTTATTCACCTGATAAAATTAGGGACAATTCCAATCTAAAAATTGCAGCTGTGACTTTTTTTAATTCATAGGGTAATAGGAATGTTAATACTTTAAAAATAAGCTAATTGCCAATAAAATTTTAAATCATTTTATTGAAAGACAAATTTAGTTTAATAAAGTTTGGATGCTAGCATCATTATTCTGGAAATATGAAATGATGGAGAAGACACACATATTATCTATACTAGTTCCATTATCCTTTTTTAATTTTAATATTTGTTTATTTTTAATATACATTTGGGAAAGGTGCTTTAGTTTAATGATGTAAATATGATTCTGAATTATGCCACTTTGAATCTGTCATGAAGAACTGTGGCAAAGCAAACAATAGCTGGGGCAAAGCAAACAATATTATTCTTTTATGATGAAAAAACAGTGCCACCCTGGATTTACAAGCTTGCATTGTTGATATGTATTTGTTCTTGGGGGATGAATTAGCTCTTAAAGAGATATCATGAAAAGACTAATTATTATTATTCTGTGGGGTCAAGGCTTAATACGTTGTTTAAAAATATAATTACATGTGCTACAATATTATTTCTATTTTTCCTTTTTTATCCTTTTTAATTTCCTTGTATTAAAATAAATAAATCTGATAAAGTATTAATATATACTTCCCTTTTCTTTTAATTGCAGTCTTGCAAAATACATTTTATTCTTTTAAAATTTCATGTGTTAATACAAGCTTGTTGCCATTTTCAAGTCACAATTTTCCGCATTTCTTCGTCATAACTAGATATGCCGATTTATTTTTATCTCCACCAAACTCTATTCTTCTGTTCAGGTTAGGTTTTTAACTTTAACCATATCCAAGCAGCATTCCATACTAAAAATAAGGAGAATGTGAGTCAATTTGGCTACATTTTGGCTAATAAATCACTGTTGCAACCAAAGTTTGATTTTACCCTAGGTGTGCTCATTTAGTAAACAAATCAGGAACTCTAATCTATAGTCTGTTTTGCAATCTAGCATACTCATCCCTGCATTCAATTTCAACTAGAGGTTGAAAAATGTATGATACACATTCAGAATAGCAAGGTAGATTAATGGCCTAAGAATACATCCCATTTCAGCAAATCTTTTGTTTACTATTCTGCATCCAGAGATGGACACACTTTCTTAACTATCAAATTTTTGAAGAATGGCTTCAATTTAGATTTAAGGCAAACTTTCTGCTAGCACAAATGTAAAGGAAGCATCATTTTGAGAATCAATAGCAAGCCCAAGCACTGGAAACAGGAAGAATCAGTGTATAATATTTCCCACTGGAAACAAAGAAAGAATCAGTATACAATATTTCTTCTACAGTAAAAGGCAGGGATAAACAATTTAAAGTCTGCGGGAAGCTGAAAAGTGAGAAACACTGGCACAAAAAGCAGGAAAGTTTTTAATTTTCACCTAAAGAAAACAATTCACTATGCAATTTACACCTCATCTGTCTCCATCACACTTTGAGGAGGTTGCATTCTAGTATATATGTACAGACATATACAACTGTATGACTAGATGAACTGGGAGGTGACAGCTGTCCAACTTGGTAAAATCCATTAAGTGCAACATTGTGCAATTGTAAATACTGCAATATGAATGCCCTGCAATCTGAGACATCAATCTAATTCAGGGCCTGCAGTGACCATCAACTGGAACAGATTATACAAATGTATAGAAAGCTAAAGGTTTGTTAAAAATAGATCATGCCAAACCAATCTTATTTCATTCTTTGACAAAGTGACTAAACTAGTAGACCAGCGAAATGCAGTGGATATAGTATACTTAGACTTGACCAAGGCATTAGACAAAGTAGACCACAACCTACTTCTTGGTAAGCTAGAAAAATGTGGGATAGACAACATCACCACCAGATGGATTTGTAACTGACTGACGAGCTGTACTCAATGAATCGTCCTTAATGGTATTACATGGAGGGATACCACAAGGTTCCCTCTTAGGCTCAGTACTCTTCAATATCGTCATAAATGACTTAGATGAGGGAATAGAAGATGAAATTTGCTGATGACACTAAGCTGGCAGGAATAGCCAACATACCAGAAGACAAGCACAGGATCTAAAATGATCTTGACAGACTTGAACAATGGGCCCTAACCAACAAAATGAAATTTAATGTGGAGAAAATTTAATGTGGAGTTTTACACGTAGGCAGGAAAAAACAAAGGCATGAGTACAGATTAGGTGAAACTGGATCAAAAACAGTAACTATGAGGGGGACCTTGGAATCCTAATGGACGATCACTTAAATATGAGCCAGCGGTGTGCAGCAACAGCCCAAAAAATGAATACAATCCTTGGTTGTATAAAGGGAGGTATAGAATCAAAATCATGTGATGTATTAGTACTGCTTTATAAAGCCTTAGTAAGGCCACATCTGGAATACTGCTTCCAGTTTTGGTCACCACATTACAAAAAAGATGTTAAGACTTTGGAAAAAGTGCAAAGAAGAGCAACTAAGATGATTAAAGGCCTGGAGACAAAACATATGAAGAAATGTTGCAGGAATTGAGTTTGGATAGTCTCTAGACAAAAGGAGGATTGGGGGACATGATATTCCAGTATTTGAGAGGTTGCCATAAAAAGGAAGGGGTCAACTTATTTTCCAAAGCACCAGAAGACAGGACAAGAAACAATGAATGGAAACTAATCAAGGACAGAAGTAACCTGGAATTAAGGAGCTAAACATCCTAACAACGAGGACAAGTAACCAGTGGAACAGCTTGCCATCAGAAGTCGGGTGCTTCATCCCTGGAGGTTTTTAAGAAGAGACTGTCCAGTCTCTTGGTATAGGGTCTCCTGCTTGAGCAATTTGTGTGACTGGAAGACCTCAAAGGTCCCTTCCACTATATTCTCATTCTATTTTATCCATTCCCCTTCTCTCAGAGTTGCATGACCTGACAAATTTCCCTGCCAGTCCTTCAAGTCAAAGAAAGATATTTTTGAAACAAGAGTGGCTGTTCAAAAGATGTAAAAAGCACTTCCTATATACTGTAAGGGGGGGGATACGTGTGAGCCTGTTTTGGCAATCTCTTCAGATTGCAAATACTGACCTTGTTCATTATCAGATAGAAGAATCTCTCCATTTCCCCATCTGCACTGAATGAAAAGGGTAAATGGAAAATGGCACCTTCAAATTTAATGCATTGCTCTCTTCTCTTGGGAATAATCTATTGAAGTTTCCTATTGGCAATAAGTCCATATTTAATTCCATTCTACTACTTAACTATACAAATTTTACACCTAAACATTATTCCTTTGTACTATTTATGTGCACTTCCATGTTTCATTTTCAAGGTAGTTTGCATGGAAGAGAAAAAAAATAGAGACATTTACCATCATATTTAATTCACCTCAATACTTTCACTGATCTCATATCTCTGGGATTTAAAACATAAATATTAGTTTATGACTTCTACAGTTACCTGTTTTAACAAGCATGTCAAGAACCACACTCCTAAATTGACCAGATGTAGATCCTTTGTAGAAGGATTAGGGGTTTTAAAGGGTGAAGCAGGCATGTTAGGCGTTGACATGTTTGGCACCATCCACTCTGGACTGCATTAGGAATACTGGTGGGTCATGCACAAACCCCCAAGGTTATGTTTGTTGCACCCTTGCACTATTCTTAATGGTGATAGAAATTTTTCTTGCATAAAATGGAATCTCCCCACTGGAATTAGCACAATTTTCTTCTTCTTTCTCGTATCTTCTATTTTCAGTAATAATAATGTATTAGCTGTTTTTTAAAATTTCCAAAAAATGTTCACATATTTTGTCAAAACAAAGGAGAAAGGAAATAAGATGACAATGATGCCAGGCAACATGTTGTAGGCTCTAGGGCCATTTGTAAAGAGATAGCTTTAATTCATTGTTGGGCAATAATGGATGAAGACCAGTATAGGTGTTTATCAAAAGAGATGTGATGAATTTTAAAAAGAAGTTATAATTACTTTGTGTAGCTAGTCATTAAAATAATTTTGAAGAGTAGAGCGTTTTTAAAGATCAAAATGGCTTTTGTTGATTTCTTTGAAGTGTTGGATGAATAAAGATAGATGAAAGATAGAATGGCCATCAGACAAATCTCTGACCTGCTTTTCCAACAATTGCAAAGCCTTATCATAGGAAAAAGAACCAAGATCTAATCTGAGGAAAATATAAAAAGAAAAGATAGTATGTGTGTGATAGAGACAAAGTAACATGTAAGAGACAGAAAGATGGATAACATATATGCAACAGAGACAGACGTAGTGTATGAAACATAGGGTTATATAAACTATACAATTGTAAGGAGAAATATACAGTTTCTCTGAAAGGAGGAAAAACTATTATCTTGCTATCTATCAAATAATTAGTTTGAATTTATCTTCCAAAACTCTGACTGAAACCTCCTTAGAAATCTATATAAGGAAGCAAT
The DNA here is from genome assembly GCF_016545835.1 of Crotalus tigris. Lineage (NCBI taxonomy): Eukaryota > Metazoa > Chordata > Lepidosauria > Squamata > Viperidae > Crotalus > Crotalus tigris. Next base: position 6,953,846 of record NW_024096505.1, read on the forward strand.
GAACTCTATTTCCCATAAGATTTCTAAGAGAAAAACACTACTAATGGCTCCAAACATAGAATACCATAGTGCATCCCGTAAATTGTGTGTATTTATGAGAGGATGCACACAGTTGCAGAGACAACAGAGATTACATGGCTGCTCTTAGATAAACTGAGCACAGATAATGATGCCTCTAGAGTTGATCACTTTCTATTGTGTTCTTTTGTATACCACATTAAGAAGTATGATCAGCAAGTTGTAAAAGAATAAGAAAAATGAAAGTTATTGAGATAGAAGATGGCTTCTTTGAACTTTAGGATGATTGTTATTGATTAGAATAAGAAACACATTCAATACTACATATGTCATATATAGAAAGAAGCTGGAATAATTTTGAAAAAATAAATAAACATAGAGAAAAGGCTTTTAAAATCATGAGATTCAGAAAGAGAATGCTTAGTTTAAGAATTTTATCTTAGAATTAAAGAAATACATCTAGATTTTGTAGAGTTAGGATATCAATATTTTCATCTTAAATGGCATCTTGGTAAAGCATTGGGATGAAACAAATTTGTCATTATATATAAAGTTTTAAGAATTCTGAATACTTATCTTAATCAACTGGTTTGAAAAGAAGCTATGAAGAACTGGTTCTTCCAGCAGGCCCAGGTATGTTATATTTTTTAGGTATGTTTTACATTTCTTGGGCAGTTGTCCATTATTTTTTTTCTTTTTATATTATACTATACTTTTTATATTATATTATACTTACATTTATGCAACTCAAGTTTCATGAAGATTTGATGGCCTGCAAATCTAATTATTCTAATAAATTAAATAAAGATTAGGGATAAAAGGAGAATTGACCATTTCAAATTTCAGAGATGCATCTGTATTTAAAGAAGCAAAGCAAAAATATTCCCTTTGATCCTGAAGCAGCTATAACTAGTAGGTTAATTCAGTGGAACAAACTCACTTTTTTATCAAGCAAAATTCAAAAGGCCACTACTTATTATATAATATGGTACACAGGAATGTGAATGGTACTCAGAAAGAATAAGAATCTGCATTTAATACTGCTATCTGAATCAAAAAATTGGAATGAAAAATTACAGAACATCTTCCTAAAAGATTCAGAGAAGCTAAGTACTTTCTCTGAAGGGAATTTTAGGAACTAGGCATGTTTCCCAGCTGTTGTTTTTGTTATTTAGAACTGAGCTTAACCCTCTATGAGTGATAGTCTGAAATATAAGTACATTACTATTCACATAAAGATTTTGTAGCCTAGGACTTTGAGAGTGGTTGGAAAGTAGCCCCAAAGAGAAGAAGGCCCAGTGAGCACTGGGGAAAGCCAGTAGCCTATGTGGTCCTTCTCTCTTTTTGCAATCAGTCATCTCCCAAATAGCAATCAGCACAGCTGGGGACTTGTGTGAATTATCCCAGGAGGTCTCATTACTTCAACCCACAGAGAGTGAACTAGCTTTTCCACTGTGGTGCCAGAATGGAAGGCAAGCCAATTACCAGTTTGTGCTGTCAGATAGGACAGACGCTGAGACAGAAAACAAGCTTCTTTTGTTTCTACTCCCCGCCCCCCCATCCAAAACTAAACACAGGCAGCCAGGAAAGAAAAGGTTAGAAGCTGATTCTTGTGACCTTTGCAGAGGCTATGCTTTCTATTAACTAGCTCAGGATCATTGTTTTTCATCAATAGAGATCAATTGAAAAATCAAACTGCAAGCTACAAAGTAAAAATTAAAATGGCTGCCCTCTCTCTTAATCAATATTGAGATTCTATGTTGTTTCAAGGCCTTCAATCATTAAAAATAAAAAGACCTAGTATTAAATACCACTGTTAGCTCAGTTTTTGAATCCTGCCCAGAAATCAACATTCTCACTTCTCTTTCAGCTCTTTAACCAATCTCTCCAGTAATTTTTTAGATCCATTCCAACTAAAATTTAAGGTGCTACAATCAATTGATCAGAAAGGGGTCCCTAAAGTCATGTATTTAATTATTTAAGAGGAGTCAGTCAGCATCTGCCACATATATACAAATTGGTGCAATAGAGACTAGGACACCAAAAGACACAAAACGCCTTCATTGGTCCTAAAAAAAAAAAAATCTTCCTCCCTCACAAATAAATCAATAAATAAAAGGGGGGGGGAACAGGGAGGGCAGGAATTATGAATGGCATGCATTCCACACTTCAGATTCAAAGAGTGGCTTCTAATCTTATTTACAATTCAATATTTAGGAATTCACATCTGCATTATCTCCATATCTGGAACCTATCAACTTGCTAAGAGCAAAAGAACAAAAACTGCTCCCCCACCCCCAGCTGGAATGCAGGTAATCCCATGCAAATAACAACTTCTCTTCAATCATTTAACATTTAGAATCAGTTGTCTAGGGATACTGGAGTTCACTTAGAGTTATTTAGGAAACTTATATACTGCTTTCAAACTGGGCTTTCTTTAGGTAGTACACATAAATATTCTAACACTATTAAAATTCATATTTCAAATATAAATAGCAAGTAAAAATTGTGAACATGAATGTGAAGGCAGCGTGAAATGTTAATATGAAAGCACAAGTAGTTCTTGACTTATGACCGTTGTTTCTGAGGCTTTCTGAGATTCCAGAAACAATATTAGAAAAGATTATCAGGATGGTGCTTGGATTGCCACTTTGTCTTATAGAGGTAGTCCTCAACTTACAACCAGTTGTTTAGCAACTATTCGAAGTTATAACAACCCCCCCAAAAGAGACCTAAAACCTAAATTCAACATTCCAGTGCCTGCCCCCCCTCCCCACAGTCAAATAATCCCATTTTGGACACTTGGCAACCGCCCATATTTATAGCTGTTTGCAGGGGCCATGAGATCACATGACTGTAATTTACATCATTTTTTGTTGGAAACCAGCATTTACTTCCATTTTCTGGAAAAATACCCATTCTATGACATACAATGGGCTTACTTAATGACAATGTTTGCTTAATGACCCTGGCAAAAAAGTTCACAAAATCAGGCATGATTACACCATGACCCACTTAATAAACTGCACAACTTAACAACTGTAATTCTGGCTCAATTATACAGGTACTCCTCAATAATTGAGGAGTACCTGTATTTCTGACAACCTAAAGAATGCTACTTTGTAGAAACAATACAAAATAAAACACAAAAGGAGACCTTGGCAAAAGATTGAATTTGCCAGTTTTGATCCATTGCTTCCCCCCCCCCCCCCCGGTGCATTTTCTCTTCCACTGTAGGAAAAAAAGAACTAATTTTAAATTGGTTTAAAGGCTTGCACATTTTAGGCAAGCATGATGTGGAAAGAAGAAAGAAAGGAAGAATTTTTGGATTTAGTAACAGGCGCTGGGAAAATGATGACATCCTGATCTGCCCTCAGAATACTCAGTTTCAAGCTCTTTTGTAGTAAAAATACCACTAGTGGAAAATGTGTGCATGAGGAATTTTCTATGACTGTACCAAGAAGACTTCCAAGGTGAAATGGGCAAAGCCTGAAGATAATTTCTATCTCCCTCTCTCAACAGTTTCACAGCACTTTTTTGTTTTCATTTGGTAGTTGGTTTTACTATTTCCTACCTCTTTTGAGATTTTGAGAGCAATAATTTATAAAACAAATTAAACAAACAACCCAGCACACATTCTTATGTTTTGGATGCATAATGCAAAGACCTGACTCCCTTTCATAATGCCAGAAAAGATCGAAGAAAAGAGAACAGGATGATCAGTAAAACAGGATGGTGGGACTCAATTACAGTGTTGACAAAGACATCACTGAGAAACTTGGAGGATCGGATCATAAGGTTTATCTATGTAATCACAAAGAATTGACACCAACTAGGTGGCATATAACCATAATCAACTGATCTGAGATTATTTATTTATTTATTTATGAGACTTATATACCGCTTTAAGTGCAAGCACTCTCTAAGCGGTGTACACCAGTAAGCAATGTATATATATATATATATTTACATTGCCCCCAACAATCTGGGTCCTCATTTTACCTACCCCGGAAGGATGGAAGGCTGAGTCAACCTTGAGCCGGTGAGATTTGAACCGGTGACCTGCTGAACACAGTCAGCTAAAGTGGCCTGCAGTACTGCACTCTAACTGCTGCGCCACCTCAGCTCTTAGATATCACCTGTAATGCTTTTTACACTTATAAATAAATACATTTTTAAATTAGTTTTACCAAACAAAATCAGATACAAATAGTCTTCAACCTACTATCATAATTAGGACTAGAGTTTTGGTCATAGGTTGTCATGGTCATAAGCCATGGCATGTGTGACTGGTTTTGATTTTATGACCATTTTCATCACATTGTAAAATCAAAAAGAAAAAAAATATAAAAATACCAAGGAGATCTACTGCAATGTGAATAAAGAGGCAGGTACTATACATATGAAAACATATGTATGTATGTAGGTATGTATGTATGTATGTAATTATACCAGATTTTAATCTATTACTATTGACATAAACCATAAAATCCATCCATGTTTGATAAAATTATGATTCCCATCTCTGGGGTCCCATTAATTTTATCTGTAATTTTTTTCTAATGTATCAATTGAAGAGGCTTTATTTATCAATGAATGTAGATATTATTTTTTTACATAATCTCACATGTTCAGGAGAAAGAACATCATAAAAATAAAATTAGCAATAATAATATATTTGTTAGTGAGTCTACACTGAAAATGACAGAATAAACAGAATAGCATTAATTCAGGATTTTTTTCTCAACTAATCACACTGTACATTATAAGTCTATTATTTGTAATAAGAAACAAATGTGCTGCTTTAAAGAACTCAGCCAAACACTGTTGTATGTTCAAAAGACAAAGATAACAAAGTGAAGACTTGCTATTGAATAATGATACTAATAAACATTAAAGGGATAAATACAAGGAAAACTAAATCAGCATGGTAACAATTATCTCTAGAGTAATTATATTAGTTATATTAACAATTTTATTTAATCATAATTTAATGTGACATAAGAGAAAGTATAACCTGTTAGTATTTACTACAAAAGTTACAGATTTCAACATTATTTCCAGGCATAGAAATAGATATCAGATGTTTTCAGTTGTAGAAAGAGACATGGCTCCTTTAATGAATCATAGACTCCTGTGCATTCAAACCTCGGTGCATTCTGAAGCTGTACTTCCCCATTTATTCAGAAACATTGCACAAATCCAGTCCCATTAGTTTCACTATGCCCTACCCTTGATCCAGCATTAAACTATTTTAACTGACATTTTTATAAATGGTCATCATTAAGAATTTCTTTAATTAATAAAGATAAGCTCTGTTAAGCTTCAAGGAAGCTGTTGACACTTGGGTTTTTAGGAGTGCCCTGGATGGGAACTATTGGTGGACCTGATTATGGGTTTGTTCAATGTCTGAGTATTCCTCAGATACCAAAGGTTTTCTTTGTAATTTCAGTTATACAGTAATTATACTGTTTCTATTTTTAACTTTATTCCTACAAGAGGGGAATGTAAGATGCTAAAAGTCCTTTTGAATTTCAGTAATTAGTTAATTAAAATAAAATAAAATAACTGCCAGAAAACTAGCCAGGGATTTAGAATCCAGCAGTAATCATACAATCTTTCAAAAAAAAAAAAAGTCACCTCAGTTTCTGCAAAGCAACAGAAAGAGCCATACTTGGAGCCATGCTCATTCTCCCTTAAGCTCTTTGAAATGTAAAGCTATGCACTCTGATATAATTTGATTTGAAGCTCATTGGTTTCTGTGCCTTAAATTCAAAAAGCCTCACAAGCAGAAGAAACACATAAACAAATCACAAAGAGCTAAAGGCAGTCAAACTTCAGTGGTTTGGAAGATTTGAAAGCAGTTTTAGCCTCATTAATAGTTTCACTCTTTATGTACAATGTCGGGAAGAATAAATTTATTTCTCCATTTCTCTCTGCCACCCCAACTTTTTGCTGATATTAGAGAATATTTAGACAGCTCTCTTCCTGCCACAGATTTGCCACTTCCCAGACAGTGGGAAGTCAAAACTTTAGAAGGACATTATTCATCAACAAATGCATGGATATTGATTTTAAAAGTAGTTCATATTATTTTATGCTTACTTCATACCTGAGGTGAGAAATGTATTTCACTTATTTGCTGCTGTTGTATTCAGGAGTTCAACTGAGATACACAGATATGGCCAGATTAGGATTTTTAAGAAATATTCAATGGAAAGTGCAACTTTAGTTCTACAATGGCCAGAACAATTTACATCCAGAATATCATTGATTGACAAATCAATGTTAGCCCCAGAGTTCTGAGGGCTCTTGATAAAGATAGTCCCTGCTAGCCACGGGCTTTTTCAGCTTTCATTACATCTCCTGCCCATTCACTCGTGTCCTCCATGTAGATCCACGGTCCAAAATGGGAAGATTTGGAAGGCAACCATACTGTACTTTTCCCCCTATATTTAATTAACTGCTGGGGGGGGGGGGGTTGAGCAAAAAGCAACAAAGAAGACAAAATCCAGAATCTGGGTATCAGCATTGTTGGGAGTTGGGGCCAACATATGTCTAAATATCTCAGTGTCCAAATATTAGCCTGCAACAAGATACTAATCATCTGCTATACAAAAATCAAGGCACATTTAAGCCAGACAATAAGAGAGGTAATGCCAAAGTCCTCCAGAGCTTAGCCTTCAAATAGTTCTCCATTTGCCATTATACCATATTGTCTGATTGCTTTTTTCACTACTGATAAATTCCAAGTGTGAATACAAGAATCTCTCTCATTCATCCACTTTTTAGATGAGAGATAAGAACAAGGGAAAGAGCAGCGATTTTATCTGTCTCTAATGAGGTAACACAGCCAGCCAGTTCTTTCTGTTCATTAGTCACTTGTCAGATTTCTCTTTTTGACCAGGTAACAGTACACAGCATGCAAAGTCAAGATTTTACTGTTCTGTCAGGGGATTCAGATTGGAAACATCCATCAACTCTACAGTACAATAGCTCATGGCAGCATTTCATCCCATCAGCCTTATCCAGAAGACAAGAGAAGCTAAGAGCCATTCTTACCTATTAGCGGGGGCAACTGAAAGCCTGTCAATATTTTTACTCAATGTTAAGAGTCAAATGTCAAAAGTTTTCAGGAATTCCATTTACTGCAGTATTTGAGCCTTTTTTCTTAATTAAAAAGGGAAAGAAACTATCCAGCATTTATACCACCTTTATTTGACTGTACAAATTTCCTTATTCTATCAATGGGGGGGGAGGGGGAGGAAAAAACAAGAATTTTAATAGTGCTGATACAGAATTTAAGAAAAAAAGGGGGAAGGCCACAATGGAGACAAACTGAACAATCTCCAATTCTGGAATTTTAAAAATTATCTTAATAAAACCAGAATTCAGAAAGAAAAGAAAAAATGAAGCACTGCAATAATAATAGAAAAGAAAAAGAGAAATGCTTTCGACATTGCCATCACTCAGTCATTCCTGATACTAACAGCAAGTTCAGTCTTATTGCCGCTGTAAGCATGCTCTGGGCACCTTGATTGGGTTTTAACTGGAAAAGTATTTAGGGTGAGTAAATACATACAGCATAAAAATTTCAATGCTCCAAAGTGATTTGTCCTTTTTATGTGCAGAAGAATGAGTGAGGTATCTTCAAATATCCATTTTAATTGGCAATACCAAAATTTTGGTGGGATAAAATTACTTGACTAAGGGACTACCCTACATACAAACTCTTTTTTACATGCCATAATTGCAGTCATGATAACCTCATAAGATTCCTGTGATAGATTGCTTGTTCTTTTGGATCCAAGCAAATTCCACCTTAGGATAATTCTACTTGTAAGCAATAGAACTTGCTTGCGTTGGGATGCAAATATATGCTGGTTGCCAAGTACCTGAATTTTGTTCATATGATCACGGGGACTCTGTGATGGTCATAAGTGTGAGCATAGGTTGTAAGTCACTTTTTTCAGCATCATCAGCTTCAAATGGTCATAAAATAAATTATTTAGGATGTGGTCATTAAATGATAGAGGACTATCTATAGACTCTCCTTTGCTAGACGTTTTTAAACTTAGGTTGCATGGCAGTAATGGATTCCTGCACTTCATGGTAGATTGAACTAAAGCAGCGGTTCTCAACCTATGGGTCGCGACCCCATTTGGGGTCGATTGCCCATTTTTCGGGGGTCGCCAAAGGCGGCGATCCGCCATTTTTTGCGGCGCCGTGCACGCGCGCCGCGCATGGGCGCAGCGCCATGCACGCGCGTCGCGCATGGGGTGCCGCGCATGCGCGTCGTGCAAGGGGCGGCACCGTGCACGCGCGCCGCGCATGGGGGGCGTCGTGCATGAGGGCCCCGCCCCCAGGCGCGCGCCACCGCGCATGCGCAGAACGTTTGTGTGACGGGGGTCGCCGTCACACAAACGTTGAGAAGCACTGAACTAAAGGATCCCCAAGGTCAGTTTTAATTGTTACATTTTATGATCCTATGAAACAAAGGTTTTCCAAATCTATGTGAAAATTTGAACAGATACATGCTATATACCTTTCTCAGTTCCACTAGCAGCAAAAACCTGTCACAGCTATGAAGATTATAAAAAAAAGTAAAATTTCTCTGCATATATCTTGGGAAGAATGTTGACCAACAAAATCAAATTACTGTTAATTTTCAAAACAAGCTAGGAATTACTACTGAAAAATAATCGTGGAAAGAAGGTTGATCAGATCAGATTAATATCATAGTTTACCCTAAATCTAAGAAAAAGAATTCCTTGACCTCATTTTCTAAAGGCTCTGATATTTTATCCCTTGACTATAACAGGAAAAATCAACCATTCATGGTTTATTTTTATAGCACCAAAGAGCCAAATCTGCAGATTCAGCCATGTCTCCTGATAGGTTAAAACCTCTCAGAAACTCCAACAGTCTGTCCATTTTGACTGCTGTTATGACTAGATAATCAGGAAAACGTAAGAATAGTGTAAGTAGTGTAACTTTCCTTATCTTTTCCTGAACTAGCCTTGTTTTTGACTTAGTGTGGTGTCTGAACGTAAACACTGATTTATTAAACAACCTTGGTGGAAGGAAGTTAGCACAGGGTCTATTTTTTGTATCAACTGGAAATTGTTTAGACTTCCTAATCAGATAGATTTTTGTATCTCTTTTTATAATTTAACTAGGGGAAAAGTACTGACACACGCCTACATTTTTCCCTTTTTATTTCTGAAGGCTTTATGTGATTTTAGTTATTTTGCTATAACCAAACTGGAAATCATCCAAATTTGCAAAGCAGTCAATCTTGAAACATACTCAATCTGTTAGTTTTAATCCTGTCTCTCATATACAGAGGATAAATGTATATTTGTGTATACATTTTTTACCCAGTCCTGGGACCATCCATTTATATGAGAATTTCATTACCTAGCAAAGAGTAACTCAGCCCTACTGCATAGTGGTTTTTAAAACTTAAATGGAATTAGTTGGCCAGGAGGCACAGAAGTTCCTTTTATTGAAATAGGAACATATTTTAAATTTGGTTGAATCAATATTATATCTCTTCCCTTTTTATGGCTGCATCCACAATAACAACAACAAAAAAAAACCAGGATATTCCTTGAACACTCAATAGTAACTTGATTCTTCTATAGTACTAAGCCATAAAGGTAGATTCATCAAACCTACAAAACCAAAAACAATCTGTGTTATTATTTTCATGTTAAAAGAAATGCTATGTCGAACAATGGGAATCTGCAAACTGGATGGTCAGTGCTACCTTGGGCTTTATCCAATGGCCAGGGTACAGCATTTGAAATTTTATATATCTTAAGAGCACTGCTTGATACTGTCGCTGTCAATCAGCAAAAAAAGAAAGCCACTTTTTTATTTTTGTATATAATATCCTGGGTTTTTTTTTATTATTGTTGCTTAAAAGGTTACCAAATCTGTATTCAGGTTTTAAGAAAACTAAAGCATTTGCTAGTCCATATTTTTGGATAACAAGAAGAATCCAAAACCTTGGAAAGAATCTTCCATTTGAAAGCTGTTCTATCTGTGATTGTGTCTTCATATTTTTTTTTCCTTTCTGTTCAATCATATTTGTTTCTAGCAGACTGTCTAGACCAATCCCTTCAGTTTTCTTGGCAAATATTTTTCAGAAGTGGTTTGCCATGGCCTCCTTCCTCAGTCTAATAGAGCAAGAGTCCCTAATCTCCAGGTCCTGGCCCACTACTGGGTCGTAGTCCATTGGGAATTGGGCTGCGAAAGCAGCAGGTGAGCGTGTGCACACGCACAGCTTCACTTGTCTGAGCAAGGGGTGCATGCATGAAGCTTGTCCACCATCCTCTTTCCCCCCCACGCCCACTGGTCCATAAAGCCTGAAAGGTTGGGGACCACTGTGACAGAAGGACTGGCTCAAGGTCACTCAACTGGTTTCATACCTAAGGTAATACTAGAACTCTCAGTCTCCTATTTTCTAGGTAATGCCTTAATCATTACACTAAACTGGCTTCATATAAATGCAATCAATGACTTTAACACATGATGATGGCATACAAAGGAAAAATCATTTTTGTTCATTTAATACAACATGCCCCAACCTTTGAGGCTTGATGGACTGGCTGGGGGGGGGGAGAGGGGAACTGGGCTGCACGAGCGGTGGGCTTGCACTCATATGCATACACATATAATTCAACTGCAAGTTGAGCTGTGTGAGCATGCGTGTGCACGCCAGCCAACCACTCGCGTGGCCCAGTTCTGAATAGGCCACAACATACTAATGGGCTGTGGCCTGGGGGTTAGGGACCCCTGATTTAATACATTTTACATGCTTAGTTTGGAAATATTTCAGTCCAAAAAATTTTAATCCAGATTTTGTTGTTAAGAAATTTAGATAGAGTTAAAAGCATTTTAGTTGTGAATTTTTAACAGTATTTTATCAATCTTTGATACTATAAGATATGCATATTAACTATTATTTTTTAATAACATCAAATTGTAAAAAGTACCACTAATGCTTTATATATAATTTCTTCAGCTAGTGCAACAACACTTGGTAAACTACAGTTGATCTTTTGGAATTGGAATCCTGGTCTTTTGCTATGATTTGTTAATTATTACTGAACTCCTAGAAAATGATGTTCAACTGTTCAGATTTGAAAGAAACTGATAAAATGACAGAAGGAATTTGTATTATTTTTTATGCCAATATTGCTTCCAAAGAAGCCAGTGACCCAGTTGTTTTCTTTGTTATGAAAAAATGCTACAAACGAATTTCAAATTCTTTACCACTGGGAAACTTTCCATACAGGGCCCCCAACTAGAGCAATTACTATTAGACTGAAAGGATTATTATAGCATTCCCAGGAGGCTCTGACTCCTTGGAAATCTTCATATGATGTCCTTCAATAGCCAATTTATCTGGGGCATTATAAGACTTAAGGAGGCTGAGCTCCTATGAGAGTCAGAAATTAAACTGCAACACTAAGAGCTAGTGGGAGGGGGGAAGTAAGGGAAACTTGGGATGAGTTATATAAAGCATTGCCTTATCCCCAGTTTCAACATACATGGCTGCATTTGCAGGGAAAAGCAAAGCCAGAGCAGGGCCCAGCATTATGTCTGTTCTACCATTAGCCAATGAAACTTTGTACTCTTTTAATTATTTTGTTTAGGTTTTTTTTTTTTTTTTTTTGAGGGGGTAGTCACAGATCTAACTTGTAATTAATGAGAGGAGAGAGGGAGGCCTACTGACTTACTTCAGATGAATTTTAACTCCTTTTGTTGCAGGGGAGAATTAATTATATAAAAACGAAAAAATGCTATGCAGATGTTGATATTATACTATACCTATTGTAATTATTATATTATTTCTAAGTAGATATGTTACTTCTACGCGTCTAGTGATGTGCCTTACTTTTTATGTCTATGTCTATGTTTTATTGTTTTTTCTATGTATATACAGTATATCTGCTGCTTATTTCTTACTTTTATATCTATGGCTTATTTCTATATGTAGGCACCCCTGTGTGTTCTTCGTCTACTGTCATGCATCTGTGTTTCTTTATTTCTCAGTTGGGCTTCCTCATTTCTTTTCAGGTAGCAAAGGTTTTCAACCTAAGCCAAGTAAAATCTTCTATTGTTTTTTGGTCCCTGTTGGGTTCTTCACCGGCAAAACATTTTGTTGGCCAGTGCTGTTTGGTAAGAATGGTTGACCTTCTGGTAACATTTAGCCCCCATCTATTTTTGGTGATGTGGATATTGTGCGTGACTAGGTCTCTATCCCTTAGCCTACTTAAGCCTCCAACTACCACTTGGTTACCCACCTTCTGAGGCTGCTGCCATGGAACTATCATTCATGATCATGATCCAGTCACTGCAGACATTGCTCTTCTTTCCTAAGGTCTGGCTGAAATGTCTTCTTCTTCGCAGACCTTTGGCAAATTCAGACACCCTGAGGATTTCATTGTTTCTGCTTACTTTCCATAAGGATGCACACCTTCACAATTCCTTTCTCTGATATACCCATTCTACATCCTTTTACGGTTAGTGAGTGGGTAAAGTCTTCAGTGTTTGGAAGGGCTGGAGATTTGGAAGTGAAGAGAGGGAAAGGAGGGAACTGCACTGATCATGGCAAAGCTCTCCTTCCACACTCCTTAAAAATACAAAAGCATTTATATAAAGTCCCCACTATGTGATTTTGAGGCAGGGGGGTTCACTTTAGTGCGGGGCTTTTTTATAATCCTAGTTTTGCTTTTTTCTTGATGACTGATTACTTAAATGTTAAAAAGTAACACTAAATTAGTAGGTGAAATCTTTGATCCAATGCCAAGGGCAGCCCAAAAGAGGTCATCAGATTATTTTAAGCAATTTCCCAGAGGTTGCATGAATGAAGGAAATAGGATCTCAGATTGGTAAATTAATTTACAACTGGCTAGGAACCAACACAGAAAGATAGGTTCTTGGGGCTCTCAGAGCTTGCTTCTCTTCCTGTAGATATTTCATTTAGCAGATTAGGTAACATCAAGAAGATAACAATTTAATGCATTCTCCCTTATAGCAACTGAAAGGGCTCATTTTAATGAAGTTAATTTTATATATATATATATATATCAGAAAGTAAGGAAAAGCACTAGGCCACTCAGGTATGAACTAAATCATATTCCTGATGAATATACAGTAGAGGTGACAAATAGATTTAAGGAACTGGATCTGATAGACAGAGTGCCTGAAGAACTATAGATGGAAGTTCGCAACATTGTACAAGAGGTAGCAACTAAAACCATCCCAAAGAAAAAGAAATGCAAGAAAGCAAAATGGCTGTCTGAGGAAGCTTTGCAAATAGTTGAGGAAAGAAGGGAAGCGAAAGGCAAAAGAGAAAGAGAAAGATACACCCAATTGAATGCAGAATTCCAGAGAGTAGCTAGAAGAGATAAGAATGCCTTCCTAAATGAACAGTGCAAAGAAATAGAAGAAAACAACAGAATAGGGAGGACCAGAGATCTCTTCAAGAAAATTGGAGATATGAAGGGAACGTTTCATGCAAAGATGGGCATGATAAAGGACCAAGATGGCAGGGACCTAACAGAGGCAGAAGAGATTAAAAAGAGATGGCAAAACTACACAGAAGAACTATACAAGAATGAGCTTAATGTCCCAGATAATCACAATGAGATGGTCACTGACCTCGAACCAGACATCCTAGAATGTGAAGTGAAATGGGCCTTAGAAAATCTGAGCAACAACAAAGCTAGTGGAGGTGACAGTATTCCAGCTGAGCTATTCAAAATCTTAAAAGACGATGCAGTAAAAGTGCTACACTTTTGGAAAAATTTGGAAAACTCAACAGTGGCCACAGGATTGGAAAAGGTCAGTTTACATTCCAATTCCAAAGAAAGGCAATGTCAAAGAATGTTCAAACTATCGCACATTGCACTCATTTCACATGCTAGTAAAGTTATGCTTAAAATCCTACAAGCTAGACTCCAGCAGTATGTGGATCGAGAACTACCAGAATTACAGGCAGGATTTCGAAGAGGCAGAGGAACTAGAGATCAAATTGCCAACATACGCTGGATCATGGAGAAAGCTAGGGAGTTTCAGAAAAACATCTACTTCTGCTTCATTGACTATGCAAAAGCCTTTGATTGTGTGGATCACAGCAAATTGTGGCAAGTTCTTAAAGAGATGGGAGTACCAGACCATCTCATTTGTCTCTTGAGAAACCTATATGCGGGTCAAGAAGCAATAGTGAGAACTGGACACGGAACCACTGATTGGTTCAAAATTGGAAAAGGAGTCCGGCAAGGCTGTATACTGTCGCCCTGCCTATTTAACTTATATGCAGAGCACATCATGAGAAAGGCAGGGCTAGATGAATCAAAAGTTGGAATTAAGATTGCCGGGAGAAATATCAACAAGCTAAGATATGCAGATGATACCACTCTAATGGCAGAAAGTGAAGAGGAACTAAAGAGCCTCTTGATGCGGGTGAAGAAGGAGAGCGCAAAAGTTGGCTTGAAACTCAACATTAAGAAAACCAAAATCATGGCATCCGGCCCTCTCAATTCCTGGCAAATAGATGGGGAAGAAATGGAGGTAGTGACAGATTTTATTTTTCTGGGCTCCAAGATCACCTCAGATGGGGACTGCAGCCAAGAAATTAAAAGACGCTTGCTCCTGGGGAGGAAAGCTATGGCAAAACTAGACAGCATACTAAAAAGCAGAGACATCACCCTGCCAACAAAAGTGCGTATAGTCCAGGCCATGGTCTTCCCAGTTGCAATGTATGGCTGTGAAAGTTGGACCATAAGAAAGGCTGAGCGCCAAAGAATTGAGCCTTTGAACTATGGTGCTGGAGAAGACTCCTGCATGTCCCTTGGACTGCAAGGCATTCAAACCAGTCAGTCCTAGAAGAGATCAATCCCGACTGCTCTTTAGAAGGCCAGATCCTGAAGTTGAAACTCAAATACTTTGGCCACCTAATGAGAAGGAAGGACTCACTGGAGAAGGGCTTAATGCTGGGAAAGATTGAGGGCAATAGAAGAAGGGGACGACAGAGAACGAGGTGGCTGGATGGAGTCACTGAAGCAGTAGGTGTGAGCTTAAATGGACTCCAGAAGATGGTGGAGGACAGGAAGACCTGGAGGAATGTTGTCCATGGGGTCGCGATGGGTCGGACACGACTTCGCAATTAACAACAACAACAACATATCAGAAAGACGCACAACATCTTAACAACCAGTCTCTGGGTTTGTACAATACAGTGCAGAAGTACTTAGTTTTAATAGCAATTATCATGCTAGATGATAATTATAAATACCTCATTTTCTTGAATAACCAGCTTTTCTTTCTATTAGCACAGATGTGTATTGTAATGCTTACCTATTGCCTGCTACCACCTAACCTTCAACATGTCTCAAATATTCACAGAAGTGATACCGGTAGTCAATCAAAACTCTGTTTTACACATACCACATACAGAAGGCAGCCTTCTCCTGCAATAGCCACATTAAATCATTCAATAAAGCTCTGAATCCTACACCAGGCTACGGGCATCTTTCAAAGGTTTTGTTGCAGTTGTTAAAAAACACCATTACTAGCAGTTACTGAGAGTTCAAACTGATGTGTACTGACATGCAGCTGGGGTTAAAACCATTGACAACTGTCTGTCACTAAGCATTTGTGGAAACATAAAGATCAGTAAAAATGAGAAGATGGTTCATGGTCAATACTTCCACAGACTATGTACTTGTTCTTGTTCTGAGGCAGAAGATAGCAGTTGTTCAGTTTCTGGAATATAGCTCCAAAGTATATGATTGGTCTTATCTAAAGAAGTCTGCATAAATATTCCTGATGGCTGACAAGGAAAAACAGAATAGCAATTTTTTAAAAGGGGCGTTGTCTTAGCTGAACGCCTTTTCTCAGTACGGAGATGGAGAATCCACCAATGGGTTTTCTCTGTCTGCCTGCTCTTGAGACCAAGTAGCCAAGCTTGACACGCCCCCTGATGCTAGGAGATCCAATCTTGACGAGGGCGAAAGTGGCTGATGCTAGGACGAGGTGTTGGCTCTCTACCCCCTAATACCGGCCTGACAGACCTGAAGGGTGGGTGTGGATTCTCCATCTCCGTACTGAGAAAAGGTGTTCAGACAATGCCCCTTCTCCAGTACAGGAGATGGAAAATTCACCAATGGGACATACCAAAGCCTCACTGTCCCAATGGATGGGAAACAGATAAGGCCGGATCTACGTCCCCGGAAACCACCTGCTGGAGGACCCTCCAACCAAAGGAGGCGTCCGCGGAAGCGAAACGATCAATCCTATAATGGCATACAAATGGGGAGGGCGAAGACCATGTCGCAGCCCTACAAATCTCCTCGATGGACGCCTGAGTGGCCCATGCCGCAGATGTCGCAGTGCTGCGAGTGGAATGGGCTGTGATATCACTTGGAGTCGGCAGAGAAGAAGACCAATACGCCACCGCGATACAAGTCCTGATCCACCTGCCTATAGTGGCAGCGGACACCTTCTGTCCCAGGGAAGCCGGGCAGAAGGAAATAAAGAGGGCCTCAGATCTGCGAAAGGGTTCAGTGCGTTTGATGTAACGCCGCAGGGTCCTGCGGACATCCAGTGTATGCCACTGCCACTCCAAGTCATGGGAAGGATTGGAGCAAAAGTTAAGCAAATGACTTCCTGTGCCCGATGGAAGAATGAATTGACTTTGGGCACGAAGGTGGGATCCAACCAAAGGACTACCCGGTCCTGGTGGAAGATGCAAAGATCATTCCTGACCAAGAGAGCAGCATCGGAGATACGCCTGGCTGACGTGACGGCGATTAAGAATGCAACCTTGTGAGATAAGGCTCGCAATGGAATATTAGCAATGGGCTCAAAGGGCAGTTTCGTGATTGCACGAAGCACATGAGGGATACCTGTATACCGCGGGAGGCCTAATGTTGCCTGGGCCCTTGATGAATGCGCGTATCCTAGGATAGTGAACTAGAGGGACTGAATCCATGCAAGTGAGCAACGTCGATAGGGCCGCCACCTGCCTACGAATGGTCGCAGAGGCCAGGCCTCTGTCCAGGCCGTCGAGAAGGTAATCTACAATCTGAGGGATAGTTAATTTGTAAACATCCAGTTTCCGCCTTCCGCATCCAGGTGGAATCATAAATGCGATTGGTCGCCGGCCTACGAGAGGCCTGAATCATGGTGATTGCCCGTGGTGAGAACAACTCCTGTGTCATGATGCTGCGCTCAATATGTGGCGGAGGTTTCTGCCAGGGACCACAAGCCCTGAGCAGAGGATGAAGGACCTAAACTAAAGGAAGGTCAAATTCAGGGGCCACCAATTGATCAGTCTCTGATCCTGCCAGTCTCTGCGCTCTGGAGAACTCCTTCTCCAGAGCCTGGTGCCTACGGCTGGCTTGCTTCTTCGCCAACTTGGAAGGCTTCTTGAGAGTGGCCTTAGCCTTGTTCTTGAGCTTGCCTGCTGCCTCCTGCTTGGAGGTTTTGTGCCAGCCATAACTGGAGGACGGGGAGGCAGTGCTCATGGGTTGAGGCATCGTGGAGTCCTCCATCCTGGGTTGAGCTATCTCAGGAGACCTGAGGGGGAGCTCTGGCAGGCAAGCGGTTGGGGGGAAGAGTAGTTGGAGCAAGTAACGAGGACTGCTCCCCTGACTACCTGACCTGGTAATAAGTCTCTCTGGGATCAGGTCACGGTTGTTAAATAAGATCGAAGGCACAGTTGGGACCCGCTATGGGCTCCATCCGAAGGCCTTAGGTGGCCAGTCAAAGTGCACCAGACGGCCCAATGAAGGGCGCAGAGGGCCTGAAAGTGAAGCCTGGCAGAGGCAATGTGAGAGGAGATTCAAATGGCGGCTCCAATCAAGATGGTGGCCCGAGAATTTGGGCCTTGTCTGTGAATTACTGAGGTTGAACTTAATGGATGCAGATTTATGAGGCCTAGAAGACCGTCACTGGTGCAGGGCTAGAATAGTTTCTCAGATGTCCTGAGAAGTAGCCAGAATATGGGAAAAGCCTTGTGGGGAAGCTGGGAGCCTGCAGCCAGTACAGAAGGTCTGGTGTGGTGGCTTAAGGTAGGGCCTCACGATGCTCCCAAGATGGCGGCCGCAACGAGCTCCGCCAAAATTCCCAGGATGGCAAGGCCGTGTGAGGGGCCCGAAGTCCTGGGGAAAAGCCCTGTAACGCACTGAGGCCTTCAGCCAGTAATCCGGCTGATGTTAGTTGCAAGGCTGGCTGCATGGTGCGTCCAAAATGGCGGCCACGGTGAATTTAGGTGAGACTTTCTATGATCAGCCAAGTTTTCTAAGAAGCCCTTGTCTCGAAAACTAGAAAGGTAGAATTAATTGCCCACAGAAGCTGTTTTTAAGGGCAAAAAGAACCTCTGTTTGTTTGGTGAGTTCGTCAGCCATCCAAAATGGCAACTTTCGGGCCATTAAAAACGGCCTCCGGAGGTGTCAAAGGTAAAAATTAAGCTGTGGGGGTGATCTGACTGCAGCGCTGAGTGCTGTGCAGGAAAGTCAACAGGGGAACTGTTGTGGAAGGAATCCCCCCCCCCCAGAGCCCTGGGGATATAAACAGAGAAATGCTCCCCCCCCTCACCCCACAAGCCTCAAATCAGCCGATTTGAGGCAGCACAGATCCCAGCATTCCTGGGGAAAACATTTGGGGAAATTATTTAGTATGGAATCACTAATCAGGGGAGGTACAAATACTAGAATTAAGTCTAGGAGAATTCAACAATGGATCTGTGACCTGCTAAATGAATTGAAGATCTCTAAAACCTGAGAGCCAAACCTGACACGTCTTCAAGAGCTTGAGACCAAGTCAAGACTGGATCTCCTAGCATCAGGGGGCGTGTCAAGATTGGCTACTTGGTCTCAAGAGCAGGCAGACAGAGAAAATCCATTGGTGGATTTTCCATCTCCTGTACTGGAGAAAATGGTGTTCAAAACTAAGGATCAACAGTGAAAATTAAAATCCATAAGTTAAAATAGCTAAACCCAACTGGTAGCAAATTCACATAAATAAAATAATATTGTTAGATAAGTGCAAAATTGGTTACAGATTTATACAATAAATTGTACTCTGTAAAGAAAGAAAGAAAAGATGTATAAAAGAAAATATGATGTCCAACAAAATATGACTTGGAACTGTGGCATTCTTAGTAGAGAACAGTGAGAGACACTGCTATAAATTAATTAGAAATACTTCTAATCTAAGCAGTCATAAGGCAGAGATCTCAGAGCCATAAAGATCTTCCAATGGAAAGTATGGAATTCTTTTTTTGTTGTTGTTGAGATTTTGTGTGCTTAAATTCTGGTTCCACAGATAAATAATTAAACTCAGGAAATTGTTAAATGCTCCCTGAAATGGCAGGGTACGTTTTAATACTGATCAGTGTCATTAAAATATTCACCCAAGGAGAGGTAAGCTCTGTTGTATTCTGTCTCTTGATATCTTGAGAACCTGATAGGTAGGAACAACTGGGAAATTCAAATAGCTTGTGCACATTTTTACCTCCTCTTTAATCCATACATTAGAACATCTGTGCTTCTGAGTCAACAATTTTGTTTAACAACTGCTGAAATTTGTGAGTCAAACAAACAAAAAAAAACCCCTACCAGTTATAGGAAAGTCTTTTCATAATCACATAGCTTTCTCTTATTTTCTTTCTACTTTCTGTTCTGGTCACCTTTTTCAGCATGAGCAAGAGAACTGAGCAAGAACACATTGGGCACAGAGGTCGGAAACACTTTATTTTAAGATAATTTCTGATATTTTTGCCCAAAAGACAATGTTAAAGTGCTCCTTTCCCATTAGAAATGGTAGCTGAAAAAAGGAAACAAGGAACACCATATTCACTTTGCTGCTAGACAAGAGGGTTGCATAGCAACAAATGTGCCCGTGCTTTAGTTTGAGCTACTTATCTCTTCTCTGCCCAAGGCAAGTTCTACAACCATAGAAGAGTCTCTTGCCCCACTGCTTTCACATATGGAAAGGTTCAAGAGTACAAAAGTGACGGCCAAGCACAAGTATAAGACTTGTTAAAATGAGTGCACACTATAGGACAAGGAAGCTCACTGTGGTTGCTCTGAGGTAAGTGAAAAAGCAAGCCTTTTAAAGTGGGCAGCAGAGAGGCTCAAATTGCGTACTACAAAAAACAGCCTGGTGAAAGTGAGCAATCTAGACCTATTCCACACAACTTCTCCCTCTTTACCAGGCTTTCTGCTAGTGATTAAACAAAAGGTTCTGCATATCAACAGAATGCATTCCTGCTTTGATGCTGGGCTGGAGTATGTAGTAACACAGAGATCAAAACATTCAACTTCCTGTATGGGAGGGAAAGGAGAAAGGGTAAATCTACTTGTTTCGAAAATCTCAATGCCAGTTATAATTTGTTTGATTACATATTATCAAGTTGATATTGACTGTCAACTAATGGTTACATTTTCTCCATGACAATCTGTTTCCAGCCTGGTCTTGCAGGACTTCCAATGTTTACATCCATCACTACTATAACTGACTCCACCAATCTTGCTGCTGGTACTTGTCTTCTCTTTTCTTCCGTCTTTCCCACTATTGTAGACCTCAAAAAAGATAGATCTTTGCATAATGTATTTGAAGTACAAAAATTTGAGACCAGTCATTTGGGCCTCAAATGGGAACTTAGGAATGGGAATTTAGGATTAATTTGTCCTATGATTCATTTATTTCTTTTCTTGGCTGTCCACTGTAGTCTCCATTTTCTACACCAAAATTCAAAAGTGTCAATACTCTTTCTATCCTGCTTCTTCAAAGTACAATTTTGCTTCTATAGGCAGACACAGGGAAAACCACAGCCTGCCTAATTCTAATCTTCCCAAATCTGAGTATTTTTTCTAAGGTCTTCATGACTACTCTACCAAGTGCACAGTTCTTGATTGATGGTTCCTTTACTGTAGGCAAAAGGCAAAAGGTGAAAGCTATGCAACACTTCGGTATCGTCACTGTCAATTTTAAGACCGGCTGCTGTACTGGTTGTCATGAATTTAGTATTTAATCTTCGTCCCGGTTTTTCACTTTTCTTCTTGATTTTCATTACTAGAGTTTGCAGATCATTTGCATTTTAAAGTATCATTGTGATCAGTGTAGTGGAGGTTGTTGATATGTATTATATTAGGTCATTCCCCAATAACATTATCAATGATTGCAAGAATCATCCTATTTTTTTCTAGGTGGTATTTTTATTTGCTTTTTATAATAATATATGTAGCAAGCATTTGAAGAATGTAAATAGACTTTATGTAAATATATATTAGCTTTAGGGTGCCTTTAAGGCATGTATGTATGTATGTGGGAAGTCAGCCCCCCAGAGAAGGAAATATTAAAAGGGCAGAAAAATATATTTCCTCAAAATGATTTTAAACGCAGAAATCAACCCTGCCCCCAAGTCTCTCTGTCCCAAGCAGAAGCCAGCTCTGTACAAATGCAGATGTAAACCATCAGGAAAGTTGGAGCTAGAAGATTAAGAAGACAAGACCTAAAATCTACATACCCCATCCAAACTCTAAGAGTCATCAGACCCAGGGAAGCAGGATATGACCTTGGGACATAATAGGACTAACCCATCACCATCAAGAATACCAGAAAGGCACACCCAGACTCAGGTCAAAATACGTGACACAGGAAATACAAAGCCTAAAACAGGAACAGGAAACTACTTCAAACAAAAGGCTTCAGGGGGTATAAAAACCTACTTGCCCTTTTTTTTATCTCCTCTTTCCTGCCAGAACCATCCTTCTGTCTGGCTCTTCAATAAACTGCAACCTTCTTTCTAAAGCAGTCGCCATGTTGTTTATTTATCCCCGGCTTGGATGAACCAGGATGAAGACTTTTCCTTCAACATGTATGTATGTTATGTATGTATGTATGTATGTATGTATGTATGTAGACAGTATTGCTTTTGTTTCATGGAAATAGAAAAATACACAATGGACAAGAAAATGCAGAAAGAAAAGTGAGCATATGCAAGTTTAATAGGTTCTCAGATGCAAATTAAACTGCTGCTTTAAACCTCTTATATCCTATATGACTTGGTGCCAAGATATTTGTAGAATCACTTTTTCTAGCCATAATGGAACCCATACTTTGGAATAGTATTCCCCAGAAATGACATTCATCCCAACACTGATTACAAAGTGGTAAAAACAACTTTTCTGTATTAGTCCTACAGAATTGCTTGATGCTATTATGTGGATTATTTTATATGATGCTCTTATTGTGCCACTACTGATGTTGATTTTAATTTTTCTAATTGCTTATTAAGCATTCTGCGGTTGTATGTAGAACAAATGTTTTATGTTGTTTGATTATGTTGTGTACCACTAAGAGGCTTTGATTGTACAAGTATAGAAATGTGACAAAGAAACTAATAAGTGTGTGTGTGTGTGTGTGTGTGTGTGTGTGTGTGTGTGTGTGTGTGTATTCCAATAAAACTCAGGACTTTAGGGCTACAGCACAAAAAAACAGAACTACCTGTTTGGAAGAAACCCATATTGGAACAAAGGGAATTTAGGCTGCTATATAGAACTCTTATTAATAATAGATCTGAAATCAGTCATCATCAGTGAAAGGTTTGCAGACCCAAATCCTTAGGTAATAAATCATGAGTTATATTCATAACTCGTCTAAATGTAAATGTGTAATGTGCCTTCGGAATGTTGTCTTTATTGGCTAAATTGAGAAAACAGCACTGTCACACTGGTTTTGCTATTGCCAATATCATCTGATTAATAGGAATCCTGATTAATGATAAACCTATGATACTGATGCTCCCATAGCTTGAGAACAGGACAGAACATTCTCAGAGTCATGGAAGAAACGAAATTCTACTATTCTTTAGAGAATATGCCAATTAGCTACTGAAAATCTGACTCAACAGCAGAATAGACACACAATGTTGATTTGCAATTCAATTATCAAATTTCTCTCAGATTAAGGATACCGATTTTCTTCCTTTATATAGCACCTGTTATATATGAAATGTGCAAGACTACTGGTCTTAGCTGTACAAAATTCAAGATGCAGTTGCTTATTATCTAAAATGTGATCTTCAATTTCCTGAACAGGACAAATACCTTAACACAGTGTTTCCCAAACTTGACAATTTTAAGGCATGTGGACTTCAACTCCCAGAATTCCACAGCCAGCATTGCTGGCTGTGGAATTCTGGGAGTTGAAGTCCTCATGCCTTAAAATTGTCAAGTTTGGGAAACAGTGCCTTAACAAATAAAAGTTCTACTATTAATGAAGTCTACATGGAAATAGTAACATATAAAGCAATGTTTCTTAAAGGTTAGTCAGGGGACACCAGAAAGTAACCCCAAGGCCCTTTCAGGGATCCACGAAATCAAAATTATTTTCCAGCCTATGTTGAAAAATAATACATTCTTAAAATTCTATCAAACAGTTGTGAGAAATAGTAGTGGCGGTGAATGTGTCTGTTTTCATTGTTAATAAAATAAATATAGATAAATATAACAAACTCTCTTGGGGTTCTCCATAACTTAAAAGTGTGAAGGTTCCTGAGAGAAAATTGTAAGAAACACGAATAAAACATTTCCTTCCATATGTAATTTCATAGGAGACCCAAACTTTTCTTAATCTGTTCTATTTTTCCCCTTTGAAGAGGATAAAAACAGCAAGATGCAAAACTTTCACTCCCACAGCTGAACAGGGAAGATAAGAAAGTTTTGAATTGGATACAAAATATTTGCAGGGGGACAACTACATGAAGGAGCTTCTTAGAAAACAGAAGAAAGCCAAATGGAGGAGACAGTAAGACGCAGGAATGTGACCCAAAGTTGTAAGACTATGAAGAGGAACTCTTATATTTTGGAACTCCAGAACAGATTTTGGGGCCTCATTGTTTATGATGCTTCCAGATCCCTAGATGACGAACAGTCATCATAGACTACAGGGATTAAAATATGGACTACGCAAAGTATAAGACAAAACGTCCAGCCTTTGCCCAGAAGAGAAACAAGAGATTATGATCAGAGTCCCTGAAAATGGAGTGAAATAGAAATGTCAGCCTATCAAAAGAAATATGCTGCCTTCTTCAAGCAGACATTCAGGATGTGCTAAAAAGACTTCCAAGACTATTAAGTCTCCTGATCGATGTCTTCTAGGATGAAACTTGAAAGTGGAACATAATAATTGGAGGGTATCACATATTCAAAAATATTAGGGTACACAAAAAGGGAAGGAGAGTGCCATTATACATGAAAGGCATATACCGAGAATCAGGAACTTGCAAATTATGGTCTACTTGAGTGTGTTTGGGTAAAGAAATAAAGTGAAACAATAAAGATATTGTGGAATGTCAGTTTGGTGCAATGATTAAAGCATCAGGCTAGAAACTGGGAGAGCGTGAGTTCTAGTTCTGCCTCAGGCACAAAGTCAGCTTGGGTGACTTGAGTTAATCATTTTCTCTCATTCCTAGGAAAGAGGCAATGGCAAAGCCACTTCTGAAAAACCTTGCCAAGAAAACTGCAGGGACTTGTCCAGGCATTCTCCAAGAATCAGACTTGATGGAACAGAAGAAGAAAAAAGCTGATCAACAATAGAACAGATTGCCTTGGGAGTTGATGGACTTTGCTAGAGGTATTTCAGCAGAGTTGAATTATCATCTGCCAGGGATGCTGTCACACTGGCATCCTGCACTGACCTGGGAGTTGGAACAGAAGATCTCCAAAATCCTTTTCGACTCTTACATTCTGGGATACAGGAATCTAATCCACAGCCTTCCAAGCCTAACCCAAAATTGTCTGTCTGCTCATAACATTTAAGGAATGATGAAATTATGAAACACATCATCATTTATATAATCTTTACCAATGTCACTGTTTTTAAAATTCATTCCTTTTTTATCCCCTGAAATCCCTGAGTTTTTCCTCTGTTATTTTTTTTTACATGCCTCCAATTACTCTTCGTGCCAAGTTTTGTGTTGTTGCTGATTATAGTCTGCTGCCTCAATCATCAAATGCTTCTTTTTCCATCACTTTGCCTTGCTTTTTGCTTTTTTCTTTTATCTCTTTTTCCACCTCCTTCCAATTTGAAATGAGTTGTTAAGTTGCTGGTCTAGAGGGCAGTTGATTGTTTGAACCAAATGTTCTCCTCTTTTTAAAAAGGCAACCAGAGCTGTGTTTCATCTTTAGCATGGGGACCTTTTGAAGAAATAAACTACTTTATCTTTTCTGTAGATCCCTTGGGATGAAGAAGCAGAAAGAGGTTCTTCTTTTGCTCAATTCACCTGACCAAAGTCTCTCATTAATATTTTCAGACCAGAATCAAAAATGTCTTGCTTGTGCCTTAGTTGCTTTGGGGGAGGTAAAGGGGAGCTATTTGGAGAAGTTGTCTCCATGGCAACTCATATTCCCCTCAGCAAATGTGCACAGGTCACCTGTTTCTGTGGAAGTTTCGCCCTTATTTTCTTTCCCTGCCTCTCCAACAGGTGCTAGGGAAGCAGATGCTGTTCGCGACACCAGCCAGATGATATGAGAACGTCTCTGATTCAGGAATGATACCTCAAAAAGGCTGACCTCCTGCAGTCTTGAAAGTCTGCAAACGTCTGCTTTGACAAGTGAACAGAAATAAAATGCAGAATTCCAAGTAATTCACATTGTGGGAGGGAGACAAGAACCTGACAGTTCAGGGCTTAAGCGCAAACCTGGTGAAACAGAAAGGCCAGATGGTGATGAGCCTGGATGCTTGCATGTCTTACTGCCACATTTTTAAAAGTTGCTAAAGTATAGGAGATAGAAAGAGTTTTTGAAGCCAGAAGGGATTGACACAACTGACTTTGCATTGGCATAACTGACTTTGCAAAGAAAATGGGACATTACAGCACTGCTAGTCACTTCAACATGAGTCTTTTTCCTCTCCCCCCTCAACAGCAGTCTAGACAAATAAAATGGATATGCAGTCACGGTCAACATTAACTTTCCTTCTCTTAAAAAAAAAACCTCCCACAAGGATAGAATTATCAAATAGTGCCATATATCATAGTTTCCCAAAAATATATAACTTCTAGTACCCCATGGTGTTTCAGTATATAAATGAAGAAAAGTGACATTGTCAAGCCACCGTAATTCTTAACTTTATTCCATCTTAAGTCTTAGATACATGTCAAATTTTAAAAAGAAGCCTAATGCTCTTAATGTTTATATAAAATATGGTCTTAGCAAAACTATCTACCCAAGAAACAAACAACGAGAGACAAAAAATAGGTCTTGTACTTCACTTAGATAAAAGTACATACCAAATAAAAATATCAAGTGTGTTTATAACTGTTTCATTTCTTCTAATTTATTTTACCCAGCCATTTACTGGAATACGGAATGAGGATGCTATAACAATATCCACAAAGGTAATTTCAAGTAGCATATAGCGTTCTCCGCAAATCTGTATGGTCAAAGGTCATATCAGAGGAAGGGAAATCAGTTATCAAAATGAATGTGGAATTGCTAGTTTCACTAATCCACTCTACAGATTTCTTCCGAGACACTCTGTTTCCAGGCTGGTGTTGCTTTTTATTATGCTTGTACACCACCCAGCTTACGATGACTCCCAACAATGATGTTGTTGTTCCCTTAATTGAAGAGATCAAGATTTATTTGGAAATATATTTGCCACGTGTAGAATGAAAAATATAACACATTCTTTCAACCAAGAACTAATAGCACAACCAAGAGCCACATTACTTTACTTCCTAGTTTATAAGAGATCTTCAGTTTGTGCCGGATATGCTTTCTGTATTGAAATGAGTTTGGGCAGATCTTAAATAACATAATCTCTTGTATTTTATAAAAAGCTAAATTTACCTTATAGCTCAAACTTGGGCCCAAAACCCTGACAATTTTCTGTCAAAATCTTAACTGGATCTGACTAATAAATCTGAATTAGTGTAATGATCAGTGTAATGACCTAGATAGAAAATATGTATCACTTCTAGGGAGAGGAGAAGAGATTCCCTGAATCAAGTTTTCAAATCTTTTTCAAGATTAATAGTGGGCAGATCAAACGATTTTAAAAAGCAATTTAGATAATACATTATCACTGAGTGATTTGCCATTGTGCCTATGATACTATGCAACTGATTCCAACCTGCTTCTAATTCTATGTTCTTCCAGTATGATGACTGAAATTTACAATACTATCCCACCTGCTTTCTGCTTCCCAAGAAAGACCGACACACACAAGCAGGTAGAAATTTCTGTCTTCGATTTCTGTTTCATTTGCTGAGATTTTCAATTTATGGCATTATTCATTCAGTGTGAAAAATGTAAGCATCTAGGATTCTGAATCCATTCCATTAAACAGTCTCATTAAAAAGCTACCAGGTGTTTTCAGCATAATCTACAGCTCTCTTTTTAGTTTTAATGTTTTCAGTGATTGTGTGACAGATGCTCTCTCCAGGACCTTTCCTGAAGCATCAAAATGTCAACTCTACACCACAAAGCAAGCCTACATTTAACAACAGTGATGAAACTTTTCTCCTTTCCCTCCTTTCCCATACCAGCTCAAGGTATCACAAAGCTTGTATAATGACCACACTTAGGGACAAAGGAAACTGATAAGCAAATGCTGTAAATACTCCCATAGTTACTTGAACCAAGAATCTCTTATTAGCACAACAGGACAGCAAACCCAGGAGAAAATCAAGAATTAACAAAAGGAATATGGCAAGTTTCCACAACATTCTGCATATTTCTGCTGCCATTTAAACCTGTGCTTCATACTCCTGAACTTAATAACAAAACTATTCAATGAATAGAATCCACAACTAAAGACAAATTTCTGCTTTTAAAAGGATTTTGGAAATTCCAATGCAAATCATGGAATGATATGCTAAGCTTGGCATGAATCTTCAAAATAGCACAAAGTCAGACACAGCCAGAGCTTTTCACAAGGCTGGGATAGTTGCCCAGGCACTTCATAAATAACTGTGTCATGCAAAAGATGAATGGTATTTGCAATGAAGTGCTTCTTTTCCATAAACAAGGTGAGTGTTTCTGGATTGTTTTTGCTTTAGATTCAGCTACAGATTCCAAAACAAATAATTTAGACTACGAATTCACTTTATCTACTTCTTGCATATATGTAAGAAGTTATAAAATTAGCTACTATAAAATTAGCTACATCTTTATTGCAAAAGCAGAGAGAATGCATCCTCAAAACAGTTTATTATTTGTTGCTTCCATTGGGGTCTATTAATGATCTAGTCTCTCTGAAGAAGCAGAGACGCCATTGAAGTGGAAATCAGTGCCCAAAGAGACGATAAGTATCATCAAATTCAACTTTTACAGCCATAGCTATCAATGTTAACAGTAAGGTAAGTGGAAATAAAAATAAATTAATTAAAGCAAAAAAATCAATTTGCAAACAAATCAGGGAAATGGCTTGTATATAAATTATAAAAAGAAAAAGAAAATGATACTGAAACTGACTATTTTAACAAGCGGTGTGGCTGTAAAAATCATTTCATCACTATTATTCTAATTTGTATAAAGGACATGATATTTTTTGGGAGAAAATAGTTGAATATTCAGAAAAACAAAATCTACAGGACATCTATCAACAAAATTTCTATAAGAGAAACGAAAGCTAATTATGAATGGACCTATAACAGGGGTGCCAAATTGGCGGCCCGCAGGCCGGATGCATCATGCGCAGGCCACGCCCACCCCAGCTCCGCAAAGGCAAAAAAGTCATGATACGTCACAATATGTCACATGACGCAATCGAGTTTGATACGCGTGATCTATAACATTTAGGAATTTTCTGAAGCTATAAAAAAGATTAAATCAGGAAAAGTACATGAAGTCCTCAACGTATGACAATTGAGCCCAATTTTTTTGTTAAGTGAGACATTTTTAAGTGAGTTTTGTCCCATTTTACAACCTTTCTTGCCACAATTGTTAAGTGAATCATTGCAACTGATAAGTTAGTAACCTGATTTTTAAGTCAATCTGGCTCCCCCATTGACTTTGCTTGTCAGAAGGTCATAAAAGGTGATCAAATGACCTTGGCACATAGGAACGGTCATAAATATGAACCAGTTGCCAAGCATCTCAATTTTGGTCACATGGTCATAGGGATGCAAAGGTCGTAACTTTGAAAAACAGTCATAAGTCAGCCTCTCACCAAATATGACTATGGGCAATGTACAACAATTTAATAACAACACATTCAAAACCAGGAAACGTAAAAAAAATATAAAATGAAGATTAAAAAATAAAAGAACTGTAAAAGCAAATATGTATATATTGTAAAAGCAAACATATCAGCATTAAGCAAAGGGGGGATAAGACTCTTCGAGGCAGCCCCATGTAGAGTACATTGCAGTAGTCCAATCTGAAGGTGACTAGAGCACGAGAGACTGAGTGACAATATTGTTATTAATTATGAACCTTTTTTAAGAAAATATAACTATTAATTTTTTTAAAAAAAGAAAAACTAACAAAAACTAATATTTAGTATTAAAAAAGGAAAGAAGAAAGCAAATATGCAGAAAAAAGAAAAAAATATAAAATAGCTTTCAATTTTCTTTACAGAAGCTACAAGTATAGATGTAACTTAACAGATCTTAAATCTTGTCTCTTTTTAAATTTTTACTCCTATAATCCTCTCATCTTGTATGTCGCCATTCAAGATTTCCAAAACCAAAATGAACAGAAGAGGAAACAGTGGAGAACCCTGCCTGGGAGAGTATCCAGAAGCTTCAGCAGGCAAAGAATGCAACGGTGTGAGCAATTATGTGCACTTCTAGAACAGTGCATGTTACTTCTCTGATCCATAAGGTGCCTTGGTTGCCAGTTTGCTTCCAGATTCAGGTCCTAAATTTAAGTTTTAAAGCCCTTTATCACATGGGATTGCCTCTCCCCGATTACATCAGCCTGCCCGACTCGATCTGGCAGAGAAGGCACGCTGCAGATACAATCTGCTGGGTCCCAGAACACATAACAGATGCCTTCTCTGTCATGGCGCTTGTCTTCTGGAACATTCTTCCCCTGACATTAGATTAGATCCATCCCTTCTGATATTCCAGAAGTCCCTCAAAACCTGGTTATGTAATTAGGCCTGGTGCTCTCAGGGGACCAGAGATATGCTCAGATGGTTCTGTTGCTAGGTGCTCATTCTTATCCTCCCTTTGCTTAAGGCTGATATATTTCTTTTTATAATTTTTTATTTTTTAATCTTCATCTTATATTATTTTACATTTTTATACGTCTTGTTATTCAATTGTTGTACGCTGCCCACAGTGCTATTTGGTGAGATGGACAGCTATGCAAATTTGATAATAAAATGAAATAAAAATAGCTTTAGGTTAAAAAGAATGTCTACATTCATGGTCTGCCTGTGTTGTTCCCAAGTTTCTTTTCTTCATGAACTGCATTCCAAGTAGCAGAAGAGAGCAGAGAAAATCCCATAGGATGAGGATGGCTTATTCAACAGTTTAAATTAATTGTGCTGCCTCTGCCTTTAAACAATGTTTTGCTTTCAAACAGACCGTCCCTTTTCCAAAATGTATCCATTCAAGTATGAGTCCCAATCTGACAGAGAGTAAACAACCTAACTGAATGGCCCTTTTTCAAAAGCCATCCTATTGTTTAGAGATCTCACATCTCAGCTGTGGTGAAACACAGCATTCTCGCACTGTAGTACTTTTTTAAAAATGGCAAACATTTCAGTGAGAGTTGAGATTTAGTGATGTGCTTTCCACAGTTAAAATTTTCAGTGGGGAATTACTTTGACAGGAAATAAGAATCAGTCACGCTGTCCACGTGATATGACTGGAAATGTTCAGCATGTCTATGAGATTAAAAAAAAAAGAGATATTCCCTTCAAACAGAACAGCGTTTGTTCCCACTGAACCTCTCCTCACTCACAAAGCGTCCTTATTCTCTCCCTTAATTCAAATGTATCAGCAGATATACAGGAAAATCTCTAGAAAAGAGATGTTATGAGTCCTAGAAATGTTCAGTTTCAAACAGCTTTAGCAAGATTTCGCCCCTGACCTTTCTCAAGTAGCTGGAGAAATTATAACAAAGTATCTTTCACCTTGGGATTACAAAGAAAAATAAAAACAAAAAATGTTAGCAACACAGCAAACATGTCCAGACTACTACAGAACTCTACACAAAAACGTCAATACTATTCACCATCTTGGATAGAGCCACAAGCTAAATTTCAGTCTGAAGTGCCCTTCTGGAAAGACAATTTAACAATTATGAATTCACATGTGCTCTGCTAAGCAGAGCTGTGGACTTGTCCAAGTAACCTGAAAAGAGAAATGCAAATAGGGAATACAATGATGAGTATCTTAAAAAATGGAATGTACCTTTGCCAGAGATCTACCTGTCCCAACCCCTTTGCGTTCAGATAATTCTACTGAAGAACATTCTTGCCCAGAAGATTCTTATTGTGGCATAGAATGTATATAAAAACATTCAATCAAGAGCTCATTCAATTGGACAGTTCTCACATTTTCTGAATATTTATTTAGTGGTCCCCAACAGCAGAAATCACAACTGATGGCTTGCCACTTATTGAATAACAGAAGATCTGAATTTATATAATCAACTAGAAATATATTATATAATTTATATCCTCTGCAGAAAATTTTAAAAAATGGAATTTTAACTTCCAGGCTCCAAATAAACTATCTCCTTCACAGTTTCACTCACCTTGATATATACGTCAAGACTTGAATGGACACGGTTCACTGCCAGATGTATGGATAGGGGAGTTGTATAAGGGAAGGTTGCCAGGACTACATGACTAGGAGCTGGGAAGTTGATAATCTTGAAGCCATACTTCAGAAACATGCGGATCGCTTCTTCAGATGGCTTGTCTTCTCCTTCACTCAGGACACTACCTACAGCATAGCGACATTTCTCTGGATCCACCTATGAAAATCAGCAACAACTGGCATTAGAAGGCAAAAAAGCTATAATGCTACATTTAAAATAATAGAATAATACCAGTGAATTATAATATTATATTATTATTATTATAATATTATAATATTAATATTACAATATTATAATTATATTATAATATATATACAATTATAATATTAATATTATAATATTATAATTATATTATAATATTATTATAATATTATTAATAATAATAATAATATTATCAATAATAATAATAATAATAGAATAAAACCTGTCCTGTTACAGGTTTTTTTTAGACTGCGTTCTGCAAAGTTTTGGGTTCCTCAGAAATTTAATTACATATCAGTATTTACCCAACTGTAGCTCTTTTTACAAAACCTGTAACAGCCACAGGGTAGTTTTCATCAAGTTCAATGTAAGGAGAAAGAAAATTTTTAAAACTAACACTCCAAGAATAGTACCAATCCTTTCCCCTTTTTTAATATATGTCCAAGGCTTCTAGCAAAAAAAATCAATCGTAAAAGTCATCCAGAAGATTGGCAACTTAAAAATATCAGTGTTAAGGAAAGACATTGTTAAAGGCAGGAGTTCCCAACTCCCAGGTTGCGACCCACTACAAGGCCTTGAGCTGTTGGGAAATGGGCCATGGAAGTGGTGGGCAAGCACATTCGTTCATGTGTGCATCTCTACTTCTGCGAGCAGTGAGCAAGCATGTGCATGCATGTTCCATTTGCGCGAGTGGTGCGTGCGTACTTACCACTGACGCAAATGGAGCTGGGTGCACGTGGATACACGTGTGGGCTTGCGCGCCATAGAACCATCTCCCCTCCCCCCACTTTTCCACAAAGCAAGTTACAAGTATGTATAATATGGTATCTCTTCAGCATACATTTCATATTTGCTGAAACACAATACACAATACCCACAAAGTTGCATTCATAAACTTTTGTAAACTGGGTATGTACTATGGGAAATTGATTTATATGTAACAAAATAACTCCAGCTTTAATAAGCAACTGTCTTACAGCAATCTAAAATTCTCCCTTTAAGAAGTGGACAAATGAGTTACAATATAATTTAATGGCAAACACAAACAAGCCATTTTTCATCTATTTCCAAGTAATTCCTGTCAATTAAGCAAAGTTATCAATGTTATTGATGA
The DNA here is from genome assembly GCF_016545835.1 of Crotalus tigris. Lineage (NCBI taxonomy): Eukaryota > Metazoa > Chordata > Lepidosauria > Squamata > Viperidae > Crotalus > Crotalus tigris. The sequence continues at coordinate 6,986,993 of NW_024096505.1, forward strand.
TATAAGTATGATATAGAAATGTAAAATTAGGATGATTAATTATTTCATGCTAAGATTATTCTTACATAAATGTTGCATCTGGTGAAACAGACTGCAGTCCATAGAAGCTTATGCTACCCTATTTTTTTAATCTGTAGAAATTCACAAGATTCTCTTGGTATTTCCCTCACTGGTGCATCATTTATTTTGCTATTCTTTTTGAAAATATTTTGTTTGGAATTGAAATTTCTACTATATAGTGCCGCATTATTTCTTGGTTAGAAGTATAGTCCCATTTCGCAGCCCTGATTAGACAAAGGCAGAAAATAACTTGCTTACAGTCACTAAGGAACTAAATGACAGAAGACAGGTTAGCTCATTAATTTTGCACATCTAAAAACTTTTCTTAGACTTTAGAGTAAAAGTTCAGCTTGGCATAACTAAAATGACTTAATTATAATTTTAATATGGCTCCATAACTCCTTTGTTTGTAATGCCTGAATCAGCCCTGAAATACATGGAGCCACAAAGGCCAGGAAAACACTTAGGTAGATCGCTAATTCCTCAGATACTAAATAATTACAATGTGTTCATAATAGGAGAAAAAATGTAATAAGAGAACATTTTGTGTAGTGATTAAGATGCTAGAAAAGAATAGGGAGATATGGATTTTAGATCTCTCTTAAGCATTAAAGTTGGCTGGAATACTTTGGGTCAGCCACTGTCTTAGCCCAACCCATCTCACAGGGTTGTGAGAAAGCCTTATGTATACCACCTTGAGGTATACCCCCAAAAGATAGGATTTCAATCAATCAAATAAATAAATTTCAGATCATAAAGTATTTATTTATTTAGAAAATGTAATGCTAAGGAATGATTTCATTTCACATGTCATAAGTTAATCAGTAAATTTACCAGGATTTTGTTTATTGCATTTGTTAGAAAAATTCTCATGGGCCATTTTGCCCTGATGGAATTTGCCACTTATCCCCAGATAATTTGAAAATAAGATAATTTCAAAATAATTTGAAAATAAGTTACTGTTTATTTAGTTGCTTATCAATTGTATCTAAAGAATTATAACAAGCCACCACTTAAAAAAGACAGCACTAGTTCTTTTGCCATTTATTCTTTAGTAATGATGATATATACAGGCTTTAAAAAAAAAGTGGACAAATCTTCTACATCTATATCTAAAGCCTGATAATAGATTTTGCATTTGCAAATGAGCATTCTTGATATCTGACAAATCTATCTTCCAGGTCTAAGGAGTGGAGAAACAGATGTTTTCCATAAATGTGCATTGACATTCTCTAGTAAGAAAACTGCATGAACCTCTGTAACAGAAAATCCATTTGTTATTCACCAGTGCCAATTACATTTAGTATACATATCAATTAGAACCAATGTGAGTTAATTGTCTGCTATGACAGAAACAATAAATAAACTCCCATTGTCTACTGTCAGTTCAAAGGCCTCACTGCTCCATCTGCTAATCAAGAACAACGGCCCTGATATTTTATTATTATTATTCTACAGAGAGAGAAACTAACACGGTGTGTTTGGAACCTCATCAAGCAAATTCTTTATTGGGTAGGCCAAAAGGCCCTTCCATTTAAAGCAGTGGTTCTCAACCTGTGGGTTGGGACCCCATTTGGGGTCGAATGACCATTTCACGGGGGTCGCCAAACAAGGCTGTCCGCCATTTTTTCCCCCTTTGGCCATGCCCCTGGCACCCGGTGATGTATAAGTGGTTGGGGGTCACCACAACATGGGGAACTGTATTATGGGGTCACGGCATTAGAAAGGTTGAGAACCACTGATTTAAAGGATAAGGATCTGTCCGCTCCTTCCCCACCTGGCCCAGAAAACAACTGAAGCAGCAATCTTTCCTTCCATCTCTTCCTGACCCAAGTGCCTCAGTTTTGAGGAAGTCCTCATGGTGAAGCATTGCAAAATTGACCCAGAATACAGGTTAGCAAGGCAGACATAGAGGTAGTGAGGCAGACAACAGTTGCCAACACAACTAGGACTTCTGCTTTTGTTGGATGAATTGCTGGTATTTATCCAATGATCAGCAGAGACTCTGCAGATTTAGAAACAAGGTCACCATATTCAGATTCTTTTCTGAAGATATTCAAGGTATTCACTTTATTAATCTATGATGCATATTTAAAAAAAACAGCAGTCAAAGTCTCTTAATCTGAAGAACGTTATAGTTAGATGTGATTCATGACACTAGTAAGCACACTTCAGTTTTTACCTCTAGGGAAATGTTCGTAAAACTTACCATTCTCCTATTCATATTATTTACCTCCCTTTTCCTCCTCAAAATTAGTTCTATAGCTACTTCTATTTCAAGGACAAAAGCTAGAAAAATGAACTGAAAATCTATATATTTTTTGTTTGGGACTATATAAAGTTTCTAGAATTGCATTCGCATCATAAAATAATCAAGAACACCTTTACCATCTGGAAAGTTCTCCAAACTGCTCTAGTCCCATCCATGGCACATCACACACTCTCCTAATAGCCAAACCTAACTGATTTTGTTCCATAATTCAAATTTCTATATCCTATGAGAGAAGTTTCCCAAACTATCTTAATCCCTGGTACATGAAAACCTCCACCCTTTGAGCCAGAAAGGACAATAGCCAACCTAAGCAAAAGCTTTAACCAACAGTGCATTGGAAGCTACTGTATATCCTCATTCATGCTATAGAATTGTAGCACAATCAGGTCCACTGAAACTCCTAGGCCAGGGGTAGGCAACTTTGGATCTTTTATGACTCGTGGACTTCAACTCCCAGAATTCCTGAACCAGTTGGTCCATGAGTCATAAAAGAGCCAAGGTTGCCTACCCCTGGCCTAGGCATATTGCATTTTGTTGTGGGCAGATCCAAAACCTGGCATCTTGTGCTCTAATCCCCACTGAATGATACATTTCCATTCATTATGGAAAGAGTCACAGTAGAGATGAAAGCGTTATTATACGGGACCTCAGGCTTTACCCTTCCATTACAAAACAAATAAAAACCATCTAGACATATTGCTATAGAATCAAGAAGTTTAAAAAGACCACCTTGCCTCTCTCAGTATGATTAGCAACTGCTAATATGGTAATATCAGATGCAGAATGGGGCTTTTCAGGGACTGTGATGTTCAGGTTATCACTATAGAATTAACTGAATCATTTATTAAAAATAAGCCAAAAAAGAAACAAACGATAAAGTTTCACATATTTTCCTCTGTGTGTTGATCGGGAAAATGTGAGTCATTCAGCCAATATAATCTGGCCTGAATATACACTGATGTAACAATATTAACTCCCTTTCTTATCTGAGCAGACTATATTTTGCTTCAAAATTGATTTATAATGCTACAGATTACAATGCAGAACAAACCAATACATAGAAAATATTCTATGCTCAACCAGTTGAATAGAAAGGACAAAAATTGAGCTATTTATAGGTTAACACTTTGACAGAACTTTTAAAGAAGTGTGCTGTATTACTGCTTTTAAGAACCAAGAGGTGAAATAATGTCACCCTTACAAGCTTATGAGTTTGTTCTTCTCATGAGCCGTCGTAATATTCGTAAATTGTATCACTAATCTAATGACAGAGGGGGGAAAGCTTGATAGACGTGAGAGATGGGGTCTTAATATATTCCCTGCACATCACCCTACACCTCATTCTCTGCTGCCTGCAGCCCACCACACAACTTAGCAGCGGGATTATAGTGGAAAAACTTGGAGACTTAGTTCTGCAATAAGACACACTCAAAACTTTTATAGTACAAGCATTATACAAAGGTGATCAATCTGGGGTTCTCTAGATGTTGTTGGAGCCTAATACTCAACATATCTTAACTGTATTGGCTAAAGCTGCTATGAGTTGAATAACATGTAAAGGGTTACCCTTTACATGTAACATGTAACATGTAATAACATGTAAAGGTTACCCAACTCTGATGGTTAAAAAGAGCTGCATAACCAGCAGCAATGAAAGCGAGGAAGATTCCTGATTAAACAATGGGTCACTTTGGCAACAGACTGGAGGATGGGATATTAAGATTTACAGTACAGGTAGTCCTCAACTTACAACAGTAAGTGACCGTTCAAAGTTACAACATCACTAAAAATGACTTACAACCATTTTCCCCACTTAACGGCCGTTGCAGCATCCCCATGGTCACGTGATCAAAATTTGGACGCTTGGCAACTGATTCATACCATGCCGGTTGCCGTGTCCTTGGGTCACGTCATCACCTTTGCAACCTTCTCACAAGCAAAGTCAATGAGGAAACAAGATTCACTTAGCAATTTAACAACCACAGTGATTCACTTAACCACTGTGGCAAGAAAGATTGTAAAATGGGGCAAATTCACTAAACAAATATTTCGCCTAACAACAGAAATTTGGGGCTCAATTGTGGTTGTGAGTCGAGGACTACCTGTGCTCACTTCCCACTTACCTTTCCCCACCAAGTTAATTTATAGAAGGGTTGGGTGATACGACATTTTAATGTACACTTATCAGGAATATACAGAAAATAAAAATGTGATCTCTTAAAGCCAAGTCTGTAAGGATATATGAACGAAATTTGCAGAGCAACTAATTACAATAGAAAGGGGGAAAAAAGCATACTTGGTCTTTGAATGAGGTGGCTGTTATCAAGGTTAGGCTATTTGTTTTCTTTGATTATCCCTGGAAAAATGATGCAGGAGGCCCTGGACAAACTATTCACTTAGTCATTTAGAGGAAAAGTGTTCCAAGAAAATCATCCATCTGAATTAACTGCATTGACAAATAGCTCGAAAGCACCAAGGGGATACAATCTGCATAGCAGGAGAGGGTAATTCTTTTGTGCTTACAAGAAAAAACACGACACAGGACCAATCCAAACAAGTGCTTCAAACTGAACACAAAAGAGAAGGAGAAACAATCTTTTGTGCAGTTCTTTTTCAAAGCCAGGAACTGCCAATCACCCTAGAGCAGGGGTGCGGGCCGGATGCATCATAGCAAAACCGCGCCCACCCCATTGCCGGCAATGGCAAAAAGGTCGCGATATGTCGCGACACTTCATGTGACATTGCGAGTTTGACACCCCTGCTCTAGAGAGCATACAAAGGAGGTTACAGAAACACTTAAAGGTCCTACCTATCAATTACAGTAGCGCATAAAGCATGCTTCCTAATTAGCTGCTTCTCAAATTTCCTTCCGTTATAAAACTGCTGCTCTATTTTCATTCTCTTGCTTTGTCGTAAGATGCAAGGAACGAAAACTGGGAACCCTCTTGTACCTTGGAAGGTGCCAGATTTAATTCTGCATTCATATTAACACATTTCAACATATTGACAGATCAGATGAATCTAATTAAGAATTAAGTTTGTTCACTATTAGATTATCAGTTCATTTTGGGTTATTTATTTACAGCAAAAGAATTGTTACACATAAAAAATATTAACAAGCTACTCAAGAAGGCTATAACTCAGCTACCTTAAGCCAGCTGTGTGTATTTATACCAACCCCCCCCCAAAAGGTCAGGATATAAACTTAATAATAAACAATAAACAGACTCATTTCAAGACATATACTTTCTTTTTCTTTTATTTGAAAAACAATGTAAGAAGCTGTAAGTTGGTGCACTTATGTAAAGCCACCATTTCTTAGCCTCAGTCCTCCCAACCGCAATGAAGGATAATAATACAGATGCCTCTTACAAGGTCTTATAAGGATTCCAGCTAAACAGTGCACTTGCTGCCCTCTGAACTCTTGAATACACTCTGAACATGTTAAGCATAAAATATTGTGTTAATCTGTTATGTTAACTGACAGCCGCATAGCCAAAGGAGAAAGCTGAGACAGAGGCTGAAGATTTGAGGGAAAGAATGCTTCCAGGGTGCTATTAATTAAAAAAACAAAACAAAAAAGAGCTCCCTTGCTTCTTTCTTCTCCAGGCTGATTGTGTTTAGTACATATTGAACTATTTAAAAAGAAACTCATCTTTCCAAACCAGATCTAGGCTGTGCTGTCTGTGTACTCAAGACTGTTTTTTTTTTTTTTTCAAAATCCATCCTCTCTCCATTTTCTAGACCAGGCTTTTTCAAATTGTGTCCCACTGAACCTTAGAGTTCTGAAAGGATGTAAAGATGTTCCAAGGAAAAAAAAGAAAAGAAAAGAGAAAAGAAATTCACTTAAAACCAATTCTGGTCACCAAGATACAAAAAAGAGGTAGAGTGCAGAGAAGAGCAACAAAGATGATAAGAGGTCTGGAAAGTAAACAGAACAGAACAGAATAACAGAGTTGGAAGGGACCTTGGAGGTCTTCTAGTCCAGCCCCCTGCTCAGGTAGGAAACCCTATGCCATTTCAGACAAATGCTTGTCCAATCTCATGGTTAAGAGAACTAGGTATGTCTAGTCCAGGGGTGGGGAACCTGGGCTCTTTTATGACTTGTGGACTTCAATTCCCAGAATTTCTGAGTCAGCCATGCTGGCTCAGGAATTCTGGGAGTTGAAGTCCACAAATCATAAAAGAGCCAAGGTTCCCCACCCTTGGTCTAGTCTAGTAAAGAGAAGGATTAGGGATGAATATAGCTGTCTTTTGATACTCACAAAGAAGAGGAGGTTGATTTATTCTCCAAAGCATTGAGGATAGGGCAAGAAACAATGGGTGGAAGCTGATCAAATCCAGCCTGGCACTAAGGAAAAATTTCCTGACAGTGAAAACAGTTAATTGATGGAACGACTTGCCTCCCAGAGTTTTGAGTGCTCCATCACTGGAGGTTTTTAAGAAAAGACTGGGCAACCATTTTATGATATAAGGTCCCCTGCCTCGGGCAAGGGATTGAACTAGAAGACCTGCAAGATCCTTTCCAGCCCTTTTATGTCACTGGAGCTTTGCCTGCTACTAAGGGGTTCCGGGGAAAAGTGTTTAAACCACTTCCGCGGTGCCAAGAGTTTGGAAATCCCTGTCTTAGATTACCCCAAAGCACCTTTTGCCAAGATACAGAAAACTTATAATTCAGTAAACATAACCCAGTGATGGCGAACCTTTTAGAGACCGAGTGCCCAAACTGCAACCCAAAACCCACTTATGCATAGTCGGGTGTGGGGTGGGTGTGGCCCATTGGGTGGGTACGGCTGCGGTGGTAACGGCAGACTGGGTGGGACTAAAAAGTTCAATCAATCAATTCCAACTTTGCAAGATCTTTTTTTTTCCTGCGAGAAATTGAAATTGACTGATTGATTGAACCTTTTTTTTTTTGTACACAGCGGCGGAGGCCTAAAGCAAAAAGGTTTTATAAAACCCAGCTGAAAGCCTAGGACTGGGGCAATGGCACACGTGCCCACAGAGAGGGCTCTGAGTGCCGCCTCTGGCACCCGCACCATAGGTTTGCCACCACTGACATAACTTAATGACAGAAGAAGACTGGTGAAATTAGCTGAACGATAATTATTTCTATTTATTTCAATGCACCTACACTTTTATATAGCAAATATTATTCTCAAACTACCTGGGATAGGCTTAGTTTGAAAGAATATGGCTTTCTTAAGTTCAGCCGATTATTAAGTGATTGCTGGTATTTACTAACTCTTACGGTATAATGAAGTATGTTTTTGCCACCTTCTTTTAATTTTTTTTCTACCACAGGAGATATTTCTCCCCCCCCCATTAAAATTGATACTCACATAATATGACACTTTACAGCAATACTGTACAATGCGGGCATGGTTGTTCCACCCACACCCCAAGAAATAGAGGTAAATCAACAATAATTCTCTTAGCAGAAGAAATAGTGGAATACTTAAAACAAAAAGACAAGGTTTTCTTGCAACTCACCGTTGCCATCATGTGTCCTAAAATCAATACTGCAAGAAACATTATTTTTACACCCAAGTCACAAAACATGTTTTTTTGGGCAAAGACAAGTGATTTACTTAAATCGTAAGCAAAAGAGAGTTTATGTTACTGGTATCATAACTGCCTGGAACTTCCTTATGTGCCCTTTTGGCATTTTTGGGCTGCTTCACTAAAAAAAATACATTTCAGAAGCAAGCAAAAAATGGACAGGTTCGTGTTTAGTATAATTAAATTTCTTTATGGTAGTGATTTTTTTCATGTTGAGAGAAAATGTTTTTTGGCTGCTAGGAGTATGGGACTTAAACATAAGTGTATAAGCCCTCTAAATAAAATAGCAAGATAGATGTTTTGCAATATGTCAACACTGAAAACCAAACAATAATAAAACTAGCCAGTTTGCATTTCTCCTTCAATTTCAGAGACTGCTAGAAGCTCTGTGCTGAAGATCCTCAATTGCTTAATAATCCAGGAACAAGGGTTAAGGTTAGCTTTAACTATATTTTCAACTGTTTTTTTCTGCTTTTCCATCAATCACATTTCCATCAACATGTGGATTTTGCAACCAGAGGGGACAATATACTGTATCTGGCTTACTCCAACATCAAGAAGGCTTTCAAAGCTATCCCTCGCCCTGACCTGGGCTTCTCTGACCATCTCTCAAGGCTGCTTATTCCAGCATATAAATCTTTATTACTCAGAGTGAAACCTACAATAAAGCAGGTGAGGGTTTGGACAGAGAGCTATAGAAGACTGCTTTGAGTGCAGAGATTGGGGCACGTTTAAGGAAGCAGCTACTAATAACCAACATACAAAGGAGTTGAGGAGTATGCCATCACTGTGTCTGCATATATCCAAAAGTGCATAGAAGATGTCTGTGTCCTGAAAAGCATTGTTGTGAGGGCAAATGAAAAACCGTGGCTGACTTATGAAGTCCACAAGATACTGAAAGCATGGAATGTGGCTTTTAAATCTGGTGACATGCTGGCACTCAGAATAGCCAGAGCAAATCTGAAAAGTCCCATAAAAGGTGCAAAGCAAGCCCGTTGCCAGAAAATTCAGAACTTTTTTCAGGACCCAACAAACACTAGCGAATGTGGCAAGGGATCCAGGCCATTACAGATTATAAGGTGGCTCCATCGAGATGCAAGGACGACACAGACTTCCTAAACAAACTGAATGCATTTTTTGGTAGATTTGAGGCATCAAATAGCACTCCTGCTAGGAAAGCTGTGCACCATCCTGATGAGCAAGTGCCAAGCTTTGATGTCACCTGTCCGGAAAACACTGCAGACAGTTAACATTCGGAAAGCAGCAGGCCCAGATAACATCCCTGGATGTGTCCTCAGGGAATGTGCAGGGGAGCTGGCTTGTTCTCAGATATTTTCAACCTCTCATTGCAGCAGGCAGTGTTTTAAGATGGCCATCAACTTGCCAGTGCCAAAAAAGTCCACAATTACAGGCCTCAATGATTACCGTCCGGTTGCACTGACATCCACCATCAAGAAATGCTTTGAGAAGCTGATAAAGGACACTATTGTATCTAGCCTCCTGCCAGCTTTTGACCCGCTTCAGTTTGCCTACCGACCAAATCGCTCTACGGAGGATGCTATTTGTTCCGTTCTCCATCTGAGTCTGAAGCACTTAGAGGAAAGAAATACTCATGTGCGTTTGTTGTTTGTCAACTTCAGTTCGGCGTTTAACACAATCATTCCCCAGCATCTAGTAGACAAACTGGGCTTTTTAGGATTAAACACTCCTTTGTGCAACTGGATTCTTGATTTTCTTACTAACAAGCCCCAATATGTGTGAGTTGGAACAAATACCTCTAATACCATTTTCTTGAGCACAGGTTCTCCTCAGGGCTGCGTCTTAAGTCCGCTGCTGTTCACCCTGTGCATTAATGATTCACCTGTGGAGATGGTTACCAGCATCAAATTCCTGGGTGTGCAGCTAACGAGTAGGCTGACTTGGTTGCTCAATGGTGAGAAACTGGTGAAGTGGGCACAGCAGCGCCTGCATTTTCTGCGTCGCATGAGAAAAGCACATCTTCCTTCCCCTGTCCTGACCACTTTCTACAGGAGGACGATCGAGAGCATCTTGTCATACAGCATCACAGTCTGGTTTGGAAGCATCACTGCTTCAGACAGGAAGGCAGTGCAGAGAGTGGTGAGAATGGCCGAAAAGATCATTGGCTGTTCCCTCCCTCCCATCCAGGACGTAGCACAGAAGAGCTGCTTGAGCAGGATCCGTAAGATTATCTGGGACACTACACACCCTCTTCACGACCTGTTTTCTTTGTTACCTTCTGGGAGGGGGCTTCATGGTATCCGTAGCAGAACATCCAGATTCAGTCACAGTTTCATTCCATACAGCATTAATCTTGTGAACTCTCAAGCTTCCTCCTTCTGTTATATATTCAAGATGGACAGTATTTAATATTTATTTGCTACGTATATGTAGGGGTGTAGGTCAATACATATGTTGTTCATATTATGTTTAGGTGTGTCATATATGTGTTTCGCTTTGAGAGTGGGCAATTAAATTTCATTTTTGATGTGTGCCGTTGTGTCCACAGTAAAAAAATGACAATAAAGATTATCTTATCTTATCTTATCTTATCTTATCTTATATGTGGATAGCAATCTGTTGTCAAGCCTTGTCACTTCTCTCTGCTGCAAACTTTCTGCCTAGTCATTATTGTCCCTTCAGTTAACCTGGCTGTCACTTGCTTTGACTACTGTAGCCTTCCCTCTACTACACGTTATTATTCTTACCTTTTTTCAAAATCTTACTTCAAAATACTTCACCATTATCACTCCAATTTCAGAGATTTTCCTCTTCAATCATTTGCACTTGTTTTCTGTCCCTTTCTATATCTCTGACAAATTATTATTATCTTTCAAATCCTTGCATATTCCATTATATTTCTTAATAATTATACTTCTCCTGTAGGTAGCTGTTTCAAGCAGAGTAATGAGTTCACTTAAGCATGTCATTGCGACCTGTGAGTCAGTTCTTTATTATTATTCTCATTTCTGAATGGAGGATTAATGTTGACAGTTATTACTTGCTATGCCTGTCCTAGAAGAAGAAACATTCATAATCTGTGCTATGGTGATGGAAGGATCTGCATACCCTAGTACTAAAATCAAAGAGCACAGTGAAAAAAAAGGGACTAACATTAAATATAAAGAAGACTATACTAATGGCAACAGATACAACAACTGGCATTAGAACTGATATTATTAAAATTTGTAGAAAGCTTCTGTCTTTCAATCATCAACAGTAAAGGAACAGACAATCAAGAAATATGCCACAGAATAGCATTTGGTAGAGCAATTGTAAAGGCAGTGAAAAAAATATTTGGATACTGTCATATGTCTACACCTAAAAAGATCAGAAAAGTTACAAGTTATGATATTCCTTGTGACACTCCATGGAAGCGAAAGCTGGACTTTGAAGAAACAAGGTATGATGACTATTAGTGCCTTTGAACACTGATGTTAGAGAAGAGAGCCAAGAAAAACCAATGAATCATTGAACAAATCAACCCAGGGTTCTCACGCAAAGCACAAAACTCAAATTACCCTTCTCAGAATACATTATGTGAAGACCTATTCCGTGGGAAAGGCTTTAATGCTAGGAAAGGTGAAAGGAAAGAGAAGAGGATGGCCAGCAGCAAGATGGCTGGACTCAGTTACAGTGCTGATGAGTCCATCCTTGTGAATCCTGAAAGAAAGACGGATTGTCATGGAGAAAAGTATGTGGTCATTTGGAATTGAAAATGATTTAATAGAACATAATTAATCAAGGCGCCTCCTACTAATAACTTCTGTTCCAACTACTCCCAATCACACACCATCTTTTGCTCTCTACTACAGTATCATCAATCCTCATTTGATGCCTATTATGCCTTAAATATCCTCCTTGAACATGTGAGGTATGTCCCTCTACTTCAGAGGTGGCCCCTTTATGACTTGTGGACTTCAACTTCCAGAAGTCCCGAGCCAGTTGAAGTTGAAGTTCACAAGTCATAAAACGGCCATAGTTCCCCATCCCTGCTGCACCTCTTCCTTCCAATTCCACTTCTGAACCCAAGGAGGATTCTCCAAATTCTGTGGCTATGCTTAACCACAACTATGTTTGCTGTCATATTTATATTCCAGCGGTATTCATTCATTTATTGCTTTGATTACACTGTAAACCTATGAGTTGCATTTGTTTATTTCAAAGGAACATATACACTGACAGCCCTATGGATACTGAAATTCAAACGTTACCAGTCTGTATAATGTCACAATTTTTCACTTTGGAGACATTTCCAGAAACCAGAGATGGAAAACCTACAACCCTCCGATCAAATTCTGCCCACTGGCCATCTATCTATTTCCCAACTTTCAGTAATAAAAAAAGAACCAAATGTGCATTTCTTCCCATGTAGTGAAGAAGTACCTGTACTGTACTCACATCAATAGTACAGGTAGTCCTTGATTTATGACATTTGGGACCAGAATTTGATGAGTAAGGTGGTTAAGTGAGTCATGCCCAATTTTATGACCTTTTTTGCCAATGTTGCTAAGTGAATCACTGCAGTTTTTAAGTGAATCATGTGCTTAATATGCAAGTCCAGCTTCCCCCATTGATTTTGCTTGTCAGAAGCTGGTTAGGAAGGTCACAAATGATGATTAGATGACCTCAGGATGCTGCAATCATCATAATTATATGCCGATTGCCAAGCACTCAAATTCTGATCACTTGCTCACGGGGGTGCTGCGATGATCCTAAGTGTGAAGCCTGGTCATAAGTCACTTTTTTCAATGTTGTTGTAACTTCAAACTGTTGCTAAATGAATGGTCGGGAATTGTATGTCTCAGTTTTGGCTGTGGTTCTTTAAACTGGAAAGGCAATGAGTGATTGAACCCAGGAAGAGCCATACTTGTAGGCTCACTTTTACAACTACATTTCAGTCACTTTACTATTTTCCTTTTACAATATGAAAGGTAATTAAAACTGCTTTCGAAAATATCTCTCAATGTGAAGTAATCTTGAGTCTTTATAATCAGACATAGAAGAAAGTGAAAAAGATCCTATTTCCTCGAGTTTCAGTAACTGCAATAAAATACCTAAACAATTAAACACAGTCTAGATCTGGCCTGCACAACATACAAACTTTGGGCTGCACCCTCCAATTTTTTAAAAGTTAATACTTTTAGAGCGGCCACCAGTTTTAGCACTTCCATTACTCCGCTAGTCATAGAACAGCTGGTTGGCACTCTTTTTTTTTTCCTTGTGGTCCATGAAGATTTTTAATTTATCAATGTGCCCCTTTTCCATCAACTAGTTGTGCAGGCCTGGTCAAGATTCAGGACAGCTATAAGACTGCAAAACAACAAGTGTCCCAAATGTGTTCATACACTGTTTCTTCAAATCTAATATACATTGTGAATAGCATAAATGGATCTGAAACAGAAAGGGGGGGTAAAGCATTTGGCAAGCACTTAAGTGAATTTGAATATGATATTATATTTCAGCTTTGGCAATATGAATCAAAATGACTCTTTGGTTTGTTAATGCAGTATATTCACTTTTCCACGAGGTGGAGCACCAGACCTACAAATTAGGATTACAGAGCTTTTAAATGTAAGCAACTGACTGGCAGCTACAATTTACTGATTTTGCCAAGAGACTTTGGGAACATTACCTAAAGTTTCATGAGGATTCCTTCAAATTTTCACAATTTTATTGCTTACTTTAACTCTTATTCTGACTCTGATGCTCCCATAACAAGAATACAAAATAATGCATGACCAAGAATCTTCACATTTATCCGCTTATGTACAGTTTTTAAAAATGCTATAGAAAATATTGTGGCAAAAGTTTTTTAGTATTTTGTGATATTCCTGTGCAACAAGACATAAGACATTTGCTAAAAATGACTTGTTCATTCCTCTGAATTTGTTCAAAGACAGCCAAGAACATTTCCTGGTCCTAAACTATTACAACAAATGTTGCATCCATTTGAATCTGATCACAAAAATGAAACTTTGATTTTAGGTTTTGATGACTAGAATGATTTGTTATAGAGATGGTTGAAACATTCAGAAATGTAAAGCAAAAAAATTAAGTTTGTAACTTTCTTTTTTTGTATTCTGTTGCACTAAAAAACATCAGAAGTCACTTCTCCTTTTCTTCTTTTTTTCTTTCTCTCTGTGCCCCCTCTTCTTTTCCTCTTTAACTTTCCTAACTTTTATTTCTATTTGTATTTTATCTTATAATAAACGTTGATAAGCCATGTATAAAAAATGGGCAATTCAGTTTGACTAGAAGAAACAAAACAGCTGCTCATTGGTTCTGCTTAACTTGCTTGTATTCAAGCTGTAGTCTTAGCATACTGGATTCAGTCTAGCTGCATATAACCTGTAAAATGCATTTATTTCATAGCAATGCCGGCTGCTTCTCTTATGTCAAGAGTAGTATCTCATATAAAAGGAAATGCATTTCAAAGGACCAGGGTACATTTACAATTTAATCTAAAGACTTTCTTTGACTGTTTCAAAAGTTTTCACATATCTCCAGGCTTAAATCAAAGCAGGTAGGTTCAGGAAATCCATGTAGACGCTGAGCTACTTGACTGTTTCCATTCACTAACTGACACAAAGCTTCTGGCAAGTTAGGATCTGATCTGATCCTCGTTCTTTCTAGATCAGTAAATGCTAATACAAAGTATTGCCCAATTTCACCAAGCTTAGGAGTTCCCTCCTGGGCTGGGTTTGGAAAACAACAGAAATGTTTTGTTTCTTTTTACCTGGCTGGCTGGTTGATAGAATAGTTGGCAAAATGAAATCTAATCAAAGGCTCAAAAACAAACAATTTAACTGTAATAGATCCTGTTCAACTATAATTGAAAATCATATTGAAACATAAACTGTTTCCTCTTCTCAACCGTGAGAATATTAATCTTTTGGATTAATATTAATATCAATATCAACTAATAATTGAATTAATATTTGTGACTTTTCAAAATCTAAAATATCAGCTAAATTATGATGTTACACTCTTTATTAATATGATGCGAAGATACTGAGTTTTGAAATGAATGAATACGCCCCGTGCCTCCTGGAAGGGTCTGCCGTGAGACTCGATCAGTCTCAGACTGTAAACGGCCCGGGTGGGGCCGAGGCAGAACTCCTTCCCTAGCCTTGCCTTAGATTTTGCAGTCAGCTGCAAACTATCAATCAATCTGGAGCCAAATTATAGAATAAGAATTTTAGTAGAATTTGGAAATCAATTGCTTTTACCTAATCTAACAGAGGAGCCAAAGAGAATTGCGTCCTGCTGAGCTAAGATTAAGTCAAAAACTGGGTAAAGTCCAGCCCAGAAGGAGGCGTGGCAGATTTCTGACTTAGTCTCAATTGAGCAGGAAGGCTGAGATTACCCACCAGTGGATTCTACACTCATCATGCTGGAGAAGGGTTTAATATGTTTCAGTTTGATGAGGTTTCTTATAAGCAAAAATAGCAGTATCGTTTAGGAAATTTAGTATTTACTTCACTTCAATAAAAAATATTGCACAATGGAAGGCATAAAACAAAGAGAAGGAATTGATCTTATTTAGAGTTTAAATTTTTAGTACAGCCTCATGAGCTAAGAGAATTATGCAACTCTGATTAAAGACTATGTAGCGTGAAGAATAAGATCTAAAAGAGTAAGAGAAAAACTGTTAAGGGTGAATAATTTAATGATGAAACACAGTTTTGATGTTTATAGACCCGTGGAAATAGATATATGGTGGAATACAAAAATATGCTTTATTAAAACCAGTATCTCAGAAGTGAGTTACAATATTAAAATCCAAAGTTTGAAAGCATCCAAATTTGAGGTACAAATTTTATCATTCTAAAAAAGCATGCCCAGATGTTGGTAAAAAATGTAAAAAGCCAATTCATTTCACAAAAATGTGTATAACCAATGGCATGATTTTACATACACGTTACATACAAATTTTATAAAGCCCCAAACATATTGAAGATATATTTATTTAATTTATTTGTTAAATTAATTTGCTGCCTGTCTCACTGTGAGGCTACTCAAGGTGACATACAATAATAAAAAGGAAGAATATGAAAGGAATATAAACAGATCAAAAGTAAAATAATAGAAAATATAATAAACAATGAAAAAGAACGCAACAAGAAGTAAATCAACATGATAACTAAAAAAGATGGATGAGCAGACAGCGGGGGGGGAGTGAGAGAGCATGAAACTATTGTATTCACAAAAAGATGCTACACAGGTAATAAAAGGAGAAACATAGTGTCATTTTTAAAATTCTAAAGTTCATAAGATTATTAAAAGAATCATACTGTTTGATTAAACTGTGTTCAACCAACTTAAAACATATTTAGATATTAACTCAGCCATATCAGGTTTACAAAACTCACAAGAGCAAACCTACATACTGTTTGCTCCAACATCAAATGCAGTTTGATTTCCAGTAATTTTTGCTAATGGTAAATAAATGAGTAATTCTCTGCCCAACTGTTTATTTGGAATGACACTTGAGATAAATTCAGCATTGGCTTTAGGAAAAGAAGCTGACATGAAATAGATGAAAATAACGGGATGTTTGTCGGAATCAAGGATTGAGAAAAACAACGGAGAAAGCAATTGCCAAATTGCTACTAATGATACTCCTTCTACCCTTATACTTGCATCAAGAGTACTACATAAAGGCTCTAAAAGCTCAGTTAGCAAACTTACCTTTTTAACCTTCACAGGTTGCATTTATAGTTTCTTGGCCTTAGCAACCAACACACAAAAGATTTTATTATGGGAATTCTGTGTTACATTCAATATTCTTCAAAGAAAATTCTATGATTCAAGAACCAGAATGATATTACGGCCTCCAAATATTCCCTCAGAAAGGATGGCCAAGCGGAGGCCCCAGAACTACATGTGGTCCCAAACCATGGTTCCTGCAACATCTAGAACTTTCTTCACCATAATTAGTTTTCGTACAGTTTTCTGCTGCTTTGAAGGAAAGAATATATGAAAGTGCCAAAACAGGACTGCCAGAGTTTTTTAAAAAAGTTATCCCAAAAGCTCCTCTTCCTAAATCTAGCCCAGCACATATACCTGACACTTTACCAATTTTTGCCATCTCCCAAAATGTACGCGGAAGTCTCACATCTTCAATCTATCTTTCTAAGCCAACAGGATTCCTAACCTAATTCTTTTATATCTTGACCTTACAGTAATTTTTTGCTCATTGATTTTACCCTTTTCTTTAGGTTCATGTCCTTCCTTTGTAACCTCTCTGATATAAACACTACTTTACCTGCTCAAATTACCCATGCCAGCTAGGTCTACTTAAGATTGAAGTTCAGCAGCTTCTGAAGCCCATAAGCTCTCCGTCCTCTAACCTGTCATTATGCTTTCATTCTTGATTGAAAAATCTTGTTGCCAACACATGGAATAGACATGGATATGTTATTGGGAAATGTATTGTTCTGCCAATTACTCAAATTTCTCTTATAGCAGCAATTGAAAGAAAGTACTGCTCTGCTAGCAGTTTCCACTGACTTTTCCAGTTGCTGTTCTGAGGACTGGAAAAAAACAGTTGGAAGGTGGAGATGCTTCTCAGACTGCTCACCAAGAGTCAGCTGGTCATCACATTGGGAAAAAAAAAACAGATGGAAACTGAATTTATCCTATTTTAAGCCTACAAGCAATGCTCAAAAGTTGCCTGAAAAGCTTCCAAAAAGGCACGTGCATGAGGAAGATGAAAGAAAAAACACTGTCATGGCAATCCATTAAGCAATATTAATGAGAAGTGGGACATTTAAGGTTAAAGGAGTACATCATTCATCACTTTAACTGAAGGGCCAAAATGCTACTGTGATTTGAAGTTACTCTTTCTCAGCCCAGCCTACTTCACTGGGGTGGCTGTTGTGAGAATAGCATGAAGAGAAATCCCAATACAAGTCCCTTTCCATTCCTAAGGAAAGATGGGAGACAAATAACTGAAGCTAGAGCATGAAAACATAGGATCGCAATTCGGCACCAAAACCAGACTCTGCATTCAAAAGTCCAGCTCAATGTCTAGTCTAGCTATTTGGAGAAATATTACGGAATGGAGTGCTGCATACACTACCTTTTCCTGGAGGAAAAGTGGGATCTAAACCTAGAAAAAAAATAAATCTTAAGGAAAGTGTTAACTTTAACAGCTAGGAATTTTTTCAAGAAAAAAAATAGAATAATAAACTTTGTCAAATCCATTTTGAAATGCACAACAAGCTTCACAAAATCAGCAATGTAATCACAAAAGTCATAATTGGAGGCATACCAATTTAGAAATGCTTTAAAAACTTATAATCCTCTTGATGTTGTTGAAAAACAATTCCCAACACCCCTGACTATTAATTATAGTAACTCTGGGATGAGTTTATTATTCAGCAATGTTTTTCCTTAGAGATTATATATATTATAAATTGTTTTTTATTTTACAGATTGCTTTTATTAACAAAAGGTATCTTTCTTGACATTAGTTTTTAAAGAGGGGCCCATAATTTTCTTAATTTTTAGAAATAACTACCTACAAGTTCAGATAGGTAGTGTCAAAGTATACCCATCAGTATGACTTGAAAACTTCTCTTTTTATGATATAGTAGACTTCTCTTTATATGATATAGTACTGTATTAATTCTGCATGGGTTTCTTTCATCAGTTTCTGTTGTTGCAAAACAGAATTCTCCATAGCTAGTGAAAAATATTGCCACAGAAAGTAGCCATCTTTTAGTATTAAGCAATAGCAAAACTATGAGTTGTGTGTAGTAACATGATTATTTATTGATTCCCTGAACATTAATTAAATGTACTGTACTATATACCTACAGTCTGTTTGCTTTTCAGCTGTTAGTAAGCTGTGATCATTTTTAACTACGGTATTTTTTGCTTGTTATCCTGGTTCATCTTAGTCAAGATCAACAGCTGAAGGTACACAAATTATTCCATCTTATAGTTAAAACAAAAATACTGTATTTTAGTCATGAAGGCAGTGTTATTATACTTCCAACTCCTTCTTTAAACAAATATGAGAACACAATATTCTCACTGTTCAACAAATCTGCTAGTCTAGGGTCCACAAAACTGCTAACTATAATTTTATGAAACCAACTGACTGTTACACAAATATATTACATTTATTATGTTCATTCACATACAGTAATACCTAAAAGAAGTCCATTACTGCTAAATCAGACTGGCTTGATTTAATTTCACTTGCAAATCTAAAAATCTACAAATCCCATTAATAAACATTTCTCCCACATTCTTAAGTCAGGATGTAAGCCAACACCCGCTGAACTGCCCCACTGTGCCTCACCAATTATTAGACAAACAAGTTATGTTGTTACTGCAAAAATAAGTTGGGAGAATTTCAGAAAAGGATTGGTACACGGGAGAAACCTTCTTTTCTTTCCCACCCAGTATCACCTGTTGACAAGAAAAACAACTATCTATTGATGAGTAATTTTTGAAAGCCCTGATTAGGCATATGGACAAGCCAATTGCCTAATTTCTCTTGCATTCCAAGTTAAACTGATCGTGGAGGTCAGCCAACAGCAACTTTTTTATTCATTTAATCAATTCATATGTTTATTATTTTATAAACATAACTCTGGAAGGCTAACAAATTTTAAAACTGTACAAACTAAACAATAATTAAAGATAAGGACAAACATCCTTATGGCCACCAAGGCAATGAGCAATGAGTCCATTTGGGTTCAACTAACCTGCCAAATCCTATGCTTGCAAAAACAGTCAGGTCTTAAGGCAGGGGTCTTCAAACTTGGCCCTTTTATGACTTGTGGACTTCAATTCCCAGAATTCCTCAGCCAGGCATGCTGGCTAAGGAATTCTAGGAGTTGAAGTCCACAAGTCATAAAAGGACCAAGTTTGAAGACCCCTGTCTTAAGGGATCTCCAAAAGATCAACAGGTCCAGAATAACCTAATGATGAGTGCTATGGTATTCCAGACAGCAAGTACTATGAAGGCCTGTTTTCATGATGAGTGATGATGAAAGCATGGGTTACTGTTTCAGCAAAAAGAAGAGAAGAAACAACAGCTTCAGGCTGCCTCCACACCAAGCTTGAAATAAACCAAAGGTGATGTTTACATCCCTTAGAAACAGGTATCAGTGGGTTTTCATACCACAATAAGTGAAATCTGATGGTAATGCTCCAACCCACCCTAAGAAAAACATTAGTGCAATCTTAGACACACTTCAGGTCTGTGGACTTCTAGACACCTAGACATGCTTCAGATCTGTGGACTTCAACTTCCAAAATTCTCAGCAATAGTATAGCATAGTCTACCTCATTTATGAAGTTTCGACATCTGAAGATGAGGAAGTTTGCAACAGAAAACCTAAAGCTATAACCAGGCCAATCTTTTCTGAACTGAGGCCTTCCAAATACATTGGAAATGCAACACCCAGAATTCTCAGATATAGTAGCTTGAACAACTATGCTGGCAGGGGAAGAATTCCATAGATCAATTCAGGATTTCTTATCAATGTTGTCATTAACTCCTTTTGTGTGAGATGGTCTTAAATAATCAATCATATTCAAAGGTGAACCTGCCTGACATTCAGAATAAGACTTATTGGAAAATAAGGCTAAATTGAGAAAAGCTACCAAATGTTTGTCTGGTTCCAATGGACTTACTATATCTTATACAAAGAATTTTTTTTTTTTTTTTTTGGCAAGAGGGATATTTAGCATGTCATAAGAAGTGGAGAAAAATCCAGTAACCACAGATAGTTAATCTGTGTACATGAAACAACTTTTGAGAAAATATACACCTACTCTTTAGAGCCATATACATTCTCCTCTTCAGCAGTGGCAAATACATTTAGCAGCTGAAGGGATTTTATTGTGCTTATGATTTTAGTATGTTTAAGTTTGACATTAGCATTTATTTTATATATAGTAACCATTTTATATTGATACTTATAGTGTTATCATGTAATCATTGTTTTGTTATTTTGTAATCATTATTTTGTAGTTAATTGTTTGATCAGATGCTTTATATATATATTGGAAAAGTAACGGCTTCATGCTTTAGGTATAGGTGATTGCTTATATGAAAAGAGCACAGTAAGGGGAGGGGGAAAGGAGTTACGGATGGAGCCTGGGTTGCTGTGTATGAGTCATCATCTAGGAATTGTTTTTTTGTGCCATCTTATGCCTGGTACCAAGACCTGATCTCTTTGTTCTGAAAAGGTATAAAAGGTGGAAGACATCTTTTCTGGTTGTTGCCTTCATCTCTCTACCAGCCACGAAGAGAGATGGGGTCATCCAACTCTGTTTTGATCAAAATGAAAGTTGTTTGCTTCTGAAACCTTGGCTCAGGAGTTTCTTTGGCTCTTTTAAATTCCTGAGTAATGTTGGGGCAATTGTGAGGTTAAGTGGAAAACCTTACACAGCCACAGAAAGAAAAGGTGCATAGATCTGTAGTTTCCTTCTCAAATACCAGTGTAAAATATGGTTTCCTTTGAACTAGGATCAATCAGGTCTCTGCTAAAGTGAAGGTGACAGGCCCCTCTCTCTAGAAACTATATTCTAAATTTTCTTGGTTTATATAGGAAATAATCCACAATTCCACACCAATAGAAACTTGGCTCAAAATAATTAAAGCATTAGAAACAATGCAATCCATATAGATGATATAAGGATATTTCTGATTTCTGAGGAATTTCAGTCCAGTTTTTTAGTTGTTTGAAAACTCTATCAAAGCTTTTCTGGGTCAGAAGAACATGTTACCAAAGCATATCTTTCAACGTATTATTACGAATCTAGATCTTCCACATAGGTTTTTCAGTTTATTCAGTCTAATCTTCAGATCCATTCTGCCTGCTAACATAATATAGTAGTCAAGAATGTTGTCTTCACTATTAATCCCTATTTGGAACTACACAGTGTAGTAAAATTCTGTTCCATAAAGCCAATATTAGATATAAAAAGCTCTGAATAAATTTGAATGCTTTTAAAAAAACTTATTCAAAGCAGCTTGGTTTGATGCAGTTCCTGACAGTAAATGCTGTGACGTGTTCAAAAGTAAAATAAGCAAGTGTCATTAAAATTCCCAAATTCTAATATTAAAAACACAATATTAATTATTTGCAAAATGAACCATGCATTGTATCTGTATCCTTGTATATAATACACTTTTATTCCCACTTACAGGTTAAAATTATAGCCAAGAAACAATGAAGTGCCTAGAGTCTATGGCTAAGTCAGTCCTTTCAAGATTAAAAGCATAATGCTATCCCCTGGATTACAGCTATTCGTGGGCCTTTTGTTTGAGATTATTTGTGCTAGAAACTGTATATACATGACTGGATGACTTTGAGAAAAAAGAGAGTTTCCCAACAGCAACAAGCAAGTCCCCAAAACAAGCTCTGTAATCAAGGATTCAAATATTTCAGCAGCTCTACCCACATCCAGCATCCATCAGGAATGTAAGCACTCATGTTGAAAAAGCAGAAGCCTGCAACAGAATTTAACACAGATGGCTAATGACAGGTTTCCACTGGTTGATTTCAAATTCTGCACAATCTTTCTCTCTTGCTGTTTTCCAGCCCTGCTCTCTTCATCAGTACTGGTAGAGACACAGTCACATTTTCCTAGCAAACTCTTTCAGGAACTTGCAAACATATACAGGGACAAATCTTTTTCTTGCATAATTCATATGTACATATGAATTATATTTATATTCCTCCTTTCCTTCAGGAGCTCAAGGTAGTATACACACCACTGTCTCCTACTTCTCCCACTCCAATTCTGCAAATGGGCAGAGCACTCTCTTGGCCTGAGAGAAAATGATGGCCTAAACTTCCAAAGTGAGGGTTCATTAGAATCTGAG
This sequence comes from Crotalus tigris, assembly GCF_016545835.1. Classification (NCBI taxonomy): domain Eukaryota; kingdom Metazoa; phylum Chordata; class Lepidosauria; order Squamata; family Viperidae; genus Crotalus; species Crotalus tigris. The sequence goes on from NW_024096505.1 coordinate 7,009,765, forward strand.
TTCTCCCCTCTACTCCTAGTCCGATACTTTAACCACTAAACTACCCTGATAAAATAATCAGAGACTGTCATTTTCAAAATGTAATTGTGTGTATGTGTGTGTATTGATCGAGTACATGCCATCAAGTTACCAACTCTTAGCAACCACATAGGTAGATTTTCTCCACGATGATCTGTCCTTAACCTGGCCTTTCAGTTCTTTCATCAGTCTACTCATTGTCCATCCAGTGTGCTGCTGGTTGTTGTCTTCTGCTCTTTCTTTCCACCTTTCCTAGCATTAGAGCTTTTCCAGAGAGTAGAGCTTCACATAATGTATCCTAAGTAGGATAATTTGAACCTGGAGATTTGTACCTTGAGTGAGAACTCTGGGTTGATTTGTTCAATGATACATTTGTTTGTTTGTTCGTTTTGACTATCCAAAGTATTGTCAGGAGTGTTCTTCAAAGCTTCAACACTCTACTTCTTCAAAGTTCAGCAGCTTTTACTTCCATAAAATGAAACAGGGAATACAATGGCCTGCACAGTTCTGATCTTTGTAGGTAGAGACTCATCACTGTTTTTGAATATCTTTTATAAGGCTTTTGTGGCTGCTCTATCAAGTGCCAGTTTGTTTCCTGCTTCTTCATATTCTGTTGATGGTTGAATCTAAAGGGTAGAAGTTGTCTACCATTTCAATATCGATTCTAAAGCTGGTTGTTCTACTTCTTGTCATTAGTATGGTCGTCTCTATATTTTATTAGTCAATGTACTCCTTGGGCTTCATTACTAGACCTCACTGATCCTTTGCACTTTCGGCTATTAGTGTAGTGTCCTCAACATAGCCCAGGTTGATGTTTCAATATGACTTCCAGAGCAACTGGGTACCACATTTGCATACCATCCAGCATGTATCTAATGATTAGAATTGCCCAGGTATTCATTGCATTGATGGGTTTTTTCCACTGAGTTTCGATTTTAAGATCTTCTTCAATCTCATGATGTATTCACTTCTAACCTTCTTCTAGACTTTGTATGCTTGATGTTGTCAGCTTGAAGGATATCCAAATATTTGTAGTGATTTTTTTTCCATCCAGGTGACTGATGTTATTTTCATAGGGCATCTTGATTCCTTCAGTTTTCACTGTTGACAGTGAGAGTAGCACATTTGTCTAGTCCAAACCTCGCTGCAATTTCTTGGCTGTTAACAGTCCAATTTCTTGGACAGTGTTGAGCAGTGATTCTATTACAGGTGATATTTTTCCAAGCTATCCAAGGATGTAGAATAGCTTGGCTAAATTTTTTGATATTTGACAGCTATGGCCTAACTTGTTCAGTATAGTTAACAGAGGAATCAGAGCAATGACAAACAGTACTAGTGATAGTGAGTCTCCTTTCATAGTCTATCACCACTGACTAGCAACAATGTCTTTTACTGTAGTCACTGATCTTTCAACAAAGCTTTTGATGTTTCTAATGACTCCTATTATGTCTAGACATTTGCTTGTCCAATCATACGACAGGGAGTTGAACGCCTTCTTATAATCAATCCACACAACATTTAAGTTGGCCTTCTGTCTCTTGCAATTTTCCAATATCATTTTGTAAATTAGAAGTTGATCTTTTGTTTTTCTGCTCTTGGATAATTTCTTTGCTGCTCAGGTGGAAAGAACCTGTTTTCAACAAGATCTTGTTAGATGCTATCAGCTGCCATGCCAGTTAGCAATCTAAAAGTTGTTGGTAAGTAGGTATTGGTCTATAACTGCCTGGTGCTGTCTTTTTTGTTGGATCTTTCATTATCAGGTAGTCTTGCAAGATGTTAACCAATCTTCAATTTCACCTTCTTGTACTATGATGTCAAACTGCTTGGCAATTATAGTGTTTAAATCCAAAACTATGCAGTTCATCTTCACCTGGTGTTGACCAATTCTTGATCTTCCTTGCCCTTTTCTCTACCATTTCTGTTGTTATTACAAGTTTTTTTTTTTCATTTCAGGTTCCTTTTTATTCTTAACTATCTCTTATTGGATTAATGTATGCTGCTAAGAGTCACCATATTTTTACCCCACCTACTGTATAGTATAGTAAAATATAAATTACATACTTGTATACATATACATATATGTATATATGGAGAAAGAGAGAGAGTCAATTCAAGATGGGAAACATTGCAATACACATCATGCCAAAGCCATGTTTTTCTAGATCACTTTTGCAGTGTTTCCTTAATGCTTTGAGGTAGGAGGGAAGATGGTTATTGAAAGTGAACAACAAAAATGGTATCTTGCACATCAAAGACCAGGCAAGTGACAATGCCATATGAGGCTCCTAAAGGTAGAATCCAGCAGATTCCAAGCATGTTAGGTTTTGATGCCAGATCTGCTTTCAAGGCATTTGCTATAAAATTCTCTCATTAAAGTGTCTGCCAAAAGTCACTGCTATCGTCTGCTGCAGTTCTTTAGAAAGAACAATAAACAGCCAACTGTTTAATTAATTAATTAACAAAGACTTTGTAAAGTTATTTATATTCTTTATAATTCTGGAGAAGAAAACAGAGAAAAAGAGGAACAACCATTTAAAAGTGAATATGAATCATTGACAGCCATTTAAAAGTGAATACGAATATTTAAATAAATATGTAGTGACATTTGATAATATATTCTAAAAGTAGGCTCCACTGAATTCAGTGTGGCTTACTCTCAAGTAATAGAATATAGAAAATTATTTTTATTAAACCAATGAATTTTAAACCTGTAACTATTCTATGACCAGTTCTACTTTCCTTGTATCTTAATTCGGGTTCAGGAAATCTTATCATACCACCAACATCAAGTGTTAACAATGGTTAAAGTGTTATGTAGTCCTTAATGCCACTGCATCCAAATGGAGAGAAGTAAGCAGTGGGGTGCCACAAGGTTCCGTCTTAGGCTCAGTACTCTTCAGTATCTTCATAAATGACTTAGATGAGAGAATTGAAGGGGAACTCATCAAATTTGCAGATGACGACAAACTGATATGAGTAAGCAATACCCCAGAAAACAAACTCAGGATCCAAACAGATCTTGATCAACTTGAACAATGGGCCCTATACAACAAAATGAGTTTCAATGTGGAGAAAAGCAAAGTTTTACATTTATGCAGGAAAATTCAAAGGTACAAGTACAGATTGGGCGAGACCTGGCCCAAAAACAGTAACTGTGAGAAGGACCTTTGGAGTCCTAGTGGATGATCACTTGACCATGAGCCAGCACTGTGCAGCAGCAGCCAAAAAAGCTAATACAATCCTGGGTTGTATAAACAGAGGCATAGAATCAAGATCACACAAATTATTAGTACCACTTTATAAAACTCTAGTAAAACTACACCTGGAATACTGCGGCCAATTTTGATCATCATATCACAAAAAAGATATTGAGAGTTTGGAAAAAATTCAGAGAAGAGCAACTAAGAAAATCAAAGGCCTGAAGACTAAAACATGCAAAGAACAGCTGCAGGACTTGGGTTTGTCTAATCTAAAGAAAAGAAGAAATAGAGGAGACATGACAGCAGTATTTCAGTATCTGGGGGGCTGCCACAAGGAAGAGGGGGTCAGGTTGTTCACCAGAGCACCAGAGGGAACGACGAGAAACAATGGTTGGAAACTGATCAAAGAGAGAAGCAACCTGGAATTAAGGAGAAATTTCCTAACAGTGAGGACAATCGACCAGTGGAACAGCTTGCCTCCATCACTAGAGATTTTTAAGAAGAGACTAGACAATCACCTGTCTGAGATGGTATAGGTTCTCCTGCTTGAGCTGGACTAGAAGACCTCCAAGGTCCCTTCTATTCTATTCTATTCTATTCTATTCTATTCTATTCTATTCTATTCTATTCTATTCTATTCTATTCTATTCTATTCTAATCTAATCTAATCTAATCTAATATCTAGATACTAAAATTCCAGACCATAAGCCAGGAGGGGCAAGCTGAGATCCTAGCCCCAAACACCATTTTTGCTGCCCTGTCAAAACATGATTACTAAATATTGCAATTAATGACACAGCCTTGCCCGTGCTAACCTTCACTCTTTTAAGGATTTCATTATTACCGCCTGAGTGCTGTGGGTATATGAGAAACTATATAAATGGGCTATAAACAAATAAAATTTGCCATCACCACCCTCACCTCCAAAAGGCTATCATTATTATAAACAAAGACTAATAAACTGTAATTTTTATACAGGGTTTATATATTACATTAAGCCAATATCAAATAAACCACACTACAGTTTAGCATGGTATATAAACTCTGATAATATCTGTACTCAAAGGAATCATGATATACTCAGTTTAAGAAATCATTAAGTGTTCAATTTCTATACTATCATCTACTAGGGATTCCTGGTTGTTCATTAAAAAATCAATATAAAACTAAAATATGGGATATATAATTTTTAAAAATTTAGGGAAAATATTGAAAATCTAAAGAATTCCCTTTTGTAGGTATGATATAAGAAAACTAGCAAAAATTTAGAATATGTACATTTCACTATATTTGAAAAGATTTTCAACTGTATTTCATGCTACTCTGATTTAAGATAAGGTGCACTGATTCCTTTAATTACTGTCTCCTGTTCTACCTACCGACTCAATTGCCTGATCCCTTAGCTCCATGCATCAACATAAACATTCAACCCAACTTAATAAATAGGATTTCTGAGTGGCATGTTTGTACAACACTACGATGCTCAGGAGATTACAGAGATTGAAGTGATGCAATATTAAGTGGTTATGCAACAAGAAAGCATACATATGTATTTTACCAGCAATTTGCATTATTTTAACAATAGCCCTATAGCCCAATAGTTCAGAAGACAATATCTTCTGTGATGATCATGTCCATTATTGAGAAAGCACCTGAGGGATATGCATATGGTTAAGCAGATTTTTTTAATATTTTTTATCCTGAAATAGCACCCCCTAAAAGCAGCAGATTAAATTAAGATAAGAGAGAGAAGATTTGTTTTTTTCAAGGTTAGAATCACAGGGCTGGAAGGACCTTAGATGTCTTCTAATCCAACCACTTGCCCAAGACAGGAGTCTTTATACCATTCTGGACAAATGGTTGTCCAATCTTTTCTTGAAAACCACCAGCAATGGAGCTCCCATAATTCCAGCTGTTCCACTGACTAATTGTTCTGTTCTGACAGGTTAAATCTCCCTCTAACTAGCTTCAAACCATTGCTTCTTGTTCTGCCCTCAGACACTTTGGTAGAATAAATTGGCCCCCTCTTCTCTGTGGCAGCCCTTCAAGTATTGGAAGATGTCTATCGTGTCACCCTAAGCCTTCTCTTTGTTAAGCTAAACTTACCTAGTTTCCTTAGCAGTTCATCCTATAGTTTAGCCTCCAGATCACTTATCATCTTCATTGCTCTTCTCTAACTCTTTCTAGGGCTTCACAATCTTTTTTTGTATCATGGTGACCAGAACTGGAACCAGTATTCCAGGTGTGGTTTTGCTAGTGCAATGTAGAGTGACGCTATCGCTTCTTGTGTTCTTGATACTATCCATCTGTTGATACAGCCTACAGTATGACTGCATTGGCTTAATTGGTTAACTGCATTGGTTAAGCAACTACTGAACACAGAATTAGTTCTAGTTCAATTTGGCCATGTCTCAATTTGAGACTGAATCTCAATTAAATAGCAAGAAAACCATGTCATAAAGAAAAAGATGGACATTGATCCAAGATCCATAAACCCCACAGTAAAAGTAGCTCTGATTCATTATAATTTTTGGTACCTGGGAGAATAGGGAGGAGGCCAATCCCAAGACGAAGGGAGTGCAACAGTATTCATAAACTACCTTGGGAATGCTCACTTCAAAATAAGAAGCCTAACTGCTATTGTTTATGACACAATTAGCATATCAACAAGTTTAATCAGTGAAATGCAGAACATACATGAAGAAATCTATGATCCCTTAAGTAAACTACCTTTTTTATTAAAGGTTTTTAAAACCTTTTCCTACTCATTTTCTTCATATAAGAAGCATAAGTATCTTCTCGAAAACTTTTCTTGAAAGCAGAATCTTCTGTTCATTAAAATATTACAAATAGTACCAGATTTATCCTTGTGTTTACTAAAGTCCATTAGACTCTAAAGATCTGAGGAAGTCTTTAAAGTATTTCATTTACTGACCAATTTCTTTTATAATTTTCTACCCATATTGTATCTGATTTCGTTCAGTCTTATGATACTCATAAAGATAGCAAGAAAAATTATGCTACAGTTTTTGCAGCCAAGATTGCACGTATTGATTGTACTATATGTGGATTTTTTTCTGAGAAGTGTTGTTCCATTTTGCTTCTTTCCTCTTCTCCCAAATGTGTCTCACATCCTTTCTTAAAGTTCCATATTTATAATATATTATTAGCTTTTATTCCCTGTGGTTGATGCTGGAATATTCCCTGGCTGATAAGTTTTCTATTTATTTGGGAGACATTCTGGAGGAAAGGTCATGCTTCTCCTCTAATTCTAAAATCTGATGGCTGATAAATTGGGGTAACAATCTCATATTAAGCCTTTCATTATTACCTAATATTCCCTCACCTATACAGTAATGGGCACTTGTAGAGGCTTCAAAATATCTACACAATCTTTGCTAATTCAGACAGATTTCTTAATCATATTCAAAATAGTAGGTCACAATCTCATCTTAACTGAGATTTTACAGAACCTCAAAGTCACACTTAGTTAAAGCAAATACATGTTTTCTCCTTTAAAAAGGATATACAAACTGATGTTAAGAAACAATGCTAGCAGAAACATGCATTTTAGTATTTATATACCAAATCAAGTCCCAAGAGATGAATCTTTTACCTTAGAGACAAACTTTCATCCCTAACATTCCCTTTGGTTTTTAATAGGCAGCTGATAACATATTTTTGAAAATTACCAGTATCATTAAGTCAGTCATTTTTTACTATATAGTAGGATACTAACTATAGTATCCTAAGCAGTAGGACCAAGTAGATTATTCTTCATGCAAAAAAAGTGAACTGACTAGCAATGTCTGAACAACTGAACAACAACTATTTCTTCACTTAATGAGTAACCCAGCCATTCTGTCTCATCTTAATTTACTTCATGGGGCTGTTGTGAGGATAAAGTGCATGTAACAGTAAAAATGGACATATATTTGAATCATGAACTGAGACAGATTTTTACAATCAAAACAGCCATTCTATTCAGCCTAGACATTCTATGCATCTGATTAATTTTAAAACTTAAAATGTGTCTGTCAGGAAAGATGTTACCAGATTTCTCCTGATATTTTTTTTTTGCCACCGTACACTAACATAGTTATCTTCTGCAATTTTATGTACAGTTAAACGTGATGATGAATTCAGGTCTGACAAACCAAAAAGTAGTTCTTGGAGTGACCTACCGTGTGAGGGTTGTCATAGTAGATAGCGATAGAAGACAGCCTTGGAGAGACGCTGCAGCTGTCTGTAAAAAACCTTCCAGAGTCGCCATAAGGCCCCACCTGGAATTTGTATGCCACAGTGATGTTGCCAATGGGGGGCAAACCAGCATTCACAATTACTTCTGTAAATAGTCCCGAATAAACAGCAAAGCCGAAGATCGTCAGCAACAGAAGCAGCACCAAGGCCACAAACAATCCAATTAGAAGCCAGTCCGACATGACTTCTGATGCATCCAATGTTCAGATTATCAACTAATGACAAGAGATGAGACCAAAGATTACTGAATGCAGATCCTTGTTGCTTTTCTCTATATGCTAGGACTTACAGCGAAACAGAAGAGTTAAAAGGATTCCTTCTTTCCTTAGCTACAATTCACTGTATTCTTTATGAATCCTGCTTTGCTTATGAAGCCCTCTATGGAATGGGACTAACATAGTTCCTCTTTCTAGATATTTTATTTAACCCATCTGATCTGGCAGGGAGGATATGTTCCTGGTCTTGCCAATTAAAAAATGTCATCTAGTGGGACCCAGGAAGATGCCTTCTCTGTTGCAGTATCTGTCTTTTGGAACCGTATTCCACCCGTCCAAAATTAGATTGGACCAATCCTGCTGGCCTTTCTGAAGACTCTTAAGACTCTGCTCTTCTCACAAGCATGATGATTAGAAGACAGAACTCATGAGGTCTTGCTACTTTGATGTGACAAAACTGTCAATTTTTTGAGCAAGAAAATAATTAAAAGAATTACTAAACTATAGTAGAGAAATCTCTACTCTATTTACAGCAATACACTGCTTTTGTGTTGTTTGTGAACATTAACATCTGAATTAGTTTTCTGTTCATCTGTTTTGTCTATTTGACCAAGGGCAAGGAAGAAACTTTGAAATAATATGGTTGACATTTCATTTCTTTAGATTAACAGATTGCCTAACTCACTGTACATTGTTTGAGAGCATTTACCAATCATTACATTTGACAATCATTCCCATTTCGATTAAATTATCAGCATATTTTGCAGGTAGCAAGGGTTTTGCATCTACATGAAAACTGGCATGATTATCTGAGAGTGATTCACACAATTGTTGGACAAATCATGAATACAGAGAAATGCCTGGAAAAAAAAATCCTGCATGTAATGAATCAGCCATTACCCAAAGGCCAAATAATTCATGAGGCAGCAATACACACATCTGAACTATTACTGATGGATGACACCATGAATGAACCTATCTTTAAAGTATGTCTTGATAAAGTTATCACTCAATTTAGTTCTTAGGCTCAAGAGAGGTATCAATATGATATTGAATCTCAAAGCAATCAGGTATAATTGTGGCAAGATGGGTGGCAAACAAATGTAATAAATAAATAAAATAATACATTATTTCTTGAAGCTGAGATTTATCCACTGTTTCATTCTTTTTTCAGAAATTTCATAATTTGAGACAGACACTTCTTCAATAAACATTTTGGTCTTACCTGAAGAATAACACAAGATCCTCTGATTCAGTATTTGCTTTCTGGAAAAAAAAACACAAATGTTTACTAAGGTAGCCTGATCTCATAATTTCAAATTTTGCATTAGAACATCAAGGCTCTATAATATTTCACTGTTGTAAGCAAAAGATCCCGTAAGAATGGAAATAGAGAAGCATTCTTCCTATAAATCAGTGGTTCTCAACCTTTTTAATGCCACGACCCCCCCCAACCGGTCGTAAGTAGAGGACTACTCAACTGATGCAGCACCGTTTGCAGAATGGGACTTTTGGCGGGCTCAGCAGGGCAGAGACAGCCTGGACAATTCCTATTGGCTTTTGAAAGCCAATAGAATTAGACTCTATTCAAGAAGTCTATTCTATTGACTTTCAAAAGCCAATAGAATAAAAGGGAGTAGCACAGCTAAGGAAAAGGGGAAAAAATGGCGGACTGCGTTGTTTGGCGACCCCCGTGAAATGGTCGTTCGACCCCAAATGGGGTCCCGACCCACAGGTTGAAAACTACTGCTATAAATGAATCTCTTCCTGGGAGAATGGGAAGAGATCACGTATGCTCATTCAAAAATAGCTCAGGGAAGCAAATAATGAAAGCAGTATTGTACCAAAACATAAGACATGCTCCACCCTGTTTTGCTTGTGTATTGTGATATCACATGCACATACAAAAAGAGTGGAGCTTGCATTATGGAGCACAATGCTGCTTACATCATTTAGAATAGAATAGAGCTGGAAGGGACCTTGGAGGTCTTCTAGTCCATCCCTCTGCTCAAGCAGGAGAAACTATACCATCTCAGACAAGGGACTGTCTAACCCAGGAGTGTCAAACTGCCGGCCCATGGGCCAGATACGTCATACTGAAACCGTGCCCATCCCATTGCCGGCAATGGAAAAAGAGTTACAATACGTTCCAACACGTCATGTGACAGTGCGAGTTTGACACCCCTGGTCTAGCCTCTTCTTAAAAATCTCCAGTGATGGAGCACCCACGATTTCTGGAGGCAAGCTGTTCCACTGGTTAATTGTCCTCACTGTAGGAAATTTCTCCTTAATTCCAGGTTGCTTCTCTCTTTGATCAGTTTCCAACCATTGTTTCTTGCCCTGTCCTCTGGTGCTTTGTTGAATAATGTGACCCCTCTTCTTTGTGGCATCCCCTCAAATACTGAAATACTGCTATCATGTCTCCCCTATTTCTTCTTTTCTTTAAACTAGCCAAGCCCAAGTCTCACAGCCATTCTTCGTATGTTTTAGTCTCCAGGCCTTTGGTCATCTTAGTTGCTCTTTTCTGAATTTTTTCCAAACTCTCAACATCTTTTTTGTGATATGGTGACCAAAATTGGCTGCAATATTCCAGATGTGGTCTTAGTAGGGTTTTATAAAGCGGTACTAATATCTCATGTGATCTTGATTCTATGCGTCTATTTATACAACCCAGGTTTGTATTAGCTTTTTTGGCGGCTGCTGCACACTGCTGGCTCATAGTCAAGTGATCGTCCACTAGGACTCCAAAGGTCCCTCTCACAGTTGCTGTTTCTAAGCCAGGTCTCACCCAATTTGTACTTGTACCTTTGATTATTCCTGCCTAAATGCAAAACTTTGCTTTTCTCCACATTTCAACTCATTGTGTTGGATAGAGCCTATTGTTCAAGTTTATCAAGATCTTTTTGGATCCTGAGTTTGTCTTCTGGGGTGTTGGCTACTCCTGCCAGTTTGGCGTCATCTGCAAATTTGATGAGTTCCCCTTCATTTCCCCCATCTAAGTCATTGATGAAGATACTGAAGAGTACTGGGCCTAAGACGGAACCTTGTGGCACCCCACTGCTTACTTCTCTCCATGTGGATGAAGTGCCATTGAGGACTACTGATTGAGTACCGTTTGCCAGCCAGCTACAGATCCATCCATTTTACTGAAGGAATCAGAACTCGTAGATTCCCTTGAATGGAATATGGTAGGTTGTTATCAAGGACAGGCATACTGGTCATAACACCAATACAGTCTTAACTGTATCTTTCAAGTAAAAACTACAACTTGGTAATGATAGGAACCTTCATCAGGAAGCAGCCCAGACCCAACAGAATTCTATTTGGTTTCCCAATAAATTTGATTATTTATTTATGACACTTGTTATGCTATTCCATAACAGTTTCTGGCCAGCTTCTGCTTCCCCTCCATAAAAACCTCCATAAAAATTTAGTCAAAGACTATAGAACTTAAAAACATATGAAAATTCAACAAACAAATCTCAGTACACTGTATACAAGGGAAAAAAACATTTTCCCTGGAAAGACCTCTAGGATTAAGCAGGATTCTCTAGAAAGTGTTCAAAAACTGGTTGTTCCAACTTAAAAATCTCTCTCCTTTATAATTACTAGAGTTATTATTATTTTAAAGTTTCAAAAAAATGTAAAAAGAGAGATACTGAGCATAAGCACACCTCCCTATTATGCATTAAAGTAGCCGACACTGTAAGACACACTTGGGATAAAAACTGCAACGGCTTTCAATATTGCACTAACTTTTGAAATTTTAAATTTTAAAAATGCAACTGTTGAAGCAGCAGGCGGTTGTTTTTTGGAGTTTTTTTCCAGTCATACAAAAGCCCAGAGGTACGGAGGAAAGAACAGCTTCAAACGAGGTGTGTTCTGCTCATACGAGGTCAAAATCATTGAAAACAAAATTGTTTTCAAAGTGGGAACATTCTAATAATTATCCCCTTTACTTCAAAACCGAGGGCAATTCTAGAGCAGAACCTTTAGGGGGAGACATTACAATCTCATAAACTGATGGGAGAAAGCTTCTTTCAGGCAGCCTGATTCAATCCACCTTGAACAGCTGACAAGTCACTGCCAGTCCTACGACAACTGATTACCTAGCAGTTCTCATTTTGACGAATAGCAATTTCCCATTCGACCATTTTAAGACCCCAAATACAAGATTTAACAATAACTGAAGTAAGAAAATATCAAAAAATCTAGGCAAGTGTGACCCAACAACTCCTTCTACACCTACCAAATCTGGGCTGCAAAAATGCAGATGACTACCAAATGGCAGCACAGAAACAGAGCCTTCTCTATCTTTTCTATCTAATGGTTATCTGGGTTTGTAGTCCAGATCTAGCGGCTCTACCTCAATAGGGCAAATGATTCAATGAGAAAAAGTTCTTCAAGTGAACTGGCATTGGCAGATCAATAAAAATGCCTGATTGAAACCCAAATCTTATAGTAACAATGTTATCGCCCAAAGTGATATTCACTCTTACAAAGCACTTACAATCCACCCTTTCTCTCCTGTAATGTCAATGAAGGCTCTGTGTAGGAGATACAGAGAGGTGAGTTTCTTAAATCCTTTCCCTATTCACCAATTTCTCCTGCAGTCACTTTTTAATGTTTTATTCCCAAGTAAGCTCTAAACTCACAAAATTCTACGTTTATTTAGAAAATTGGGTGGCATTATTTATATGTGCCTATTCATACAACGTTCGAAGCAGCCTACAGCAACAAATTTTTAAAATGTAAGGTTTTTAAAAATGTAAGAACTGGTGAATTCCATAATGTTGTCCATCTCCACAAAACCAACCATGGCATTCTACATCCAGGGCCAAGAAAGGACATCTGTACCCAGAAGTCAGGTTTCTAAGTAGGGTCACATTCCAAATCAGGGAGGAAAGATAAATCAGATGCACTGATTGCCTTCAGCATGTTTGGATACCTCTGCAAATTTAATCCCACCGCATGTCTAAACAGCAAATGGGGGCAGACATATACAGTATAAAGACACAACCAATTTATTCCAATGGTTCCAAATTCAGAAATAATAAACAAGTTGTCTATGCCTAGACAAGTAAGATTAAAATGAGAAGTAATGTCCACTCTTCCTTGTTTTGTTTTGTTTTTTTAATGCCTGGGAGAAAAGTATCCAGGCCACACATAAGCATAAGACGACTTTATATCACTATAATCCAGCTTCCTGTTTATCCCATTGTTAGTGGCTTATTATATGACTCTAGGATACCTAGAAGCAAGACATTAAAACATGCTAAAGGAAGCACTGCTGAAAATTGCATATTTTTTCCTTAAGTTAGCTGTATTTATATTATAATTACAAATACATCAGCCCATATTATAAAATTACATTTAAAGATCACATCTAAGTATGTTTAATTAGGAGTATGCATGATTAAAATTCATGGGGTTATTTCTGGGTAAACATGATCTACAGTCACGTTTTGCATTTAAGTGGTGGCTTCAAAAATTCAAAAACTTCTAAAATGGGAAACAGTTAAGTATAGAGCTATACTCTGGGGATTATTTAATATCTTCATAAGTGACAAGAATAACAGTGGCTTCAAACTTGTTCCCTAGATCTAAACCAGAGTAAAATGGCACTATTGTCCCATGTAGCATACTTCCAATATTATTACTTTGCCATAATTGCCCAAGTAGGTAGCTGTGTTTGCTGACTTCATCCGGCCTCAAAATATTGTTAGGGTCAGATCACATTACCTAGATAGTAGGCTATCAGGAAATACCATTACTATTGGCCAGACTGGGAAGTTGAAAAACATCCCAGATGTAGGCAATGGCATATCATATTATTCTGAAGAAAACAACATGGATTAAGATCCCAGGTGTGGAGCCCAATTTGAAGGTAATTTAACTTTACTGTCATAGACAATAATGTCATAGATATCAGGCCATAAATCATCCATTGGAGCATCAGGAATTGCTGATTTTTCTATCCTTCTCTTCTGAACTTAACAGTGCCTTCTCCTTTTTAACCACCTGAATCTACCCAGGGATGAAGAGAGACAGTTACCTCTTAAACAGCAAAGCAAATAATCGCCTTTCTCTAATTTATATTGAAGTTACACTTTTCAAGAACTCAATTATCTCCAACATGTAAGATTTCAAAAAAACATTTGAGCAAGAGACAGCGAGGAACCATTTATGCGGGACACGTCTTGACTCCCATTTCACTATTCACAACGTAGGGGAGAACATTAAGCCCCTCTTCGGGCTTTGGACAATGTCATCCGACTTAATTAAGATAAGCGCATAATAAACACATTCTCAGGGTATTTGGGACAAGATCCTACCCAGGTTTGCATTTCGTACCAATATTTAATAACCTCAGTCAATACTGGCTTTGAGAACTGATGGACCATTTAAACATGGCAAAAGGATATACAGTACAGGTAGTCTTCGACTTACAGCCATTTGTTTAGTGACTTACAGTTACAAAGGCACTGAAAAAAAGTGACTTACGACTGTTTCTCACATTTATAACCATTGTTATGTGATCAAAATCCAGATGCTTGGCAACTGGCATGTATTTATGATGGTTGCGGTGTTCCAGGGTCATGTCATCACTTTTGCGACCATCCAACAAGCAAAGTCAATGGGGAAGCCAAATTCACTTAACAACCTTGTCACTAACTTAATAACTGCAGTGATTCACTTAACAACTATGGCAAGAAAGGTTGTAAAATGGGACAAAATTCATTTCACAACTGTCTTGTTTACCAATGGAAATTTGGGCTCAGTTGTGGCTGTAACATGAGAACTACCTGGATCTAAACTTGTGTGGCGGGGAGGGAAATCATAAGTTAAATTTAAGGTCTTATGAGATGCAAAGAAAAAAAAAAGAAGTATTAGGATATGACCTGAGATTTGGAGGGCATGGTTATCTAGTACAACAAAGTCAATGTTAATGTGGATTTCAAAAATAATTATATTAGATGTGTCATACTGAGAATATGAAATAGATGCAAATCCAGGTTATGCCCTAAAACACCTTTGTGACTTTCAGCAGAAGAAGCATTTTATACATGAGAAATAATAGGCAATCACAAATGCTAACTTATTATGAGATATTAGAATTTTGCCAAGAGAAATGTAAAACAAAATTAAGAGAACTGGTGGCATAGAAATATAGTTATCAATTGTTCTTTTGTTTATGTACAATTATTAGAAAGATTTAAAGTAGACAAAAAAGTTTAGTTTTAAGCAATGTAAGACTGAGTTTGAAATGGAATTGTGTACAAATTATGAACATGTAATTGCTAAAAGGTATTAATTTTTTTTGAAATTTGAAACAGAAGAACAAGTGAAAGAATATATGTAAAATGGGCTAAATTTATTATAATATACAAAACAAATACGATAAAAAGAATTGAAATCTATATTATATTATAATGTTAAAGATAATGTTTATAAGGAATGTTAAATTTACACAAGCTCAAAATTTACGAGAAAATTTTTACAAAATGTTTTATAGGTGGCACCTTGATCCACAGAAGATGTCTCGTATGTATCCAGATCTACAGCCTAAATGTTGGAGATGTGGTTGTTTGGATGCAACGTATTATCATATTTGGTGGTCATGTAAAAATATAAAGGCTTTTTGGATTAAGATTTGGTGGAATATTCAAAAAAATTTTAATAGAAGGATAAAATTTACACCACAATTGTTTTTGTTAGACATTATTGTTGATTGTGATGATAAAGAAATTATTTTAATGTTGAATTTAATTACAGCGGCAAGGCTGCTGATAGGGCAATACTGGAAGAAGGCGTTTTTGCCTACTTTAGAGGAATGGTTTCTTAAAGTTTCTTATTTATCTGAAATGGCAAAAATTTCGGCTTATTTGAAAGATCAATCGCAAGAGAAATATTTTTGGGTGTGGAAAAGATGGGTGAATTTTATATAGCACAAATATGAGATTAAAAAGTATTATCTAGCTTTTAAATAATTTATGTTTAAGGTAACGATTAGAACTATTGTTTTGTTTTGTTTTTATATATTGGAGTTAAAGTATTTAAAATTTTGTTGTTTTTTTTTTAATGTATTTATAATTGTTTGATGTTTATTTAAGTTGTAAGGTTTTTTTTTTAGTTTTTATTAACCCTGTATTCAGCTCTGGGAAGAAGGGGGGAGGATGATGGGTGGGGGGGGGTGGGAGAGGGGGATTATTTTATTGTAAAACTGAAAAAATTTTCAATAAAAAAAAGATAATGTTTATAAAATGATGTATGGTTGGTATATATCACTAGAAAAATTGTCTAAAATGTATAAAGGCACTTCAAATTTATGCTGAAAATATGAACAAGAAGGGATATTTTATCATGTTTGGTGGACATCTAAAAAAGCAAGAAAATTTTGGATTCCAATACATATATTGCTTCAGAGGATTTTAAAGATTTATATAAAATTGAAACTTTTGGAACCTAAAGGATAAAAAAATGGAAAAAGTTATGGAACTTTGATTTTGTATCTGATTACTGCAGCAGATTATTGCATGCACAAAAATGGGAAGATTCAGCATTATTTACAACTGGAAATGGTTGGTGAAGGTAATGGATGGATGAGATAGCCAAATTGAGTTCTCTGATTAGAGAAAAGACAACCATCTACATTTATTGCTGGAAACCTCTTATGGACTTTTTGTAGAAAACAGGAAAAAATGAACATGATTTTGACTACTAGACAGGATTATAGAAAGAAGAGAGACATGTTGTATCTTTAGAAAAAGAGGTAAATTTATAATTGTATTTATAACTGGTGTAAAAAAGATTTCCTGCCCTGACAAGAATGGCAGGATGCCATTTCACATCATTTAAATTGTGTTTACAATTCCAGTGTGATATATTATACAAATTGCCTTTGATTAAATAATATAAAGTTTGTACTGTGATAATTCCCATGTGTATTTATTCTTCCAGTGTTTATTTTTAATTCTTAAACCTGGGAAGTCAAAATCAGAGACACACAGGATAATCTCTAAACATACTATCTTCCACATATACCAAGAGAGAAAAAATCTTACTTTATGAAGAAAATGAAACAGACAAAATTACTATAACATGGAAGTGTTGCTTCCCAATTACTTGAAAATGAAAATTACAAAATCGTGTTCATCTTTTTCTCTTCAATGAGCTGTTTTGTCTCTCCCAAAACAGCCTGTTTATTTTACCAGCATTCTACTTCCTGGTTCATGTGTACCGGCTTGATGAGATCATCATGCTCGTGCACAGTTTCCAAGGCCAGAATCTACATTTACAATTATTCCTTAAAGAACTAGGGCTGCTTTTAACGAAACCTCTGAAATATGCTTTCTTTACTAGCAATTTACCTGGTAAAGATGAACACATTATTTTGGAAAAATAGAAGGATCAAATATCTGATATTTGGAGAGACTTGCAAAAGAGAGGGATTTTTTTTTTCTTTTTTTATCCTGTTTGTGATGTTCCCAATGCTCAGTGTAATCATATATTTCCGTCAAGGCAACTGCTGGTAAAGACAACTATCAGAATGGAATGAGTCCTTGGGACAAGTCCAAAATATGATCCAAACCAGCAAGTCTGGTTAAAAGCCAGTTTAGTAGCTGTCACTCACTTGTCTTTCCTACCCAAACATTTTTCCATCCAAGCGCAATCTATGATTTTAAGTGCACTTACAATCATATTCCTAAAGCCATAAGCTACTGAACCACAGAAAAATAAGAAAGAATCATTTGAATTATGTTACATCAACTAAATCCTCTCTGCATCTACCAACATTTAAAGTTTTGTTTAAAATTGTGCAATGTTTACTCATTTCTCAACATTTCATCTCAGTGTGGCAAGGGAATGAGAAACTTAGTGTTTAAATTAAATCAATGTTTTCACTCTATATCTTCCATAGAAAAGCTCTAGAGCATGATGAAAAGGCTTAAAAAGAAATCAAAATATTTTTTAAAAAACAGTGAGAATTACAAATGATGAAGATATACAATAGGGTGGGATTAGGCATATCATCAAATTAAACTATATACACTTATCTAAAGTCAGATCAACTGAACTAAAAATAATTTATATATCCAAGTAAGCATGCAAAAATAACTTAAATAGATACCTGAATTAAAGTTTTAGATTGACAGTGAAGATGGGATGTTAATTTGTTTCATAATTAAAGTTGCTAGGTTTCTTTCTGGGAAAATCGTATTCCTCTACCAGATTTATGACTACCAGAATTTCAGGTACAAATGTTTTATCAGGATGTAAATAAGATAACAATTTACATTTTAAAATATTCTGTATTACTGCGTGTTATGTTGCTATATTATGAAATGCCCAGGAACCTACTACACAGAATGCAAACTATCTCTTACATACATTAATGACATTATAATAGTATCCTACAAAAATACAAAACTGTTTGTAAATGAAGATTGGGGAATCACACAAGCTAATAAGACCAAAACTGAAAACCAGAGGTCCTAATTTGTATATCATTTCTTTAGTTCTTCCACAGATGGTCTACTGTAAAAATAAGCTCAAGGTTGGTAAACCGTGGGGCTTTTGCTTGCTTGCTTGCTTTGCTACTAAGAAAAGTTCTCATCCCAGCGCTTGATCCATTGCCCCCGCATCCAAGTATCTTCTGATCTTTAAAGCAGCCAGGCCCAAGATGTGAATCCGCAGCACTGAGGAAAAGTGACAGCCAACTATTTCTGCTCCCCCTATCACCTGATAGTCCCAGCTGGGCTATTGTTTATATCCAGACAAACGGACTCCAACCCCTCTCGCCTCTTCCTCCAACAGCTACGAACACTCAAGTTTTCCTCTCCACAAACACCCCCCCCGGTCCCCACCTGATATCCCACCCATCCCGGGAACCCACAAGACCATCTGCTCATAGGACTATCCTCCCCTCGGATCCCTAGGGGACGCTCTCCCCCATTCCGCCCCCCGCCTGTCTGTCACCTTCCCTGCCCACAACCTCGCCCCAAGGATCGGGGACAGGAGGCAGTTCCCGCCAGCCCCATTTCCCTTCCGCTCAGCAGCGACCCGTCGCCCATTTGACACCTAAACACCCCCCCCCCAAGCCACCCAGATCCTCCCCAGATCAACTTGGGACCTGGTCCTTCAGGCTTCGCCTTCTCCTTCCCCGGCTGCAGCCCCCGGGATCGCCCCCCGCCTGCCCCTCCGACTCACCCCCCCCCCTCCACACACACACATACATACAGCGATGGGCAGCGGAGCCGTTTCGGCGAGCAAGTGGTAGCTCCCAGCTCAGTCGCGGGCTGAGGAGGCTGTGCGCGGGGACGCGCCCGATGAGGCGGCCGCCAAGCGCGTCCCCGCCCACCGCGCCGTACCCGTGCCCTAACGGGAGCGCGCCACGAGCGGCTGAGCCGCACGGGAGGCGGCCGGGAACCTATTGTGGCGCTGGCAGCGGCTTTGCCGAGTTGGGTTTCGCTGGCGGGAGAGCGGGAAAGGGCAACATAGATGGAGCTCAATTAGAGCCCTTGGTGGAGCAGGCCTCCTCCTGCCTGTCTGCCTGCTACGTGGACGAGGGCGACGAGCACGTGGCTGCGGGCTGGAGCTGTTGGCCAGCTACCACCCCCCCCCCCGCTCAGCCGGGTTTACAGCTTTTTTTTCCGTGACTTAGCTCAAGCTTTCCTCTGTACTTTCGGGGTGTGGGGAGAGAAACCTTATTTAGTGCCTGTTTTAAGGCTGTGTCCGGATGCAGCGTCAACTCCATTTTTCTGTGGGTTGAGCAGGCAGCAGTTCAAAAGGTTCTTCTTTCACTGTCACTCTCTTGGGAAAAGTTAACAACAGTGGGTTACCATGTTGGCCATGCCACATGCTAGAAAAAGGGATTTTAGGTGTAGTAGCAGAAGGTGGCTGTGGGACTAGCGACCTGGGCTTCCAAATACCAGGCAACAATTATGTTTTCTGCCATCTAAGTAGCCCTTTGGATTTTTGCTGCTCAGACTTGATAAGCCTGCTTGTAGGGTAGCATTTTAAGATTGGGAAGGAAGTAGTAATGAGAAGATTCCTCCCAGAGAAGGGAAAGAGCCATTGTCCTGCACCAAAGAAATGTTGCTGTTAAGGACGGTATAAAATGCTTCTTTAACTGTTTTGTGCATCTGAAACACAGTCCAGTTTTATACATGTTTGCTTCTTGATTTTCATTAGGGGGATTACCCATGTACAAGATTTTTTTTTTTGGCAAAGTAAATTTGTTGTACTAATCATTATAATCTTACATGGTGAACAACCCAAGATGTCTTATAACATAAAAATATATAAAATACAGTAAAATCAAACCATTTAAAATCAGTTTAACTGTTGAACAGTATTATTAAAATATTGTTTTACTTAATGGATTTAACAACTTTTATGTTAACAATGTTCACCCTCACAGGATGACTTCTGATTACCAAAATCAAGTAAGAATTTTCTAAGGTGTTAGTTGGAGAATCTCATATTTTCTGTGTGTGGTCATTTAAAAAAAATCAATACTCTTACAAGGCAATGTTTCTATATCTGAAGTACGTTGAGATGTGTACTTCAACTCTCAGAATTCAGTCAGGGTTCTCATTCTCTCTCTCTCTCTCTCTCTCTCTCACACACACACACACACACACACACACACACACTGCTTACAAAGGTTGGAAAACCCCAAAAAGTTTCAGATGATGCTGAAGAATCAGAGATCAGTTATCCTATGAAACAGAAGTACTTTCTATAGCAAATTAGAATTTATTGGAGAGAAGTATGTAGCATTATTTGTTCCAAACTTAGGAGATATTTTAAGATCCCACCATCACGTTTTTCCCCCACCCAAAGGCTTGAAAGGCTTCAGGTGTCTGGACCTTCTGGTGTCAGGAGCCTTCCATCATTGTCTTGGATGGGGTGGCACTGCCCCAAGCAGACCCAATGCACAATCTTGGCATCCTCCTGGACTCGTGGCTCCTGATTGAAGAGCAGGTGACAACCATAATTAGGAGGGCATTTGCAGACCTTAGGGTTGTGCTCCAGTTGCGCCCAGGAGGCCCCACTCACAGTCACTCATGACCTTATGACCTCCTGTTTGGAACACTGCAGTGTGCTCTACATGGGGCTTTCCTTGAAGAATATTTGGAAGCTTCAACCAATTCAGAATTCATTGGTTCAGCTGCAGGGATCATAAAAAGGGCCTGTTACTCACTCATGTAACATTATGACTTTGTGAACTTCATTGGTTACCACTGTGCTTCTGGGTGCAATTCAAGATGCTAGTTGTCACCTTTAAAGCCCTTCAGTATTTGGGACAGGTTACTTGATGAAGGACCTGTTTGTTTCCACTTGTCCGATCCAGTTGGGCAGGATGGGCATGCTCTGGGTCCTATTGGCTAAGAGTGCCAGTTGGGGAGGCCCAAAAGCCATGCCTTTTCTGTCCTATAGAACAGGGCTTTTCAACCAGTGGTACTCATACCACTTGTGGTACTTTGCCACATGGCAGGTGGTACACGATTGCTAGCCAAGTGTAGCAAGGGAGGGGAATGAGCTGAAGCGAGCCAAGCCTGAGGGAGAGGCAGCTGCAGCTGCAGGACTGTCTGGGCTCAGCAGAAGCCCCGAGAGCCAGCAGGGCTCCAGCTGATTGGCACTTCGGGAAGCAGCTGGGAGCTGGAGGTGAACTGAAGAAAAGGGGGGGGGAGAGGAGAGGCTATAAAAGAACGTGGTTTGGGTGGGGGAAGGGGAAAAAAGGCACAGGAAAGGTTTAATCCCTTTAAACAAATGTAATTAGTTTTACCCTCCTTAATTGAGTCTGTCTGTGGCTTTTAGAAAGTTTTCTTTGAAGGTAAACAGGCTTAATTTAAAGCTAAAGCTTTTAGTCTAGAATTGCAACATTGTGATACGTGACAGGCCTGAGGCAGCTTAAAGAGAGAGAAAAAATGGAGTTTGTGTTTTATTTTCTTGCTTTGCACTTGATTCCTCTGGCTTTAAGGGTACAGGGAAGGACTTGGGGGGTGCATTCTTAATACACTGTGGAAGAGCTCAGAAGGGCAAACCAGCTAGCTCAGGAGTCTACAAACTTAATCACATTAAGACATGTGGACTTCAACTCCCAGAATTCCTCAACCAGACATGAGGGCTGAGGAATTCTGGGAGTTGGAAGTCCACAAGTCTTAAAAGTGCCAAGTTTGAAGACCCCTGAACTAGCTGGTAGTGGTGCGTATTCATAAACATGGATAAATTCATCATATATTTGTCAGTGCAAAGGGAAAGTGATTCAACAAAGGAACAGTCACCGAAGAAATTAAATGGTTCTTTTTTTCTACAGTTTGTAATATTTTATTAGATTATAGAATAAAATACAAAAATACAAAAGCAAATAGTAGGACACAGTAGGGAGGAAAAAGGGGAAAATGAGAGGGAGAAGGGGAAAAGAACATACTTCCTCTGTTGCAGTAGAAGGAAGCATTAACATTGAACCTCAATTTTTTACTTTTCCATATTATAACAACAAATGAATCTAATCAGTAAAACCCAAAATCCCCCTCCATTTTTTTTTTTAGCCATCAAGTTTTTACACCTTGCTAAGTACTGGTGGTACTCAAATATTGTCATGTCCTAAAAGTGGTACAATCTGTGAAAAGGTTGAAAAGCCCTGCTATAGAGCATTTTCCTGCCAGAGACGAGGATGGCTCTGACCCTGTTGGCCTTTGGTGAGGCCCTAAAGGCCTGGTTCTGTGCATAGGTCTGGAGCCCTGATTGTGTGAAAGGACCCATCTCCTGGCTGTGTTAACAACTGTTGAGCATGATACCTTCCTTAATTCCTGTGTATTTTAATTTTTGTATTTGTGATAGGAACAGTTTTTAAGTTATTTTAACATTGCTGTCCTGTGTCACTTGTTGAGATGGGTAGCTATACAAATTGATTAAATAAATAATTTAATGTATGTTAATAACAATAATAATAATAATTAATTAATAAAGTTGGAAGGGACTTTGGAGGTCATCTAGTCCAACCCCCTGCTCAGGCAGGAAACCATATACCATTTCGGACAAATGGCTGTCTAGTCTCTTCTTAAAAACTTCCAGTGTTGGAGCATTAACTGCTTCTGGAGGCAGGTTGTTCCGCTGGTTAATTGTTCCACTGGTTAATTGTTATCACTTGTTATCATTGCTGGGGTTATTTTTTTTCAGTAGCGATGGTGTGAGAGTGTTGCCATATTCTGGCTCCCATTCACTTAGAAAACAAAGTAATTACGAAGAGTTAAAACTTTAACTACAATATCATATGAACAGAGACACAAAGATATTATGAGCTGTTTTTTAAAGAAATATAAACTTTAATCCTCCAAGGTGAATGACAGATTATACATTTTGTATATCATTCATACGATAGTCTCTTCAAAGTTGCACTTGATTAAGACTCTACTCTCTGTTGACTACACTAAGAAGTCAAAAATTGTATTGAAAGAAGTACAGCAAGACATTTCCATACTGTTGCCATAGAAATTATCTTACTAAATAAACACATCCTGTTTCAAAAGCTAAAATAAAAATGGTACCAAACATTTTCATTTGTTCAGGAAAAATGAATGGCTTAGCTTGGCTTCTAAAATTGTAGAGATGCTTAATGAGATGGTGGCATCTAAACTGAATAAATAAAATTATCTCCCAAGAGAGAACCTAAGATATGATCTTAATCAGGGTTTTTTTTTTTTTGTCATAGAATGTTCCGGCACCTTTTTTCGACGGATTTTCCAGGGTCGTGTTCTTTTCCTATTGTTTCCCTTCCTATCCTTGTTTGCTTTTTAAAATGCCCTGCTGGGGGTACGGTGTGAGTGGGGTCCCCTCCGGCGCTATCTGCCTCCTCTAGGAGGAGCCATGAGGCGCCGGAGCACCACAGCCAGAGAGTGGCTTGATTGGCTGGATTGGACCATGTGGTGTGGAAGCCGATAGTGGCGGTGGGGGACACATAAACATGGAGGCCGTCTTTCACAAGAGGGTGAATGAGCCTTTTGGCTTCCCTTACAGAAGGTGGGATGTGAGGTTAAAAAGAGGCAAAGTGAGAGGAAAGAAAGGCAGTTGGCATGGAAGCTTGTCCAACAGCGAAACTACTGTTTCGGTTCCTTGGGTAGTTCAAAGGCTGGGATGTCTACGAAAATGTCTTTTTAGTCTTTTATACTTTATATTCAAACTGCAGAGGGGAAGAATAGAATAAAGCCAATGTCTGGTGATTTGAAGATTTTATTATTACCAATATATTAATTATGTATTGGTCAGATATAAAGGTAGACTTACAGTATGAGGTTTAATCAGATCTATTTATTAAATTGGGTTTAACTTAAAGGTAAATTAAAAGTAATCTGTTCACTGACAAAGTTTCAACTTTAACTTGTTTCAAGTCAATATCCATATTAAACTCCAAATGTAAATTTTTCTACCTTGTTTGACAACTTCTTAAAAATAATTCAATTTTTTTTACAAGCAACCACATTTTGTTTTATTGGGCCAATTTTATTCCACATAGAAAGCTGACATTTCCACTCATTAAACTAAATGGGTATGCCAGTGGTAAATGTCCCAAAAGATTAATAAAATACCTTCTTGTAAATTAAAGCCACACAGTGCATGGTAACATTAATAGTAATAACTTACCTTAAACAAAATCCTAGTCTTTTAGATACACTAAAAATCGAAGGGGTTTTTTTTCAACTACAAAGGTAAACCTTGTAGGGTAGGCAAGGCAGGTTGTATGACGTGTGTCAGTTCCAGCACTGATCTTAATAAAGACTATGGATTATGAGCTCTGCCCAGAACCTCTTTCCAAAGTGTGAAATCCTATTTTGACTTATGGTTTATTCAACTCAGACAAGCATGTAAAATAGGATGGTTTCTCTCTTCTAGAGTGAAAGAAATGGAGGGCATGACATTGACTCTCATCACACCTTTTTCCCAAACATCAAAATCATGATTTCATTCATTGTCTAAATTAAGCAATAGAATTGTAGGAAAAGGAATTATGAAGGAAGGCTTATGATGGAAAGAAACCCAGAAATTGGAAAAATACCAAATGTAAGAAAGGGCTGACCTCTAGTGGCTAAAGGTATCAATAACAACTAGAAAGCAATATGAAGAATGCAGAACATTTCTGGAATACTTGGATACTGAAATACCTTTCCAATATCTTTCCAACCACTTTACCATAGTGCCTTTATTTTCTTTTGTGTAATGAAGCCACATGTTCTGTCTATGTGTATGCATTTCTGCTCTCCCCTCGTGTTTGTGTATTTTTGTGTAAATTGCAAATTGCATGCATTTTGGATCCCTTGACTAGAAAACAGGCTTAAAAAGGAACCATCGTAACTGCAATCCAGTGACCTCTCCTTTAAGGATGTGTTGGATTTTTTTTCTGAAACAATTTTTTTCCTGGCTTGATCCAGCCAATTTTATATCCTGATTTTTCTTTTATTGGTTCCTTCCTTCCTTCCTTCCTTTCCTTTCCTTTCCTTTCCTTTCCTTTCTCTTTCTTTCTTTCTTTCTTTCTTTTTCTTTCTTGCCTGTATTATTTTTATGAATTGCTCAAGACACAAACATATCCAACATACCTTCTTCCTCCTCCTATTTTCCCCACAACAACTCTGTGAGGTAGGTTGGACTGAGAGTGAGAGAGTGAGAGAGCGAGACCAAGATTACCCAGCTGGCATTCAGGGGTAGGGAATGGCTAGGGAGCTCATGGTCTTCTGCTTTCTAGTCTGGTGCCTTAACCATTTGATCCAGTACTGTCCTATTTTCAGAGAGTTATCTTCTCTGAATCCCGAGTCCCTTACATCATTTGTTCCCAGCATTCTGCTGAGCTAGGAAGAATAAAAAATAAACTGATGAGTAAAAAAAGATGTATTTGTCAGCAGCTTTGTTTTGGATTCTATTAGGAAAAAAAGTAGCTCGTACATAATATTTTATATTCTCAATTGTTCATCAAACTAAGCTTGCAGTCCTTTTGGAATAAGCTTTCTTAGATTAAGGAAATGCAATGTGAGCATGACTGAACCAGTCGGGAAAACAAATTATGAAAAATGCTGCCAAATAATATATTTAAGATGTATTTCAGTTTATTTTTCAGTAGATGCACACTTGTAAATCACACTATTCATTTTGCACTAGTGCTCTTAAAGAGTAGCACTGTTGGCCTATCTGCAATCCCAGAATTAAGCAGTTTAGTATTGGCTTAACACATATGAACATAATCTTTAAGGTTTACAACAGTCCACAGTTAAATCATAATATATCATAATTTATTCCACATTTAGAAAACATAATTCAGTAAAACAAAAGATTCCAGACGTCAAATTGCAAGTCCCTTAAATGCCACTAAAGCATTTTATCAATTTATAGCCATTTAGCTGAAAAGCCTGGTCATCTTTCCATAGCCATGCAGCAAAGGACAGCTGAAGTAGGCACTTTCTGATCTTAAATTGTATGCAGACAACCATCAGATTTATATAATGTTCAGAATTATTTCTTGGGTTTGCTTGTTTGTTCCTCCACTTGATTCCCTTTTGAGTCATGTCTTTTAAGTGGCAGCCTACAGTAGGAACTTCTTTTTTCATTGATTATATATAAGTAGCTTAGCTGGCACATTTTTAATTATTTATCATGAACTATATTATGTATAATTGATTACCATGAGCAAAGGCCAGATTTCCCATTCATTTGAGTCTCTGGAGCAGTTGGAGAAATAGACAGTTCACCACAAGAGGGCCCCATATCTCACTCCTCTTTCTATTATCAAAGAATAGGGCTTGAAGCTGAGATAGATGATTTGCAAACTAGCAGCTTCTACTCGTTTTTATGAATGGATGCTGTCTCAAATGACATCATAGCCTCTCCACTCCACTTCCACTTTGGAGTCTCTGCCGTTCACAGGTGTTTGGGTGCTCTTACAGTAAGTGCTGCTGGTTTCAGACAGAATAGAGGCTACTATGAAGACAGCTTCACATTCTACGCTTGAACAGCACTGACTATGCGAATCATCAGGACAGGTGAGTTCTGCTGTATTTCTTTTAATGGGATTCTATTAGAAAGAATGCTGGGCTAGTTCTCTGTGTTAAGCATTCCTCTTTATTTGTCACTATATGAACTGGTTTGTAGAATTGATAGATTAGCTTAGATGCCATACCAATGTATATGAACATTCACTACTAGAATGCACAATCTTTCCATTTCAAGGAGATTGAGGTGCACTTTTATATTTCATGGCAACACCTTCTTACACTAAAGAGAGCAAGCAGTGTAAAACAATTATAGAAGTATGGAAGATCATGGACTCCCTGTTATAATTTCAGAGTATTTCAGAGTATCAGGAAGCATGTTTCAGAGTATTTCAGAGTATCAGGAAGCATGTTTTCAACTAGCAATTGGGTTAAAATCTCTTTTATGCTTGTCTAATTAATATTCATAGAACTGGGAGATTGGTAATGCAATCTTAGGCAGGTTAATTCACAAGAAAAGGCTCAGTGAGATTTTATATCAAATGCATTTAGGAAGAGAGCCTAAAACTTCAGTCCAATGAGGATTTACTCATAAGAAAGTTCAGCTGTGAATGTAAAGATATATATGTGTGTAAGAATTCACTTACAGTCACAAATTATTACTTTTGTCTTAGTTATCAGAGGTCTTAAGTATTCTGTTTCTCAAATTCTGAAAACTCAATCTTTCAACCTAGTTAGACCTAGTCTCAGTATGGAAACTGAACAGCAAATAACAATCAATGCTTTGATATGATACAATATTAAATAGAAATTTGGGACATGCACATATAACCTGCACATAATTGATAGATTGCACATTAAATAGGCATATTTAAAGGAGATGTAACATTAATTATTGTACCCAAATTTCCCTTAAGCGCTAAGAAATATTCTGATTCTGTGGAGATAACATTTCCCACACGTACAATATATCACACAGCAGGGCAAACATAATAATTTACAGTCAGGCTACTAAAGCAGCCGAAACATCTACAAATATTGCAAATCAGCAGATGTATAAAAAGGGATGAATTAAAAATTCAGTAGTTCTTTTTTATTATTTTCCTTTTTGTCTTTTTTTGGTAATTATTAATTTTGCTGTGTGTATTTCCCCCCCCCCTTTCAATAAGTATTGTACACACACACACACACAAACAAACAGGCACATTTTTTTCTTTCTTTTCAATAGTCTAAGCTACTTAAATAATGGAATGTTAGTGTTTAAACATCAACGTAATTGAAATCAGACAATGTACTAAGATTTATAACAACTAATTAAAGGGAAAAACATTTAATAGTCCCCTTTTCTTGCTCAAGTTACAAGCCCCTTTGTGGTATGCATCTATGTTTGCATAGCTAAGCTGTATAATGAGGAAAGGGGAGGTGTGGGTATCTCCAGAACAGTCAAGGGCACAGACCACTTTGGGTCTATTATACTTCTCCAATTGCACTCCTGAACAGAGAGGTACGAGGGTGGAAACATTCACTATTTGCAGTTTCCAAACTTAGCCCTGGAAACACTTGATAATATACATAGGACAAGTATACAGTAACTCTCAGTAAGAGAAAGTGGCTGTTCACACATCAACCTAATCATGGTTTATTTGTTGAATAAACCACAGTGGGAAGATTGTTATAATGCAAAGCCATGAATTGTAACTTATAAATCATATTGATTTGATCCACATTTTTTGCAAAACCAAAACTAATCAAACTGCACCATATCTTAGTGTAATCGCTGAAGCCAGCCAGTGTTTCTAAGTGTAAACTGGCCTGTGTGGTTCTGTATTCTGAAAGTTCTGGTTCCAACAGAAGCAAGAATGACAAAGTGAATATGAGAAAGCCATGTTAGGAAGCAGTGAAAGAGACCAGTGCAGTCCTAAACTACATTAACAAAAGCATGACAGGTAGTCCTTGAGTTACGACTGATCGCTTAGCGACCATTAGAAGTTACAACAGACCCCCCAAATGGAGCTTATGATCCAGATTCAAAGTTCTAACATCTGGATTTATGGCTGTTCACAGGATTCCACAGTCACATGAGCAAAACACACCCCATAGAGCACAATGGGTTCACTTAACAACTGCAGTGTACACTTAATGGCAACGGCATTCACTTTGTGACTGCTGTGTTTGCCATAGCAAAACAGGTTGTAAAATTGAGCATGGTCACATGGTGACCCATTTTACACCCGTCACAACTTATGACTGAAATTGTAGCTTCTATTATGGTCGTAAGGCAAAGATTAACTGTACTTCCAAGCAAGTGTTTCCTTTATAATTCTGCATTGGTAAGGTCTAATTAGAGTACTCCGTCCAAGTTTAGGGCACACACTTTAAATAGGACACGGGAAAGCTGGAGCGGTTTCAGAAGAGTTACCATGGAAATAAGAGATCCGGAAACTGTCCTATGTGCAGAATAGTTAAAGAAAGGGACATGTTTTTACTTGCAAAAGAGAAGACAAAGCAGAGATGTGGCAGGAGTCTACAGATACCTAAAAAGCTTTCAGGTGAAAGAAGAACGAAGCCTGTTCTCTGTTTCAAAACAAAAGAAAAACCTATGAGATCCTGGCTGAAAATTAAGAAGACCTTTCTCTTGTTAAGTGGTGCTTAGAACCATGGTGGACTCCTCTTTACAGAAGGTTTTCCAAGGAATTTAGATGGTTGTGTTGGGAATGATTACCTGGGAGTTGGGCTAGATGACTGGTGAGATCCACTCCCAACCCATGCAATTTATGTTACTACCTGTACATTTGGAAATTGTCAAATTGGTAGAGGCAGGTGCAAGCCATCTCCCAAAGTCCTTGTGAAACAAAAGATTATTTTTAGCTTTAGTAACTGCGGTCATTTCGTTTAGAAGAAGAAAAATATATACAAGAATAAAAAACAGTATACCCACCTTCCTCTCTAGCCCATTTCTTTCAAGACATTCTAATAGAACAGTGGTTCTCAACCTGTGGGTCGGGACCCCATTTGGGGTCGAACGACCATTTCACGGGGGTCGCCAAACAAGGCTGTCCGCCATTTTTTCCCCCTTTTCTTTGGCCACACCCCTGGCACCTGGTGATGTATAAGTGGTTGGGGGTCACCACAACATGGGGAACTGTATTATGGGGTCGCGGCATTAGAAAGGTTGTGAACCACTGTATTAGAAGAAGGCCAAAATTACAATATAGTCTCTGATCAGTTTGTCATATGATACAATGGGAAACGCCTGGCTAAGTCTATTTTTATTGCTGTCTCCACTAATGCCTTTCTTTACAGTCCTGCTTTTAATGATGCGGTTAAGACCATCTATATAAAGAGGCTTAGGAATCCTGCTGCTCGTACCAATCCCAATTTCATGAATAATTAAAGTGATTCTGTCAGGGTGCATAACTTTCTTTTAATATTTTGGTTTATCCATTGGCTACAGACTTGTTCCTTCTAAGTTAATGTCTTCTCAACATTTACTAAATTCCTTTTGGATTAAACATATTGCTGTAAAGATTTAATCAGCAAATCAAACCTGTTCAGTTATATAATGAAGGCAGTGCTGATATCAGTGCAATTATCAGTGCTATATAGCCCAAGATATAGTCTGCTATATCTTGGGCCCTGAGCTTGGAAATCTGAATAAAGGGAACACCTATCATTCCACTAAATGGCTGGGCTTACACACTGCACTAAAGCATAGCTATATGTTGGTGAATAAGCCACAACTGGCTGAGTTTATGCAAAATCTGAGACTGTAACCCAGTTTTCTAATGGCTCTCAGTCAAATCAGCACCAGAGGTATTCTCTAAATTAGGCAATAACAGGTTCCAGCTACAATTTATTACATTATCCCTTCAGAAAATGTATTATTATGTTACCTTTTCAGAAAGTATTAATGTATTATTTCAACCCTTCAGAGTCATTAATAATCCAAATGTAATAAAGTGGGGGTTTTTTGGTCCTGGTTGAGATCTGGAGATTTCAAGAGAAATATCCTGATATCTCTTTGGAGCTGGAATAGTGAGAGCTCTGTTCCCTGCTATTCCTTATTGTAGAAAGAAGAAGTGCTGTTGATTTTAAAAGTGTATTAACTTTAATGATTGGGTCCCTTTCAGAAGCAGCATCAGTTTTTTCAGGCTCACCCAAATTACTGATGCTGTAGGACAGTGATGGCGAACTTTTTAGAGACCGGGTGCCCAAAAATCAGCCCTGCCCCTGCCTCCCCCACTCCACCACCCCTGCCCCGCCCTACCCCGCCTGCCCGCAGGGCCACTCACTGCCTCCACAGCCTGCCGCAGATCACCCAGGTGGCCCAGCAGCACCATGGAGGGGCATGCCCTCCGCCCTTGCCTCACAGCATCAACTGCGCATGATGGGGCACGAGGGTGGAGTCCTGTCCCTGCTGCCTGGCTGCCATGTCCTTGGCTGCGCTCCTCCGCACGGGCTGCACTTGGGGGTGACTCTCCTCGGGGGGGCTGCTGGTGAGGAGGGGGCCGCAGGGTGAGGAGGGGCTGGGGCAATGGCATGCGTGCCCACAGAGAGGGCTCTGAGTGCCGCCTCTGGCATGCATGCCATAGGTTCGCCACCACTGCTGTAGGATCTGAAACCTATCTGTTTTTCACTGACACTGGGACTTTATTCTTTAATGAGTAAACAACAACAACAATAATAATAATGTCAGAAGGGACCTTGGAGGTCATCTAGTCCAACCCCTTGCTCAGGCAGGAAACCCTACACCAGTGGTGGCGAACCTATGGCACAGGTGCCAGAGGTGGCACTCGGAGCCCTCTCTGTGGGCATGCGCGCCATCGCCCCAGTCCTAGGCCTTCAGCTGGGTTTTATAAACCTTTTCGGTTTAGGCCTCCGCTGCCGTGTACAAAAAAAATAAAAGTTTCAATCAGTCAATTTCAACTTCTTGCAGGAAAAAAAAGATCTTGCAAAGTTGGAATTGATTGTTTGAACTTTTTAGTCCCACCCAGTCTGCCGTTACCACCACAGCCACGCCCACCCAATGGGCCACACCCACCTGGCACTCGACGATGCATAAGTGGGTTTTGGGTTGCAGTTTGGGCACTTAGTCTCTAAAAGGTTCGCCATCACTGCCCTACACCATTTCAAACAGATGGCTGTTCAGTCTCTTCTTAAAAACTTCCAGTATTGGAGCATTCACAGCTTCTGGAGGCAGGCTGTTCCACTGGTTAATTGTTTTAACTGTCAGGAAATTTCTCCTTAGTTCTAGGTCAGGGGTCTGCAAGTCTTAAAGTTGTCAAGGTTGAAGACCCCTGTTCTAGGTTCTCCTTAATTCTAGGCTCATTAGAGGATAAAGTTGGCTATGGGGTCAAATAGTGCTGGTACTCAGGTAAGTAGAGCTCCATTTGAATTCACTCACAGATAAAGGGCTAAGTCTGAAAACAAGCTCAGTTTCTTTCCGTTCTCTGGGTTAAATTCTTTGCCCACTGACCACAGGGACTGTTTCAACATTGCTGCATAGGAACTCTAGTTGCAAGAAAGGCAGAATAACCTGTAGTTTTTGCCACTCTCTGAACAGAAGTGTTTCTCTGGTTCTCCAAGTACTTGCAGAAGCCTGGCCTTTGGGGGGGGGGTATCCCCGTGGCCAGAAACTACCTATCATTAATTCTACACAACACTGTAACTACCAACTGGGACATTTTTCATTGATCAAAAGATAACACCTGTTCATTTGTCTTGACCACAATTCAAGTGTTCAGCAGACGGCAGAATCCCTTCTTAATGTTTTCCCCCAAGCACCTGGCTCTCTCTGCCTCTCCCTTTCTGGTGACATATTCTTGGTGATGGTTTCCAGAAAGAGAATTTATTGATAAACTTGGCACCTGGATTCTTTCTGCTGTCTCTTTCTTCTAAACACAGACCTCTAGGGGATTATAGGGAGGAACCTTTGAGGTAAGCAGTCTATGACAAAGGAAGGAAAGGAAAGGAAAGGAAAGGGCAAGGAGAGGAGATCCAATGTCAGGGACATCTGTCCTAAAAAAAAACTCTCAATGGACTTTTGGAGGTAGACATAAAGAATGGCAAAGAAAAACTCAGACACGTCCATATAAAAAGCACAAGAGCAGCGCAAACTGATGTGTTTTCTCCTAAGTATACTAATTGTGTTCAGGTAATACTGTAACATAAAATGAAGCCAATTGGTTTGTTGTGAGAACACAGCCAGCAAGTTTACTGATTGTGCAAAGTTAGAAAATTGAGTTCATTAACAAAATCCAGGTTACAGTCATACTGTAGGTAAAAGTGTTGCATGAACGCAGAACCCTAATAAATTGATTAATTGCTATCTTAATTTTTGTTCTTTATATAATTGTTCATGATTTTTTCCCCTTTTTATTATTAAAGAGAGTAAAAAATGTTTCACTTACTGCCCAAAGAAAAAGTATCTATTCAATGAACAGCAGGGGTGAGGCACACTCTGTAGAGGGTGAATATTTCAGAAAATAAGCAGCAAGGACCAATGGGAGCTTGAGCAAAGCAGCTTCCCTGACCCAGTTCCATGGCGACCTGAAATGATATTCTTCCTTCTCACAGTATTTGCCTCAGAAGTCAAGGAAGCAAGCAGAATTTCAGCTGGCACTTCATGGCTTTGTAAGCGTTGGAGACCGATAGAAGAATTTAGCTCACAGGTTTGCAGGTCTAAGAACCGTTTTGGGCTTTGACCTTTCTCTTGAAAAGTCTTTGTGCATCAAGTTAAACTTAGTTACCTCAGTTACAATTAGTTGAATAAATCCTTTTTATTAGTCTGAATTCATAGCACACTCAAAGCCCAAGGCGTAATGTCTTTTTCTATCTCTGTCCATTATTTCATTCTCAACAAAGGTGTCTGATTCATTAATATCAAACAAAAAGAGTTTGATACTGCTCTGGGCCTTTTCTTACATTGATTTGTCTACAAACTGATTTCGTGTGTCCTGAGGATACAGTTGATTGATTCACATGTTATGTTGAGTCATAGAATATAATTCACAAACCACAAGAGCCAGGCAGAACTAAACAAACTACACTATGTTTTCTCAGTTTACCATAACTTACAAAGGGCAGTGACTACACTGGAACCAAACAACCAACCAAGCTACATCTTAGCTTCTGTTGTGTTATTTAGTATTCACAGTAAAACATAAGGTAATTTGCTTTGATTTAGCATGTTGTGGGAATGTCATCAGTTAATCAACTGCACTTTAATTAACCTGTTGTGCAAACATAGCCATTATGGATTTCAAGGATATATGAACCAAATAGAGTATTCATTGAAAAGAAACAAACTAGGTACTATATTGTGGTGGACTATCCATAAAAATAGATATTTCACTCCTAGCAGAGTCCCCTAACTTTCTAATAAATACATAAGGAAGAATAGAAGCCTGCACACAACTTTATGTCAAATTTTGCATGAAGGTCTGGCCTTAAGACCACAAGAACTCCTGAGTCAAAGGCAAGCAAGAGGGATTCAGCTCTTACACCACCAATGGGCTCTGACCCAAGCCCGGAGTTTGTAACAACTGAGAAAATGGCTCTTGTAACAACAAGAAGTTGCAAAACACTCTTGCACAATGGCTAGACTCAGACTTGGTTTTCTCTGTGAGGTGAACAAGAGTCCACCCTAGGGAGCTTTCTGACATCTGACTTCACCCAGTTTTCCTCCCACTGGCTTCATAGGAGGCAGGTCTAAGAACCTTGTCCCCAAAATGTAACTCAAAACTTTGGCCCGCAGATTTTGAGATCTTTCAGAGACAGTCAAGAGGGGCATTGAAGAATGATGCCTCCCTGGGGAGGGCAAAGGGCAGATGGGAGAAGCCTGGGCCCAGTAACAGGACACTGCTTCTAAGAGTATGGAAGAGAGCAGACTGGCCCAGAAAGGGCACCTCCAAACCCAGGCCATTGTTTAGAGCAGTTCCAGATGAAAATATTTGACAAGAAACAGATAACAGAAAGATACCCTCCCTTCCTCCCTCCATCGCTCATTAAAATGCTTTCCCTAGACCTTGACAAGCCCTCCCACACCCACCTCTGCTATGCCAATTACTAGCCCAGCAGGAAGAAAAGGGGGAGAACAGATAAGGGGAGGGCTTCTGATTAAAAGAAAATAAAGTCCAGCTTTCATGTTTCCAAGCCTGGAATGAGTGGGCTCAGAATGGGTCAGAAAAGAAATGGCAATGCTTCTGCAGATTGGCCACTTGGCTCAAAGACACTAATCATCTCCATGCCCTAAAAGGCTGGGGATTATATCTCCCCAGACATTACCTTGTGCTTGTTTGATTTTCAGAGGTCTTCCAAAATGCCTTTGGAAGGCATTGGCTCTGTCTCCACTCAGGATTAACAAAGTTAGTGGCAGAATTCCTAAAAGAAGGGCAGGAGCACAAGGAGCTTTCCCTTCTCCACCACCTGCTCCACTTTTCCCCTCTAAGCTTCTTTTGTCCCAGACAAACATCTCTCACAGCAGACATGATCTCCAGACCACCTCACCCTCTGTAGCCAAATGGGGGTTAGGGTGGATGGTGACCTGGGTCTCCTAGACAGGCAGCTGAGACCACCCAGTTCTCTACAAAGGCCATTGTGCAGCCAGCAGACACTGTCATGGGTTGACCTGATCCAGCTTTGAACAGATGACCCAGAGGGGAAAGTTGCTGCATTTAAAAGCCGTGCTCTCTACCCGCCTGCCCTTTTGATGAATAGATCACCCGTGACAGTGATGAGCAGATAATCTGGTTGGAAGCAGACCCACCTTCTGTAGATGGCCACACATGGTGTCCTTGACTTGCAAAGCTTGTATTTTTCTAGTCTTAAGCAAATTATATTTTTCTTAATCCTCATTTATAAACATAGTGTGAATATTCTATTAATATGAATGTTTGGCTTCTGTCACAGGCTCACTTCCTTAAAACAAAATGCTACACTCTGCGATATTTGAAACTTGCTATATTTAATGTGCACCTCTAATCCTGAATTCACCTTTGCTGAGAACTGCCCACAAAACTCATTTAACTAGGAATGACAATGCATCAAGAGAAAAGAATCCCTCTACCCTACCAGCTTCAGCTTTTGGAGGAAAGCAATATTTTCTGCCTACCACATACAGCCATAAAGGGAGTTGTTGACGAATAGTAAAAGATAGTCAGAAAACACAACCTTTTCAAGTACCAGCAAAGCGGAGATCTTTGGTTCAGGTTTACACTATTCCTTTGTTTCAGCCCCAATTCTTCAAATCTGACCCCCATATAACTTCCACCCCCTAAATCAATAGCAACTGGAACCTGGCATCACTCCTTCCCTCCTTGTGAGGCTATAAGGTTTGGGCAACTGAGCCACATTATTACTGATTCAGTTTTGAGACTTTTTCTGCAGCACTTCCTCTGGAGCTGAGGGCCAGGTAGTTGGTGTTATTCCTCAACTCCTGGGGTTTATCTTCTGCTTGCTGAAGATATTCATCATACCTAGCCATCTTTTATATTATTAGGTGATAATTCCTCTGGCACATTTAGCAAGGGTTGCGGGAAGTATTGGCAAGACTGCCCATTTTTCTGTTCTTCCATTGACTCCTTGTATTCTTCCACTTCCTGATTCTCCCCAGGTTCAGGGAGTGACAAAGAGGACACTTTTGCAGCTGCACGAAACTACTGCAAAAGGCCAAATTGATGATCTCAGTGATTGTGTGAAAGTGCCCAGAGGCTCCTCAGAGCAAGATCTGCTTAAATCAATGTCACTTGTTGTGGAGTAGTTGTGTCTAAGACTGCACTGCAAAACTGACAATGCAAACAGCAATTGGACACATCAGATGCCATCAGGAATTTGAATTGTTTGACTGAATGTCAAGCCATGTGTGAAACAGGTGATAGGTGTCAGTTTCATCCTGCATGATGGCATCCCAATATAAAAGAGCAGAAGAATGTAGACCTTTCAAGGATTATGTTTCTTTTGATATCCTATTATATTTGCCTTTTATACTTTCCCTATGGTATTACTGATGCAAGTATTAATAATTTAACTCTCTTAGTGCTATTTTCAGCTGAGCCAGTGCTGGAAAAGACAATATATATGCCATTGCCTTTTTAGGCAAGACTACAAGCAGTTTATTACCAAAGGGAACTGTCAAAGACTATGACGTCTTTAGAAAACTCATCTAGTCTTCTGTGAAGCCAATTTAACCTCTTGTGTTGTCATTCCCAAGATGTTCCAACACTGATTGGAGAGACTATGGCTCTTGCCATTTTGGCAGGCTACAGCTGCCATTCTTTGAACAACAATGGACTAAATTTGTAAGAGCAAAGTGTAATTATAGGCCATGGAGGAGTGCCAGTGAAAAAAGCTGTCATGATCCAGCTTGCCACCTTTGCTTCAATCCCACTTCCTTCCAATAACATTCTCTTTTATCATAGAACTGTTACTTTATAAAAATAGATCATCTTACTTAATAATAGTAATGTTATTTGAATATAGTGAGATTTCCTTGGATATAATAGCTACTTCCTACTATGGCACTAGATTGTAAGTATGGTTAGTTAAATATTATGTTGCCTTTGATATCAATCAGCATGCATAAACTTCAGTATAGTGGGTTATCTATATCCAAGTATTGTCTGATGGTTGTCAGTTAACCCTTAATAAACTGGACCATTATACATGCCACCTTTCAACAGCAAGTGTTGTTGAACAGCAATTGTAGCCCCAAATATACTTACACCCATAAAATTAATGAAATGAAGATGGTTCCTACAAGCCACTGGCACACTACGAAAAACCAATTAGCTTCAGAGGAAGTGAATGAATCAAAGAAAATAATCTACACAAAGAAGGAATTAATTTCATTTCCAGTAACCCAGTTCAAAAGGGGGAAAGAGGCAGGTGGTACATTCTGACAGTAAAGGCTGCATTATCCTCCTTTATGTGGGAGGTGGTCAAGGGAGAACTGTAAACCCAGCCTTTTGTCATGTTGTTAGATGACTCAGCAGTAAAGATTGTTGCTTCTTCCAGAGCATCACTTTAAGAAGGAAGTTATATGAAAACAGCTGTTCTTTTGCCAGTTCTGTTAATGGATCCATTTTGTCAATGGATCATCCATTAAAGTGATAGGATATGATATGACCATAATCACTCCACACATTTATCTATGGTTATTATCACCATGGTTTATTCAAAGACTGGGTTTACACAACATAAGAAAGAGTGGGGAACAGATGCATGGAAGGCTATGGTAAAATGAGACTGGCTAATTTACGATTTGGAATCTCATGCAAATGTTGAAATGGATCTGAAGATAACCATTTAGTCCAAAGACAACTGTTCTGGGTGACCGAGAAACAAAAATTTCCAAGCAAATAGGGATAGCACAACTGTCACTCAGATGGGTGTCAGTTCTTCAGTTTTGTGTTTCCTTTTGGCTAAGCTCTTTTTCATCTCACTCACTAATGTACTAATAATTCACTTATGCAACTGTTGCCAGATATATTCTACTGTAGGGTTTGATTTTGACTAATAGTAGTTTGCTGTGAGGCTAGTCATATGGAAGACTCTGTTGTAGTTTCTAGAATTTTAAGAGCAATGATTAAAAAAACCATTGGATCCTGTGGCTAAACAGGAACCCAGGGAACAATGAACAGTGGTGACAATTCTGAAAAAGGGACGTCAGCAGCTGCACTCTCGGAAGAAATTGGTTGAATTTCTTGCCAAAAACAACACATTCCCTTATTCAATGCAAGGGAGTACAACAGAGCCACCAGTTTCTTCCCATGAGAGCAAGCCCAGGCATCAGTAAATTAATCCCTACTGAAAAACAACAGCAATTAGACCAATATTAAGTCTTTTACTGCAGAGGTCCCTACTTTTGGGCACCAGGGACTGGTTAAATGGAGAGAGTTTTTTCTGTGAACCAGAGGGGCATAGTTTTGTGTGCTGCCTGCATCCTGCAAATGGGGCTTCGCTTCTTTGTGCAGCCTGGTTGCTGGCATGCCACGCCCAGTACTGGTTCACAGACTGGGGGTTGGGACCTCTGTTTTACTGGACAACATATGGAAGTGACATGGTGCTATTTGAAATGCTCAATGTTGGCAACATTTCCAGGTTTGTCAATCCAGCTTTCATTTCTAGAAAGCTCTACAAAGTCCCTCTGAAAACTTCCTCAAAGAATAGAATCATATGTGCTGGTCCATCTTATATTTTCTTTTATGTGCCCTGTCCAGGCTTCAAGTCCTTCCACAAGTGAAACTCCTAGATTTGATAGAGAAATAATGCTGTTAATATGTTTCTTGATGATCATATCTTACTGAATAGCTTTTGAAAAAATAATCTGTCTGCGGTTTTGCATGTTTATGTATGTACAAAGATTGTGTGTATGTATGTGTCTACAGAGAGACAGACAGACAGACAGACAGATGTAAGCATACACACACACACTGCTCTTTCTACTGATTCTTTCCTGAACTGCAGTCTGGAGTGACTGATATCATGCTTGAATTTCAACACAAAGTGTTACTCCTACCCATCTACAAGCCTGCAAATATTTAGGAAAGAATCAAGAAGTTAAAGGCTATTGGAACACAGGTAAAACTCTATGAAGGTCAATGACACCCTTGTATTAATGATTGGTTAGTATCAATAGCATCCAGACTATTTAAGGAGCACATTCTTTCACATAACTATACATTTTTCACCTGCAGTAAGCCAAACAGTGGTGGTTTGAATATGAACATTAATAGGCTCTAGGTATATAGAGCCTATAATTTTCATAAATTGTGTATCAAGTCAAAATGCAAGACAGAATTAAAAACTGCAATATTGAGGTATGCTACTGTAATGGCACAGATTTTTCTCTTGTTGCCTAATCATAAAAAGCATTCCTTCAAATCTCAGTTTTAACTATTTCCCAGAAGACCATCAGAACGTGTCCATTGATGCCTCAGGGTGTGGGCTTTTCCAAAGGAGGGGAGCAACTACTAAGAATGATTACTCCATGCCCCTTCATATTGTATCTTCTCATGGGGAGGGGCCCTTTGGCAGTCCAGGTGTGACAATTTACTTCTTGACATATACAAACACTGCTTTGACCCCAAATCTGGGGGTAAAATAATGAGAATCTGGGGGTGATTGCGCTTGCCTAGAATGAAAAGGGAAATGAAGCCTATCTGCTAGGAGCATTTACCGTATATCTCTGTCTTATTGGTATAACTATAAAAATGTCAAGTTAGATCAGCATTTCAAAAGAGAAAATAGGAAAGAAGAAAGCCTTCTTTTGTTAAGAAAGATGTGCTTCAATAGATCTATAGCAGTGTTTCTCAACCTTGACAATTTTAAGGCATGTGGACTTCAACTCCCAGAATTCCACAGCCAGCATTGCTGGCTGTGGAATTCTGGGAGTTGAAGTCCACATGCCTTAAAATTGTCAAGGTTGAGAAACACTGATCTATAGGGAAACATCTCATAAAGTGATATTCTCAACTTGGAACCTTTCCAGGTGGGTGGGAACTAGAACTCTGAATACCCAGGCAGCAGACAAGCACAGAATACAAAAGCCATTGGATTGGGGTTAAGGTATCATGACTCTGATCAACAAAGGAGTTTTGTCAAAGTGTGATAGCTAACCAGGTTGAATTGAGACTTTGTGCCTTGATGCTTTCAGGAAATGAAGTGACTTATCAAGGCAGAGTAACTTAATTAATAACATAAAATATGTTTCGGACATAACAAAGAGGGGGAACCCAACAATTGTGGTTTGTAAACTATGGCCTTCTGGCTTAATATGTCGTGTGAGTTCAGCCAGCTATAATTAATATCATATTGCCATAAAATATCTGAAAAAGAGGAAATGTAAAGACCTTATGGGTAAAGAAAGGCAGGGGTCTTCCATGATAATTATCTTTTATTCATCTGGTTGTATAGCTAGAACATGAAATGTTAGGCTCTCTGAAATGTGGATAATCACACACGGTGCCATTATAGTGGAAAAGCACTTTACTTTTAAGTAAAGTCTGACACATCTCCACTAAAATCTTGGCTGCACCCCATCCCAAAATAAGACAGTGATATTCAGAAAGCTAGCAAAATTATAGAGTGACTTAGCAAATGTATTGGAAAGTCATAGCATGGAAGAAAAAGTACAAAATCCCCTTCTGCATCACTGTGGCCCACACCTGACCAATCCCCCACCTGCTCTTTGAGAAAGGATAATGTTTCCATATAATTCCAGAATTAATTGCATCCATAAAACGCACTTATCAATGCTTTGGCTAAGCGGACCTTATTCAATAGTTTCAATTTTCTGCGATTACAGTACACACATCCATAAACTGACTGCGTTTTACAGAATACTAATTTAAAACAGGAATGGTTAGTTTAAGGTGATATAAGGAGTCTGTGTGCGTCACTTGGGCTGCTATATAAATGTGTTCAATAAATAAATAAAATATTTATTATAAAATAACATTGGAGGATTTTAAGAAGAGATTGGACAACCATTTGTCTGAAATGTTGTAAGGTTTCCTGCTGGAGCGGGGGGTTGGACTTGAAGACCTCC
Source organism: Crotalus tigris (assembly GCF_016545835.1). NCBI lineage: Eukaryota > Metazoa > Chordata > Lepidosauria > Squamata > Viperidae > Crotalus > Crotalus tigris. The sequence goes on from NW_024096505.1 coordinate 7,050,992, forward strand.
AAGGTCCTTTCCAATTTTGTTATTCTGCTACATGGTTCAGTGTATCATGTGAACATAGGCCATGTCTTACTTAACCTATTTCAGACCTGAAGGAAAATCTAGACTCTAGAGCAGGGGTGTCAAACTGCCGGCCCATGGGCCGGACGCGTCACGAGGAAACCGCACCCACCCCATTGCCAGCAATGGGGGAAAAGTTCCGATACGTCGCTGTTATGTCCCGAGCCTTTGCAAACGGCTCGGGCGTTTGCAGGCAGTCCGGGCAGGTGCAAAGCTGCCCGGGACCAGACAGGCTGTCGCCAGCGCCGTGCGCATGCGCGGGTGCTGGCGCGGGAAAAGTAACCCATTTACCCGGGAGTTGCCTATATAAGAGGCTGCGAGGCGTTTGGGCGAGGCTGAAGCCATCTTCCTGTAAGCTGAACGCTGAATAAAAGAAACTGAGAACTCCAGCTGCTTCTCGTGTCTGTTTCCCGCCACGGACTCAACACTGGCGACGAAGGTGGGATGCCTTGCACTACCTGGAAAGGAAAAAGTGTAAGCTTACCCAAGGAGTCCTGAGCGGCGGAAGAGGAACGGCGTCGACTCGGCAGCTGCCCGCCAATCCGGTGCGCATTCGGGGGTAGGCTGGCTGATAGACCCGTCTCCTGAAGATCCGAAGATGGCGAAAATCGGAAGGCTTTCGGAATTCGACGTCTCACATCCAGAGCGGTGGGAGTCATACGTATCCAGAATGGAGAACTACTTCAAGGCAAACCAAGTGAGGGAAGATAGCTTGAAGGCCGCCACCCTGCTTGCGTTTGCGGCCAAGACGCCTTCGAAATCGCAGAAAATCTTGTAGCACCTGTTCCAGTAGAGTCTGTAAGCTACGCAGACCTGAAGAAGCTGCTGAAAGAGCCCTTCCACCCCAAGGTGTCCGTTATCTCATGGCGCCACACCTTCGAGCAGAGGGATCAACGGTCCGGTGAAACAGCCAAGGAATACATCGCCGCGCTACGGAAGGCCGCCAAGCCCTGCGAGGTCAAGGACCTCGAGGAACGACTGAGGGACCGATTCGTGTGCGGGCTAAGGCATCGAGAGCTACAACAGAGACTTTTTGCCAAGGAAGAATTATCCTTCCAAGACGCATTAAGGGAAGTCACCGCAGAAGAAGCAGCAGGCGGCGCCATCAAAAACATGCGGCCGATCAGAAACAGTGCAGAGGGTGCGTCCGTGCACCAGGAAGACGTCCGACGAAACTCCGAGGAGGATCCGGACGAGGAAGTCGACCGTCTACACCCCGCGAAGGAAGAGAACCAGAAGAGAAGCTCTTCGGCTCTGCTCAAGTGCATCGGCTGTGGAGGTCGCCACAGGAGAACCGACTGCAAGTTCCGCTCCGCTACCTGCCGGGCATGCGGCAAACAAGGGCATATTGCAGCTGTGTGTCTGAGCCGACGAAAGGCACAACCCCAAGAAGAACGCCTGAAAGGTACCAGAGTCCCCCGCCAGAATAGGGTAGGGTTTTGCGCTTCGCGAAGAAGCATCTGTAGAACAGGCACACACAAGCCCATGAAGAAAAAGCTGTCACTCAACGTGAAGCTACAAGGGGTTCCATTATCTATGGAACTAGACACAGGGTCTGCCCTGTCCATCATTTCATTGCATACATTTAGGAAGATTTGTTCCAGTAGTGGGTCTAAGGCCAAGTTAAGGCCTTCTGATATTGTATTAACAGATTTTCAGAACTCAAGAGTGTGTGTTAAGGGGGAGGCCACCCTTAACGTGCAATACAAGAGTTTTGAAGGTCCACTAGACTTATTAGTAGTAGGGGGTGAACGAACGAGTCTCATAGGACTCGATTGGTTTGAGGCCCTGGGGATACACGTCACAGGACTCAACAGCTTACAAACACTCGACCTACAGGAAGTCTGCAAGAATTTGCAGATGTTTTCAGCCCCCAGCTGGGCACATTCAAAGGACCACCTGTGTCCTTAAAGCTAGACCCCACTGTCACTCCCATTAGGATTAAAGCAAGAAGGGTCCCTTTTGCTTTAAAAGTAAGATTGACACTGAATTAGACAAACTAATCCAACAGGGAATCCTAGAACCTGTTGATTCCAGCCGTGGGAGACCCCCATTGTCACGCCTCTAAAGGCAAATGGGGACATTCGCATTTGTGCTGATTACAAATGCACACTCAATAAGGCATTGCAGCAACATGCCTATCCTGTTCCTGTGGTCAGTCACATCCTGGCCTCTCTCAAGGGGGGGCGTGTTTTTGCAAAGCTTGACCTAGCTCAAGCATATCAACAGCTGCCTGTTGATGATGATGCTGCCATAGCTCAGACCATTGTGACCCACAGGGGAGCCTTTAAAGTAAAAAGGCTACAGTTTGGAGTGAATGTCGCTCCTGGGATTTTCCAAAGCGTAATGGAAAACACACTACGAGGTATACCAGGGGTCTGCCCCTACTTTGACGATGTCTTGATTGCAGGAGACTCCACACACATTCTAGCTGAAAGACTTAGGGCTGTCCTGTTAAGATTCAGGGAATCAGGCCTCAAGCTCAGAAAAGACAAATGCAAGATCGGGGTGCCTTCTACTGAATTTCTGGGATTCAAAATTGATGCTGCTGGGATTCATCCTGCTGAATCCAAACTAACTGCTATTTTACAAGCACCCAGGCCAAAGTCTAAGGCCGAACTTCAGGCCTTCCTAGGCCTCCTGAATTTCTACAATTCTTTTCTTCCACATAAAGCTAGTGTAGCTGAGCCTCTTCACAGGCTACTAGACAAACAAGCTGTGTGGCTGTGGTCACAAGCACATGAGGCTTGCTTTAAAGAAGTCAAGGCCTTGCTCACTTCTAACAGTGTTCTTGCACATTTCAACGAGTCTCTTCCCTGTGTGCATCGCTTGTGATGCATCCCCCTACGGGGTTGGAGCTGTCCTGAGTCACCTCAGGTCTGATGGAACTCAGGTTCCTATTGCATACTACTCCAGAACACTGTCTTCTGCCGAGCGCAACTACGCTCAGATAGACAGGGAGGCTCTGGCTGTTGTTGCTGGAATTAAAAAATTCCACGATTTTCTATATGGCAGGCATTTCACGGTCTTCACTGACCATAAGCCTCTGCTGGGACTGTTTACCACACGTAAGCAGACTCCCCACATCATTTCCCCTAGAATGCTTAGGTGGTCTATTTTCTTGTCTGCATATGATTTTTCATTACTCCACAAGCCTGGGAAAGAAATGGGCCATGCTGATGGCCTCAGTAGTTGCCTCTGCCAGTAGTAGAAGCTGACCCCGCGCCAGCTGTCAACATTCTATCAATCCAAGCCTTGCCCGAGCTCCCTCTTAGTGCCAGGGATGTTACCGCTGAAACGGGTACAGATCACACACTTTCACGTGTCCGCTCCTGGGTCCTGTCCGGGTGGCCTGAGCACTGCCCTAGTCCTGAGTTTCAGAGTTTCTGGTCCAAAAGAAACGAACTGTCCCTTTCTCAGGGTTGTCTGCTTTGGGGAAACAGAGTTGTCATTCCCACCTCAATGAGGACTAGGGTCTTAGAATCCCTCCACGAGGGTCATCCTGGCATTGTTCGTATGAAGGCTCTTGCACGAAGCCACTTGTGGTGGCCTGGTTTAGATAAAGATATTGAAGCTAAGGTACACGCATGCCACCTGTGCCAACGATCTCGCCCAGAGATGCCCCAAGCTCCTGTGCATAGATGGGAGGAAACACAGTCCCCATGGTCTAGGGTGCACATTGACTACGCTGGGCCCTTTCAGGGCCAGTTCTTCTTGGTCCTTGTTGACAGCCATTCAAAATGGCTTGAGGTTGTGCCTGTCTCATCCACCACCACTGCAAAGACTATTCAGGTACTGAGGGGGATTTTTGCTGCACACGGGCTGCCAGATGTCATTGTGTCCGACAACGGCCCTCAATTCACCTCCTCCGAATTCCAAGCTTTCTTACAGGCAAACCTGATTCGTCATGCCACGTCTGCGCCTTTTCACCCGTCCACCAACGGTATGGCTGAACGCATGGTGCGCATCGCAAAGGACGCCTGAAGAGACTCACCTACGGGGACTGGCATCACAGGTTGGCTGACTTTCTCCTTTCTTATCGCACCACACCGTCCACTTCTACAGGGAGAAGTCCAGCTGAACTTCGTTGGGGGCGCCAACTTACTACTAGACTTGACCGGTTGCATCCGGACAGACTGCCTTCATCTACCTCACATCCTAGGGCACCTAGACAACTACTTGTGGGTGCCCCGGTTTGGGCTCGCAATTACGGGCCTGGTCATACATGGGTCCCCGCTTCTGTGTCCAGGATCACAGGTCCTCTCTCCTACGAGGTTGCCCTGGACAACGGTCGTGTCCTGCGTCGGCACATCGACCAACTCCGCCCTAGGCGGGACCTTTCTGCTGAGACTCCTGGGTCTTTTCCAGGGGGGGAGGGGGACCCTTTGGAGCAAAGGGAAGGGCAAGAGCTACTGCCCACCTCCACTGAGGGAGCCACAAACGGCTCGTCCCAAGGTTCTGCAATTGCTCCGAAAAGAAAGTCATGGAGCTTACCTAACTACCAGGCATCCACGCCTACTCCAGCCAGGGAGTCACCCCGGGGGCATACTCACGTTCCACACACGTCACACAGCACTCCAGTCACGGAGGATACCCGGGGGCATCCCAACAAATCATTCCCCGCAAGAGAGCTGGCACACAATCCCCAAGGTTGGCCTGACCTTACCCCAAATCCTACAGGGGGTCAAACATACACAGAGCTAGTCGAGGAACCAAGTCCCGACTACAACACCCCTAGCACAAATCAGGGAACACCTGAGTTTTGGGAAAGTACAGAAACCCACACGAGCCCGAGCACAGAATGGGGTTCAGGGAATGGACAGCCTCCTGACAGGTCTTGGACTGACCTAGGAGGTTCTACAGAGACGCCCAGCAGCGGCTATCACTTCAAGGGGCCTGAGGGTCTACAGCTAGGTAGGTCAACCAGGTCACAAAGTAACAGAAGCCCTGGCCTGACGAGCCCGGTGGGCAAGCAAGCAGGCCAGGCATCGGGGCACAGTCCTTGGAAGACACCAGGACACAATAGAGAGAACAGGCTCACGCCTCCCTCCAGTCAGGGGACTTATGCCAGTAATCCACAGCTAAGAAGGTCACAGAGAGCAAAGAAATCTCCAAGTACCTAGAAGACTACATAACATTGCTGGCAAGGCAAAGGCCAGTAAACAGTGGGAGCACTGGGGAGCAAAATGTCATATAAAATAAATGTTGTATGTTGGTAGTAGTTTTAGCCCGGGGGAAAGGGGTGTTATGTCCCGAGCCTTTGCAAACGGCTCGGGCGTTTGCAGGCAGTCCCGGGCAGGTGCAAAGCTGCCCGGGACCAGACAGGCTGTCGCCAGCGCCGTGCGCATGCGCGGGTGCTGGCGCGGGAAAAGTAACCCATTTACCCGGGAGTTGCCTATATAAGAGGCTGCGAGGCGTTTGGGCGAGGCTGAAGCCATCTTCCTGTAAGCTGAACGCTGAATAAAAGAAACTGAGAACTCCAGCTGCTTCTCGTGTCTGTTTTCCCGCCAAGGACGCAACAGTCGCGAGTTTGACATGTTTGCTCTAGAAGGTTTTTTTAGATGATTTTTGTCAAAGAACTTAGGACAACTGCAGACATTTGCCCACTTTATACATTTGCTGTGCTATAGAAAATACCCGGTTAATAATGTTGTCTTCTACAATTCTTTTATATAAAATCTACCTGAGCTTGGCAGAGGATCCAAAATTACAAAAAAAAAAAAAAAAAAAAAAATCAAAGGCTGAATTTCAGCATTTGCTAAAATAGGTGTATTGCTTTTATGGCAAAGCTAATATTGCGCACAATGCTATTATAATGCCATGATCAGATATGTTATTATAATATGTTTTAAATCAGATAAACTAGTTTTCATCTTATACTTTTAAATTCTTAAATTCAGGAATACCTTCTAGTGTTTTCAGTTCTATGAGCAAGGGTGTTGGAGATGAAACAAATTCATGAATGAATAATGAAAACTTGACAGGATTTTTTACTAATTCCCTGTTTTTTTTAAATCATGTAATATTTTGATTATTATACCCTATTTTTCTGTCAGTAGTTAGTTTTTCAGATCCATAAAAAAGTTAACTTTCTAAGAATTTATCTTCCTTTTCATTTCTGAATATCACATAAGCACTGAAAATCATTCTAAGTTTGATGCTCCGCTCATTCTTTCTTGGCTCCTGGAGAATGCTATGGATAATATGGAAAAGCTAATTGCCATATTTTATCAAATAACTTTCTCTGTCCTAACAGCTTGCACTCCAACACAGTCTCACGAGCTGTGTTTATATTAAATGATGATAACATCATTCAGTAATTCAAAAGATCAGAAACACCCTGCTCTTCCTGTTTCCTGTCTCCTTTTGTGTTAAGATCTGAACTTCTTTTCTTGCAGATTGAGAGCAAGAATCTATTTTCATTCAGGAGTCATCCCCAATGCAAGCTTAGGGGACAAACTTCAAAACAAACCTCATCCTTTCTATTTGGACAACCCATTTTGTTTAAAAAAAAACATAGGTAAGACTTTAAAAGTTGACGTGATGGCATGCAGGAATGACCTTGGAAGAAGGGTAGGGGACTGGGGGGGGGGGGAGAGATGCTGCCTAGAGAACAATCAGATCAAGGTGGGGAATGTCTGCAGCTGCTTAACAGGCAGAGAAAGAAACTCAGAAAGGATCCACCCTAACTTATCAGGCTGTAAAAAGAGAGGGTGGGAAGGTGGAAGATTTGTAGGTTCAGACTTACAAATTTCTGTTAATTTAGCTTCACAATAAAATAGAATTAGCTCCCCTGGTCATGTTTCTGTTTGGTCAACCTGGGAAGCTGATAGTGAATTCCAGTACTAGGTGTGCAGTTCAAGAGAATACTATGCTCTGAAAATTAGTTTTTGTCACATAATCATATCTACATAATCTTTTCTCAAAAATTTAGCAAGTATTAGACACGTGTTTTAAAAAAGCATTATCCTTATTGCATCTTCAACAAAAGGCTGCCTTTGACAGTCCTTTTCTATACAAATATAATAGAGTCCAGTAAATTCTAAGCATTATTTTTTTGTTGTAAATTGTAAACTTAAGTTCCATTAACACTCTTGCTATAGAAGATAAGACTTTCCCATTGTCTAGAGCAGGGGTCTGCAACCTTGACAACTTTAAGACCTGTGGACTTCAGCTCCCAGAATTCCTCAGCCAGCCTAGCTGATGTCCACAGGTCTTAAGGTTGTCAAGGTTGCAGTCCCCTGGTCTAGGCAATAAAGGAATTTCTAATTCTTTATTCCATTTATTTCTTAGCATCTGCATATCAAATTGATTTATTGATTACAAATATCTATTAAAAAATAATAGGATTTTTTTTTTAGTTTTAAAGGATTTAATAAGTTCTAATATCTCAGAAGCTGAAAATACTGCTGGGCCAAATGTTGTTAACAAATGTTGTAATTGTAAATATTGCTATTGGATAACATCTGATAAAATATATTTTGATACATCTTCATCCAATTTTTCCATATCACCATCGTTTCCCCCAATTTTTAAAGTAGGGTTTTTCCATAAAGTCAATGAAAAAGGATCATATGAAAAAGGATCAAAACTTTTTTATTAGGTATTACATTCGATAACTTATTAATTGACACAATTGATTCCAGAAACATTAGAGTTTTAGTACATTAAGATTCTACATAAAAATCAATTAGAACTCTTATCATCAGATGCTGAAAAGGCCTTTGTCAAAATTCATAAACACCACAGGTTTGCTGTGCTAAATAGATTTGGATTTCCTTTGGAATTCATAAATTGGATTAAGACATTATATGAATTTTCCAGGTCTAAAGTAAAGGTTAATGGCATGTTTTCTCCTATTATCCCGTATTCAAAGGAACTACACAAAGATGTTCACTTTCCCCTTTGCTTTTTAATATCTGCCTGGAACATTTGGCTTGTGCTATTAGACAATATAGAGAGATACACAGAGTAGTGCATAACTCAGTTGTTTTTATTTGCAGACAACATTTTATGTTTATTTCTGAACATTATATTACTACTACTACTACTACTAATAATAATAATAATAATAATAATAAAGTTGGGACCTTGGAGGTTATCTAGTCCAACCTCTGCTCAGGCAGGAAACCCTATACTAGGGGTAGGCAACCTTGGCTCTTTTATGACTCGTAGACTTCAACTCCCAGAATTCCTGAGCCAGCCATGCTGAAGGGAAAGGGAGAGTTTCCAAGCTGAGCCATGTTGGCTCAGGAATTCTGGAGTTGAAGTCCATGAGTCATAAAAGAGCCAAGGTTGCCTACCCCTGCGCTGTCCAATCTCTTCTTAAAAACTTCAGTGTTGGAGCATTCATACCTTCTGTTCCAGAACACTGTTCCAGTGTTGATACAAAAAGAAAAATGCCTTTAGCAAAATAGCAGGGTGTTCTATTAACAGGTCCAGACTGGAATTGATGTCAGTGGGTGAAAATTAGTTAAACATTCTTTTTAGGAATATCGATACTGTATTTGTACCAAATCCATTAAATATTTATGTATGTGTATACCAAAGGATGTGACTCAGTAAGGTAAAGGTAAAGGCTTCCCTCTCTAGTTTTGTCCGATTTTAGGGCCTGATGCTAACCCCTGTTTCTTGGCCAAGGGAGCCAGTGTTCCTGAAGACCATTCCCATGGCTATGTGGCCAGCATGGCTATATGTGAAAGATGCACAAAGTGGTACCTATTAATTTATTTGCATTTGCGTGCTAGATGGGCATGAGCTGGGACACGTAACAGTAGCTCACCCCATTACGCAGAGCTCAGGTCTCGAACCTGGTCTGTCAGCTCTCCAGCTGACAAGTATGACAAGTAGACTCAGTAGTGTAATATAAATAAAATATATAGAGAGATTTCTTTAGATTTTGATAGATGGGAGTTTTTAAACCTTCCCCTCTGGGGAAAGTAAACACTCTCAATACTATCCCCAGTTTAATTTATATTCTGAGAGGAATTCCTGTTTATATATCTGGAAAATATTTTCAGAAAACAAATTCTTTGTTAAGAAGATTTCTTTGATTCCAAGAATATTTTTATAGAAATGCAATTTCCAGTTAATAAGAGAATTTGGCTTTCTGAATATGGAAGTATATCTTCATGCTTACCTATTGTCAAGTATTAAATACTGGAAACCAACAATTGGGGTTGATTTTCCAATTTTGGAATATATATATACGTACATAGCACCTTTAGTTGGATGGATGGTATTAGGATTAAATATGCTAAAACTCTAGTATCTCTATGAATCCAGGTGGGTTAAGTAGAAGTAAGAATGCTATATGGTTATGCCATAATCATAATCAAAAATATATTTGTTTTTGAATACACTTGCATTGGGTTGGGTTGCAAGACTAATAAAGAAATAGGGATTGTTCTTTAACCTTGTACATTCTATAGGAAATTCTGTATTGCTAGATCGGCAGTTTTTCAAGGCTGAGCAAGGACTCCAGAAATAATATGGTCCATAGAGGGAGAAGAAATATAAAGTGATCATCTCCATTAAAAAAAAGTCAAATTTTGATTTGATGAAGAAGGTATGAAATTCAGGCTCAAAATTGTTGGGATATTTGCCAGTTGCCAGTATAATTCTAGTTCAGAAGCCAGCAAGTCCAGTGATGTTCCAGTAAGAATAACCAGAAATATCTGCACTGCATCTGCACTACTCCTTCTGGATATGTCTTTTGTAAGGATTCTTTTCTGTTTCCCTCACAGGTACTTAGCAGATGTTTCCCCTTGAATAGAAAATGCATCTATGAGTAAGACTTTCTGACTGGCCTATGTGTTTTTGGCTACAGAAGGGCTGGTCAGATTCACTTTCGGCATGTGCTATTGCTTCATCACCAAGCTAGCCCTGGTGGCTTGGTACGTTCTGCTAACAATTGAGAACACCTGTTCCTGGAGGGAATGGGTCCCCCGCCTTCGCCTCTCATACCAAGGTAGGTCTATTCATGTTACTCTTTCAGTGTGTGGTAAGGTTTGTGGTCTAATTACATCGCAGAACACAATGAATTTAAAGCAAATTGCTTCCCTTCTCTCCTTGATCTCACCCCATGTATATTGTTCCTTCTTTCTTTCTGCCATTTGCTAATTCCAATCTTCATTCTGTGACCTCTGCTGAAATGGAAACTTTCAGGAATTTGAAGATCTGTGTTCATTCAAGTCACAGAAAGGGAATTCTTTTCTTTCTTACATTCTAATTTCAGTTGGCTAGCATGTGGGCCATTCTAGGTAAGTACAACATAAATGTCACAATTATCAATTTTGTCTGGACACTTTCCAAATAATTGGACTGTGACTAATTCCCACTCTTTTATAGTATTGTCATGTTCCTTGAGAGAAAATCTTAAGTTCTTCCTAAAAGAAATACTAGTATAACAGTTACAGGTAAACCTCATTTAGTGACTGCTTCATTTAGTGAACATTTGCAGTTATGATAAAAAATAACTTTATAATCATTCCTCAATTCACAGCCTTCATAGGTCTATAAAGCAAATGAAAGCTAAAGTAAAATCATAAGGAGAGTTGTGGTTTCACTTAGCAACTGATTTGCTTAACGACTGAGTTATCAGTCCTAATTGTGGTTGTTAAATGAGGAATACCTGTACTTATATATGCAACTCTTTTTCTGACATACAGATGCACATGCAGGCCAGCTCTTATCTTAACATAAATCCAAATTACACAGCTTTGTCATGGTACAACTGATTGATAAAAGGTCAGGCTTGATTTTAAAATTGAGAAATTCAAGATAATGGTGGTTGACATTTCTGTGATACTCCTGAATGGCAGTCCTCTCTATAATTCTAGGGACTCTGTAGTAATTGATATGGAACTTAGCATCTGGAAGCAAACAATTATTGGAGAGCTGAAAGCATCTTGGGGGTTGAACCATGTTTTAGACTGGGGAGGAAGAAGACAACCTGGAACTCAATAAAGACAAACCTAGAACACCAACCTGGAACTCAGCTAGTTATACCAGTTATTGTTGCAGGCAATTGAGCTAAACGTTTGCAAAATATTTGCTTTAAGATATATTGCTAAGAGTGATTTTGGCTCCCCACAAAAGAAACCAATTCTGGGTTTCCTTGAAAAGCAAGAAGCTGAAGAGCTACCTTGGAATACCCCTCCCCCCAGTTCATGGTGCCCTAAGGTCTAGCAGATCATGCTAAAGATGCTGTCTTTTGGTCTTTACTGAAGGAAGTTCCCAGCCTTAGGAGGATCATGGGGGCAGCCCAGACAATGGCAGGAGGTGTGACTCAGAGATATCAAGCCAAGTTCAAGGGTGAAAAGGATGACAGGGTTTACATTATGAAAGCTTCCAGAGACACCCTCTGCCCTGGAGTAGAATAGGAAGGGGAGAGAGAAAGAAACAGATGGGCCTGCCAAGAGGAAATGAGACAACCCAAGGCAGGGGCTGCAAAGGAAAGAGGTGCTTGAGAGAAGGAGGCCAAGAACAATAGCACACTAGGGCAGTGAAACAAATCCTTCCCAAGTGACAGTCAGGGAGACCACCAAAGCTGTAGCATGCACATTGAGAGATTCTCATCTAGCGGCAGGCTGACCGAGCAGAAGACGCTCTTTCTTTCTCCTAAACAGCAGAGGTGGGCTAGGAAAGCACATACTGCCAGACCGAGAACTGTTTCCCCATTTGGTTTCTTGTTTCATGGTCCAACTCTGTGGCTTTGGAAAGGATTTGACACAGTTCAAAAGTTTGCTTCCAGAATTTTGGATCCAAATTGGTATAAAATAATAAGGGGTGCCTAGCAGTAGCCCTCTCCAGGGCATTTATGTAAGAGCTGTAGTAGTGCAGTGGTTAGAATGCAGCTAATTTTACCAACTGCCATCAGTTCAAGCCTGACCGGCTCAAGATTGATTCAGCCTTCCATCCTTTCAAGGTTGGTAAAATGAGGACCGAGATTGTTGGAGTCAATTTGCTGATTCTGTAAACTGCTTACAGAGGGCTATAAAGCACTGTGAAGCAGTATATAAATCTAAGTGCTATTGCTACTGCTATCCCCTATCTCTCCCCCGCCCCCTCCCAGGTGCTTCCTTAAGCAGAGCATCAGATCTGGGCTGCAAAGATTCAGACAAGCCAGTAAATAGGGTAAATTAGGATGATTTAGGATGGGTAAGCTCATTCTCAAGAGACATCCACTTCTACTAGCAATTCCCTACGTAGCTTGCAACATTACTCTCTAATGGCTCATGGCTTCTATTTATTGTTCTTATGCTATCCAGTACAGCTCACAAAGATGCAACTCTTAAAATCAGCCTTCCTGCAGTTACTGCTCTGGTGAAACAAGGCCAGTCTCTGCCTTTCTGAGCTACTAAAGGGATAAAAACATCAGGAATCTGTCATACTCAATGCTAGTGTATTTACAGAACTCTCTATTGTTGCTTTTCAACAATGGCATGTAATCGAGCCTCCATCTCTATTTTTAAATAGTGTCTTTAGGCCCCTGGTAGGCTCCATGCTCATTTTAGAGATAAAAATAAACAGATGCAGCTAAGAGCTTTTTTTGAAAGGATGCCAAGTTGCTCCCCTCTCCGAAAATATGATGGCAAGGAATGTCCTGCAGAAACGGGCTAGAGAGGAAGACAGGTAGCAAGGCATGGATTGGTTTCCTCTTTGACCCCTGAATTGCTATGTCCCCTGACCAAGTAGAACATTTCCAGTGATCTTGATTGGTATTGAATTCTTGATAGAAAGTTTGGCAACCAGGGGTGAGGAGTGGGAAGGAAAACAGGCCATTCAGAAGTCATCATCTTAGTGCATATCTGAAACCTAATTACAGTTTTGACTTTATTTAGCCTATAATATGGCTGTGAATGTCACCAGGCCATTAAGAAAGAAGCTTTCTCTCTGTGGAAAGGAAAGACTGGGATGGAACGCCCTGGTAGAACTGTATATTGTGCATTTCACAAATACTGAGTTCTGCTTAATCAGTTTGGTCAAGACTGAAAAGAGAAAAAAAAAAAGCTGAACTGATAATCTCTTAAGAGATGAACCTTGAAAAATTCTAATGAAAAGCACCTCCTTCAGACTTTGTGAAGACAACATCTCATATTAGGACTGCCAAAGCGTACAAAGGGAAACATGTTGGAGCCCCTCTTCAGAGCTGAGATTTCTGTGTCTTCTCAAAAGGTCAACTTGGAAACCATTTGCTAATGCCAGGAATTATGCAAGAGTTCCTTGGACTTGGGGGTGACTGGCTTCTATGTGGAAGGAAGTCCATTTTACTGCCTTCAAGAATATATAGGATTGCAGCCTGAATGAGACTTGCAATTCTATGAGAATGTATTGGACAAATCAATATATACTTGCAATCAAAAGGTTTGCTTTCCTTTGCGTAAGCCAGTGGTTCTCAACCTTTCTAATGCCGCGACCCCATAATACAGTTCCCCATGTTGTGGTGACCCCCAACCACTTATACATCACCGGGTGCCAGGGGCGTGGCCAAAGAAAAGGGGGAAAAAATGGCGGACAGCCTTGTTTGGCGACCCCCGTGAAATGGTCGTTCGACCCCAAATGGGGTCCCGACCCACAGGTTGAGAACCACTGGCATAAGCAGTCTGCTGGCTTAAAAAAAAATTAAAAATCATTGATCCATGTTTTGATATTTTTAAAATTAATCTCTCTGGCCGATTTTCAAAGATAGAAAAGTTAGATAAATGCCTATCCCTTTTGGGGGACTACAAAGATAAAATCATTCTTTGTCTATACTCTACTTTCTAGACCTGCTGAGATCAAACAGCTCCCGCCTGCCATTGAACTCAGAGACTGACCTTGCATTCCAGTCACTCCTTCTAGATGAGAAGAGGGCTTGGCTGATGGTGGGAGCAAAGGACCGTATAATTCTTCTGAACCTTGATAGTTCTAACAGGGAGCCTCAGGAGGTAAACAACAACAATAACAACAACAGGGAAGTTTGCTGTTTGGCCATGATGTTGCTTTGCTTTGCTTCTTAAATAATAAATGACAGCCAGTGCAATAATTTAGGTTAAACGCTGTGAGATGGATAAGTCCTTCCATACATGAAGTAGAACCAAGGTTCTCACAAACATCTCTGTTCTCAGTCACTTATGAAATGGTGAATAGAAGAAGTAGGAATTACTTCAGGTTATTCTGCATCATTTTTTCCAATTTTAACTTGTGTGCCTAAGAATTATAAAAAAAAAAAGGAAAAGAGAAGGAGGATCAAGATCTTACTTTACCAAAAAACTATAGGCCTATATCTCTTTTAAACGTGGATTATAAGATATTTGTAAAAATTTTGGTAAATAGGCTTATGAGGGTGGTGCATCATCTTGTGCATAAAGATCAATCAGGGTTTATAACAGGAAGGTATATGAAAAACAATGTTAGACAAATTATTAACTTATTAGAATACTTAGATAAGAACAACCAAGTTCCTGCAGGGCTCATATTTTTAGATGCTGAAAAAGCATTTGACCAACTGAATTGGCATTTTATGCTAAGAGTAATGGAAGAAATGAATTTTGGTGAAAACATATTACAAGCCCTTAAGGTAATATATCAAAAACAAACAGCACAACTTATTGTTAATGGAGGTTTGTCGGAGTTTTTCACAATAGAGAAAGGTACTAGACAGGGGTGTCCTTTATCGCCATTGTTGTTTGTTTTAACATTGGAAATATTATTGATTAAAATTCGAGAGTCTCAGGAAATTAAAGGAATATATGTTAACAAAAAAGAATATAAGTTGAGAGCTTTTGCGGATGACTTGGTTGTTACTTTGTCGCAACCTGATTATTCTGTAGTAAACTTATTACAGTTGATTCACCATTATGGTTTGGTATCGGGTTTTAAGATTAATGTAAATAAGACTAAAATTTTACCTAAAAATTTGTTGAGTCAGGAGAAGCAGATTTTGGTTAACTCGACGGGTTTTGAGATTGTTAATAAGGTAAAATATTTGGGGGTGATGCTGTCTGTTTCTAATGCAAAACTATTTAAAAATAATTATGAAACGTTGTGGGTCGGGGTACAGAAAGACTTGAAGAATTGGGAAAAGCTGCAATTATCCCTCATGGGAAGAATTGCAGTGATAAAAATGAATATTCTACCCAAGTTTCTTTTTTTGTTTCAAATGTTACCAATTTTGAAAAATGAGATTAATTTAAATGAGTGGCAGAAGGGTCTCAATAAATTTATTTGGGCAGGGAAAAAACAAAGGGTTAAGTTCAAAATTATGCAAGACTTCCGTGAGAGGGGCGGACTCAAGGTACCAAATTTGAAATTATATTATGATGCGGTGGTTTTAACAGTAATTAGTGACTGGGTAAATTTGACAAATTCTGAGATACTTTATCTAGAGGGATGGGATTTACTTTATGGGTGGCATGCCTATTTAATATTTAATAAAAAAATAGATTGGGCTGTTAAATCTCATATTTTAAGAATTTCTTTACTTAGGATTTGGAGAAAATATTATAAAAGTGATTTTAAAGTACCATTATGGGCTATACCTTGGCATGCGATAGAAGGAATAAAAAGAGGGGTTAATAATGGATATGGTGTCTTATAGACAGTTACTTAAATGGGATGGACAAAACTGGCAATTAAAATCACGGGAAGAATTAGCACAAGAAAATTTTACTTATTCGTGGTTCCAATATAGGCAACTACTAGATAGATGGAAGATGGATTGTAAGGTGGGTTTTCTTAGAGAAGATGAAAATCTTATTAAGCAACTGAGGGATCAAAGACAAACCCACATTAAGAGAATTTACGGGGTTTTAGTTGAATTGGACTCAGAAACGGAACTAATTAAAGATTGTATGATTAGATGGGCGCAGAACTTTGGTGAGACAGTTTCATTGGACACCTGGGAAACTATTTGGGTGAGAAATGTCAAATTTACTCAAGCACAGAATCTAAGGGAGAATTTTTATAAAATGTTTTATAGATGGCACCTTGATCCACAAAAAATGTCTTACAGGTACCCTGACGTGCAACCTAAATGTTGGAGATGTGGTTATAAGGAGGCTTCCTATTATCATATTTGGTGGTCATGTAGAGAGATAAAAGCATTTTGGATCAAAATATGGTGGAATATCCAGAGAATTTTTAGAAGGAGGTTAAAATTTACTCCGCAATTATTTTTGTTAGGTATTGTTACAGATTGTGATACAAAGGAGGTTGTATTGATGTTAAACTTGATCACAGCCGCGAGGCTGTTAATTGGACAATATTGGAAGAAGGAATCTTTGCCTACATTGCAGGAATGGTTTTTTAAAGTAGCTTATCTGGCAGAAATGGCAAAGATTTCCGCTTTCTTAAAGCAACAAACGCAAGAGAAGTTTTTTGCTATCTGGGACAAATGGATAAAATTTATACAAGTTAGATTGGGTATACAAAAATATTATATAGCTTTTTCATAAGTTTTATTTTTATATATATTATAGATATCTTTTTTATATATATAAATATAAAGTTTTTAATTTAATTTTTATTTTTATTTTTTTATTTTTTTTTTTTTTTTATTATTATTATTTCTTAAGCCTATATTCTGCTCTGGGAAGCTCAGGGGGGGGGAAGGGAGGGTTTTTGGGAGGGGTGTGGGGTGGGGGTTTTTTTTATATGTATTGTTTAATTTTTTTTTCTCTTTTGTATATGTTGTTTTTTGTTCTGTATTGTTCTTGTTTTTTTTTGTAAAATTTATAAAACTTTTAATAAAAAAAAAGGAAAAGAGAGAATAGTTAAGAAGGAACTAGAGTCTGCACTTTGATTTTATTTCCAGTAGAGGTTTTTAGCATTCCAAAGGCTTGGCAGGCTTAGTTTTATTCCTAACAGGAAGATACAACAAAGATTTTTTGTTTTAAATGGCTTTCTGAATTTATGTAGTCCTCACTAAATGTCCATTCATTCAGCAACCATTCAAAGTTACAATAGTGCTGAATAAAAGGACTTAAGACTGATCCTCAAAATTCTAGTGGTTGCAATGCCCTTGTGGTCATATGAACAAAATTTGGGCCTCCTTACATTTATAACTGCCCCTCCCCCCACTGACTTTCATTATCATGTTCACCTGCCTCACTTCTGCCTCACCATCCTGGCCACGGGGGGGGGGGGAAATGCTGTGAAAATGTCCACAGGCTGGTGTGTGAGAACTACAGGTGGGTGGGTGGGTGCCATCACTACTGAAGAAGACCTTCTTTTGTGTACCGGCTGGATCCTATTTTTTAACATGCCTGCCAGGATGTCTTTTTGTGTGCCTGCCAGTGCCTCCTTTTGCATGCTGGCTGGGTCTTCTTGCATGGCAACTGAGTCCTTCTTTTGCATACCAGTCATGGCCTTGGACCCAGTCAGCACTCAAAAGGCCAGTGCAAAAGAAGGACCTGGTTAACACATGAAAAAAGACTGGCCCAAAAGAAGGCCTCAGCTGCACCAGCACGAAAGAAGGCCCAGATCTGTTGTGATATGTGATGGTATGAAAGATGTGGTAGTGGGCAAGGCTGGACAATGGGGGTAGCTGGTGGCAGTAGATGGGTGGACAATCAAAAGGGCAGAGAAGGGGGAGATAAGTATATTGGGGGAGTTAAGTGGAGGCAATCCACTACCTTCTTCTAAGAATGGCTTGGAATCACCCAGCTATGATGTGGGATTTCCCCAGCAACAGCAATTGGGAGTGCAAGAATTGCCATTGCTAAATGGAGAAGTCACATGATATTTCACTTAAAGAGAACATCCTTTTGTTTTTCTTTCCAGGTTTTCTGGCCAGCTCCTAAGGAGCAGGTGAAGCATTGCAGGCTGGCTGGGAAGAATCCTGAGGTAAATAAGGTTTTCGGGTTCACGCTGCAGCCTTTGGGCTGCATATGGTCCTCCAAACCCACTTTTTCAATCTGTGAAGAATTGCAGCACATTCAGTTGCAAAAGGCCAATTTCCTAATTATTCCTTAGGATTGGTGCAATAGGCATCTGTTTATCCTCCTTTGGAATCCACCCAACAACATCTGCCTTGCCACACAGTTTAGTCAGTGGCTGAAACAATGGAACTCAATTGGTTAAGGAATGTATTGAGTTTAGGCTCTATGTAACTTCACTGGAGTCACTGTTATGGTCTTCAGTGTAACATTAATAAGATCCATCCTGTGCTTTTCAGCTGCATGGTGCAAATGAAGAATGCCGGGCAGCTAACACAAAGGGACTTCCCTGTGGTCATGGAAGAGTTGATGGATTATCTGGGCAGCATCTGAAGTGCTGAAGTGCGAACAATTCAAACGGACATGCTGTAAACCAGTGTTTCTCAACCTTGCAACTTTAAACTATATAGATGCTGACTGGGGAATTCTAGAAATTGAACTCCATACAGCTTAAAGTTGCCAAGGTTGAGAAACATGGCTGTAGACTAATTAGATATATTTAACGTTAAGCAAATACTCTTCCGCTTAAATAGCATTTGCCTTTTTTACCCTTGACTGCACTGTAAGTCTGCTCTAGGCAATGTCTCAATCCTCTGGCTCAGATCTGGGAGGTCAAAGGGATGCCAAACTAAAGATGCATCCCATTTGCTGGCAGATGCTATTCTCTCAGCAAATAAACCTAATCAGATTATATCTGTTAGGTTCAGAACTGATGACAATCAGAGATATGGATTATTTTCTCCCATGGAAAGTGTGCTCAATCAAAGCAGAATTTGTTTAAGTATAATCTGCCCATCTTTCTGTCCTTTCCAGACAGAATGTGCCAATTTCATTCGCTTTCTGCAGCGTTTCAACCACACTCATGTGTTTGCCTGTGGAACTGGCTCCTATCAACCTGTGTGTGCCTTCATTCAACTCAAAGGTGGAGCTAAGGTGAGTTTCTCCTACCAGGCTGGTACTATAAACAACTAATATGAAGCAAAAGCTTTTGGCAGTAAATTCTAAATATCCTACTATATTAGTACTATCCA